>NC_092725.1:84463450-85065013 GCF_047496885.1 Scyliorhinus torazame | reverse complement strand
CCGCCCCTGCCGGTTGCTGAAGTCTCCGGCACCGGAGATTCGGCGGGGGCGGGAATCGCGCCGCGCCGGTTGGCTGGCCCCTCCGCGCGATTCTCCGGCCCGGATGGGCCGAAGTCCCGCCGCTAAAATGCCTGTCCCGCCGGCGTAGATTAAACCACCTACCTTACCGGCGGGACAAGGTGGCACGGGCGGGCTCCGGGGTCCTGGGCGGGGCGCGGGGCGATCTGGCCCCGGGGGGTGCCCCCACGGTGTCCTGGCCCACGATCGGGGCCCACCGATCCGCGGGCGAGCCTGTGCCATGGGTGCACACTTTCCCTTCCGCCTCCGCCACGGTCTCCACCATGGCGGAGGCGGAAGAGACTCCCTCCACAGCGCATGCGCGGGGGTGCCGTCAGCGGCCGCTGACGCTCCCGCGCATGCGCTGCCCGGAGATGTCATTTCCGCGCCAGCTGGCGGGGCACCAAAGGCCTTTTCCGCCAGCTGGCGGGGCGGAAATTCGTCCGGCGCCGACCTAGCCCCTTATAGTTGGGGCTTGGCCCCCAAAGATGCGGAGCAATCTTCTGCCCCTTCTCTCCTGGAGGGATTTTCTTTCAACTCCCTCAGAGGATCAGCTTAAAAGTGTATTTGTCAAGTTTCCCTCAGCCCTGGGGCTGGTTTGGCTCAGTGGGTTAGACAGCTGGTTTGTGATGCAGAGCAGGGCCAACAACGCAGGTTCAATTCCTGTACCGGCTGAGGTTATTAATGAAGGCCCCACCTTTGCAAACTTGCCCCCCACTTGGGGTGTGGTAATCCTCAGGTTAGACCACCACCAGTCAGCTCTCCCCCTCAAAGGGCAGCCTATGGGTTACTGGGACTATTGTGACTTTACTTTACTCAGCCACACTAAAGCAAAATACTGGTGCTGAAAATCTGAAGAAAAAAACTGATCAGACAGTATCTGTGGAAAGAAACTGTGTTGCTTCAGGTCGAGATAAAAGCCTATTTTTAAAAAAAAACATTTACAGGATTGCTGGTTAGGCCAGCATTTATTGCTAGTTACCCTTCAGAAGGAGATGGTGAGTTACCTTCTTGAACCGGTGCAGTCCTTCAGGTGTAGGTACACCCACTGTGCTGTTCGAGAGGGAATTCCAGGATGTTGCCCCGTTGTGGAGAGTTTGAATGTCTGTGGAAGGCGGAGCAATCAAGTGGGCTGCTTTGTCCTGGATGGTGTCAAGATTCTTGAGTGATGTTGGAGCGGCACTCATCCAGGCAAGTGGAGAGTAGTCCATTACACTCCTGACTTGTACCTTGTAGATGGTGGACAGGCTTTGGAGGTCAGGAGGTAAGTTACTCACCGAGGGATTCCCAGCCTTTGATCTGCCTTGGTAGCCATAGTATTAATGTGGCTAGATCAGTTCAGTTTCTGATCAATGGTAAGCCCCGGGATGTTGATTGTGGGGGATTCAGCGATGGTAATGCCATTGAATGTCAAGGGGTGATGGTTAGACCTTCTCTGTTTGAAGACTAAATGCTCCGGCCAGATGTGGGGCAGCACTCAGACAGAGCACCTGGTCTTTCTAGGAAGCTCTTCAGAACAAACAGACATCGGGCGCAATTTAAAGGGAAAAAAAAGAGTCCCGCAATCCCGGGAGAACGCAGATCAAAGCTTTTAGGCTTCTAAGCTTGGAGAGAGGCTTCAATAAGTTATAGGGCAATTAAATTGACTGTGAAAAGCACTTCAAGGTTTCCAACCTTGTTAAAGGGAATACTTTTACCTTCATCTCACAGATTTTTGAACTTCACATGCTAACAGGAAGTTTAAAAGGTTTAAATGCTGCAGATGGGAAGACCAGCCAAACAATCCATATTCTGGGAAAAGCCCCCAACCTGAGCCCCTCTAGTATAGCCCAAGCCCCCCCTGCCGACCCTCATCTCCCATGAAAGACCCCCCTCGGCACTCTGGAGACAAGTGTAGAGTGGGTACACACCCCCCTCCCCCATTTCTCAGGACTTGCACCAATAAATGCCAGCCTGTCTCCCAGCTGGAGGGGGCTGAAGCAACCAAGGAGTAAGGTGAATTGGGCGTCCTGCCCACTAATGATATTAGAATTGGGTTTAGTGAGGTGTTTGCATGTTCTTGCCGGGTCTGGGCAGGAAACTTGTCGGGGCCAGTGGGGTGGGTTTGGAGAGTCGCAATGGGTTTGATGCTAGCGTGAAACCTGTTTTTTATGGCGAGGCCTTCGGAAAATCTCGTGAGCCTGTTGGAATGAGAAACTTGGTGACAAGATCTTGGGCGGGATTCTCCAATAATAGGGCTATGTCCCCAGGCCAGCGTAAACACGCTGGTGAATCACTCTGGACTTTCCTTAAAAAAGTCCATAGTGATTCTCCTACCGGTAGGGGGCTGGCAGGGCCACGGAGTGCTTCTTGCAGCTCTGGCTGCAGATACGGGGCCCTGCACTTCCGGTCGGGAGTCTGCGCATGCGCATGGCGGCCTGCAGCGGCTGCCCCGTGGGACATGGAGGACTCGGAGTGGCGCCAGAAATGTAGGCCCTCTCGAGATCACGAACGCTCGCGGGCGGGTCCGTGACGCCCGATCCTGGCCGTCCATGAGGACCCCCCCCCGGTGATCGATCCTCCCACCAGGGCGGCTGCGGACTCTGAGTCCTCAGCCGCCACCGTCCGTTCCCGACGGCTGATAGGTGGTTAGAAACACGTCGTCGGGAGCTCAGCCAGTTTTCCTCGGAGAATCGGGGGGGGGGGGGGGGGGGGCCTCTGTTAATGACCCCCTACCTGCGCCGCATAGTTCGCGCAAGCGCACGATTTGGGACCGGAGAATCGCGGGAGCGGCATTAGACTGGATTTCGGCGTAAACGCCCATTCTCCGCCCCATGCCGATCGTGATTCTGGTGCGGGGGTGCGGAGAATCCAGCCCCTTGGTCTCTGATATTCCCGCCCCATTGACAGTAACATAATAAAGTTCCCATTGCCAGAGGCGGAACATCTGGAGAGCTGCATTGGACGGGGTTCCCCTTACATGTATGGGTGGGTCATTGCCACAGTACTTGTGTGCGGTGGGGGGGGGGGGGGGGGGGGGAGACATTGCCTCAGTGTTTGCTTGTTGGGGAGGGATTTCCCAGTGTTTTAGGGAAGGGAGGGTTTCCCCTTCTCCGTTGGGGGAAGTGGGGAGAATTGTCTTCATGCAGATCGCTTTAAAGGGGCACCACAGTCTCTGTGGAGCTGGCGTTGTTGGCTCTTTCTGGCCCCGCCCAGCTGATGGTGAAAGCCCCGTCCCCACATTTCTCTGAGCGCAGAATGCGAGGGAATCTGGAGAGAAAACTCGGCAGTTCAGCTGGAGAGCTACATGCTAATTTTCTCAACTCAGCCAGTTCTTAATGCACAGAGTGGAAAGTTGCATCCTCTGTTTCTCTCCACATCTAGAGCCTGCCTGGAGAGGATTTCCAGCACTTTTTGTTTTCATTGTACTCGCCATATTGATCAGTGAGACCTGGCAGCCTCCTGCATCTTTGAGTCTCATCACCTCAGCTAGGGCCGCATAGAGATGCCGGAGGTGGTTTCAGTGTCATAGGCTGCAAGTGGTAAAGAAAGGCAGAACTACTGCTCATGAGTGCCAGCTAATGACTGCCTGTGTAGTGTGAGAAAGGACTGGGCTTTGTTGCCCTCTGCCATCTGAAAGCCCAATCACCCTGATTGCTGTGATTCAAGCATGAGAATTACTTCCTAGGCAAGATACTAAGGACAGCTGTGAAGCTGTGTCCCAGTGTGGATCATCACCTTCAGGAGAGCAGGGTAGAAAATGTGGGGAGGGACATTGCCAGAAATCAATTCAAATAGGTGGCAGACCTGTTTTGCAAAAATGAGGTTTGCGGTGCATCGTAACTGAATTATATTTTAAATTAAATACTTCCCAGAAGGGAAAAATAGTGAAACGGGGAAATAGGAATTCTGGTCCGTACTATTTTTACCTTGTGGGAAGTATTTAATTTTAAATATAATTACGATGCACTGCATCGTAATTCAGTTGTCTCACATTCTTTTTCAGCTGTATTTAAGCATTCACCATTTATGTCTATCAGGAAATAAATTGAATAAGATGCAAAAGACTGAATCAGTTGGGTAATGTACTGAGTCACTGAGTGTATCCCAATTCGGTCTGGGGTACTGTAGAAGTTCCAACTCAGAAGGGAAAAATAGTGAAACGGGGAAATAGGAATTCTGGGTCTGTACTATTTTTCCCTTCTGAGTTGGAACTTCTACTGTGCCCCAGACCGAACTGTGATACACCCAGTGACTCATTACATTACCCAACTGATTCAATCTTTTGCATCTTATTCAATTTATTTCCTGATTGACGTAAATGGTGAATGCTTAAATACAGCTGAAAAAGAATGTGAGACAAGTATTATAATGTTGCGCACTTTTAAAATAATCTCAGTTGTTCTGCAGGAGCATTCATTTTTGATTTGTTATTTAGAATGAAGTTGGAGGCACTCATAACACCAGCGCATCAATTAATATGGAGGACAACGAGCTTTCTTCAACCAAGAAGAACATAAACAAAATGACATACTATGTCACTGATGTTCCTCCCTGGTATTTGTGCATACTTCTTGGCACTCAGGTAAGAAACAGAGGGAGACGACAAGAGAGCCAAACCATGGAGAAAAATGTTCTTTACCTTCCATGTCCTAAGGCTTATTGTGATTGTGGTGCATGTGTACCGTCGCTAGGATGTACTGCAGCAATCTGCCGAGGCTCTTCTGCTGGCACCCCTCCAGCTTGGAATCCCCCCCCCCCCGCCCCCAAACCCATAACCTCTGCTACCTCTGACAAAAGCGTCAGGTGAAAGGGAAAACCATAACCTCTAAGTCCCCCCCTCTGGTCACGCACCATCCTGACTTGGGCTTTTATTACCATTCTATCAATGTCGCTGGGTTTAAAATCCTGGCACTCCTTCCCTCACAGCCCGGTGGGTGTATTGACACCAGACTGACTGCAGGGGCTGAAGAAGGCAGTTCACCACCAGCTTTTCTGGAGCTCCTAGGTGTTAACAATCAGTAGCAGGCTTGCCAGCAATGTCCACATTTCAAGAATTAATTTAAAAATGAACATCGCAAAGCACTTCACTACCAATGAATTACTTTTGACGTAAATTACTTGTTGTCGAGGTAAACACAGCAACCTAATTTATCCATAGCTAAATCCCCCCAAATGGGTAATGGTCAACTAATGTTTTTTTCCCGTTTCTGTTGAGGGATAACAGTTGGCTAAGACATTGTCTGCTTTTTGAGTAATGTCACCAGATATTGTAGTTCCATTTAAACATTCTTGAGTAATGCACCAGTCCTTCAATATTGCACTGAATTACTAGTTTCAATTCAACGATGTGCATAAGTCCATAGTGGAACTCTGAAAGAGTAAAAAACAAAGAGAGGAAAACACAAAAAGAGAAAGAAAGAAAATACAAAGGAGAGACAATATCGGCTGGCTTTCCAGTTACAGGGGCATCAATGACCAAATCTATTCCGCTCCTACTTAATTTTAAACACACACATCTAGATTTTCGGCGCGATTCCCCCCAATCTTACTCTTTGGCGGAGGCTTAGTGGAAACTACAAAAATACCACGAACAACCGTTTCTCCAAATCTTCCACCAGTCTTTCATGTAAGCTATTGTTAGACAATCGGAGAACTCCATGGAAATTCTCCACTTTGCATGAAGAGTTGGTAGGTAGTGGATAAGGAACATTTTTAAGAAACTCGTGAACGGGCCTGTTTTAAATTCTTTCTATTTGAGTAGCAACAGTCTGCGATGATTTTGCTTTCCCAGTTACACCTCCCTTAGAACCATTCTTTAATTTCTTTACTTGTTATATTACCATCTTTCTCTGGCTTTCGCCATCATCCTTTTTGTTGTTTAGTCTCCTGCCTAACACCCTCTCGAACTTTCCCTTTTGTTCTTTCCTCCCATTACCCCTCCCCAAGCACTTGTTTCAAGCCTGTCACATCTCGAACTTTCTCAAAGATCATTAACTTAGATCTTTGACTGTTCTCTCTGCAGGCGCTTCCTGATTTTTTTGAGTATTTCCAGCATGTTCTGTTTTTATTTCCAGGTATTTTGCGTCTGATTAAAATTCTATTTGTAATTATATTTTCCCCAGCATTATCTGACTGCGTTGGGCGGTACTATCGCCATCCCTCTCCTTTTGTCACGGGAGCTCTGCTTACAACATGACCACGTCACCCAAAGCTACCTTATCAGCACCATTTTCTTTGTGTCGGGAATGTGTACACTCCTTCAGGTTTTTTTCGGGGTCAGGTAAGACAGCAACGTATTGTAATCTTTAACCTGTCAAACTATCGAAACTAACCTTTGTCTATTTCGTAAACACAATTTCTCTAAAACTTGGCAGAGCGCCATTCAGTCTTAGAATTAGAACGTTAGCCTTAATATCTTAGACATTCTAGAACACAAAAAGATAATAAGTTATGCTAGATCAATACAAACCTGAACAGTGAGTTCAGTTCTGGAAATCACACCTTAGGATTGTGTGCATTGGCTTTGGAAGCGAAGGTTTTCTAGAATTATACTCCAAGCTTTAGATTACAAGGAGAGATTAGACAAAGCAGGGTTGGATTTCCTGAAATGTAAATGGTTAAGAGTCATTTCAAGTCATCCAAGGATAATGTAGAGAAAAAACTATTTTCATTGTAAAATTAGTCTAGATGTAGGGGGCATTTTCTAAAAATTAGAACCAGCGTTTGAGCGGAGAAGTTTGGAAACATGATTTCATGGAAAGAATGTCAGGAGTACGGAGCTGTCTGCCGCAAAAAGCAGTAGGTACCAGCTCAATTAATAATTTAAAATCTGAGATTCATGGAATTTCACTAAACAAAGGTTATTCAGGATATTGATCCAAGGCAGGTAAATGGAGTGAAGAATGAACAGATCAGCCAAAATCTCATTGAATTGTGATTTGGACATTCTAAATTCTCCCTCTGTGTACCCGAACATGCGCAAGAATGTGGCGACGAGGGGCCTTTCACAGTAACTTCATTGCAGTGTTAATGTAATCCTATTTGTGACAATAAAGATTATTATTATTAAAACAGGTTTAAAACTGTTCTGACCTTTGTCAAGATTAGTTGGGAACACATTTACAATATACAATGCAAAGCGATTTAGTGTTTTTTTTTCCATTAGTTTTGGTATGTTCAATATTTTTTCTCATGACTCACAATATTAATGTCAATCATTTCCAGTCAATCATCAAGTACAGTACAAACAATGTTGGACCTAGCCCACAGTTAGACCAAGCCCATTCTATAGGTGGCATGAGAGTGTTTACTGTACATCTAATTTACACTGAAATTGCAGTGGGAATGTTTGATAAGCTTGAGCTTGGGAAATGTGCTGATGTTTGATTGATTTTGAAATTTGTAGATGTCGGTATCCCCCCCCCAGTTCTGGTGGGAACAAGTGGTGTACCAATAGGTCACTTGCTAATTTTAAATAAAATAAGGACCTTCCTGTAGGAGCGGTTTCAAGACCTTGATATTGAGTCAGCTTCCAAGTGGGACTCTTACCTGTGGCTCAACTCAGTACAGAGAGCAAAAGACACATCAGCAATCTGGATAAGGTGACTTATTTATTAATCCAAGCTTGGTTACGTGTAGACGGAGATGAGATCTGGATAATGCCAAGATCTATCTATCAACACTGATAAAAACACATCAAGTATACAATTTCCAAAAATCAATAGCCCACCCCAGTTGTACTCGATGCAACCCCTGAAGCTGTCATGTTTAAACCTTATCCAATAAAATTGCGATCAACCCTTAATGAACTTCACCCTGTTTGCTGTGTTTACAAAAATGCTTGATGTCAATCATAGCATCCTAAATTGTTTTTCCCCCATCTCAGCATCCTGCTCACCCATTGTTTATGAGGGCCAGGATGGCAGAACTGGCATCCTCTTTACTCCATGGATTGTTTCAGAAAGCCAGGATATCAAAAGTGACTTCCTTTTCACTTCCAGAGGATATCGGAGATAAAAACTTGTGTTTACTAGTAATTTGCTGATCACACATCTCCTGTGCCTCAAAAGCATGGTCAAGTTAGCTAGCCTAAATCCCACCATTCATTGCGGCCACTGCTTGTAGCCAGAGTTTGATTACTTAATACTGTTATGTTCTAAAGATCCATGTTTAATGGTTAATAATGATTACTCAGTACACTTTCTATAATTAATCTCAATCCTTAATAAACTAACTTATGTAAAACTACTCGAGTGGCATCCTAACTATTCAGTTTTAAGAGGTCTCACCGCTGGACTTCACATTTCTTCCAGATTCCCAGATAGTAGGGTGGGGTCAGCAATAGATGTCGCCCAAGAACCAATATGCCGAGATCAAAATATTTCAGGCCCTTGAATGAAATTAACTACCCACAAAATTGCATGAATTTGTAGTATCTGACGGCATGGTAGCACAGCGGTTAGCACTATTGCTTCACAGCGCCAGGGACTCTGTTCGATTCCCGGCTTGGGTCACTGTCTGTGCAGAGTCTGCACATTCCCCCCGTGTCTGCGTTAGTTTCCTCCGGGTGCTCCGGTTTCCTCCCACAAGACCCGAAAGACTTGTGGGAGGAATTGCTTGTGAGGTGAATTGGACATTCTGAATTCTCCCTCAGTGTACCCGAACAGGTGCCTGAGTTTGGTGACTAGGGGATTTTCACAGTAGTAACTTCATTGCAGTGTTAATGTAAGCCTACTTGTGACACTAATAAAAGTTATTATTATTAACAAGGAGGATTGACCAATTTACTATGTTTCAGGTTACCAATTCTCCAAGGAGGAACATTTACTTTCCTAACTCCTACTGTGGCAATGCTATCTTTGCCCCAGTATAAATGTCCAGAATGGACGCACAACAAGACACTCGTCAACGTCAGTGATCCGATCTTTATTGAAGTTTGGCAGACACGCATACGAGAGGTACTTTATTTAAAAAACAGGGGCAAAATTCTCTGGTATCGGCGCGATGTCCGCCAACCAGCGCCAAAAACGGCGCAAATCAGTCGGGCATCGCGCCGCCCCAAAGGTGCAGAATCCGCCACATCTTGGGGGGCCGAGCCCTAACCTTGAGGGGCTCGGCCTGCGCCGGACTGATTTCCGTCCCGCCAGCTGGAGGAAGTGCCCCGCCAGCTGGCGCGGAAATGACATTGCTGGGCGGCGCAAGCGCGGGGGCCGCTCACGGCATCCCCGTGCATGCGCTGTGGGATCTCTTCTGCCTCTGCCATGGTGGAGACTGTGGCTAAGGCGGAAGGAAAAGAGTGCCCCCACGGCACAGGCCCACCCGCGGATCGGTGGGCCCGGATCGCGGGCCAGGCCACCGTGGGGGCACCCCCCGGGGCCAGATTGCCCCGCGCCCCCCCACAGGACCCCGGAGCCCGCCCGCGCCACCTTGTCCCGCCAGTAAGGTAGGTGGTTTAATCCACGCCGGCGGGACAGGCATTCTAGCAGCAGGACTTCGGCCCATCCGGGCCGGAGAATCGCGGGGGGGGGCCCGCCAACCAGCGCGGCGCGATTCCCGCCCCAACCAAATCTCCGGTGCCGGAGAATTCGGCAACCGGCGGGGGCAGGATTCACGCCAGCCCCCGGCGATTCTCTGACCCAGCGGGGGGTCGGAGAATCTCGCCCCAGAAATCTATTTTTCAGGAGACTGGTTGACACAGTGGATTAATGACCTTTCATCTTAGGGGCATGGGCTTGATTTCTAGTCCAGACTGATGAGCTGAAAGACTGCTCATGTAGCAAGGGTTCTCTGCATAAGGAATTTGACAGATTTAACCTTGTTCCCAATAGGTCTCAGCTTCTAGTAGAACATTAAATTTGGAATTTCAGTCAGTGAATGATGTTATTATCCTCCAGAGTTCAGTAACTTTTAAAATAAATATTTGTATTCCTAATTACCAACATAAAGGAATTGTGCAAGGGGGTTGACCTGTTATCCCTGTGGTGGTGGTGGGGTGCGGTGGGGGGGGGGGGGTATGATGCCCCTACTGGTCAGCAGAGGAGGGGGGCAGGATTTGTATTTTGGGATGGAGGGGGGACCACCACCAAACATCGGGATCGGGCCTCCAGCTCAAAATGGTGGCTCGAAACTGGGATTCTGACTGAATCCGGTGAGCTCTCCCCCATGCATAAATCAACATGGAACAGGAGAGAGACTTGCATACTGGGCCTGCCCCTAGTGCCAGTGGAGACCACTAGCGATTCTGCGCTGGTGGGAACACTTAGGCTCCAGGATAGAGAATCCAGGCCTGTGTGACCCATTCCATTCTTGCAGTTAATAAAATGTGAGTCTTGCATTTATATAATTATTTTCATGACTGCCTGATGCCTTAATGAGCCTTACAGCCAAGGATGTACTTTTTGAAGTCACTGTTGGAATGATGAAAATGTGGTGGTTAATTTGTACACAATAAGGTCCCATAAACAATAACATGATAATGACCAGAAAATCTGTATTTATGATGTTGATTAAACAACCACTGGCCCGCTCTCCTTAAAAATAGTGCTATGGACCTTTTATGTCTACCTAAATAGGCGGACGGGCCTTAGTTTCATGTCTTATCCAAAGGCAATCTGACAGTATCTGACCCTTAGTATTGCACTAGAGTGTTGGCCTTAATTATTGTGCTCAAGCCCTGGAGTGCGAATTGAATCAGAGTATTTCAGAGGCAAAGCCTAACTGAGCTTTTAATCAAGATGTAATCAATGATTTTCAGAATGCTGCTATTTCATTTATCTTGTAATTTCTTATTACTTTAATGGCACAAAACAAATCGAGGCATGAAAACCTGATAATCTTCTTGTTTGCAGGTCCAAGGAGCAATTATGGTGGCAGCCTGTTTCCAAATAGTTGTGGGATTTTCTGGTTTAATTGGATTTTTAATGCGGTATATTGGGCCTTTAACAATTGCTCCAACCATCTCTCTGATTGGACTGGCCTTGTTTGATTCAGTTGGGAACGATGCAGGCATCCACTGGGGAATTTCAGGAATGTAAGTACCCATAGCTACTATTAAGTAGAATGGTTGTAAGTACTTAATGTTAACGCTGCATAAAAAAATGTTACTTGTGAAAATCAGTATCCAATTGAGGGGCTATAGATATTCATTTCTACCAATAGGGACAATGATTGTTGTAAATTGTGAAAACGAGTCATAAGAAAAGGATTCATGATTCTTTAAAATGCATTCATGAATGTGGGCACCAGCATTTATTGCCCGTCCCTGAGGGCACTTAAGAGTCAGCCACATTGCTGTGAATCTGGAGCCACATGTAGGACATACCAGGTAAAGACAGCAGATTTCCTTCCCTAAAGGATATTAGTGAACCAGATGGGTTTTTACAACAATTGACGGCTAACCTTTTAATTCCAGATTTTTATTGAATTCAAATTTCACATTCTGCAATCGCAGGATTCGAATGTGGGTCCCCAGAGTATGATTCTGGGTCTCTGGATTACGAGTCCAGCAACAATACCATGAAGCCCGCTGCCTCCCTGTGTGCTTAAATTACTTAAAACTAATAATAAACAGTACATAATTACATGTACTCACGGCTGCAAATTGAACAGCTACTGTAGCTTTTCAGAAAAGGTATGCAACATAGAGCTTGCAGGAATGCTAAGATAGATAGGCTCCTGTACGATACACACTTAAATGTAAATACAGGAATTAACTATTGAAAACGAATACGGAAAAAATGCAAAAAAAAGTCAGGGCTGCATATATTCACCACCAACAGGAACATAAAGTTACAAGTTATAACCTGTGAAAGAGTATTTCATTAACGAAGTTGGGAATTTAAAGGTGCAGGTAGGGGAGGGGTTAACCTTGATTTGCCGGCCTTTGACTCAGCCTTGAGTTGCCGATGTTTGCTTTGCTTTCTTCTCACTGTGAGGATAGAGTACCTTGGTCTTCCTTTACTAAATTAGTAATTTAAACTGGATCAACAAATTAGCTAACCACAAAATACATTCAATTTAAAAAAAATTAATTAACTAATTACCTATTCAAATAAATAAACAAATAAAATCAGATGGTGTGCCATAATTGCAGCAGAAGGGAGTTTGCGATCCTGGATGGTCCTACCTGTGGTAAGTGTCTAAAACCCGAGGAAATTTGTTCAGAGTTTTTGAAGCCCAAAATGCAGATATTGTGAGGTTTCAGGGTTACCTGGATGCTTTGTTCCAGAAGGAAGTCACAACCTTTACATTAAGTATAACTTTAGAGTTGGTAATGTTCAAGGGCAGGAAGGGGTATCACTACAAGTCAGGCAGGTAAGGGAATCCAGGATATGATGAAGGAGACTTGGCCCAAGATTGTGGCCAACAAGTACAAAGTATTTTCTATCTATGTAGGGGCAAACAAGGACTGCAAGGCAGATGGACAAAACTGACATGAGCAGGAGGCCATTCAAGCAGGGGGAGTATAAACAAATGTGATGGTGATAGGTCACAGTAATAAAATGTTGCCACAGTCCCAGAGAACCATAGGCTGCTTTGGGAAATGGAAGCTAGTTAGTAAAGCAATGACTGGGAGTTCCCAACGTTGTATCTGGGTCAACCCTGTCTTTTGCCAGCATTGTCCCGGCTAGAGAAGAACATGGGAGGCAGAAGATTTAATTGTTGCAGACCAGGTAGGAACCATTGACATGATAGGAAGATTTTCCACTGAGAGTTTGAGGAGTTAAGCCATCAACATGGTGACTTTGTATGTCCAACCTTATTGTCTTATCTCTCTTCCACCCTAATAAGTTTCTTTTTTAACCTGAGGCAATATCTCCAACCATACCCCCTTTGCATTGACTACCTGTGGATTTCTCATTTTCCTAGTTTCTTTCATTCACAGGTTGATATTGATGTCGAAAACAAAACCTTGATCTATGAACTAATTCAAAATCATCTGCCATTTCTGCTACCAGTCTAGCAGTTCTTACCCTTTTCTCTTCCAAATGAGTTCTCACTACTGCAGGATATAAATCTTTAAATTCCGATAACCATTTCCCCAAGAGCTTGACACATTAAGTCTATTTTTACTGCTCTTATCCACCCATCAAAATTATTTTGTTTAGTTACTTCAAATTTTATATATGCCCAATCTGGTTATTTCCTTAGATTTCTAAACTTCTGTCTGTAGGCTGCTAGCACTAGTTCATATGCATTTAAAATAGCTTTGCTCACCTCATCATAATCCATGATATCTCCTCTGATAGTGATGCAAACGCTTCACTAACTCAAGCTTTCAACTTCATTTGAACCAACAATACCCACATCGTTTTTGGCTAATTCAATTGTTTAGCTACTTTCTCAAATTACACAAAAAAAGGCTTTCACACCTTTCTCGTCAAACCTTGGCAGTGCTTGAATATTTTTTAACATATTCCCACTAGGCGTTTTACTAAGAGGGGTTACTCCTTCCTCAAGACTTTCCTCAACATCTGCATTTAACTGCAACCTTTTAAATTTATAATCTCTTTGCAGTTCCATTTTCCAAAGTTCAAAATTTCTCTCTTTGTTTTTTTCCTCTATCATTGCCATGCTCTCCTTTTCCTTTTCTTTTCATCCCTTGCTAATCTATCCATTTCCTCACCAAGGTTCCTTACTTCAATTTCCTTTTGGAAGTTCCTTCTTTTACCTGCATTTCTAATTGTTTCATTTGTAATTGAATTTTAGCTAATTCCAATGATTCAGACTACGTCTCTGACAAATTTAAATGCTGAGATATCACTTTAATTATCTCCATCTTCCTCACCTCTTCAGGTAAAGTCAATTGCAGTTTGACCACCAAATCCAAAACTTTGTCTTTTTTTTAGAGAGTGAGAGGGGGCGAGAGTGAGAGGAGAGAGAGAGAGAGAGTGAGAGAGAGACAAAGTGAAAGTGAGAGACAGAGACAGAGAGAGAGAGAGACAGAGAGAGTGGGCGGGATTCTCCGAAATGGAGGCAGAGTGTTCGCGCCGTCGTGAACGCCGTCGAGGTTCACGATGGCGCGAAACAGCCCCTATCCCGACTGATTCAGGGCCCGATAATGGGCTAGGAGTGGCGCCGCGTCATTTACATGTGCCAGGCCTTGGCGCCGCGTAAAGGCGGCGCCGCATACATGACGTGGCCGGCGCAAGATCCGTATAACTGGCGTCACCCGCGCATGCGCGGGTTGGCCGGCGCCAACCCGTGCATGCGTGGTTGCCATCCTCTCCGAGTCCGCCCCGCAAGAAGATGTCTGACGGATCTTGCGGGGCTGCGGAAGAAAGGAGGTCCTCCTTCAGAGAGGCCGGCCCGACGATTGGTGGGCACCAATCGCAGGCCAGACCCCATTTGAGGCCCCCCATGGTGCAGGATCCCTCCTCGCCACCCCACAGGCCGCCCCCCCATCGTTCCCGCGCTGTTCCCGCCGGCAGCGACCAGGTGTGGACGGAGCCGGGGGGAACCCGCCGTTTTGGGCAGGCCGCTCGGTCCATCCGGGCCGGAGAATCGCGGGGGTACCGGTGAATCGCCTTTTTGGCTGTCTCGGGCGATTCATTGTACCGCGCTGCGCAAAACGCGATTGTGCCGATCTGGCCGCTTCCATGAATCATGGGAGGGCGTCGTACCGGCGTCGCGGGAAAATTTGGCGACTCAGGCGATTCTCCCAACTGGCGCTGGAGCGGAGAATCGCGCCCAGTGTGTGTGAGCAAGAGAGAGAGAGAATGAGGGAGAGAGTAGAGAGAGAGAGAGAGGATGAGAGTGTAGAGCGAGAGTAGAGGTAGAGGGAGAGTAGAGAGGGAGAGATTAAGAGAGAGACAGAAAGATAACGAGAGAGAGAGAGTGAGTGAGAGACAGAGAGAGAGAGAGTGAGTGAGTGGGATAGAGGGTGAGAGAGTATAGAGAGAGGCAGAGGGAGAGGGAGAGAGAGACAGAGAGGGTGAGAGAGAGTATAGAGAGAGAGACAGGAGAGTGAGTGAGTGAGAGAGAGAGAGACAGAGAGAGTGAGTGACAGAGAGAGTGAGTGAGAGAGAGAGACAGAGAGAGTGAGAGAGAGAGACAGACAGAGAGAGTGTGAGAGAGAGAATGAGTTAGAGTGAGAGAGAGTGAGTGAGTGAGAGAGAGACAAAGAGAGAGAGATAGATAGAGAGACAGAGCCAAAAGCTTTGTCTTAACCACCCTTTCTACGCCACCCAAAGTGACTGCTTTAACACCCATGAAACTCTTAGCTACTGAAAGAGCCATTTTACCAGCCTCTAAGAGTCTCTATTTAAACTGGCAAGAATATCAACACCTGAAAGAACGCACCAGCCATCACACTTATTGTTAACTAATCCCAAGCCAAACAAGGAATTATACTTTTTAATCCTGGTAAAGAGCCCCAATTTTGTTAAGATACTGGAACTAACCCCAACCTTTGTTAGGCTACTGGACAAGAATGCTAAACAAGTTTTCTATTTGTAAAACTGTGAGGAAAAGATACTGCATCCATTTGTGATGACTCTGACCAATAGGCATTGTTTATGTTGAAACAAACTTTACTTTAAACACAGGATTAACCACATTAACATCAAAGAGATAGCTTTACAATTATCAGGCAAATAGGAAAAACCTAAACTTACTATCTGCATCTGCCACTAATTCCAATTAAGCAACCCAATACAGTTCAAATACTACTTATAAATAAAGTTTACTTTCTTTTTCAATTAAAGGCATGGCCAATCCACCTACCCTGCACATCTTTGGGTTGTGAAGGGCAACCATGGGGAGAATGTGTAAACTCGACTTGGATAGCAACCCAGGGCCACGATTAGGCCCAGGTCCTCGGTGTCGTGAGGCAGCAGTGCTAACCACCGTGCCACCACAACAGGTTTACTTGTGGTCTTCTGTGTCGCTACGCTTTGAGAGAGACCCTTTTTAGAGCATATCCAGTACACCTCTCTCTTGCCTGACTCAAATCCTATGGCAAACTGCTGTTGAACTTATAATATCCTAGCAGACTGCCAAACTACAGACAGATCTGGCTCCTCCCATTAATTACATCATCTATATCCCACTAGGTTCAATGACCTGTTTAGTTAGGACTAAACACCACTCCCTGATAAATTATGTACACTCCATGGAATGTCCAGCAATTAAAACACGATTGCGTTTGCTCTTTCTCTGCAAGTTAGTGGTTGGAATCAATGATTACATCACTGTTAATGACTGTTTAATTGCAGCTTTAGTAGACACACCTCCTGTATGTATTTTAAACCAGGGTTTTAAATACCATTACTCCTACAAATATGAAATAAAATATATATCAATTTCTACATCCATCATAGGTTTTAATCTTATTAAAGAGGGTGGGAGTTTTCAAAATAAAGTGTAAATTCAAAAGTAGCTAAGGAAATATCAAGGCTCGAGTGAGGATCAGCATTCTAGGTTAAATTACGCAGAATGTGTCAGGAAGCGGGATTGAGAGTAACAAATGTAATAGCACATTAGTTGGCAAAGTGAGATCAGGGAAAATTTAAAAAGGTCAAATTCACAGGCACTAAATCCGAAAGTGCAAAGTATGTGCAACAAGTTAAATGACTTAATAGCACAGGTAGAAATGAATAAGTTTGATGCAATAGCCATTATGGAGACAGGAGGCAGGGTTTTCGGTCCCTTAGGGGTATGAACACAAAGGCAGATAGGTGTGAAAATAGGCTGGCTGGCATGCACGTTTGCAGGTCCATTCTAACGGCCATTTTCATGGAGGCAGGGTTGGAGATGGCTGGGCTACCCAAAGGCAAGCAGCAGGTAACCGTGTCATGATAGTTGAAGGCCAATTAGAACTTACTGTTACAGGTGGCATTGGAGCCAAGCCAGCTGCATGGACATGGCCTTTGGTGGCAAATGTGGAGGTGGGTTGGGTGGGGGGGGGGGGGGGGGAGTGGAAACAGTGCTCCAGAACATTGTGGCCATGGCTGCTGTATATATGGGCTCCCTCCATGATGGTGGCCCAGTGCCGAGGGAATCTTTTTGACTTTAAAGTTTAAAAACATGGAGAGACAGTATTTCCATCTTAGCTCATAAAATCAAGTAGGAACAGCTTGGGTGGAACTCAGAAAGAGCGAGGGGAAGAAATCATTGTTCGGAGTTGTTTACAGTAGTTGTAGAATAGGACAGCATTTAATGAAGAAATTCAAGGTATATGTAATGAGTGATAAAGTAATCATGGAGGATTTTAATCTTCATATAAGTTGTGCAAACCAAATTGACAGTAATAATGTGTAGGACAGGTTCATGGAATGTTTACAAGATAGTATGGTAGCACGGTGGGTAACACTGTTGCTTCACAGCTCCAGGGTCCCAGGTTCGATTCCTGGCTTGGGTCACTGTCTGTGCGGAGTCTGCACATTCTCCCGTGTCTGCGTGGGTTTCCCCCGGGTGCTCCAGTTTCCTCCCACAAGTCCCGAAAGATGTGCTGTTATGTGAATTGGACATTTTGAATTCTCCCTCCGTGTGCCCGAACAGGTGCTGGAATGTGGTGACTAGGGGCTTTTCACAGTAACTTCATTTCAGTGTTAATGTAAGCCTATTTGTGACAATAAAGGTTATTAATTAAAATAGTATTCTTGATGAATTTGCCGAGGAATGCCCCCCTCCCCCCAAGTTATTGTACCATCAGCTAATGGGAAGGGTTTCTCCTTATCTATCTTATCCAAACCTTCATAATTTTGTATGCTTTTATGTTTTATGTTTATGTTTATTTACCACCAGCTTCCTCTGAGTCATTAAAACCACATCTCCAAGTTTGATATCATCAGCAAATTTGGAAAATTTAATTGGTGTCCTAAAATCTGAGACATTTATATTGTTACAATCAGGTGAGGAGAGATAATACAGCTCTTCTCATTTCCCACTCCTTGTTTGACCTCAACAGTTATTTTTAACGATAAGTTTACAATTTATTTTGGCAGTTTTTAACTGTTCAAGAGCTGTTGTAAAAGACACCCAATTGCAGGTTTCCTTGAGTTTTTAAACAGAAAAGTTGATGTATTTATTTTACTTATGCAAGCCATTCATTCCTTTCTAGTAGCGGGCTGTGATTGACAGCTTCCACCAAACAGCTGCAGCCATTCATCTCCTTTCATGGATCAGTGACTCTAAGTGCTGAAAACCTAATGCTTACAAACATTGACCACATCAAAGGGAGATCAGTGCATTGCAATCACACGCTGGAATGCATCGGAATGCACTCGGTGCTTCGAATAGTACTGAGAAATTAATGGGACCATGTGACAACAAATTCCCCGGGCTTCCACCCCAAAATGGATTATAGATGCAGTGGTTTTGATCTTCCAGAACCCCTTAGCTTCTACAATAAAGATTGGAAGGTAGCAAACATAACCCTGCTATTGAAAAAAGAGAAAAAAGAGAAAGTGAGAAAGCAGAGAACTATAAATAAGCCCAGTCAGGGACAAAGTGCTAGAATCTCTCATTAGGAACATGTTAGCAGATCATTTAGAAAATCGTAACTCTGATTAAACAGGGTTTGACAAACCTGTTGAAAGTTTTTGAGTCTGCAATTCGAACGATGGAGTATGGGAAATGAGCGGATGCTTTGGGATTTTCAAAAGAGCATTTGATAAGTTGCCACATCAGGGGCGGAATTCTCCGCAATCGGCGCGATGTCCGGCATCGCGCCGCCCCAAAGGTGCTGAATTCTCCGCATCTTGAGGGGCTGAGCCCTCACCTTGAGGGGCTAGGCCCGCGCCGGACTGATTTCCGCCCCGCCAGCTGGCGGGAAAGGCCTTTGGTACCCCGCCAGCTGGCGCGGAAATGACTTTGCCGTGCGGCGCATGCGCGGGAGCGTCAGCGGCTGCTCACGGCATCCCCACGCATGCGCAGTGGAGGGGGTGTCTTCTGCCTCCGCCATAGTGGAGACCATGGCGAAGGCGGAAGGAAAAGAGTGCCCCCACGGCACAGGCCCGATCGTGGGCCAGGCCACCGTGGGGGCACCCCCCGGGGCCAGATCGCACCGTGCACCCCCCCAGGACCCCGGAGCCCGCCCGTGCGGCCTTGTCCCGCCGGTAAGAGAGGTGGTTTGATTCTCGCTGGCGGGACAGGCATTCCAGCAGCGGGACTTCAGCCCATCGCGGGCCGGAGAATCGCCGGGGGGCCCGCCAACCGGCGTGGCGCGATTCCCACCCCCGCTGAATATCCTGTGCCGGAGAATTCGGCAACCGGCGGGGGCGGGATTCACGCCAGCCCCCGGCGATTCTCCGACCCGGCGGTGGGTCGGAGAATCCCACCCAAGGTTACTACATAAAATTAGTCTTCATGGGATTGGGGAATAATATATTAGCATGGATAAAGGATCGATTAATTGACCGAAAATGGAGATTAGGAATAAACAATATATCTTCAGATTGATAGGACATGAGTAGTGAGTATCACAAGGATCAGTCTTGGGGTTTAGCTATTTCTAATCTATATTAATGACTTAGATGATGAGGGGATTAAATGTAATGTCTACAAGTTTGCTGACAATTTGAAGTTAGGAAGAAATGTAATCGATAAGAAGGCCGCCAGCCTCCCGTACCAGCCTCCCCGAACAGGCGCCGGAATGTGACGACTAGGGGCTTTTCACAGTAACTTCATTTGAAGCCTACTTGTGACAATAAGTGATTTTCATTTCTTTTCAAGAAGCTATAGAGGGAATATAGGTCAGTTAGATGAGAATACAATATGACAAATCGTGAAGCCATCCACTTTTATAGAAAATATAAAAACACAGAATATATTTTGAATGGTGAGAGACTGTAAAATGTTTGCATTCAGTTAACTGGATGTCCTTCTACATGAATCACAGAGAGTTAACATGCAGATACAGCGAGCAATTAGGAAGGCTAATGGTCAGTTAGCTTTAGTTACAAATGAATAGGAACATAAGAGTAAAGAGGTCTTATTACTATTATACCGGTGATTGCTTAAGCCATGCCTGAAATACTGTGAGCGGTTTTGGTCTCCTTACCTATAAGGAATGACAGACTTGACCTAGAGGGAGTGTAACAAAAGTTCACTAGACTGTTTCCTGGAATGAGGGATTCGACCTGGAATGAGGGATTCAACTTCTGAGGGGGAACGAGAAGACTAGGTCTGTATACTCTGGGTTTTAGAAGAATATGAAAAGTGATCTGATTGAAACATATAACATTTTGATAGGGTAGATACTGAAAAAGAGTTTATCCTGGCTAGGAGTCCTAGAACAAAGGGTTACAGTCTCAGAATAACGAGTTGGTCATTTAGGTCTATGTTGAGGAGAAATTCCTTCACTCAAAGCATTCTGAATTAAATTGGAATTCACAACTTCATAGAACTGTGCATGTTAAGTGTCATGATATTCAAACACACACATCATGATAGACACACCAACAGACAAATCAGAACACACAACACCACAACCAATCACAGAAAGATATAAAAGCACAAACACGACACCTGGTGGTCAGTATTAGCTGGAGACAAGGACAAGGACAGACCTGCTACACGACACACTCAGGGAGACAGCACGTGCAGAGTATCCAGAACGAACTGTATACAAGAGTTAAAATAAAATAGAGTTGTACCACATACAACTGTGTTGGCTCATCTGTGCACCAGAGCACCCAACACCACATGGTGCAGGAGTGGATCGATACCTGCCGGCATACCTCAGTGTACACAGACAACCAGCAGTGCCCAGGCAAAATGATAGAGCTCCCGGTTCCGCAGGCGCTCCAGTGCCACGGCGATCTCCGCGAAAACTGGCGGCGATTCCGGCAAGTGTTCGAATTGTTCCTGGTGGCAGCTGAACTCCAAGACCTGGATGATAGCGAAAAAATTGAATTTCTCCTCACCATCGGCGGTGCAAGGGCAAGAGAAATATTCACAAGGTTCAGGTTCTTCAGGAGGCAGCAAAGGTACGATTACCAGGCAGTCCTGGACAAATTCTCCAAGTACAGTGAAGAAAAAGCAATCCAATCGGCAAGTAAAGGTAAGAAAAGCGGCAGTACTCACCTCGTGGCCGGGATCCCGGAGCCCGAATTCCCAGAGGCCGAAATCCCGGGCCTGAGAGAGGGCTGGGTCGAGGTCGGTGGCCATCTTGCTAAAGGTATCACGCTAGCACAGTTGCGCGAGCAGTGCGCAGAACCGGAAGTTTCGTTTACGCATGCGCAAGATGCTGCGCACGCGCAGTCAAAAAACCGGCCATCGGTAAAGGAACAGCGATCTGCGCATGCGCAGTCGCTTCCTACATGCTACATACCGAGCGTCAGGATGTCAGAGGCCCCAGACCGCACCAATTTAAAGGGGAAACGTCCCAAATCCAATTTAAAAGGGAAACGTCCCAAATCAAAAAAACAAAAATCTGTTAAAGCTGTAAAACAACCTTCCCTCACCTGGAATGACAGCACATTGCCGCAAATTGACCCAGGAGATGAATTTGACCTCTGAAGAACCCTCCGACAAGCAGTTACCTACGCACAAGCCGATGATTCCGACCTCGAATACTTCGATGACGATCTTTACAGTGTTTCGGGACCTCGCGAGCCCAATGATAGCTCCGTGGTCCTATACGACTATGACTCGGACGAACCTTTCGTGTTGCACATTGGCGGCCCCCACATTGAATCCGACGCAGATGCGGATTCATTTTTCGGATTTGAGGATCTTCAATCCAGCAGATATGACGTCCCAACTTATCAGTACCGGATGATGCTGCAGCCTGACATTAACAGACAGGGAGCGGTGCAAGCCCACAGAGAGCGCCCTGCTGCCACACAGAGCGTGGTCCACGTCCCGCTCAGCGTTCCTGACTCTATGAAAGAAGACATGCAAGACTCCAGAGCGCAGTCCTTGCATGAACAAGAAGTGACTCCAGAGTCACAAGCCTCCACAGCGAGCTTGGGAACAGACTCCACGATAGAAGGAACGCAAGACTCCAGAGCGCAGTCCTTGCGTGAACAAGAAGTGACTCCAGAGTCACAAGCCTCCACAGCAAGCTCGTGGAAAGACTCCACAATTGGAGAAATGCAAGACTCCAGCGCGCAGTCCTTGCATGAACAAGAAGTGACTCCACAGTCACAAGCCTCCACAGCAAGCTCGTGGACAGAATCCACAATTGCAGAAACGCCTGACTCCGATGCGCAGTCCTTGCAGGAACAAGACCATGAGGGTCTAGCAACCTCTCCTGACCAACCAGTGGCAGATGATGCAAGCCTGCCAGGCTCACGTGAACAGCGCAAAGGCTATGACAGCCTACCATGCTCCACTGCACAGCAGCATGACCATGACGGTCTCTCATGCTACAATGAAGGGCACAGCGCTGATGACTGTTCAAGCCCAACTGAAGACAAGCCAAAGGAATCTCCTCTTCCAAGCCCGAAGGAAAAAGGTTCATGCACTGACCTTAAGAATCATTGTAGCCGAACAGAGATTAATAATGCTGCACGGTCACAGAAGGATACTGAGGATTTGCTAAAGAAATTACCTGTATGTTTAACCACACTAACCCCAGTGATTAAGCAGTTATGTATGGGGAGTATAATGTGGGCAATTGAGAACAGTAAAAGAGAGACTGTGACCATGCCAGTCCCAGCAAAATCAGACCCAGAGACCATGAAGGCATGTACATTAGACAAAGATACATATGAGGTACCTGAGAAGAAAAGTGAAACGGAATGTTTTTTGGAAAATAGTACAATGTCGATAGAAACATTGGATCCTATATTCGAGACCATACATATGGGAGAATTTGGGGGTAATAAACAAGGTTCTGCAATGTCTGGGGGAAGATTTAAAATTCCAAAGAAGAAAAGCCCAAATGAAGGACAACGGCAAGACAATGACAGTCCACCGACATGGTGTGCACCACCAGATGAAAACTCTGACAATTTACCCAACCCTAGTGAACAGCAAGCTGCTAATGAGGATCTATCCACGGGATGTGAGACGAGTGACGACAGCATCCCACTTCCCATGCAAAAGGTGCAAGGTGACAGACCTCGCCTAGTGCGTACCGAGGCACTCGACGATCACGGTGGGACCACTGACGACTGCAGTGGCGGCGCACCGCTTCCACCCTCGATGGCTCGAGCCTCTCCACTGGTTGGTGCATTCCTGCATGTTCCGACTCCAGAAGTGCAGCTTCAGGGAATCTCGGCTGCCTCCAGTGAACCTGTTGGGACTCCGGACGGGGGGCATCGACGGAAGGCAGACCGTACTCCAGATGGGGAGCAGCCAAGCGCCGACTCTGATTCGTGCACGCCAGACCTTGCTCCGGACGGGCGGTGTCGCGGCCTTGGTGATGGCACGCTCAGGGTGACGGCGGATGCCACGGCGACAGGGAATGGATCGCGTGGCAGTCCCACTGGGTCGGCAGTGGCGACCAGCACCGGCGGTCCAAGACGGACACACCAATTCGCGCCATCGCCAGACGTTGATGCGAGCAACAATTCTCTCTCCAAGGCGACATGCTTCGACGTTTCTCTGCGGAGTCGCCCTTCCGGCACAGCAGGTGGCCGGAACCAGCGTGCACGGTCTCGGCCAACTTCCACATCTGGCACAGTCATCGCCTTGCATGATATTAGTGATGGTGCTTCTTCGATGGCAACGACCCACCGGCTACAAGATGCCGTCCACCACAAACATAAAAAGAAAAAAGACTCCACCTTGTTCCTGGCATGCAGGGCGGATGGATTGGGGCGTAGGCACAATCAGCGAGCTTTGCCTTCCACGCTCGCAACTGAACCGTATGCACATGCCGGATCCTCCACTGGTTCCCAAGGATGACTTCGTGGAGATGCCATGGATCATGCCCCTTCCATCGCCACCCGTGACCAGGCCACAGCAGCTAAAATCCTCCCCATGCAGAAGCTAAGGCTGTTTCTGGGACCTTGCCACCTGTCAAATCCAGGGCAAACTTTATTGAAGCAGAAAAGTATTTTCTCCATTTTGAGTTGGCATGCCAGTCGAAATGTCCCCGCATAGTCAGCACATCATCTGACTGTTTACAGAAATTAATTGATAGAATTATAGAGACAATATGTGGTTGTTCTCAAGGACCACAAACCGACGAAGGTGTTCAGTTGCAGATAATTAAGGCCTTACTAACTACAGTAACATCTCAGCACATAGAAATACACGAAGGAACTGTGTTACAGGCTGTTAGAACGTGCTACAATATACACCTGGCCAGCAAAAAAACTTAGTAAACCAAACCACAGCCAAGGCAACACTAACAAAGATGTTGAATGTTATATTTGCACGAATGAAAAACCAAGCACTGCACGAAGTACAACAAATGGAAAAGTAGAGACTTCGGCAACAGCATCACCTCCAACAGTCCTATGTGAACCAGTGTGAACCCAAATCTCCACAGCTGAACCGGCTTGAGGACCAGCCTATTCTTGAAGCGGTCACCCATTAGACTTGACTTATAACGCTGTTCATACTTTCAAAAAAGTCAAACACTTCTGTATTATAACCTGTTGTTGTTTATCGTTCCAGATATCGTCTGACCGGACCACTGTTCAAGTTGTTTTTTTTTCTCGCATTCATGTTTTGTTATGGTACAACCTTGTTAGTGTGACGCACCCGACATCGCCCCATGTAAATAGTTACGTCATATACACACGCTGTACACAACACACACACACACACTCTTAGATGCACTCACAACACGATCATATTTATAACCACGTAGGCACATATCTTTGTAAAAAGGGGGGATGTCATGATATTCAAACACACACATCATGATAGACACACCAACAGACAAATCAGAACACACAACACCACAACCAATCACAGAAAGATATAAAAGCACAAACACGACACCTGGTGGTCAGTATTAGCTGGAGACAAGGACAAGGACAGACCTGCTACACGACACACTCAGGGAGACAGCACGTGCAGAGTATCCAGAACGAACTGTATACAAGAGTTAAAATAAAATAGAGTTGTACCACATACAACTGTGTTGGCTCATCTGTGCACCAGAGCACCCAACACCACATTAAGTAGTTGAGAATATTCAAGATAGAGGTTGATAGATTTTTGGGTACAAGAAGAGTTAAGAAGGGATATGGAAGGAGTAGGATTGAAGTAGAAGATCAGTTATAGCCTTACTGGATGGCAGAGCAGGCGCTAAGAGCTACTACTGCTCTTATTGCTTATATTCTTACTGAAGAAAATGGAGGATGAACCAAGCTTGTGAATATCCAGTGGCTGTTTCAGGAGCTAACTGAACACAAGTTTAATACTGTGAGCAATTTTGGGCCCCACACCTCAGGAAGGACATATTGGCACTGGAGCGGGTCCAGCGGAGATTCACACGGATGATCCCAGGAATGGTAGGCCTAACAACCGATGAAAGTCTGAGGATCCTGGGATTATATTCATTGGAGTTTGGGAGGTTGAGGGGAGATCTAATAGAAACCTACAAGATAATGAATGGCTTAGATAGGGTGACGTGGGGAAGTTGTTTCCATTAGCAGGGGAGACTAGGACCCGGGGGCACAGCCTTAGAATAAAAGGGAGTCACTTTAGAACAGAGATGAGGAGAAATTTCTTCAGCCAGAGAGTGGTGGGTCTGTGGAATTCATTGCCACAGAGGGCGGTGGAGGCCGGGACGTTGAGTGTCTTTAAGACAGAAGTTGATAAATGCTTGATTTCTCGAGGAATTAAGGGCTATGGAGAGAGAGCGGGTAAATGGAGTTGAAATCAGCCATGATTGAACGGTGGAGTGGACTCAATGGGCCGAATGGCCTTACTTACACTCCTATGTCTTATGGTCTTGTGGTCTTAAGGGAAAGGATCAAATGGTTGATAACTGGATAACTCTTATTATCATAGTGAATAACCTGTGGCATTACCCAAAGTCAGTAAGCTTTACTTATGCAAGATTGTGACAGAATCCAAACTTCAGAACTTTCTCCACAAAGAGGCGGGAACCTGGAAACACATCGCAACAGCTGTCATAGAAAATCTGAACCAGAATTATGAACATTGTAATTTACAGTGTTCTGTTTTGTAATGATATGCAGTAACAGTGTATATATCAAGTGTATATAGCCTCCGACAATTAGGTGTCATGTAAGAAGCACAGGACACTGGAACCGGACAAAGCCAGTCTTGATCAGAGTTACAGGAGCTGTTAGTAGCATGGTTGGAAGCTCCACAATTTGATTAGCAGTAGTTTAGTCTACCCACAGTTTATTCAACATTAAATAACTAGTCTTGAATAGATGTTCTGGTGTACACTGATTAATTTATGATCAATGTACACAAACATAACATGGTACCAGGCGTAATACCCTAAGTGACACATTTTCCGTTGGCCTGGTGTCGGATGAAGACACAGCAAATTAAGACATACCGAATAAAATGGCAGTCACAAGTATAAGGAGTGCTGAAAGTGATATTGCAGCAGTAACAAGGGACAAATGGATTGTACCTTTGATTATCAGTCAAGAACAATACAACATAGGAACAGGCCCTTTGGCCATCCAAGCCTGCGCCGATCACGTGTCACTTAGGGTATCACGCCTGGTACCATGTTATGTTTGTGTACATTGACCAACCACCTGTATCCTTCTATACCCCGTCTGTTGATGTGCCTATCCAGATAAGTCTTAAAGGTCGCTGCCTCAACCACCTCACTTGGCAGTGCATTCCAGGCCACCACCACCCTCTGTGTATAAAACTTTCCCTGCTGAACCTGTCCCCCCTCACCAAGAACTTGTGCCATCTTGTGATTTTCAATTCTGCCCTGGGAAAAAGCCTCCAGCTGTTCACCCTATCTATACCCCGAATAATTTTATAAACTTCTATCAGGTCGCCCCTCAGCCTCCATCTCTCTAGGGAGAACAAACCCAGTTTATTCAATCTCTCCTCATAGCTGATACCCTCCATACTAGGCAACATCCTGGTAAACCTTTTCTCCAAAGCCTCCACGTCCTTCTGGTAGTGGGTGACCAGAATTGGACACAGAATTCCAAATGTGGCCTAACCAACGTTCTATATCACTGTAACATAATTTTTGAGCTTTTATACTCGATACCCCTATGAAAGCTGTGTGGGGTTACTGGATTACAGGGATAGGGTGGAGGCATGTGCTAAAGTAGTGTGCTCTTTCCAAGAGCCAGTGCAGACTCGATGGGCCAAGTGGCTTCCTTCTGCGCTGTAAATTCTATGAGTCTATGATATATATGGCTTACCCACATTTACCGTTGAGACGAATCATCGACCACTGGTTACAATCATTAAAAAGAATCTTAACGACATGTCTCCACGAACACAACATCTCATGGTGAAGCTTCAAAGATATGACTTTGAGTTGATATACACACCTGGCAAAAACTTACTACACTTAGAACAGATCTGATTTCATGATATTTTGTGCACGAACCTTTAGGTAGCAGATGTGTTATCCAGAGCTCCAACAGCACACAATGTCAGCTCTACTGGAGAAGATGTACAGGCTCACGTAGACATAATCACTGATGCACTGCCAGTATCAGATGCAAAGTCGAAACGAATTGTTGAAG
Organism: Scyliorhinus torazame; assembly: GCF_047496885.1. Classification (NCBI taxonomy): domain Eukaryota; kingdom Metazoa; phylum Chordata; class Chondrichthyes; order Carcharhiniformes; family Scyliorhinidae; genus Scyliorhinus; species Scyliorhinus torazame. Next base: position 85,037,417 of record NC_092725.1, on the reverse strand, counting down.
AGACAGCAAAAGATAAGGTGTTGTAGATGGTAATACAAAACCTTAACAATGGCTGGCCTAAAGGTTCATGCATAAAATATCATGAAATCAGATCTGTTCTAAGTGTAGTACATGGGCTACTATTAAGACTAAGGGGCAGCACGGTAGCATTGTGGATAGCACAATTGCTTCACAGCTCCAGGGTCCCAGGTTCGATTCCGACTTGGGTCACTGTCTGTGCGGAGTCTGCACATCCTCCCCGTGTGTACGTGGGTTTCCTCCGGGTGCTCCGGTTTCCTCCCACAGTCCAAAGACGTGCAGGTTAGGTGGATTGGCCATGATAAATTGCCCTTAGTGTCCAAATTGCCCTTAGTGTTGGGTGGGGTTACTGGGTTATGGGGATAAGGTGGAGGTGTTGACCTTGGGTAGGGTGCTCTTTCCAAGAGCCGGTGCAGACTCGATGGGCCGAATGGCCTCCTTCTGCACTGTAAATTCTATGAAAAAAAAATTCTATGAAGACGAGAAAGAATTGTGATTCCGCAGTCTCTACATAGCGATATGCTAAAACAAATTCATGAGGGTCACCTCGGGATTGAGACGTGTAAGCAGAGAGCCAGAGATATTGTGTATTGGCCTGGTATAAACAAGGATATACAAGACATGATAGAAAAATGTGAAACGTGTCAAAAATACCAACACCGGCTAGCGAAAGAACCAGCAAGCGAAAGAACCAATGAATATAGCTGAAATACTATCAGCTCCATGGCAAAAAGTTGGAATGGATTTATTCTACTTCAATGGAATATTTGATTGTTGTTGACTATTATTTGAATTTTCCAGAAATAGCCCTTCTGTCAAGCTCCTCGGCAAGTTGTGAGATATTACACACAAAATCAACGTTTGTCAGACATGGCATACCTAAAACTGTAGAGAGTGATAATGGTCCATGTTTTAATGGCAAAGAATGACAAGAGTTTGCAATGCAATATGATTTTGAACACATTAAATGAGGCTATGGACAGCAAAACCGATCCATATCCAGCTCTACTGAGTTATAGAACTTCACCTTTAAGCTGTGGTTTGTCACCTGCAGAGTTACTGATGAATTGCAAGCTACGTACCACATTGGCAGTCCACACAAAGACAAGGCAAAATGAAAAGAACAAAGAACAAAGAAAAATTACAGCACAGGAACAGGCCCTTCGGCCCTCCAAGCCTGCGCCAATCCAGATCCCCTATCTAAACTGTCGCCTATTTTCTAAGGATCTGTATCCCTCTGCTCCCTTCCCATTCATGTATCTGTCTAGATACCTCTTAAATGACACTATCATGCCCGCCTCTACCACCTCCGCCGGCAATGCGTTCCAGGCACCCACCACCCTCTGCGTAAAGAACTTTCCACGCATGTCTCCCTTAAACTTTTCCCCTCTCACCTTGAACTCGTGACCCCTAGTAATTGAGTCCCCCACTCTGGGGAAAAAGCTTCTTGCTATCCACCCTGTCTATACCTCTCATGATTTTGTAGACCTCAATGAGGTCCCCCCTCAACCTCCGACTTTCTAATGAAAATAATCCTAATCTACTCAACCTCTCTTCATAGCTAGCGCCCTCCATACCAGGCAACATGCTGGTGAACCTCCTCTGCACCTTCTCCAAAGCATCCACATTCTTTTGGTAATGTGGCGACCAGAACTGTACGCAGTATTCAAAATGTGGCCGAACCAAAGTCTTATACAACTGTAACATGACCTACCAACTCTTGTACTCAATACCCCTTCCGCTGAAGGAAAGCATGCCGTATGCCTTCTTGACCACTCTATCGACCTGCGCAGCCACCTTCAGGGTACAATGGACCTGAACACCCAGATCTCTCTGTACATCAATTTTCCCCAGGGCTTTTTCATTTACCGTATAGTTCCGTACCGTACCATAATTGGATCTTCCAAAATGCATCACCTCGCATCTGCCCGGATTGATCGCCATCTGCCATTTCTCCGCCCAACTCTCCAATCTATCTATATTCTGCTGTATTCTCTGACAGTCCCCTTCACTATCTGCTACTCCACCAATCTTAGTGTCATCTGCAAACTTGCTAATCAGACCACCTATACCTTCCTCCAGATCATTTATGTATATCACAAACAACAGTGGTCCCAGCACGGATCCCTGTGGAACACCACTGGTCACAGTTCTCCATTTTGAGAAACTCCCTTCCACTACTTCTCTCTGTCTCCTGTTGCCCAGCCAGTTCCTTATCCATCTAGCTAGTACACCCTGGACCCCATGAGGCTTCACTTTCTCCATCAGCCTACCATGGGGAACCTTATCAAATGCCTTACTGAAGTCCATGTATATGACATCTACAGCCCTTCCCTCATCAATCAACTTTGTCACTTCCTCAAAGAATTCTATTAAGTTGGTAAGACATGACCTTCCCTGCACAAAACCATGTTGCCTATCACTGATAAGCCCATTTTCTTCCAAATGGGAATAGATCCTATCCCTCAGTATCTTCTCCAGCAGCTTCCCTACCACTGACGTAAGCTGGAATCTCAGAAGCAAAAACAGAATGCATACTATGCTAGAACAACCAGGAGTCTTTTAAACCTTTGTTGCCAAGCAGTGTTGTAAGGATTGAGGTTCCTGATGGATGGTCTAGAAAAGCTACTGTACTACAAGAGGCAGGTCCAAGATCATACACGGTAATGACAGAACAAGGACAGATTTTGAGAAGAAATCGTCGACCACTATTGAAAACAAAAGAACTTGCTCAAGAACAACAAGACAATGGTGTTAGTGAAGACTTCTATCAACCTGAACCAACACAAACATTGGAAGAGTCAGACTTGACGATACAGGACAACTTTCAAAACAGTGACACAACCTCATCAGATACACTGACGGATGTTCAAAGTAGTAACACAGGTTCACCAAGCATACCGAGGCTGAGAAGATCGACATGGAAGAGAAAGAAACCAGAGCGGCTGAATCTGTGATTGGACAATAACATTTGTGAATTGTGTAAAGTCCATTGTTACTCATATCATGTGTATTGTTTACAGAAATGATGTGTAGTATGTTTTAAAAATCGCAAGGAAAGGGGATGTGATGATATGCAGCAACGGTGTATAGAACAGTACATATAACACAGGAGCTGTTCGTAACATGGTCAGAAGCTCCACAGTTTGGTTAGCAATAGTTTAGACTATGCACAGTTTATACAAAATTAAATAACTAGTCTTGTTCTGTCATACACTGGTTCATTTCTTACATTATTACACAAACATAACAAGTTCAGAGGGAAAGTAACTAAAAATCATGACACCAGGAAGTAGCAAGATTTTTACAATACAAATAAATATAAAGCCAGGTGTGATATTTATGCTCTGCCAAGGAGGTCTCTTCAGAATATTTAGAAAGATACTTTCCAAAATAACTAGCGACACGGAAAGGAGATGTAGACAATATCTACTTTTAGCACCCCATTTCCCCCATCTATGGCTGAATGGATAAAGTGGTGATTCCAGAGCTCAAAATTCACAGCAGCTAGGTTTCCTGTTTTTCCAAAATACCAACCCAGTAACAAAACTGAATGTTGAATTTGCCATTCATAAGGGCCTCACTGTGACAGCACCCACCTGGAATGAATACTGGGCACTGGACAACATCTCGTCAAACCCAGGCAACAAATCTCCAATTACTCAGATCAGGATTAATACAAGTGCTTTAAGAAATGTTTCAAATATATTCAAATCTTGACATTTCTTGTTAACTGTTATTATATTTCAGGACTGCCGGCCTCATCATAATATTCTCCCAGTATTTGCGAAATGTGCCAGTACCTTTTCCTACTTTTAGCAGGAGCAAGAAGTGCCACATTTATTGGATCAATATATTCCAATTATTCCCGGTATGTATTAGTATTTATGAGTAAAATTTAAATCTTATAAATATTAAATTTAGGTGGATTGGCTATGTTAAACTGCCCCTAAATGTCCAAAGGGTAGGTGGGGTTACGGGGATAGGGCGGAGGATTGGGCCTAGGTAGAGTGCTCTTTTGGAAGGTCCCCGTTTGCAAGGATTCTCTGATTCTAAATAATGAACACCATTGCCATAAACAAACTGCAATATGTGAATGTAAGGAACTCCCGGCGGGATGGAGTGGCGGGAACCACTCCGGCGTCGGGCCGCCCCAAAGGTCCGGATCTCTCAGCACCTTTAGGGGTCAAGCCCTCAGCTTGAGGGGCTAGGAGTGGTTGGCGCGCCGCCGGCCGGCGGGAAAGGCCTTTGGCGCCACGCCAGCCGGGGCCGAAGGGACTTCGCCGGCCGGCGGAAGTCCGCGCATGCGCGGGAGCGTCAGCGGCTGCTGACGTCATCCCCGCGCACGCGCAGGGGGGGTCACTTCCGCCTCGGCCATCATGGAGGCTATGGCCGAGGCGGAAAGAAAAGAGTGCCCCCACGGCACAGGCCCGCCCGCAGATCGGTGGGCCCCGATCGCGGGCCAGGCCACCTTGGGGGCACCCCCCAGGGCCAGACGCCCCGCGACCCCCACAAGGACCCCGGAACCCGCCCGCGCCGCCAGTCCCACCGTTAAGGTAGGTGGTTTGATTTGTGCCGGCGGGACCGGCATTACAGCAGCGGGACTTCGGCCCATCGCGGGCCGGAGAATCGCCGGGGGGAGGCCCGCCGACTGGCGCAGCCCGATTCCCGCCCCCGCCGAATTTTCGGTGCCGGAGAATTCGGCGGCCGGTGGGGGCGGGATTCACGCCGCCCCCCGGCGATTCTCCGACCCGGCCGGGGGGTAGGAGAAGCCCACCCCTTATGCTTTTGATTAACTTTGTGCTCATAAGCGAGGGATATTGGTACTGGGATTTGTAATACTTTCCTTCTTAGGCATTCACATCCCCATTAAGCAGTCCCAGAGCAGGAACACAATTAGATGCAACTACTCTAAACAAATAACACCCTGATCTCCAACCTGAGAAAAACATCCATTACCTGACCAATGTGATTATCTTTTACTTCCCTCACTAGGAATCCTATAACTTTTCTGAATGAGATTTGCAGTTCCTTGTCTTTTTATATTACATTGCGACAAGTTAATACTGTGGCCTCAATGCCACTGGAAATTAATTTGACATAAGTTCAACTCATTTCACAAAGGGCTCTTACATCTCACAAAGACACAAGATAGTTGTCTCCCTGCAGTCTTGTACCTTCCTCTGTTTCAAATGTTGATCCAAGTTTCCCTTCAAAGGTACAGTGACTCTGCTTTGGCTGGGAGTCCTATGCTGCACCAACCCACTGCATAATGAGATTTCTCTTAACTTAGAAGGGCCTTTCTCTGTGCCATAGATTCTATTTTTAAAAATATATTTTATTACAAACATGTATCAAAAGAGGTTACAGCGAATATACACCCCGGGAAACATACTTCCCAGCAATCGACTATACAGTCTGTCCAGATTTTTCCCTTTCTTCACCCACCCCTCCCCGCGACGAACAGCCCCTCAAACACGGTCACAAACATCCCCCACCTTTCCTCAAACCCCCTGAAGAGCCCTTAGCTCATACTTTATCTTCTCTAATTGCAGGAAGCCGTACAGGTCACCCAACCATGCTGCTACCCCCGGTGGCGATGCCGATCGCCACTCCAGCAAAATTCGCTGCTGTGCAATCAGAGAGGCGAAGGCCAAGACATCGGCCTTCCTCCTCTCCATGAGCTCCGGCTTCTCTGAAACCCCAAATATCGCCACCAAAGGGTCCGGGTCCACCTCCTCCTCCACTACCCTGGCTAAGACCGCGAACACTCCCGCCCAGAATCTTCCCAATTTTTCGCAACCCCAAAACATGTGCGCGTGATTCACTGGCCCCCGTCCACACCTCTCACACTCATCGGCTACCCCCTGAAAGAACCCACTCATTCTCGCCGAGTCATTTGCACCCTGTGCGCCACCTTAAACTGTATCAGGCTCATCCTTGCACAAGAGAAGGTCCCGTTTACCCTAAGCAGTGCTACACTCCATACTCCCCAATTGATCTCCCCTCGCAACTCTGCTTCCCATTTCTCCTTGATCTTCACCACCCGCTCGCTTCCCTGCTCCCCCAGACACTTGTATATATCCCCAATTCTTCCCTCCCCTTCCACATCCGGAAGCAGCAGTCGCTCCAGCAGGGTGTATCCCAGCAACCTAGGGAATCCCCTCCGGACCTTTCGCGCAAAGTCCCTAACCTGCAGATACCTGAACTTGCTCCCCCTCGGCAGCTCTATCCTCTCCCTTAGCTCCTCCTGACTGGCGAACCCTTCCTCCAAATACAGATCCATCACCTTGACCAGCCCCACTTCCCTCCACCTCCTGTATACACTATCCATCCCCCCCCGGCTCAAACCCATGATTCTCGCACTGCGGCGTTAGCACCGACATCCCTTCCACCCTAAAATGCCTCCTCAACTGATTCCATATCTTCACTGTGGACTGCACCACCGGGCTCCTTGAATACCTTACCGGAGCCATTGGCAACGCTGCTTTCACCATATCCCTCAAACTAAACCCATTACAAGATTGCCATAGATTCTGTGGGCAAATGGGGTTAGCTTAGATGGGCTTTTTGGTTGGCATGGACCAGTTTGATCCGAAGGGCCTGTCTCCGTGCCATAGATTCTCTGATTCTTTCCTCATTTTCTTAGTGGCACATTTAATTTGATGATACCCCAATTCCCCAATCAGCGGACATAATCTTTCTCCGATGATTAAAATCGTCCATTGTTTTCAGATCTCAATTAGATCAGAGATGTGTAACTTTATGGAAACAGTCCGATTATTCCATGTGTGTGTGTTTTTATTTTATGCACAGGTGCTTCTAGGGATTGTAGTTTCGTGGATTATTAGCTTTCTACTGACACATTTTAATGCCTTTACTGATGACCCTGATGCTTACGGATATTATGCAAGAACTGACTTAAAGCGTGATGTTATCGTAGAGTCTAATTGGTTTCGTATCCCATATCCTGGTAAGTAAAACAGGAAGACAGGAAGCTACGAATTCAAGTATGAGTTGTGATGTGGAGATGCCGGCGTTGGACTGGGGTGGGCACAGTAAGAAGTCTTACAACACCAGGTTAAAGTCCAACAGGTTTACTTGGAATCACGAGCTTTTGGAGCACTGCTCCTTCATCAGGTGAGTGAACATTGGAGGGATGAGGTGATAATAGGAATGTGATTAATTGAGGAGTGCCTGATGTTAGTGCAGTTATTCAGATTCCAAGATGCATTCATAGGCCTTGTTGGCTTGTGTGAGGTCATTGAATATCTTACAGCATTAGAGACGTGCATGCTCTCTCATATTCTGCCACGTTCCCCCATGTTCCCCCATGTTCTCCCATATTCTGCCATGTTCCCCCATGTTCTGCTATTTTCTCCAATATTCTCCCATATTCTACCATGTTCCTCATGTTCTGCCATGCTATAGTATTTCCGAGGTCAGTGTCACTTCCTGCACAACTAACAGCATGCACTCCAGCCACATTACTGTCATGATATTCAAACACACACATCATGATAGACACACCAACAGACAAATCAGAACACACAACACCACAACGAATCACAGACAAAGACAGGAAACATATAAAAGCACAAACACGACACCTGGTGGACAGTATTAGCTGGAGACGAGGACAAGGACAGACCTGCTACACGACACACTCAGGGAGACAGCACGTGCAGAGTATCCAGAACGAACTGTATATAAGAGTTAAAATAAAATAGAGTTGTACCACATACAACTGTGTTGGCTCATCTGTGCACCAGAGCACCCAACACCACATGGTACAGGAGTGGATCGATACCTGCCGGCATACCTCAGTGTACACAGACAACCAGCAGTGCCCAGGCAAAATGTTACAGCTCCCGGTTCCGCAACCGCTCCAGTGCCACGGCGATCTCCGCGAAAACTGGCGGCGATTCCGGCAAGTGTTCGAATTGTTCCTGGTGGCAGCTGAACTCCAAGACCTGGATGATAGCGAAAAAATTGAATTTCTCCTCACCATCGGCGGTGCAAGGGCAAGAGAAATATTCACAAGGTTCAGGTTCTTCAGGAGGCAGCAAAGGTACGATTACCAGGCAGTCCTGGACAAATTCTCCAAGTACTGTGACGAAAACGCAATCCAATCGGCAATTAAAGGTAAGAAAAGCGGCAGTACTCACCTCGTGGCTGGGATCCCGGAGCCCGAATTCCCAGAGGCCGAAATCCTGGGCCTGAGAGAGTTGGGTCGAGGTCGGCGGCCATCTTGCTAAAGGTATCACGCTAGCACAGTTGCGCGAGCAGTGCGCAGAACCGGAAGTTTCGTTTGCGCATGCGCGAGATGCTGCGCACGCGCAGTCAAAAAAACGGCCATCGGTAAAGGAACAGCGATTTCAGCATGCGCAATCGCTTCCTACGTGCTACATACCGAGCGTCAGGATGTCAGAGGCCCCAGACCGCACCAATTTAAAGGGGAAACGTCCCAAATCCAATTTAAAAGGGAAACGTCCCAAATCAAAAAAACAAAAATCTGTTAAAGCTGTAAAACAACCTTCCCTCACCTGGAATGACAGCACATTGCCGCAAATTGACCCAGGAGATGAATTTGACCTCCGAAGAACCCTCCGACAAGCAGTTACCTACGCACAAGCCAATGATTCCGACCTCGAATACTTCGATGACGATCTTTACAGTGTTTCGGGACCTCGCGAGCCCAATGATAGCTCCGTGGTCCTATACGACTATGACTCGGACGAACCTTTCGTGTTGCACATTGGCGGCCCCCACATTGAATCCGACGCAGATGCGGATTCATTTTTCGGATTTGAGGATCTTCAGCCCAGCAGATATGACGTCCCAACTTGTCAGTACCGGATGATGCTGCAGCCTGACATTAACAGACAGGGAGCGGTGCAAGCACACGGAGAGCGCCCTGCTGCCACACAGAGCGTGGTCCACGTCCCGCTCAGCGTTCCCGACTCTATGAAAGAAGACATGCAAGACTCCAGAGTGCAGTCCTTGCATGAACAAGAAGTGACTCCAGAGTCACAAGCCTCCACAGCGAGCTTGGGAACAGACTCCACGATAGAAGGAACGCAAGACTCCAGAGCGCAGTCCTTGCGTGAACAAGAAGTGACTCCAGAGTCACAAGCCTCCACAGAGAGCTCGTGGACAGACTCCACAAAAGAAAAAACGCTTGACTCCAATGCGCAGTCCTTGCAGGAACAAGACCATGAGGGTCTAGCAACCTCTCCTGACCAACCAGCGGCAGACGATGCAAGTCTGCCATGCTCACGTGAACAGCGCGAAGGCTATGACAGCCTACCATGCTCCACTGCACAGCAGCATGACCATGACGGTCTCTCATGCTACAATGAAGGGCACAGCGTTGATGACTGTTCAAGCCCAACTGAAGACAAGCCAAAGGAATCTCCTCTTCCAAGCCCGAAGGAAAAAGGTTCATGCGCTGACCTTCAGAATCATTGTAGCCGAACAGAGATTAATAATGCTGCACGGTCACAGAAGGATACTGAGGATTTGCTAAAGAAATTACCTGTATGTTTAACTTGCAAGGAGCAGACTGAGAATTGCCAGTGTTTTAGTACGAAAAAAAAATGGACAAGACATTGATCCTCAGTTAATGGAAATAACACAACATGAATCATACCTACAGCAGGGACAAATGTCTCCCTTCAACTCAACACCCCAGAGTCCCAACTTCGGAGACCAGCAGTTAGTCAGTAATGACTCTTCAAACCTTGAGGGGAACATTAACTGCATTGAATCTAAACACACTCCACTGATCAATGAGCAGAACATGGGGCAGCACGGTAGCATAGTGGATAGCACAATTGCTTCACAGCTCCAGGGTCCCAGGTTCGATTCCAGCTTGGGTCACTGTCTGTGCGGAGTCTGCACATCCTCCCCGTGTGTGCGTGGGTTTCCTCCGGGTGCTCCGGTTTCCTCCCACAGTCCAAAGATGTGCGTGTTAGGTGGATTGGCCATGATAAATTGCCCTTAGTAACCACATATGCCCTTAATGTTGGGTGGGATCACTGGGTTATGGGGATAGGGTGGAGGTGTTGACCTTGGGTAGGGTGCTCTTTGCAAGAGCCGGTGCAGACTCGATGGGCCGAATGGCCTCCTTCAGCACTGTAAATTCTATGATAATCTATGAACATTGGAGCAAGAATCCCGAGGACACCGACATCGAGTAGCCAGATAACGAATTTAAAACCCGCAGCAGTTTCAAGTGAACCAAGTGAGCTTTCCACTAATGGTGAAGATGCAGATAAGGTCGACCCGATTATCCATTGTACCACACTAACCCCAGTGATTAAGCAGTTATGTATGGGGAGTATAATGTGGGCAATTGAGAACAGTAAAAGAGAGACTGTGACAATGCCAGTCCCAGCAAAATCAGACCCAGAGACCATGAAGGCATGTACATTAGACAAAGATACATATGAGGTACCTGAGAAGAAAAGTGAAACGGAATGTTTTTTGGAAAATAGTACAATGTCGATAGAAACATTGGATCCTATATTCGAGACCATACATATGGGAGAATTTGGGGGTAATAAACAAGGTTCTGCAATGTCTGGGGGAAGATTTAAAATTCCAAAGAAGAAAAGCCCAAATGAAGGACAACGGCAAGACAATGACAGTCCACCGACATGGTGTGCACCACCAGATGAAAACTCTGACAATTTACCCAACCCTAGTGAACAGCAAGCTGCTAATGAGGATCTATCCACGGGATGTGAGACGAGTGACGACAGCATCCCACTTCCCATGCAAAAGGTGCAAGGTGACAGACCTCGCCTAGTGCGTACCGAGGCACTCGACGATCACGGTGGGACCACTGACGACTGCGGTGGCGGCGCACCGCTTCCACCCTCGATGGCTCGAGCCTCTCCACTGGTCGGTGCATTCCTGCATGTTCCGACTCCAGAAGTGCAGCTTCAGGGAATCTCGGCTGCCTCCAGTGAACCTGTTGGGACTCCGGACGGGGAGCATCGACGGAAGGCAGACCGTACTCCAGATGGGGAGCAGCCAAGCACCGACTCTGATTCGCGCACGCCAGACCTTGCTCCGGACGGGCGGTGTCGCGGCCTTGGTGATGGCACGCTCAGGGTGACGGCGGATGCCACGGCGACAGGGAATGGATCGCGTGGCAGTCCCACTGGGTCGGCAGTGGCGACCAGCACCGGCGGTCCAAGACGGACACACCAATTTGCGCCATCGCCAGACGTTGATGCGAGCAACAATTCTCTCTCCAAGGCGACATGCTTCGACGTTTCTCTGCGGAGTCGCCCTTCCGGCACAGCAGGTGGCCGGAACCAGCGTGCACGGTCTCGGCCAACTTCCACATCTGGCACAGTCATCGCCTTGCATGATATTAGTGATGGTGCTTCTTCGATGGCAACGACCCACCGGCTACAAGATGCCGTCCACCACAAACATAAAAAGAAAAAAGACTCCACCTTGTTCCTGGCATGCAGGGCGGATGGATTGGGGCGTAGGCGCAATCAGCGAGCTTTGCCTTCCACGCTCGCAACTGAACCGTATGCACATGCCGGATCCTCCACTGGTTCCCAAGGATGACTTTGTGGAGATGCCATGGATCATGCCCCTTCCATCGCCACCTGTGACCAGGCCACAGCAGCTAAAATCCTCCCCATGCAGAAGCTAAGGCTGTTTCTGGGACCTTGCCACCTGTCAAATCCAGGGCAAACTTCATTGAAGCAGACAAGTATTTTCTCCCTTTTGAGTTGGCATGCCAGTCGAAATGTCCCCGCATAGTCAGCACATCATCTGACTGTTTACAGAAATTAATTGATAGAATTATAGAGACAATATGTGGTTGTTCTCAAGGACCACAAACCGACGAAGGTGTTCAGTTGCAGATAATTAAGGCCTTACTAACTACAGTAACATCTCAGCACATAGAAATACACGAAGGAACTGTGTTACAGGCTGTTAGAACGCGCTACAATATACACCTGGCCAGCAAAAAACTTAGTAAACCAAACCACAGCCAAGGCAACACTAACAAAGATGTTGAATGTTACATTTGCACGAATGAAAAACCAAGCACTGCACGAAGTACAACAAATGGAAAAGTAGAGACTTCGGCAACAGCATCACCTCCAACAGTCCAATGTGAACCAGTGTGAACCCAAATCTCCACAGCTGAACCGGCTTGAGGACCAGCCTATTCTTGAGGCGGTCACCCATTAGACTGGACTTATAATGCTGTTCATACGTTCAAAAAGTCAAACACTTCTGTATTATAACCTGTTGTTGTTTATCGTTCCAGATATCGTCTGACCGGACCACTGTTCAAGTATTTTTTTTTTCTCGCATTCATGTTTTGTTATGGTACAACCTTGTTAGTGTGACGCACCCGACATCGCCCCATGTAAATAGTTACGTCATATACACACGCTGTACACAACACACACTCTTAGATGCACTCACAACACGATTATATTTATAACCACGTAGGCACATATCTTTGTAAAAAGGGGGGGTGTCATGATATTCAAACACACACATCATGATAGACACACCAACAGACAAATCAGAACACACAACACCACAACCAATCACAGACAAAGACAGGAAACATATAAAAGCACAAACACGACACCTGGTGGACAGTATTAGCTGGAGACGAGGACAAGGACAGACCTGCTACACGACACACTCAGGGAGACAGCACGTGCAGAGTATCCAGAACGAACTGTATATAAGAGTTAAAATAAAATAGAGTTGTACCACATACAACTGTGTTGGCTCATCTGTGCACCAGAGCACCCAACACCACAATTACATCTCCTCTTTTAAGAGGTTCAGGCTAGCTTCAAGAGTGCAGACTAATTTTACCTGGTGGTAGCCCCTCACGATATTTGCTCCCTCTGTCCATGCCCCGCCAATGCTGGATGCCGAAACTATTAAAAGGAACAGTCGACCTGAGACCTGCTCTCTTCCAGAAGGTTCTGATTTTAACCTGCTCTTCTGAACAGACAGGACACCAAACGAAAATTGGTGAAGTCTTCATCATTTAAATCGCAGATCGTGCTTCAATGATGTCACTGGGGCCTCTCTGCTATTTTATTCAGAGGCCTGTGCAGTAATGCTGCTAAAAGCTTTCCTCCTAGGCGGACTGAGTAGGAAGAGGGCTCAGGGCTTGAAGTGAACCATGAAAGTAATTCACCTTTCTTTAATAGTATTTACATTGTGGCAACAGCAGGACGGGTGCGCCACTGCGAGTGGCTGGAGGAACACTCTCCCCAAGAAGGAGCGCCACCTTGGGGAGACTGTTCCTCCAGCCACTCGCAGTGGCCTCCTGTCACCTGTCATCCTGCCCTTGGCCTTCAGCTGGTTGCCATTTCAGTCTCCCAGGCTTCACGCTACCGAGGGGCAGGATAATTCACGGCCTGCAAGATTGCCACCCAAAGTTAAAATCAGTATGTCACACTGTCACATTGCAGTGTGCTATCAGGCTGTGAGATCGGACATTGAAATGTCGCATTGACAACACTGGAGACTGTAATATTGAACCAAAGACTATGATAATATTCTGTAATACGAAAGAATTTGTTCTTCTGTCCTCAGGGCAATGGGGTTTACCAACAGTCAGCCTTGCTGGTATTTTTGGGATTATGGCTGGGGTGATCTCCTCAATGATTGAGTCTGTTGGAGACTATCATGCGTGCGCCCGACTCTGTGGTGCTCATGCTCCTCCTAAAGACGCCATTAATCGAGGAATTGGCATCGAAGGAATCGGCTGCCTCATCGCTGGAGCCTGGGGAACAGGCAATGGGACGACCTCCTACAGTGAGAATATCGGTGCTCTGGGTATCACAAAGGTAGAAACTGAATTCTCCAATGGGAAAGCCGTTTCCTTCAATCTGTGGATCATTTTTTTAAAAAGAGAAATATTTCATAAAATCCCTACAGTGCAGGTGGCTATTCGGCCGATTGAGTCGGCACTGACCCTCCGAAAGAGCAACCTGCCTAGGCCCACTCTCCCGTCTTATCCCCGTAACTTCACCTAACCTTTGGACACTAAGGGGCAATTTAGAATGGCCAATCCACCTAACCTGCACAGCTTTGGACTGTGGGAGGAAACCGGACCCCCCGGAGGAAACTCACGCAGACAAGATGCCAACTCCACACAGTCGCCCAAGGCAGGAACTAAACCCAGGTCCCTGGTGCTGGGAGGCAGCAGTGCTAACCATTGTGCCACTGTTTTAATATTTGAAAGATAATCATTGTTTTTCTATTCACTGCTAATTATGTCCACTCACCTGTTCCATAATCAATTGTTAAATATGCACAAACATAACAAAAATATGCTGAATTGAGAGTTTCCTCCATCAGAAAATATTGTGTTTATCGTGAGGATGTTAAACTAAGTCCTTTTGGTATTTTCATCCCTTGCCCGGATTTGTGGAATGGAGAACATGGACATGTTGCCTACTCCTAAGCTTCTTGTACAGGCGACTTCAAACACTCGCTCATCATTTGATGTAGCTCAAACCTGGAAGACTGGAGAACGGGACTGAAAGCTATGTTGTTCTCTAAGTCTGAATAAAGATTGTAGACTTCCAGTTAACACAAATACTTTGTTCAATGGGTTTGTTCTGTTTCCAGAGCTTAACTAGATATAATACAGTCAACAGGCATGACCAGTGAAGCTAAGATAAACTGCCTATGCTGAGCTGTCTCTCTCTGCTGCTGCTCACTAGCCCTGTGCTTCTAAAAGACACGGATCCTACCTTGGGCTGGACCCTTTATACCTGTCTCTGATGCCCTCTAGTGATGCTGTGGCTGTTACATCTGTCTGCAGTCCCTGGCGTATGTGCAGATGTATGTACAAATGTACAGATCACGACATCCCCCCCCCTCTTTTATTGGACATGTTTTCTAGACTGGCCTCAAGAAAACTGTACATAACAAGTGGTGAGAATATGCAAATCTGCACACTGTGAAAATGATAAAAGTAATACAGAAACAATTAACTGTGTTGTGAGCCCATCGTGAGAAATATCCATATTCGTCTTGTGCGTGTGTTGAAGTGTCGTTACAAATCTAGCCGGTCGGGTGCCTTACGGCTTCTGCTGGAGCGTCTTAACGGTGGTAGTAGGGATGATGGTTTGATGTCATCAAGAGTACTGTCTGGCATTGTGTGGCGAGGAACGTCCTGTGGACAAATGGACTCGGTCAAGTCCAGTGTGGGAAATACTGGCGTTGTAGGTCGAAACTCTAATAGATCCTGGCGGTTATGGCGAACAAGTACTCCCGCAGACGATTTGACAATGTAGGACCTCGGTGCCTCCTGCCTGATCACCGTGGCTGATTCAGACCATCCCTCTTCTGGGTCCTGATTCTGATGGTGTCACCTATTGTCAGTGGCTTGAGTGGGATCGCATGTTGATCATAGTATAGTTTTTGTTTGGAGCATAGTGCCCGCATGTCGTCGAGAACCGGTGCGTTGCCGGGGTCTCGGAATTGGGTTGTCCGGATGTCTCTGCCAAAGAGCATTTGCGCTGGCGACAGTCCTGAGCTCAATGGGGTTGCTCGGTACGATAACAGAGCTAAGTTGATGTCGGAACGTGACTCGGCTGCCTTGCTGATGAGTCGTTTAATGATGTGGACACCTTTTTCCCCTGTTCCATTTGATTGTGGGTAGCGATTCTGTGTCGCACTGTTGTCTGACCTCAACTTTTTCCTGTGTTTGTGGTATTGAGCCTGTATGTTATCATTCCTGAAAGCTGTTTTGCTTGTTTGTTCTGGAGCACATGTGAATTTGTGAGATTCTTTATCATGCCATGACATGTTTGTAGTCTTGTCATTGTTTTTCAGTGTGCTGTGGCATTGTCCTGCATGTGCAGAGTTGTACCATGTTGTACAGGTCGTTTCAGGGTCACTTGAATCATCTGTGATCTCTTTGTGCTCCTTTTCTGGAGTCAAAATCTTCAGGATTTCTATTGACGTGGTCTCTCTGGACTCTTGGGTGGCCGTCCTCTGATTATTGAGTGCTTCTGTGCAGATGAGCTGAGATATGTCAGTCTCGCTGTGATCCTGCACATCCTGAATGGGAATTGTGATTTCTTCGTCACTTGTCTCACATACAGTGGGTAGACATTCAGTGTCTTCTTCTGGTGGCTCAAATAAGCTTGATAGATCTTAATGGTCTTGACGTGCATGACATTCGCTGTGGAGTGTTTGCTTGCTGCCATTTTTGAGTCCGTCACCGAGCTGTCTGTGGAGGCTTGCGTCACTCTCTTTGTGGAGGCTTGTGTCGCTCTCTTTGTGGAGTCCTTCATCGCTCTCTCTGTGGAATCTGTCATCGCTCTCTTTGTGGAGTCCTTCATCGCTCTCTCTGTGGAGTCTGTCATTGCTCTCTTTGTGGAGTCCTTCATCGCTCTCTCTGTGGAGTCCTTCATCGTGCTCTCTGTGGAGTTTGTCGCCGCTCTCTCTGTGGAGTTTGTCATCGTTCTCTCTTTGGAGTCCTTCATCGCTCTCTCTGTGGAGTTTGTTATCGCGCTCTCTGTGGAGTCTGTCATCGCTCTCTTTGTGGAGCCATGCAGTGTTCTCGTTGTTGAGTCGATCTGTGCTCTCTCAACGGAGTCGTTCTGTGCTCTCTGTGTGGCGTCATCTTCGTCTTGGGTATTGCTGTCATCCAATGTACCGACGATCTGCCATGTCACCATGGTATTGGATTCATCTACCATGAGAAGAGTCGTATTGAACTTTTCAACCGTGTTGCTGATGCTGTGATCAGGATCTCTGAATAACTCAGCCATGTCTGAGTAATATTGTGTGCATTGCTCAATGGACAAATCATCGCTTTTTGTTTTGGAGTTGTGATCGTTCTCTTCATGTTCAATGAACAAAGCATCTTCTTGTGTGGACCCTTTGTGGTGCGTGGACCACTCTCTGTTTCTTGGCGTCAGGCCGCAGCATAATCCTGCACTCACGAGTCGGGATGTCATATATGCTGGGCTGAAGATTCCCCAATCCGAAGAACTCATCGTCGGGGTCTTCACGGTGCAACACCTCTAGTTGCGGTTCGGATTTGGTACTGTGGTAGCCATCTCCCAAGATGAAATCTTCATCTGAGTCGTAGTCTACAAGGACCATATTTTCTTCTAGGGTGGTGCTAGCTGCTTGTTCCAGGGTGTTGTAAAAGTTATTTTCAACTGTTGGTGTAAATTCGGGCATTGTTCTATCTTTTGAGGCAAGAAAATTGGGTTTTGCAGCTTTAAATTTCTTTTTGTTCATTTTCGTGCATTTCCCTTTTAAGTGGGCGCGGTCCTGGTCCTCTGACATCATGACACACATGACATCATGCGTAGGACTCGATTGCCCATGCGCTCTCTGAGTTTCCTGTAGTGTCCTCTTTTCGCAACTGAGCATGTGCGGCTCCTTTCGCAAGGTGGCTGCTGCTCAGAACCTCCGTCTTTCGCCGATTCAACCCTGCCTCCGCCTCGTGGTGAGTGTTCGCGCCATTTTTACTGATTTTGTTTCTTAAATGATGATTCTGTGTTTGTAGAGACTCAAAGTACTGATTTTGTTTTTGTTCATAAGCAAGACACTTTTGTTTAGCGATTTCTTGAGTTAGATACTTATTTTCTGAAAGTTCTTCCCTCAAAGTTTTATCAGATAGTCCAGAAATTAATTGATGCATTATCACAGTGTCTCTGAAATCAGCATAATCACAGCTTTGTGGTATTAACTTGAGATTTGTAATAAAATCAGAGATGGGCCCTCCGTTTCTCTGACAAGAGTTAAATCTTTCCAGCATCTCACCAGAGCGACTCTTCCAGTGTTCATCAAATGTTTTGAGTACTACGTCTAATTTGGTGTTGTCCTCACCTTCTAAGTAATTAAAGCAATTATAGATTTATCTAGCTTCATGCCCTCCTGTTGAGAGTAGTAGGGCTATTTTCGTTGTGACAGAGGCAGGGCTTAAATCATTAGCTGCGATAAATATTTGGACCAGCTGTTCAAACATTTTCCAGTTATAGCTTAAATTACCGGTTGTTTCCAGCTGCCATGGAGTTCCAACAAGTTCCATTGAATCAGTTAGTCGGCGAGGATCCATTTGCTGCGAAGTCTTCCACAGTCGAATATCCGGTTTAAGATTTTCTTCTCTTGCTGGTGTCTAGCTAGCTTTCTGAAATCACTCCTGGTATCATATGTTATTCTCTAAGTCTGAATAAAGATTGTAGACTTCCAGTTAACACAAATACTTTATTCAATGGGTTTGTTCTGTTTCCCGAGCTTAACTAGATATAATACAGTCAAGAGGTATGACCAGTGAAGCTAAGGTAAACTGCCTATGCTGAGCAGTCTCTGTCTGCTGCTGCTCACTAGCCCTGTGCTTCTGAAAGAGGCGGATCCTACCTTGGGCTGGACCCTTTATACCCGTCTCTTATGCCCTTTAGTGATGCTGTGGCTGTTACATCTGTCTGCAGTCCCTGGTGTATGTGCAGATGTATGTACAGATGTACAGATCACTACAGAAGCTGAGCCTGTCCCAGTTCTGCGCTGTTGAGCATTGAAAGCAGTTGGGTAGCAGCATGAGGGAATAACCCAGGAACTCTTCATTTTTTCTTCTTCTCGGTATCCTTTTGAAATGCCAGGTTCTGACTGGAAACTCAGCAGCAGGGACTTTGCCAGGAATGCATAATTAAAATGATTAGAAATAAGTAACCACAGCAACAACTTGAATTTATATAGCACCATTGACATAGAAAGAAAGTCTAAAGGCACTTGACAGAGATGCATGGGGAAAACAATTGATGCCAAGTTAAAGTGGGAGATATCAGATAAGTGCTCGATACAAAGGTATTCTTCTGCTTCATCTAATTCAATTTTGGGTGTACCAAGTGACTGCTCTGCCACGGATAAGAAACGTCTGAGGTTAGAAACTGAGGCCCAGCAGGTTCATTCCATCCACATCTACTTTAAAATATAATAACATGAACTTCTACTGCAACCCCCCAGGCACACCTCAAACTATCCTTTCATCAGCCTTGGCATTCAATTCAGTTTGTCCAGGGCACAATTTGAATTGTATGGTAGACAATGTGGCACAGTGAGTTCCAGCACATTGAGATGAAGCCTCCCCTTCTGCCCCTGTAGAGGCCACAAATAAAATGAGTTTGAAGCAGTCTCAACCTCGTTCCAAATCTGCAACAAAACCGCTCAAAGCTAACAACACATTGATACCAGTGACAGGCATTCCCAGCAAAAAATGGCTGGAGCAGAAAATTGAGAGTTTTGTGCAATCCCTTACACTCTCTCTGATTTCAGGTGGGAAGTCGGATGGTTATAATCTCCAGTGGAATTCTAATGGTCCTAGTGGGAATGTTTGTAAAAGTTGGAGCCATTTTAAGCACCATCCCACAGCCAATAATCGGTGGAATGTTGATGGTGATGTTTGGGGTTATTATAACTGCTGGAATTTCTAATCTACAGGTATGTTCATGCAGTGTCAATTCCCTTTACTTGTTCCAATTCATTGAATGACTTTGTATTCCAGAATACAAAATTCCACCCATCAGATGAGAAAAAATGATTCCTTGTCCAAGCTACTTTTCTACTATAAATTTCATTGCAATTCTCAAAATTGGCATTCATTATTTGAAGCTGGTATGTGAACATTTGTGCTCAATACCTTATACACAGTGCACTTCAAATATTCTTTCTAATTCACGTGCAAAGAATCCTGCTCCTGTTTAGCAGCAGTCACTGATTATCAAGAGGTACAAGACCGGAACGAGCGTGAAGCAGGTCAGCATCATTGTGAAGCAGACTAGGAGGAGAGTGAAGCAGGTCAGGATCACAGAGAAGCAGGCCAGGAGGAGGGTGAAGCAGGTCAGGATCATTGTGAAGCAAGCGGGAAGGGTGTGAAGAAGGTCAGGATCACTGTGAAGCAGACCGGGAGGAGAGTGAAGCAGGTCAGAATAATTGCGAAGCAAACCAGAAGTGGTGTGAAGCTGGTCAAGATCAATGTGAAGCAGACTGGGAGGGAGTGAAGGAGGTCAGGATCATTGTGAAGCAAACCAGGGATGTGTAAAGCAGGTCAGGATCTATGTGAAGCAGACGGGGAGGAGAGTGAAGCAGGTCAGGATCATTGCGAAGTAGACCGGGAAGAGAGTGAAGCAGACCGGGGGAGGTGTGAAGAAGGTCAGGATCTATGTGAAGCAGACGGGGGGGGGGGGAGTGAAGCAGGTCAGGATCATTATGAAGAGACCGGGAGGAGAGTGAAGCAGGTCAGATCATTGTGAAGCAGACCAGGAAGTGAGTGAAGCAGACCTGGCGGAGGGGGGGGGGGGGGGCGCGGGGGAGGGGGGGGGATGGTGAAGCAGGTCAGGATCATTGTGAAACAGACCGGGAGTGGGGGGAGGGGGATGAAGCAGGTCAGGATCATTCTGATGCAGACTGTCAGGGGTGTTAAATAGGTCAGGATCAATGTGAAGCAGACCGGGAGGTGAGTGAAGCAGGTCAGGATCACTGAGAAGCAGACTGGGAGGAGAGTGACGCAGGTCAGGATCATTGTGAAGCAGAACGGGAGGGGAGTGAATCTGATCAGGATCATTGTGAAGCAGACCGGGAGGAGAGTGCAGACAGTCAGGATCATTGTAAAGCAGACCGAGAGGAGAGTGAAGCAAGTCAGGATCATTGTGAAGCAGACAGGGAGTAAAGTGAAGTAGATCAGGCTCATTGTGAAGCAGACAGGAGGTGTATGAAGCAGGGCAGGATCAATATGAAGCAGATTGGGAGGGGAGTTAAGCAGGTCAGGATCATTGTGAAGCAGACCGGGAGGAGAGTGAAGCATGTCAGGGTCATTGCAAAGCAAACCAGGACGGGTGTTAAGCCGGTCAGGATCATTGTGAAGCAGACCGTGAGGAGAGTGAAGCAGGTCAAGGTCATTGTGAAGGAGACAGGGAGGAGAGTGAAACAAATCAGGATCATTGTGAATCAGACTGTGAGGGGTGTGATGAAGGTCAATACCACGTGAAGCAGACTTGGAGGGGTGTTAAGCAGGTCAGGATCATTGTGAAGCAAACCAGGAGGGGTGTGAAGGAAGTGAAAGAAGTCAATATCACTGTGGAACAAACTAGGAGTGGTGTGAAGCAGGTCAGTAACACTGTGAAGCAGATTGGGAGGGTTGTGAAGCAGGTCAGGATCATTGTGAAGCAGACCGGGAGGAGTGAAGCAGGACTGGGTAATTGTGAAGCAGACCGGGAGGAGAGTGAAGCCGGTCAGGATCATTGTGAGGCAAACCAGGAGGGGTGTGAAGCAGGTCAATATCACTGAAGCAGACTGGGAGGAGAGTGAAGCAGGTCAGGATCATTGTGAAGCAGATGGGGAAGAGAGAGAAGCAGGTCAGGATCATTGCAAAGCAAACCAGGAGGGGTGTGAAGCAGATTTGGATCATTGTGAAGCAAACCAGGAGGGGTGTTAAGTAGGTCAGGATCACTGTGAAGAGACTGGGAGGAGAGTGAAGCAGGTCAGGATCATTGTGAAGCAGACCGGGAAGAGAGTGAAGCAGACCGGGAGAGGTGTGAAGCAGGTCAGGATCATTGTGAAGCAAACCAGGAGGGGTGTTAAGCAAGTCAGGATCATTGTGAAGCAGGCCGGGAAGGGTGTGAAGCAGGTCAATATCATTGTGAGGCAAACCAGGAGAGGTGTTAAGCAGGTCAGGATCACTGTCAAGAGACCGGGAGGAGAGTGAAACAGGTCAGGATCATTGTGAAGCAGACCGGGAGGAGAGTGAAGCAGGTCAGTAACACTGTGAAGCAGATTGGGCGGGGTGTGAAGCACGTCAGGATCATTGTGAAGCACACCGGGAAGAGAGTGAAGCAGACCGGGTGAGGTGCGTAGCAGGTCAGGATCATTGTGAAGCAGACCGAGAGGAGAGTGAAGCAAGTCAGGATCATTGTGAAGCAGACCGGGAGGAGAGTGCAGACGGTCAGGATCATTGTGAAGCAGACCGAGAGGAGAGTGAAGCAAGTCAGGATCATTGTGAAGCAGACAGGGAGTAGAGTGAAGTAGATCAGGCTCATTGTGAAGCAGACAGGAGGTGTATGAAGCAGGGCAGGATCAAAATGAAGCAGATTGGGAGGGGAGTTAAGCAGGTCAGGATCATTGTGAAGCAGACCGGGAGCAGATTGAAGCATGTCAGGGTCATTGCGAAGCAAACCAGGATGGGTGTTAAGCCGGTCAGGATCATTGTGAAGCAGACCGTGAGGAGAGTGAAGCAGGTCAAGGTCATTGTGAAGGAGGCAGGGAGGAGAGTGAAACAAATCAGGATCATTGTGAACCAGACTGTGAGGGGTGTGATGAAGGTCAATACCACGTGAAGCAGACTTGGAGGGGTGTTAAGCAGGTCAGGATCATTGTGAAGCAAACCAGGAGGGGGTGAAGGAAGTCAATATCACTGTGGAACAAACTAGGAGTGGTGTGAAGCAGGTCAGTAACACTGTGAAGCAGATTGGGAGGGTTGTGAAGCAGGTCAGGATCATTGTGAAGCAGACCGGAAGGAGTGAAGCAGGACTGGGTAATTGTGAAGCAGACCGGGAGGAGAGTGAAGCCGGTCAGGATCATTGTGAGGCAAACCAGGAGGGGTGTGAAGCAGGTCAATATCACTGAAGCAGACTGGGAGGAGAGTGAAGCAGGTCAGGATCATTGTGAAGCAGATGGGGAAGAGAGAGAAGCAGGTCAGGATCATTGCAAAGCAAACCAGGAGGGGTGTGAAGCAGATTTGGATCATTGTGAAGCAAACCAGGAGGGGTGTTAAGTAGGTCAGGATCACTGTGAAGAGACTGGGAGGAGAGTGAAGCAGGTCAGGATCATTGTGAAGCAGACCGGGAAGAGAGTGAAGCAGACCGGGAGAGGTGTGAAGCAGGTCAGGATCATTGTGAAGCAAACCAGGAGGGGTGTTAAGCAAGTCAGGATCATTGTGAAGCAGACCGGGAAGGGTGTGAAGCAGGTCAATATCATTGTGAGGCAAACCAGGAGAGGTGTTAAGCAGGTCAGGATCACTGTCAAGAGACCGGGAGGAGAGTGAAGCAGGTCAGGATCATTGTGAAGCAGACCGGGAGGAGAGTGAAGCAGGTCAGGATCACTGAGAAGCAGACCAGGGATGTGTGAAACAGGTCAGATCATTGTGAAGAGATGGGGAGGAGAGTGAAGCAGGTCAGATCATTGTGAAGCAGACTAGGAAGGGAGAGATGCAGACCTGGGGGGGGGGGGGGGGAGGGAAGCATTTCAGGATCATTGTGAAGCAGACCAGGAGGAGTGAAGCTGGTCAATATCACTGAAGCAGATTGGGAGGAGAGTGAAGCAGGTCAGGATTATTGTAAAGCAGACCGGGGATGTGATAAGCAGGTCAGGATCATTGTGAAGCAGACCGGGAAGAGAGTGAAGCAGGTCAGGATCATTGTGAAGCAAACCAGGAGGGGTGTTAAGCAAGTCAGGATCATTGTGAAGCAGACCGGGAAGAGAGTGAAGCAGGTCAGGAACATTGTGAAGCAGACCGGAAGGGGTGTGTGAAGCAGGTCAGTATCACTGTGAAGCAGACCGGGAAGAGAGTGAAGCAGACTGGGGGAGATGAGAAGCAGGTCAGGATCATTGTGAAGCAGACCGAGAAGGATGTGAAGAAGGTCAACATCATTGTGAAGCAAATCAGGAGAGGTGTTAAGCAGTTCCGGATCGTTGTGAGGCAGACTGGGAAGAAAGTTTAGTAGGTCAGGAACATTGTGAAGCAGACCGGGTGAGGGTGGGGGTGGGTGGGGTGGGGGGGGGGGGCGTTGAAGCAGGTCAGGATCATTGTCAAGCAGACCGGGAAGAGAGTGAAGCAGGTCAGGATCATTAAGAAGCAGACCGGGAGGGGTGTGAAGCAGGTCAGTAACACTGTGAAGCAGATTGGGCGGGGTGTGAAGCACGTCAGGATCATTGTGAAGCACACCGGGAAGAGAGTGAAGCAGACCGGGTGAGGTGCGTAGCAGGTCAGGATCATTGTGAAGCAGACCGAGAGGAGAGTGAAGCAAGTCAGGATCATTGTGAAGCAGACCGGGAGGAGAGTGCAGACGGTCAGGATCATTGTGAAGCAGACCGAGAGGAGAGTGAAGCAAGTCAGGATCATTGTGAAGCAGACAGGGAGTAGAGTGAAGTAGATCAGGCTCATTGTGAAGCAGACAGGAGGTGTATGAAGCAGGGCAGGATCAATATGAAGCAGATTGGGAGGGGAGTTAAGCAGGTCAGGATCATTGTGAAGCAGACCGGGAGGAGAGTGAAGCATGTCAGGGTCATTGCGAAGCAAACCAGGATGGGTGTTAAGCCGGTCAGGATCATTGTGAAGCAGACCGTGAGGAGAGTGAAGCAGGTCAAGGTCATTGTGAAGGAGGCAGGGAGGAGAGTGAAACAAATCAGGATCATTGTGAATCAGACTGTGAGGGGTGTGATGAAGGTCAATACCACGTGAAGCAGACTTGGAGGGGTGTTAAGCAGGTCAGGATCATTGCGAAGCAAACCAGGAGGGGTGTGAAGGAAGTGAAGGAAGTCAATATCACTGTGGAACAAACTAGGAGTGGTGTGAAGCAGGTCAGTAACACTGTGAAGCAGATTGGGAGGGTTGTGAAGCAGGTCAGGATCATTGTGAAGCAGACCGGGAGGAGTGAAGCAGGTCAGGGTCATTGTGAAGCAGACCGGGAGGAGAGTGAAGCCGGTCAGCATCATTGTGAGGCAAACCAGGAGGGGTGTGAAGCAGGTCAATATCACTGAAGCAGACTGGGAGGAGAGTGAAGCCGGTCAGGATCATTGTGAAGCAGATGGGGAAGAGAGAGAAGCAGGTCAGGATCATTGCAAAGCAAACCAGGAGAGGTGTGAAGCAGATTCGGATCATTGTGAAGCAAACCAGGAGGGGTGTTAAGCAGGTCAGGATCACTGTGAAGAGACCGGGAGGAGAGTGAAGAAGGTCAAGATCATTGTGAAGCAGACCGGGAAGAGAGTGAAGCAGGCCAGGATCATTGTGAAGCAGACCGGGAAGAGAGTGAAGCAGACCGGGGGAGGTGTTAAGCAGGTCAACATCATTGTGAAGCAAACCAGGAGGGGTGTTAAGCAGGTCAGGATCATTGTGAAGCAGACTAGGAAGGGAGAGATGCAGACCTGGGGGTAGGGGGGGGGAGGGGGGGGGGGGGGGGTGGGAAGGCGGGGGGAAGCAGGTCAGGATCATTGTGAAGCAAACCAGGATGGGTGTTAAGCAGGTCAGAATCATTGTGAAGACGTCCGTGAGGAGAGTGAAGCAGGTCATGGTCATTGTGAAGGAGACAGGGAGGAGAGTGAAACAGGTCAGGATCATTGTGAAGCAGACCGGGAGGAGTGTGAAACAGGTCAGGATCATTGTGAAGCAGACTTCTGGGAGTGTTAAGCAGGTCAGGATCATTGTGAAGCAAACCAGGAGGCGTGTGAAGGAAGTGAAGGAAGTCAGTATCACTGTGGAACAAACCAGGAGTGGTGTGAAGCAGGTTAGTAACACTGTGAAGCAGATTGGGGGGGTTGTGAAGCAGATCAGGATCATTGTGAAGCAGACCGGGAGGAGTGAAGCAGGTCAGGGTCATTGTGAAGCAGACCGGGAGGACAGTGAAGCCGGTCAGGATGGTTGTGAGGCAAACCAGGAGGGGTGAGAAGCAGGCCAATATCACTGAAGCAGACTGGGAGGAGAGTGAAGCAGGTCAGGGTCATTGTGAAGCAGATGGGGAAGAGAGAGAAGCAGATCAGGATCATCGCGAAGCAAACCAGGAGGGGTGTTAAGCAGGTCAGGATCACTGTGAAGAGACCGGGAGGAGAGTGAAGCAGGTCAGGATCAGGGTGAAGCAGGTCAGTATTACTGTGAAGCAGACGGAGGGGGGGGGGGAGGGGAAGCAGGTCCGGATCATTGTGAAGCAGTCTGTGAGGGTTGTGAAGCAGGTCAGTATCACTGTGAAGCAGACTTGGAGGGGTGTTAATCAGGTCAGGATCAATGTGAAGCAGACCGGGAGGAGAGTGAAGCGGGTCAGGATCATTATGAAGCAGGCCGGGAGGAGAGTGAATCTGGTCATGATCATTGTGAAGCAGACCGTGAGGAGAGTGCAGCCCGTCAGGGTCATTATGAAGCAGACCGAGAGGAGAGTGAAGCAGGTCAGGATCATTGTGAAGCAGACCGGGAGTAGCGTGAAGTAGGTCAGGATCATTGATAAGCAGACCAGGGGTGTATAAAGCAGGTCAGGATCAATATGAACAGACTGGGAGGGGAGTTAAGCAGGTCAGGATCATTTTGAAGCAGACTGGGAGGGAGTGAAGCAGATCAGGATCATTGTGAAGCAAACCAGGATGTGTGTTAAGCCGGTCAAGATCATTGTGAAGAAGACCGGGAGGACAGTGAAGCAGGTCAGGATCATTGTGAAGCAAACCAGGAGGGGTGCGATGCAGGTCAATATCACTGTGAAGCAGACTGGGAGGAGAGTGAAGTAGGCCAGGATCATTGTGCAGCAGACCGGGAGGAGAGTGAAGCAGGTCAGGATCATTGTGAAGCAGACCGGAAGGAGATTGAAGCAGGTCAGGATCATTATGAAGCAAACCAGGAGTGGTGTTAAGCCGCTCAGGATCATTGTGAAGCAGACCAGGAGGAGAGTGAAGCAGGTCAGGATCATTGTGAAGCAGACCGGGAGGAGATTGAAGCAGGTCAGGATCATTATGAAGCAAACCAGGAGTGGTGTTAAGCCGCTCAGGATCATTGTGAAGCAGACCAGGAGGAGAGTGAAGCAGGTCAGGATCATTGTGAAGCAGACCGGGAGGAGAGTGAAGCAGGTCGGGATCAGTGTGAAGCAGGTCGGGATCATTGTGAAGCAGGTCAGGATCATTGTGAAGCAGACCGGGGGTGGGGGGTGTGTGGAGGGTGAAGCAGGTCATGTTCATTGTGAAGCAGACCGGGAGGAGAGTGAAGTAGGTCAGGATCATTGTGAATCAGACCGTGAGAAGAATGAAGCAGGTCAGGGTCACTTTGAAGGCAGCCAGGAGGAGCATGCAGCAGGTCAGAATCACTGTGAAGCATATTGGGAGGAGTCTGAAGCAGGGGGAGACTGTGACAAAGGATGTAATATCATTGGACTAGTAATCCAGAGGCCTAGCCTAATGTCCGGTTTCTAATACTTATGTTTGTATGTCATTCTGGATGGATGAGGTGAGCTGGGTTAGATGCTCTTTGTCATCCATCATTAGCTTGTGAATATATGGTTGGAATTGTGGCTGAAATCCACCCCACAACCCTTCACCCCAGCCCCCTCCCAACCAGCTGCCACCCGCTGGCAGGGCAGCACACGGCACAACCAAGGGCAATACCTCAGTAGCCCCACAGGTGGGTGCCGGATGGGGGCCGTGGAGCGTACCGCTGGCAAGGACAGCCGACAGTACTCCTGGCAGCAGAGACAGGGGCCAGAGCCAGAGGCCCCCATGGTGCCGGGCACCTATGGGGCCAGGAGTGCAGAAATGGGGTAGGGGGGGAGGAGAGGGAAACATGCAGGGGCAGGGTCCGCAGTGCCAACTAGGGCCTCGTTGGACTTCGTTGGGCATGGGGGTAAACACCATGCTAACATGTCAGCCTCCCCCCCCCCCCCCCCCCCCCCCCCCCCCACGCAGACAATGGATATTGGAATTAAACCAGCAATGGTGGCCTTCCTCCTAGTGACCGCTGCGCTGGGGGATGCCCTACGGCTGTACGAGCTGGAACTACTCAAGGAGGAGGACACTGTAGCAGCGGAGACTGCTCCAGAGGAACAGGAGGCAGCCGGTGAGGATGAGAGCCAGCCGCACAACAGGCCGAGGAGGTACAAATGAGCCACTGCATGAGGCCTCGTGTGTACCGGCGGTGCCTGTCCTTCGAGGGCCTGGTGGACCGGGCACGCTGTTTAAGACTCCGGCTGAGAAGGGAGACAGTGCAACATATCTGCCAGATCATGGCCCACCTGGCACCGTGGGGGA
The DNA here is from genome assembly GCF_047496885.1 of Scyliorhinus torazame. Taxonomy (NCBI): domain Eukaryota; kingdom Metazoa; phylum Chordata; class Chondrichthyes; order Carcharhiniformes; family Scyliorhinidae; genus Scyliorhinus; species Scyliorhinus torazame. The sequence goes on along the minus strand of NC_092725.1, from coordinate 85,009,367 downwards.
ATGGGGGAGGACACCCTCCCTCGGTGGCCGTCAAGGTGATGGTCGCCTTCAACTCTTCGCAATGGGGTCCTTCCAGGCACCACCCTCTCCCAAGAACGCCCTCCCTGCGCTGCCAATGCCCCGCCCCCTTGCACCCCTCCTCCATGATTTCTACCTGCCTCATTGCGGGGTGCAGGCCCTGGGTTAGCAGTAACAGCGGGTCTGGCCAATGGATGGAGGATGATGACAACTCGCAGTGGGATAAGATCTGGTGCTCCATCTGACTCCTGTCCACGGTCGCACTTTCCATCGTCCATCTGGGTTATTCCTGCATGTGTGCTGGCCATTCCATCACACGATCCCATCGAATCCCTGGGGTGGCGGAGGTGAGGAAGGTGGGGGTGGGGACACCAAAGTGGTGAGCGCTGACTGCACTGCAGTCCCTGGGCAAAGTCCACCCACAAAGTCCGCCCATTCTCCCCCCTTCACCCGCTCTGGCCAGCCCAGACCAGCCTATCTCTCACACCCACCTGACAGCATCGAGGCAGGTTGTAACATTGTGAATAATACACACAGGATTGTCCCCTAACCCCTATCGCTCTTATGTGCTGCCATCCTAAGTGATGTCTACCTTTCTGGCCTTACGGGCCCCAACGCTACATCAAGGTGGATCACCAAGCGGTATATCAGGAGCGGAGGACGCCTGCAGCGATTTCCATCATGACCGATATCCCCTTTGATGGTCACCTCCTGGCGCAACCAGGCTTGGATGGGCCCGTCTGCTTCTCAGGTGTCCCAGGTGGCATGGTACCATCCTGTTCTGCCTGCTGCCTACCAGGTATGCCAGGGAGTGGGGGGGGGGGGGGGGAGTCCAAGGAGCTGTGGTGTTCCGGCACCTCCCCTGCGGAAGTCACCGGCACAGACCCCATCAGGTCCTCCTCCCTCAGGGTGCCTGGTGGCCGTGGATTACTCCGTGGGATGGGGTTACAAGCACAACTAACCACTGAGGCTCCCCACCACCTGCTCCTGCCAGTTCTGGAGGCCTGCTCTCCTGTTGACTAGGGTCTGCATGCTCGCGGCCATAGAACATAGAACATTACAGCGCAGTACAGGCCCTTCAGCCCTCAATGTTGCGCCGACCTGTGAAACCACTCTAAAGCCCATCTACACTCTTCCCTTATCGTCCATATCGTATCATGGATTATCATAGAATTTACAGTGCAGAAGGAGGCCATTCGGTCCATCGAGTCTGCACCGGCTCTTGGAAAGAGCACCCTACCCAAGGTCAATACCTTCACCCTATCCCCATAACTCAGTATGTCTATGCAATGACCATTTGAATGCCCTTAGTGTTGGCAAGTCCACTAGTTGCAGGCAGGGCATTCCACGCCCTTACTACTCTCTGAGTAAAGAACCTACCTCTGACATCTGTCTTATATCTATCTCCCCTCAATTTAAAGCTATGTCCCCTCGTGCTAGACATCACCACCCAAGGAAAAAGGCACTCACTGTCCACCTTATCCAATCCTCTGATCATCTTGTATGCCTCAATTAAGTCACCTCTTAACCTTCTTCTCTCTAATGAAAACAGCCTCAAGTCCCTCAGCCTTTCCTCATAAGATCTTCCCTCCATACCAGGCAACATTCTGGTAAATCTCCTCTGCACCCTTTCCAATGCTTCCATATCCTTCCTATAATGCGGCGACCAGAATTGCACGCAATACTCCAAATGTGGCCGCACCAGAGTTTTGTATAGCTGCAACATGACCTCATGGCTCCGAAACTCAATCCCTCCACCAATAAAAGCTAATACACCGTACCCCTTCTTAACAACCCTCAACCTGGGTGGCAACTTTCAGGGATCTATGTACATGGACACCGAGATCTCTCTGCTTATCCACACTGCCAAGAATCTTACCATTAGCCCAGTACTCTGTCTTCCTGTTATTCCTTCCAAAATGAATCACCTCACTTTTCTGCATTAAACTTCATTTGCCACCTCTCAGCCCAGCGCTGCAGCTTAGTTATGTCCCTCTGTAACTTGTAACATCCTTCCGCACTGTCCACAACTCCACCGACTTCAGAGTCATCTGCAAATTTACTCACCCATCCTTCTACACCCTCCTCCATGTCATTTATAAAAATGACAAACAGCAGTGGCCCCAAAACAGATCCTTGGAGTGGACCACCTCTGTCTGGGACTGTGCCACCATCTTCTGGGTCAGTGCCACATCAGCCAATGACTGTGTCCACTCCCTCTGGGACTGGGCTACCTCCCTCTGGATCTGTGCCATGTCAGCCAGCACCTGGGCAATGCTGCTGCCGTCGCTCTCAGCCATGCCCCACCATCACTGGGCCACTGCTGCAATGTCCAGGTGGCTCTGGTACATGACTGTCAGTGATAGGGAAGCCCTGTCCTAGGCCTTGGCCACCACCCACACAGATTGCCCCAGGCCTTGGACATCTTGACCCATGGCCAAAACCTTAGCCCTTATTTATTCACCCTGTTGATTGAAGCCAAATAGACAGTGTCTTTAAGGACCATGCAGACCATACATGGTTTCTCTGCCAGCTGCTCCAGGGGCAAACTAATGTTGCAGTGTCTTAAATAGGTGTTAGGCAATTTGCAAATGCTAATAAGGAGTCTATATAGCACCGTAGATGTGTGACTGCATGTCAGTTTTTTGACCATACCAAAGTGGCAGGTGCTGCACTTCTGGCACGTAATTCCTGCTCACCATATTGGAGGGTAAGAAGCTGATTAGCAGTGGAAACATGGGCCCTCGTCAGTTGAATTTCTGGGCCATAGGTTGCAGAGCTGTATCTTTGTAGTGTTTTGTTGTTTCAGTTCCATCATTTAAGGGGGCAGAGAAAATAAGTATTCCTTTGAAATTTTACCTCTAGTTATTCACATTTATGGAAGTTAAAAGTCACGGCAAATTCAGAACAGCAAATGATGAATATTTGTTTGGTAGTACAGATGCAAAGGGCCAAACATTTTTTCATTTTTCTGTTTAATTGCAGTTATATTTTCTCTCCTTTCAGTTTGTTGATATGAATTCATCAAGAAATATCTTTATTTTTGGATTTTCAATATTTTCTGGCATGGTTATACCTAACTGGATGATTAAGAACCCACTTGCAATCCAAACAGGTAGAAAATTATATTCTTTCTGCAAATATACACAGTCCCAAGTCTAGATCAATAAATAATCATATGAGCAGACTGAAGAAACTGTATTCTTAACATTGCCATTCAGATGAAATGATCAATTCTTAATCACCTAAAATATAGTAGAAAAAATATCAGTGAGGATAATAAGGCTGAAGTCTTATCTGTGCCACCCTTTTGTATTTCAACATGTATCTAACATTAGCACGGTAGCACAGTGGTTAGCACAGTTGCTTCACAGCTCCAGGATCCCAGGTTCGATTCCCGGCTTGGGTCACTGGCTGTGTGGAGTCTGCATGTCCTCCACATGTTTGCGTGGGTTTCTTCCGGGTGCTCTAGGTGGGGTTACTGGGTTACAGGGATAGGGTGGAGGTGTGGGCTTAAGTAGGGTGCTCTTTCCAAGAGCCAGTGCAGACTTGATGGGCCAAATGGCCTCCTTCTGCACTGTAAATTCTATGATTATACTGTATGTTGTTGGTGCTTTACAGGCCACGTAGATTTGAGTTTGGAACACATTCATCGGCTGCAGTCTTTGCCTCCTTCTTCTTGAAACTAATTATTTTTCCCTTATTTTTGTGCCCATTCATAGAAGAAAGGGATACATGCAAGGCTTCATTAAACTTTGAATCTCATGTTTTTAAGACACTTTTATATTATACAAAATATTATATTACTTATAGGCCCATCAAGGGAATAGATGTCGGTGCCTGGCCTTGAGACATGTTCAGTTGTTCCTTTTCTCCTGCTGTGTCAAGCACTCCCTCAGCATGTAGTATAATAACCAGCTATCTGCAGAGCAATAGCACTGTCCCAGCAACATGTCTTGAACTAACGTCAGAACTTCATTAGTATAACATTTTCATTTCTCATATCACAAGTTTAGGGGGTGATATGGGTCCCCATTCAGTTGGAGCTAGATTAAAACTCTCCACTTATTAATGTAGGAACTTTTACAATGAACAGCTGTATGTGAACCCAAGCTCCAACAGTGAAAGCTCATGACTGTTTACACCAAGTACGCACTCATCTCAACATTTGGCTTCACCCTCATTCCTCTGATGGCTTGACCACACTCCAGTCTTGTGACCAAAGTGCAATCCTATCCCTATCCCCTGCCTTTGCATCATTTAACCATTTTCTAGTCAATGCCAAAGCAAAGTTCAACTCCATCTTAGGTTTAAATTAAAGCTTTAACACTGGCAACTGAAGAAATATTCTGCTTTCCAGGAGTACTTCCACTGGATCAAGTCATTCAAGTCCTTTTAACCACCAGTATGTTCGTTGGGGGATTTTGGGGATTTTTCCTGGATAATACTATACCAGGTAAGCTTCCTTCCCTTCTGTTACTTTGGAAGCAATGAATTTATTTTATAACATTGTTACAAAATTATAATTAAATCATGGGTTGGGATGATGGTTGAAATTGGACATGGGAAAACAGGTGGGATCACATCAGGTGTCTGTTGTACATTCCAATTAATATTTAGTTCTATTGACTTCAACAGAATTGTAGTATCAAATGTTTAGCACATCTTTCATTGGGTGACAAATGTAATTACATTTGTTTCACGATCCTGCTCATTTTCAATTTCATACCCCTAGGAGTCAATTTCAAAACTATATACATTTTTAGATCTCACATTATGAACTGCGTTCTTTACAGATCAGTACTACAACTGCCTTTATTTAATATATTACTGCATAAACAATAATTCTCTATTAAATGCAAATCAGAATTGTCAGAGAAACCATTATTATATGTTCCATCACTATAGTTACCATTAAGATTGCTGAATGGGGAAGAGGTGGAGGAACTTGAATTCCTCCAGTAATTAAATAACTCACAAAATTGCACTAACCCCTAATAATAATGCTGACAAAATACAGATTTCCCACAGAATCAACAGTAACACAACTCATCGTGTCCATACTTAAGTGGTTAATAGGTGCAACTGAAACTAGTAGTGCTCCTGTAACATTCATCCTGTAATAACACACTCAATTCCATAGCTTTGCACAAACATCAGGTTCCCCAGTCAATGCTAATTTCTACAGGCTCCATCCCTCTAAAACTGCTGCAACAAAATGTTAAAATACAAATATCTCTCGGGCTACTCAACAGCAATGCTGGGAAATCCATGCTCCATTCGGGAGATTGCTGTGTAATCCCAAATGGTTTGAACTCTTGGGCGTCATTCTCCGACCCCCCGCCGGGTCGGAGAATGGCCGTTGGCCGCCGTGAATCCCGCCCCCGCCCCCGCCGAAGTCTCCGCTCCCGGAGATTGGGCGGGGGCGGGAATCCAGCCGCGCCGGTTGGCGGGACCCCCCGCTGGATTCTCCGGCCCGGATGGGCCGAAGTCCCGCCCAGAAACTGCCTGTCCCGCCGACGTAAATCAAACCTGGTATTTACCGGCGGGACCAGGCGGCGTGGGCGGGCTCCGGGGTCCTGGGGGGGGGGGGCGCGGGGCGATCTGACCCCGGGGGGTGCCCCCACGGTGGCCTGGCCCGCGATCGGGGCCCACCGATCCGCGGGCGGGCCTGTGCCGTGGGGGCACTCTTTCCCTTCCGCCTCCGCTACGGCCTCCACCATGGCGGAGGCGGAAGAGACTCTCCCCACTGCGCATGCGCGGGAAACTTTCGGCGGCCGCTGACGCTCCCGCGCATGCGCCGCATTTCCGCGCCAGCTGGCGGGGCAACAAACGCCATTTCCGCCAGCTGGCGGGGCGGAAATCCCTCCGGCGTCGGCCTAGCCCCTCAATGTTGGGGCTAGGCCGCCAAAGATGCGGAGACTTCCGCACCTTTTTGCCGGCGCGATGCCCGTCTGATTTGCGCCGGCTTTGGCGCCAGTCGGCGGGCATCCCGCCGTTGGGGGAGAATTTCGCCCCAAGTTACCATTGAAAAGAACAATAACATGCATTTACATGATGTCTTATTATCTCTCTAAAGATGTTCCAAAAGTAGGGTTGCCAACTGTGATTAAATGTATTCCTGGAGGTTTCATCAGATGACTTGCCTCCCACCCTCCAGCCATTAGTTGGCCAGCACATCCATCCTTAAGCAAAGACTCATTACCCAATTGGATGATGCTTGACTATCAGGCAAACAGCCATATTTTCCCATTTTCAATATGTTTATATCTGGTAAAGAGAAATGTTTAAAGAAATAGGCAAAAAAAACACCCATCTTTTAGTGTCACGATTTTTCTCCATAGCTGTGCACAACAGTACACAGGGGGATTGATCTTCAATTCCTGGAGACTCCAGACCAGTCCTGAAAGGTTGGCAACGCTACCCAAAGTATGTTGCATTCAATGATTTTATGCTAAGCACTCAGTGAAGTGAGTGAAAACACAGCGGAGTGAAGACTTTTCCAACAAATAAGACAATTTATAGGCATGCAAAAACCATGTGTCAGGAGTGATTACTGGTGTTTTACAGGTACAGAGAAAGAACGAGGGATGATTGCTTGGAAGGAAACAGTCTTTGAGGATGATTACAAAGGAGCAAACGACAGTGATTGCTACAATTTACCTTTCGGTATTGGCACCAAGTGTTGCACTGGAGACTGGAGGAGATATATCCCCTTCTGCCCTAAACCAAAACCCCCCGATGATGAAAGAGTGGAAGTGAACACTCCGGAAGTTTATAAGGAGACTCTATTTTAAACAAAGTAGGGCAAACAAAACTCTTTGAATAGATTAATTTTGCATCAGATGTTGCCAAGAAACAATTGTGTGTTCCATTCATGATTCCCTGGGGTTGATTTTTAATTTCTATTGTAACATGAAAGAATGATAACTACAAGGAACAAAAAGTTAGCATGCGGGTACAGCGAGTAATTAGGAAGGAAAATGACATGTTGGCCTTTATTGCAAAGGGGTTGGAGTACAAGTCAAAGAAGTTTTGCTGCTGTTGTAGAGTTTTGGTGAGACTGCATCTGGTGTAGTATGTGCAGTCTTGGGCTCCATACTTAAAGACATACTTGTAGTGGAGGGGGTACAACAAAGATTCATTAAATTGGTTCCTGGGATGAAGAGGTTATCCTGTGAAGAGGGGCTGGGTAAATTTGGTTTAATACTCTCCGAGCTTAGAAGAGGTTTGAAAAGGTGGATTCTGAGAGATTGTTTCCATTGGTTTCGGAATCAAAACCACAGGGACACAGACTCAGGATAAGGGGCCAATCACTTAGGGCTGAGATGGGGTGAAATTACTTCCAAGGGTTGTGAATCTTTGGAAATCTCTACCCCAGAGAGTTGGGGATGTACTGTCCAAGTCTGGGCTATGGGGATCAGGTAGGAAAATATGTTTTTAAAAAATTCATGACACAGGACTTCAGCGTCACTTGCTGGGACAACATGTATTGCCTGTCCCTAGGTGCCCTCCATTTCAGACAGCATTTTGAAGTCCAAGATCAGCCATGATCATATGGAATGGGGATGCAAGCTTGATGGGCTACTGTCTTCTACTTCTCCTATTTCCTGGGTTCTTGTGAAGGTATGAAGCATCAACCAGCCAGGCAAAGCATCAGGCTCACAGATGTTTCATCTCAGGCTCCTTCCAGACTGCTACAGAGGACATTACCTATACTGTCCACTCTGCAGTTGCATTAATCATGTCACCAACATGCTACTTGCCAGAACAGACCAGTACCATATCTGCTCAATGGACAGCAACAGAGCCACAAACACATTACTCAGGGATTTGCAACAAATCTGTGGAAACACACATCCAAGAGCAGAGAGATGAAAGGACAGATTTCCTAGTCCCCTGGACATCTCCTACAGGCCTGTGTTTTGACACTTCTGTTACCGCCATCAGTCATCCTCGCTACTTCCCTGAAATAAAGATGCCTATTTAATGCTGGATGGCACAAATTTCTGTGGAAATTGTTAGAATATGCAATGTTAGTCTGTTTAAAAAATTGGTTCTCCCTAGCAACGCTTCACTATTAGTAAAACTGAAACTGCTGTCTCACCCGTACCCACTTAAAAGGTCATGTTGAGGATTGTGGATGACAGCAATATCTTAACAGAATTATTACATTGGAGTAGAAACTTCATTGCTTTGAAATTAGGATCACCATAAACTCTGCAAATCTTGACCAATCACGCAAATACTGTGTAAATAAATGCAGACGAGGGAATGTATTTGACAAATCCAGTTTATCCATCTATTCTGTTCCAAACTCAGTTTTGTGTCCATTTTACTCATATCAACATCTTTCCCATTGTTCTGCAGCTGTATCATAACTGAACAGTCCTCTGTTTTAAGCCTACCTACTTCCCTTTCCATCTTGTACCCAATCTTGCAGTGCATTGACACTGAAAGTGTGAAGCCATAGGCTCCACTAACTCTGATTGCAGAGGCCGACCGACACCTTAGAAAGGAACGTAGTCCACTTCAAAGTTCTTTTGTTGTCAGTTCTGATGTGAACTGTCCCTGCTTGTACACCAGCCACATCCTTCCAGCTCAAATTCCACTTCCTGTTGAGTACACCCTGAAATGAAACTCGCCCTAACCCCAGTCATTACACTTCCACTTTCAACACCTGTCTGGCTAGTCTTTGGCTATCCATTCGCTTTGTCTTCTGCAGCTGTGGATCTGCTCAAATCACTTTCACCGTCGATGCCCTTTTCCCCATCACTCTCTCTCTCCCCCCACTGCCACCCTAATTATTTCCCCTGGCATAGTTTGTATCTTAGCTCCTACAAGTCCAAATGTTGTAGATTTCAGTGAATATGGCAGACATTTATCAGAAGATATGGCTAAACCACAACAAGTATAATTAGCCTCACTCTCCTCTGCCAATATTGCTCATTATTCCAGGTACAGCCTGGAAATCATAGACAACTTCCAGCAGATTTATCCTTAAAAATTATCCCTGTCTTTCAAAGGCTGTAAAGTGCTTTGCAACATAACAATGCATGAAAGACACTATGGACCGGAGCTTCTAAGCTCTACAGGGCCGGATTTGAGGCAAAGATGCGCTGGGAAATGCCTCAGACCTGTATAGATAAGGGTTTGCGCGACAATGACAATTGCCCAGAAGTGTTAATTGCTTCCGGGCAAATTGTGCTTTATTGGAACCATTCAAAAATGTGATTTAAATCGCTAACTTTTGATGGCTCTGCAGGGTTATGCTAATAGTTACTCCAAAAAAGTAAGAAATAAAACTTCTTGTTAACTATTGTAGTCTCTCACTGCGAGGAATCTTTCAACACAGGCATCAAGCAGCTCTGGCTGTCAGAGGTTTCATTGCAGTTTATGACCAGGCTAGTGCACAGTAAAGTCTTCCAATTCTAGCAAGCTTTTATGGCCCAGGCCCATTATGAATGCATGTTTTTCTAACCTCTCCAATACAAGATCACCCACTTCAAACTTCGTAAAATTGCCCTGCCTCGGCTGCTGAAACTCCCCGTCCATCCTTCTCTCATGATCAAATGCTCTCAAGGCTTGCGCCTATTGCGTACACTTCAGATAATCTAAAACTCAGGAGTCCATGTTCTATCCCTCTCAAACCCCCACCTACCCATCACTCCTGTGCTCAGAGTCCTCCAACATGTTAAAAATTAAATTCTCATCCTATTGTTTAAAAGATCATCATGGCTTCACTCCTCCTTATCTCTACAAGTTTCTCCAGCTCTATAATCCTTGCATAACTCTGGCATCCTTCAATCCTTTCTCCTCCACTATTTACGGTGGTGTTAGATATTCTGGATTTCCCATCCTAAATCATTTTGCCTCTTCATCCTTCTTTCAAGTTGCTCTTTAATATTCACCTCTTTAGCAAGCCTTTGGTCATAGCTCCTTCATTAGCCTACCATTCATTTTTTGTCCGATGTGTTTCTGGACATTTGTCTACATCAAAGCTACAGGCTGTTGTAGAATTGAGCAGCATCATAATGTCATGGGAGACAGGTAGGAAAATATAAACACAACAGTTCAAGGTTATAAGGGCATCGTGCAATTATAGTGAACACTATAATAGAAACAGAGTATTTCACATTAATTAAAATTATTTAATCTTCCCGGGGGCCTTGAGATTTTCTGCTCAACCTGGAGGCCCATTCTTGAGGCCATTGAGGAAAAAGGAATTATGGCCAATAATTTTCTCAGTGTAAATGCATTCACAAGGAAAAATGTTTGGAACAAGGGAACTTATGGACTAAAATGACAAATTTTCTTGGTTGAATTGCAGTTCCAAACTTTAAAGAGGTCCATGAATTTTCTGAGACACATTAAATAATAATTTGTAAATATATATATATATATATTTCCTAGAGTTGGACTTCTAAATTTCAACTGGTTTTTTCTCTGCAAACATCCTGGATCAGATTTTTCTTCTAAAATCAATTTACTATCTTATAATGCTCCACGTAATTCTCAATTTATATGATGTTAAATAAAATCAAAGTAAACAAACCACAGAGCATCGAGTATCAATAATGGCAGAATTACATAACTGGACTAGCATTTGTTGACCTCGAACAGAGTGGCTTGCTGAATCATTTCAGAGGGCATTTAAGAGTTAACCACATTGTGGAATGATGATACAGTGGTTAGAACCGCTGCTTCAAAGTGCCAGGGATCTGGGTTCAGCCTTGGGTGACTGTCTGTGTGGAGCGTGCACGTTCTCCCCATGTGTATGTGTGGGTTTCTTCCAACAATCCAAAGATGTGCAGGTTAGGTGGATTGGCCATGCTAAAATTGCCCCTTAGTGTCCAGGGATGTGCAGGTTAGGTGGGGCTATGGGGATAGGGTGCGGAATGGGCCTAGGTAGAGTACTCAGACCTGATGAGCTGAATGGCCTCCTTCTGCACGGTTAGGATTCTATGGTTCTATGGCTGTGAGTCTGGAGTCATGTAGGCTAAACCAGGGAAGGACAACAGATTTCCTTCCCTAAAGGACGTTAGTGAATCAGATGGGATTTTTACAGCAATCAACAATGGTTTTATGGTCATCATTAGACTTTTAATTCCAGATTTCTTCTTATTGAATTCAAATTCCACAATCTTCCATGGCGGGATTCGAATCCGGTCCCCAGAGCATTACCCTGGGTCTCTGGATTAGCAATTCAGCGACAGCACCATTATGCAACCACTGACCCCCGAAAGAAGCTAGATCATTAGGGTCCAAAGATGTTATGGGACTCTTCTCATTCATACATTACATTATATCCACAAGTATCAATGTTCGACTTCAGGTGCAGTCATACATCAGTAAATCCCAGTCACATATTCCACTGTCATCTACAAGGTTATCTACAGGGTCAATAAATCATTTTCTACAGTTTTAAAACACAATTGAATACAATATCGGGAAATGTTTCACATTAGATTCCAAAGATATGTTAAGGAAGAACCAGGTCTGGACTAGAAGACAAGAATGAACAACATACTTTATTCTTCAGCTGGTAGTCCAGATTCAGTATGATTCTCACCTCAGTGATATGATGCAACTGTTAATCTGCAGACAATAACTTGGCAAAAATGCTACTTCTGTATGTTTTTATCTTTGTATCCCTGATTACAGCCTTCTGACTAAAGTTAACACTTTAAACAATTTTATTTTAACAATGGAAAACATTTTCTCCCTTATTTTCAACAAGCTATATTCTACTTTGTGAAGTCAGCATTTTGCAATGCATCTGTTGTACTGTTCAAATATCTGTGCTCTAATCTTGATGGTGTATATCTCTCCAAACAATGAACTTTGGTATTCCATTCGAAAAGTATAATACATATACAAGAGCCATTTGTTGAAATCTTACCATAATCATTAATTTATTGCTTATGTTTTCTACTGAGCTCAATTTTAGTATTGACCCACTTATATGAAGCAAATGTGTCTTTTTGTTTATTAGAAATACATGTGTTTACATAACCCAGTCCAGCTTTTTGCCTCCATAAAGTGTGCAATTTAAACATAATGATTCAAAAATTAAGATTCATTACAATATACAACTACAGCATATTACCATTTACATTTATTTAATTGGTCCCATGAGTAGAAATAATTGGTTTCCAAAAAGCACACCGTACAGGTTTCTGCTTATAAACAGAAATGATTGATGATCACCTTCCAACTGCCTGTAATTCCCAACACGGTGCCTTGCAACCTCCCATTAATATCAATATTTCAATTTCCTACAAACTATATACTTCTAAAGGTTAACAAGAGTGCTTTGGCATATAATCATCTGTTCAAAGTACCAATAAACAGCTCTATCTTACAATTACTTAAGACCCCCAAAAAGTGATCTGTTCCAGTAAACAAACAATCTATATAAGAAACTGCACACTCACTTTCTCGGAGTTCAGTGTAGTGTTTTAATTATACAAACACTGTTTCTTTAAACGGGAAACAAAACCCAATTTATAAGAGCACTTATTTAAAGCTGCAGATTTCTCCATATTGTAATGTATATCTGTATAGCATTTTTTTTTAAAATTGAATATTGCACCCTTTTCCCATACTAACTAAAGGTCTAGATATTTAATACCTTTCCGCCTGGTTTAAACTAGAATAAAAATCACAATCTAATGACTGAAAAATAATTTCCTTCTTCTAGGTTTGAGTTTTTTGCCCTCTTTATTTAAGCACAGTATTACCTGAGACAGATTGACACTGGGAAAACTCAAGTAAATAGGAACACAGATAGTTAGATGTCAGCAGATGCAATTTAAGCACCAAAACTGTGGCAAAAGATTTCCATCTTAACTGAACAATCCTTCAAAACATTTTGGTAATCAATGGTGTGCCAGGCACCCAAATGAAATCGCTTCTGAAAGATTTCACATTCATTTCATTGTGTGTCCAGTTAGGAGCCATATCGATCCTGCAAGAAACAAGTAAATGGGCTGCTGAAGAGAGAGGTTTCTGTCACCATTATAAATTTATTGCTATCAAATACAAGTAGTCGAAATATAACAAGCGAATGTAGTAGTCTTTTATCGACATTAAAATAAAATAGATTGCCTCAAAAAATTCTAGAGCTCAAAAACTCTTGATTCTATAGTTGGAGAGTCATGTGCTATGCCTCTCTGCTATGGTGAATCAGTTTCTGGATTGTTTTTTTAAATTTAGAGTACCCAATTCTTTTTTTTCCAATGAAGGGGCAATTTAGTATGGCCAATCCACCTACCCTGCACATCTTTTTTGGGTTGTGAGGGTGAGACCCACGCAGACATAGGAGAATGTGCAAACTCCACATGGACAGTGACCCTCCGGGGCCGGGATCGAACCCGGGTCCTTGGCGCCACGAAGCGGCAGTGCTAGCCACTGTGTCGCCCAAGTTTCTGGATTAATCTAGAAGACAACACATTCATGTGAATTTCTATTTTCCTTTTAACAAGAGCACCCGAGACCAACATTCACATAATGCATCATTTGAGACATTTTTTAAACTAATATTCTACTAAATGAGCTTTAATAAACAGCATAAATAAAACAAAATTGCAGATTTTGCAGTTGCAACAATAGCATTTGTCATCATTACTCTGGAAACTGCCATCTTTTGGTGTTGGTACATGCGCAGTTAAGTGTGGAAATCCAAATCTTGCTGCAAGGATTCCCTCTCCTCCATGAGGTGTGTCATTGAAGTCCTTGCAGATGGAAATCAACTAGAAATAACTGATTTTATATGAACCCCCAATTTTATATATTATTCTTACTGTAAAAACCCTTGAAAACTGTTGCACCTTCTTGAACGATGTGTAATTGTGTTTACAATGCTGTACGAAGTCATAATCAATGTTCTTTCCACAACTGCATTGTGTTCAATTTCAAATGGTTTCAAAGTAAAATCAAGGGAAAATAGATAAAAGATGTACCTTTTATGCATTATATCCGAATGCATTTGCAGTATTTGTACAGTGGCTAAGGTCGGGAACTATATATTTTAGGTTACTTAACTTATAGAAGAATGGAAAAGGAGTTGGAGAGTAGTCCTGAAATTAAAAATGGGATAAAGACAGTATGTAGAATCAGTTTGGTTGCAGCTCAGAAACAACAAGGGTCAAAAAAAAAATGGGTGGGTGCAGCTGCACTGTCAGCCTGAGTATAAATCCGGAAATTCGTGCTGCATGTAACAAAGTAATCATAGAGGGCTTCAATTTTTATAAAGAGAAATTTGCAGTGATAATGTGGAGGACAAGGTCATGGAATGTATAAAAGACAGTTTTCAAAATCAGACTGTCAAGGAAGCAAAGAGGGAACAGTCTATTTTAGATCTGGTTTTGGACAATGAGAAGAGGCTCGTGAATAATCTTGTAGTAAAGGAGTCTCCAGGGAATAATGATCATAATATGATAGGGTAGCACGGTAGCACAGCTGCTTCACAGCTCCAGGATCCCAGGTTCGATTCCCGGCAGGGTCACTGTCTGTGCGGAGTTTGCACGTTCTCCCCGTGTCTGCATGGGTTTCTTCCTGGTGCTCCGGTTTCGTCCCACAGTGCAAAGATGTGCGGGTTAGGTGGATTGGCCATGCTAAATTGCCCTTAAGTGTCCAAAAAATGTTAAGTGGGATTTGCTGGGTTACGGGGATAGGGTAGATATGTGGGCTTCAGTAGGGTGCTCTTTGTAAGGGCCAGTGCAGACTCAGTGGGCTGAATGGCCTCCTTCTGCACTGTAAATACTACAATACTATGAATTTTATATCGAATTTCAGAGTGAGTTTGCCACGGTAGATTGGAAAACGATGTGATTATATATAAATAATGACAGACATGGAAAGAATGAATTCAAAATCTTTGCATTTTTGCAAACTCAAATTACAAGAGGAGTAAAACATTGTTCATTTTCACGCACATATTTAATTTGATTCAAAAATAAATGTTGATTAATCCTCATCTCTTGATGACCTGGGGTCTGATTACCTGACCTATGCCTTTAAGTACTTCCTGTGCATAACTGTAACTGCTTTGCAGCTGAATGCATATTGCTTCTGAACCAAAATCTCCAGAACAATGGCTTTCTGATCCAGTTGTAGCTGTAATGACGTTAAACATTTTATATGTTGCATATATGCCTAATGCAAAACCTTTACACATAAAACAAAAATAATTATACAGACAGTTTGGTCACAAGAATCTACACGACAAAAGGTACCAAAAGGCTATTTGTTATGAAAATTACACCAACCTGAATGGAAGTCATCACTCCATTGGCCAGAACAGATAGCTTCCCGGCCACAGATCTAACACCTTGCTTAAACTGTGCCATGTCAGGAGCAGATGGCAGCACGTTGGTCAGAGACATGTTTGCTTAAGGGAACAAATCAAATCATGAACATAGAATTTTGATCAACGTTATAATTCTCTTCCAAGTAAAATGCAATCAATATAAAATAAATTGACGGAATTAAGTCCAAAAGCAAAAAAAATAAGGTTTCTTGGTCCTATCATCAAAGTGCCAATTAGTGAATTTGTATAACTGGAAGTGCACATGGGAGTAGAATTTCCCTTTAAAAAAAATGGATTAAAATGTTGAAAATGAAATGAATGCAAATCACTTATTGTCACGAGTAGGCTTCAATGAAGTTATTGTGAAAAGCCCCTAGTCGCCACATTCCAGCAGCTGTTCGGGAAGGCTGGTACGGGAATTGAACCACGTTGCTGGCCTGCCTTGGTCTGCTTTAAAAGCCAGCGATTTAGCCCAGTGTGCTTGTTGGCAATGCTACTTTCAAAGCCAGTTTAATCCAGCAAGATAAGAACATGAAATGCTATTCTCACGATGATTCCTTAGCTGAAAATATCTTCTTTCCTCAAAATCGTTCTCTCTGTGCTAGCTAGAGTGCAGGATGGTTTGGCGGTCTCTATGCATGCCGCCAAAACAACACAATAGTCATGTAGAAATGACATTGCCATAGCTTTTGTTTCACCAATGAAGAGAATTCCTAAAACTTATATTTGCAAATATTGTTCTATCCAGTGAATAAGATGGAATTTTTAGTGGGGGGGGGTATTTATTATTCCTCAAGTCTCCTGCAACCATTCACACTTCCTGTGCAGAATCGGCATTGACTTTGAGCTGGAAACTGAATATGCCAACCAGAGAAAAATATAATCAACACATTACAAGAATGCTAAGGAACATTACTTTTAAATTAAAGCAAAATATTGCAGATGCTGGAAATCTGAAACCCCCCCCAGAAAATGCTGGATAAAACTCAGCAGGTCTGGCAGGCCCCTCTCCACAAATGCTGCCAGACCTGCTGAGTTTACTCAGCATTTTCTGTTTTTATTACATTTAAATTGTTTTAAATTTTAGAATCATGTTAAAATAAACCAGGGTAACACTCAAGCCAACGGTTGTGACATTAATTTGGAAGAAAACACCAGAAAAACCTCAGCTTTTTGACTTTGGATAAAGCCAACTAGGATGGGGTCTCTTGCAAACATACAATTGTATGTCATATAGAAAAAAGCACATCCAGAACATTGAAGTTGTGATACTAGTATGGGAGGGGGAGGGATCAGGTTTAAAGAAAAAGGCAAATTTAACACATGACAGGAGGAAATTCTTCATGCAAGGGGATCAACATTCAGAATGTCTTTCCAAGTAAGGTAGTGAATGCTGTAAATAATTAGGGAAAATTAAGATTAAAAAATGAAATTTGGATGAAAGAAAAGCAGGGAGATGTCTGAAAGATGTTAAGATGTGAATTAGCACATCAGTGGAAAGCAAGTGTTTACTCAGATGACGAAAGGAAAGCAATGGGGTTATAAAAAAGGTAACTTTGAAGTGGACAGATAAGGAAATTGACACCTACATGCCAAAAGCTGACTCCACAGGGTGGATAGCCTCAATGGAGAAAATGGTATACCCATAGCACAATGGGCAAAGAGCGGCATGGTGGCACAGTGGTTAGCACTATTGTTTCACCGAGTCAGCGACCCGGGTTCGATTCCCGGCTTGGATCGCTGTCTGTGCGGAGTCTGCACGTTCTCCCTGTGGATTTCCACCGGGTTCTCCGGTTTCCTCCCACAAGTCCCAAAAGACGTGTTGTTAAGTGCATTAGACATTCTGAATTCTCCCTCAGTATACCCGAACAGGCACCGGACTGTGGCGACTAGAGGATTTTCACAGTAACTTCACTGCATTGTTAACGTCGGCCTAATAATGATTATTATTATTGTGAGAAAAGGGAGACAAACACAAATACAGCTACCATCAGCCACATTAGCTGCAGAAACAGTCTCCTGAAAACAAACTATGGCTAAACAGGCAGCCGGTTAAGATCAAAACTTGAACCAAGCAGATTTTGCCTTCGCTGAAAGTGAAGACAGTTTTCCCAAATGTGGCCCATAACCTGCGTGGGGTAATTATTTGCTGAATTTATCTTCGAGTTATATAATATTGGATATATTTTGGGAAAAAAGGGGTGTTGCAGAGTTCAGGAAACATAGGTAGTTGGGAAGCAAGAGGTAATTTCATGTCATACTGTGTGTATAGCCCGTGAAATTCAGTGTTGCAGTCCTTCGTGTCGTGTTTTTTTGTCTTGTTAATAAATATTCCTTATTAATTGTTCACACAATGACTGGACTAATCCTCCCTGGTTCACATAATTTTATCACGGCATATCAACTTGAAAAGATACACCACTGAGAACCGGTGTTCCAAATTACCTTTCTGGGGTTTGGGATACCCTTAGATTTAACATCAGCAGGGTTGTTAACAATGCAAAATTATGGGAATCAAATAACAAACACTTCAATATTGTGCAGTGTTGTGATGTGGAATAAGCAGATACATCTTCCTCAAATGTGTCAATATCTGGTGACGCATCATTTCTGCAATATAATGAGAATTACAGTGCCAGGGAACCTGCCTCATTTACATTATAGGGTGGAGTAATTGACAAACCATTCATGTAGATGCTTGCACCATTTATTAAGCCTTGAAGTCTGATTATTTTTGGCCATGGAACTTCAAACATAGAGAAAGAGAATTGTTGATTCTTTGAAAACAAGTATTTTGAAATTCCTTAACTACAGATGGTACATTCTACCACCTGCCATTGGTATCTGTAGACTTTGTCATGATGGGATTTTCTTTCTAGGGTTAAGAGTAGACCATTCAGTGGTTTGAGATTGCTCTGCCACTCAGTTAGCTGATCTGCACTCCAAATCCTTTTATACACCTTTGGACCATATCCGTGATACCTTTGCTGAATAAGGCCTTTCGATGAAAAGAGTTAGATTTCTTTGTTAAAGTCTTTCAGAGATTGGTAAGGGGCAGGCGGTTTAGAAGAGATGTGAGGAAAAACAATTTCACCCAGAGGGTGGTGGGAGTTTGGAACTCGCTGCCTGAAAGGGTGGTGGAAGCAGGGACCCTCATAACATTTATGAAGTATTTAGACGTGCACTTGTGATCTCAAGGCATACAAGGCTATGAGCCAAGTGCTGGAAAACGGGATTAGAATAGTTAGGTGGTTGTTTTTGGCCGATGCAGACTTGATGGGCCGAAGGGCATTTTCTGTGCTGTATAGACTCTATGACTTTAACCATACGTCTACAAAAAATAAAGTGAAACTAAACAAATCTTTCATAAGAAAAAAAAAAAGAGATGAGGTATGATATCTTTTTGGTGGGAGAGATAAGAGAATAATCACCGCAGTTTACATGCGTACTCAGTTTTCCTCCAGTCTTTATGCATTGCTGGCCTCTTACCTGATGCTTGCTTCCTTTCACCATCAAATAAATCAGATGAGCTGATTGCTGAACTTCCTGAAAATCGTTCCAGCCGAGTTTTGGCTTCATACTGCAGACAAAGCATCGCAAAGTTAAAATAAGGACATTTTTGGGGCACTGAACATGATTAATTATTAAAACAGGGCTCCTCATACCAGTTCTGGCCTTAAAGCTGAATGATAAAGTTACAGAATATTTTAGAGATACAAATCCCTAATTAAAACTTTGTGAAATATTAAAATAATTGTCGTTTCTCCAAAGAAAGTCTTCCAGATAGGGTAGTATAAGGGTTTGTTTGCCACCATAGACTTTTAACTATAAAAAAAAGTTGTCATTTCCCTACCCTCCAACCCTTGAACAAGGACCAATGAGGAGATGGATCCACTACATAAATATTTGACAGTTTTAGTATCAAGTACTTTTGGCAAGAGGCATTTGATTAGACAAAAATATAAACTCTCAATAAACTAGCCAAAACCTCAACCTTCGAAGAAACATCTCAGCTTGCTACCATAGTTCTCCTTATGGCTGCTGAGTATGATCGACAAATTTAGTACCAATGAGTAATGAATTAAGTGTAGGTTTTACTGGGGGAGCGCATTATGGGATCGGGCTGTTTCAACAGCATCTTTGCATATGGCAGAGAGGAAACCCCAAGCTCTTTGTGTGAAAAATAATGACTGTGACCCCAATTTCCCAAAGATAATGTAATTTCCTTTTCAAATGACATAAGAACTTAATTATATGTCATTATGTAATACATTTACATAAATATTACATTTCAAGTAATTGGAGGTTTCATTTATTAATATTGTACTAGCACCAATAACATTTGCCATTCAAGGTACAGCAATCAATTAAGTATTCTATTTGGTGTAAAGGTGCATATGAAAACTCCAGCATTTCAACAAGATAGCCACTCATTGTTCATGCCAGTATATTTCCTAAAACACCACTGCACACAGTTCACATCAGGTCTCACAGCTCAATTTCATTACTGAGAAATTGATTAATTGGTTTGATTTGTTCTGCACTGTTGAAATCGGTGTTGGCAGGCATTCCTTCAGCGGAGAAATGTAACTTTTTCTTGTTGCTGGTATGAATTGCTGAATGCATCTGAACAGATAGTAGACAGCTAACACATCAAGACCGATCACATGTGCAGGTATTTATAAAAATGGTGAAACACCCACCTCTGCAGAATCCTGTTTTCCAAAATACATATCTGAAGAAATGGCTTTGACATTGCCAAATTTCCTTTGCGCATCCTCAGAAACAACTACATAATCTAATTCTGGTTTACGACGAGCAGGCCTGGAAAGATGACAGCAACATTAAAACTAACATCAATTTCCATCACAGCTGCTTTTGTGTAAACATTTCTGGCATTCACCTTAGCGTTGCAAATGTATAAGCTAATGCAGCACAGAATTAAAATCAAACATTAAAGTGGCAAATAATTTGCTAGTAAATATGTTGGTCAAGAATAACACTATGAAATATAATAATAATAATCACTTGTCACAAGTAGGCTTCAATGAAGTTACTGTGAAAAGCCCCTAGTCGCCACATTCCGGCGCCAATAAATGTACAGGCGAAAACAAGAGCTACGTTTGGGCTAACTCTAACGTACATTTGTCAACCTTAAATGGATTTATGTAAAACAAAAGTAAACAAGATTTGTTTATTTCATTTACTGAAAGCAAGCAGTTATATTCAACAATGAGACACAACAGCAAATAGGATATTTTCATTAGAAACTATACCCGTCATTTAACGATATCTTTGAAGTAAATATGTCCTTCTCTCTGCTGCTGCTGCTTTCCATTTTCCAAAAGGAATCACTATTATCATCCCATTTTGAAAATGTACCTCCCATCTCCAGTGGATCATCGAAATACCTAAAGTGTTGGGATAGGAGGAAACAGAAAAAAGTCACAGTCTCTCAAAACATTAAATCTTCCACTGTAGACTTAAACAGAATGGATTTTTGATGCATTAACTGATATTTCTGTTTGTGTCAACCTTACCCACATCGCACCACCCAATTATTCTTCCATATCTGAACTTAATACAGTCACCATCAGCAACTGCTATAAATTAAAGACAGTCAACATAATGACAACAAAATATCATTTTTCAAAAATGCACTATGGTACAAAAGAAGCTACATTTCAGACAGTGGGGTGATTTTGAGCCCACATCAGCCATCGGCGACATAGGCAGAAAATTCGGTGAGAATCGAAAAACTTGATTCTCGCCGGTGAGATTGCCTGTTCCGGTTTTCCAGGCCTCTCATCAATGGGGTAACAATAAAAGTGCCATGGAAGTCCGGGAACCTTATTTTAATACATAATATCATTAGCGAGCCCTATCGCTGGGACTTCCTGCCTCAGTGAATTATGCTCTGGGACAGCTGGATGAAGGATCACGTAATCGGCCAGGGACACAGCAGTGTCCTGGGTGTCCGGCATCTCTCAGAATGCCACATCCCTGGGGTGTCTCTGCCTCTGCCTGCTGTGGATCTTCAGCTCTGAGGTGCTCTCCAGTGAGTGACCCAGAAGCCTGTCTACTAGTTTATTCCACCGAGGGGCTGCCGGAGGTAATGGTTGCTTGACGGCTCGACGTCTCCCTTAGAGCTTCTCTGGTCTGTGGTTTCCAGGGGGCGCGAGGATAATCCAGGCAGGTCAACTGATTGCCCTGCAAGGGAAGCGAGATGGCATTAGTGCATCACACAGGGCAGACTGACGGGAGAAAGTTACCTCGCGCGAGGCTTGCATCATGTCTTGAGGATTCTCACTTTTGTCTGCTGCCCTCACCTTGCCCTCTGCACGGATTGCAGTACTGTTTCACGCAGGCCAGCTCAAGGGCTCTCTCCTCAAACGGCATTAGGTTTGTCATCTTGGGTATGACACTGGCAGGTTATGCCTGCTCACACCAGATGTGCTAGAGTTTGTCATACAATGAGACAGATGGGGAGAGTCCAGCCAGAACAGATAGTAATGAAGTCTGGCATGTGTGGGACATGAGGAGCAGTTAATTTGCTGGGAGGGTGGGCCGCCACGCAAAGTGTTGGGAATCCATGAGGTGGCTGGGTGAGAGATCATCATGGAGGTGTTAAGGGGTGCAGATCTATCCTGACAGCGCAAAGGAGGTCATTCATCTTCTTCTCACACTGTTGCCCTGTCCTCTCAAAGAGCGAGCTGCCACTCACTACCATGGCTCTACCTCCCAGGCGAGATTGGTGACCTTGCTTGATGGATGTCTGGTCGATCGCAGATAGAGGAGTCACGCCTCTGCTCTACACCATTCAGGAGTTCGGGGAGGGGTCCCTGTGTGAAACATGGTGCTGACTTCCTCGCAGCCACCTCCCCAACTGGTCTTGGAACAAGTGCTGGGGAGTGTTTAAAGGAGAGCCCCACTGATTACAGAGATTATTTTCCTGGGTGAGCGAATCAGAGGCATATTGTCAGGCGTGCGCTGTGAGTCATGTGGAAACATTTTTTTTGATAAAGTGGCTGAATACTCGGCGAGGTTTCCGGCTGCTGGTGGGATTCTTCCCAATTTTCTCAAGAGAACCGACACTTTGAAAAAATATGGTAAGTTTCCGCCGTCTAGTTGAAAGGTATGGGGTGGGATTCTCCGTCAATGGATGCTGGAATCGGGAAATGCGATTGGGCAGAGAATCGGTTTTGACCCCGAAATCATGGTGGGCGCTGGCAAATCGCAATTCTCTGGTGCTTCGACAGCAGTGTCAATGTGTTCCAGAACGCACACACAGTAAACATCGTTGGCATATCATTAGCAGGCCTGACCCGATATCCTCCGGGGCCTCTGCGATTCTCCGCCTCCACTGGGGTGAATTCCCGACGGCGAGGTTCACTTCTGCTTTTAAAAATCGTGAAACAGGCGCCATGGCTGCTGAGGGAGAGAGGGAGGGTACGGAAAGTGGCCAACATCCCCATAGATTGCTGACAGTTCTGCCGCTGGCTGGAGAGGGGGGTGGGGGGTGTCTTTTGCTAGGGGAAAGGGGGGGGGGGGGGGGGGGGGGGAAGGAGCTGTGCAGGGTGGCCAGGAGGTGAGCTGGGAGGTCAGGTGGGTGGGCACAGAGCTCCATTGCCGCAGCTGGCAAGGCAGCCATATGGCTGCGCACGCTGCTGACTGCTCACTGTGAACTTAGGGCCATAGGTCGTATGTGTGTCTCCCCAGGGCACCCAAGATGCCCTCTGGCCCCAGACAACCCATCAGTGGGATGGGCGCGCTCCAGCACAAGTGCCATCTTGTTGGCTGGGATGAGTGTGTGTGTGTGTAGGGAGTGTAATGTGTGCATGCGGCTGCAGCTCGTCAGCCTCCGGAGTGTCAATCACGGATCCGGCGAATCCAGCGAATCCAACACCGTTTCTCATTGGAATCAATTGTGTTCCACGTGGCGCCGGTGCTAGCCAAGGTCGCTGAATCGGTCCAGGTGCAGTGCCAGTTTTGCTGTCGTTGAAGTCCACAAATCCTACCCCGGTGTCTCAGGAACGGAGAATCGCACCCATGTTTTTTTAGTAAGTCAGCTGGAGTAAAGCACAATGACAACTCTGACACAAGTCGCACCCCATTCCCTACAGACTTCAATACCTCTGACACAACTCAGCATCCTTAACTCAAAACAGCTCTGCATTCCAAAACAACCCACACCTCAAAGCTACACTCCAGAATACTCACCAACACCACCCCTCATTGCCCCCTCCCTACTCAACAAATCTGACAATTCCCTACCGAGAATACTCGTGCCGGAGGCCCCAACAAAATCTCCAAGCAGAATCTTTGGCAGCAGCGCTACCCTCCCCGATGAACTCAATGCATTCTATGCTCAGTTCGAGCAGGAAACATTCAAACCACTGTCAACTGCGACAGCAGCACCGGATACACCCATACCCACCGTCACAGCTTTCAAAGTCAGATCGGCCTTCTTGAAAGTGAAACCTCGGAAGCCGATGGATCCGGATGGGGTCCCTGGTCGTGCACTCAGATCTTGCCCAGACCAGTTGGCAGATGTATTCACGGACTTCTTCAACCTCTCCCTACTCTGTTCTGAGGTCCCCACCTGCTTCAAGAAGACGACCATCATACTGGTGCCAAAGAACCAGGCAACGTACCTCAATGACTATAATCTAGTGGCCTTGACATCGATCGTAATGAAGTGCTTTGAGAGGTTGGTCATGGAGTACAGCAACTCCATACTCCCAGAATGCCTAGATCCACTGCAATTTGCATATACTTCCTCAAGAAACAAAGGAAATTCGACAGGTCCACATTGATTCTTACCAATGTTTACAGATGCATCGTAGAAAGCATCCCATCTGGCTGCATCACAGCCTGGTATGGCAAGTGCTCAGCCCAAGACCGTAAGAAACTACAAAGAGTCTAGAACACCGCCCAGTCCATCACACAAACCCGCCTCCCATCCAGTGGCTCTGCTGCCTTTGGGAAAGCGGACAGCCTAATCAAAGACCCCTCCCACCCGGCTTACTTGATTTTCCAACTTCTTCCATCGGGCAGGAGATACAAAAGTCTGAGAACACGCACTAACAGATTTAAAAACAGCTTCTACCCCGCTGTTACCAGAATCCTAAACGATCCTCTTATGGACTGGTCTGATCTCTTCACACATCTTCTCCACTGCTCAGTACTACATTCCTGTATGCTTCACCTGATGCCTGTGTCTATGTATTTACATTGTGTATTTTATGGTTGCCCTATTATGTATTTTCTTTTGATGTACGGAATGATCTGTCTGAGCTGCACGTTGAGCAATACTTTCACTGTATTCCGATACACACAACAGTAAACAAATCCAAATCCAAATACAATGCTCACCCCCTGTCTCGATAGTGCCTTCAACAATGTTCAGTCCCTCTCAACCCCACCCTGGCAATGAGGAATTTAAGCAATATTCAGGTTGAAGATGGAGTGAGGGGGAATGGGTGAGGATGAGTCGGGAGAGTTTAGTGAACATTTACATGTGGCAACGGGGAGGAGAGATACGGAGACGGAGGCATGTGGGGTCAACAGGGCGTTGCGGCGGTGGGGGCAAAAGGGCACTGCGACGATGGGGGCAAAAGGGCATTTCAGCGATGGGGCATTCCGGCGGTGGGGGCAAAAGGGCATTGCGGCGGTGGGGGCAAAGGGGCGTTGTGGCGGTGGGGGAAAAAGGGCGTTGCGGTGGTGGGGGCAAAAGGGCGTTGCGGTGGTGGGAGCAAAAGGGCTTTGCGGAGGTGGGGGCAAAAGGGCATTGCGGAGGTGGGGGCAAAAGGGCATTGCGACGATGGGGGCAAAAGGGCGTTGCGGCAATGGGGCAAAAGGGCATTGCGGCGATGGGGGCAAAAGGGCGTTGCGCCGATGGGGGCACAAGGGCGTTGCGGCGATGGTGGCAAAAGGGCGTTGCGGCGATTGGGGCAATAGGGCGTTGCGACGATGGGGGCAATAGGGCGTTGTGGCGATGGGGCAAAAGGGCGTTGTGGCGGTGGGGGCAAAAGGGCGTTGCGGTGGTGGGAGCAAAAGGGCTTTGCGGAGGTGGGGGCAAAAGGGCATTGCGGAGGTGGGGGCAAAAGGGCATTGCGACGATGGGGGCAAAAGGGCATTGCGACGATGGGGGCAAAAGGGCGTTGCGGCAATGGGGCAAAAGGGCATTGCGACGATGGGGGCAATAGGGCGTTGCGGCGATGGGGCAAAAGGGCGTTAAGTGTGGGGGGGCTATGGGGGGGGGGTAGGGAAGGGTGCTGTAGTTGGGGGGGGAAGGGAAGGGTCATGTGGTTGTGGGCGGGGGAGGGAAGATTGCTGGGGTGGGGGGGAAAGTGCTGTGGGTGTCCGTGTGTGTGTGGGGGGGGGGTTGAGCACTGGCAGACGATGGAAACTGGGCAGTGTAGGGGTTTGACAGAAACATTTAAAAACTCTACAAATCAAGGAACTGAAGATAAATCTGAAGGAGAGAGCATCTTGAGTTTATGATGTAAAGACATGTGGCTCATCTGTAGATATGCTGTCCTGTAGATACAGGAAAAAGCAGCCCCTCTTGACCAGCACCCCTTCTACAAACATTCATCCTCTCCACCACCGATGAACAGTAGCAGCAGTGTGTACCATTTACAAGATGGACTACAGCACCTCACCAAGGCTCCATCAATAGCATCTTCCAAACTCACAACCTCTACCACCTAGAAGGCCAAGGGCAGCAGATACATGGGAACACCACAACCTGAAAGTTCCCCTCCACAGTCATTCACCATCTTGACTGGGAATTATATTAGCATGTCAAAATCCGTTTCTAGCAGCCCTGTGGATGTACCTACACCACATGGACTGCAGCAGTTTAAGAAGGCAGCTCACCACCACCTTCTCAAGGGCAATTAGGGATGGGCAATAAATGTCGGCCTAGCCAGCATTGGCCATATCTCATGAATGAATTTTTTAAATCTCCATATCTGGCTTGTTGTCATATTTTGTTTTATAACACTTTTGTGAACTGCCTAAGGATATTTTATTATGATGAAGGTGCTATGTAAAACGTTGCTGAATGCTGGTATATTTGTGCATAAATTCACTAGTGTAGATTCACTTTAGTTATAGAAAACAATTATATTTTAATACAAGTTCTCTGGTTAGTATGGTGGTTCACAGTCGTACTGCATCGTAAAATTCTTTTTTTTTTTTTTTAATAGTTTTTATTCTCTTCCTTTTTCACATTTTCTCCCAAACTTACACCCAACAATAAACAATAATCAGTAACGAATGTAATGTCAATCCCCATATCAAGGGCAGCACGGTGGCGCAGTGGGTTAGCCCTGCAGCCTCACTGCGCCGAGGTCCCAGGTTCGATCCTGGCTCTGGGTCACTGTCTGTGTGGAGTTTGCACATTCTCCCTGTGTTTGCGTGGGTTTCGCCCTCACAACTCAAAGGTGTGCCGGCAAGGTGGATTGGCCACACTAAATTGCCCCTTAATTGGAAAAAATGAATTGGGTACTCTAAATTTTTTTTTTAAATTAAAAAAAATACCCATATCAATAACAACGATCCCATCCTCCCACCAAACCCCAGACATTGGCCCGCATATTAACATAAACAAATGGCAAAAAGGAATCAGGAATCACCCATGGTCACCATTACCACATACAGTCCCTCTCCCTCCAACCCTCCCAGCCCCTCTCCATCCCCTCCAAACTTCACTAGAATTCTTATGGTGGGTGAGGAATAACCCATCAAATTCAAAAGCCACGTTTTATTATGTTATTTACAAATTCTGCTAATGTCTTGCTATAACAAGCTATGCAAGATGTCAGTTTTCCTACATGAAAAGAAGCAAATTCACAAACCATCACTGCGCACTTCCAGAATTCCCCAAGCCCAGGATCTGGTCCATTACCATTCCCTCTGGCCTTGCACCACCAAATCTTGTTTAATCTCTCCAGTCTTCCACGGGCCTTCCCTTTGGTCCTACTTCCTCACCCTTTTCCACTCGCTTCAAATATAGTCCATTTCTTACCTTTCCTCAAGTCTGGTGAACCTGAAACAAGCTGATGCTGCCTGACATGCTGAGTATTTCCAGCATCTTCTGTTTTTATTTTGCTTTTATGATAGTGACATTTAAGGGGCATGTTGACAAATACATGAATAGGATGGGAATAGAGGGATACGGACCCAGGAAGTGTAGAAGATTTTAGTTTAGATGGGCGGCACAGGCTTGGAGGGCCAAAGGGCCTGTTCCTGTGCTGTACTTTTCTTTATTTTTTGTAAAATATTTCTTTGAGAAGTAATTAGAGTAGTATATCAACTGTAATCAAAATCTAGTGATAAATCATACAGTTCCAACTAAAGTACTGATTTCAACAAGAGAGAAAAGTGGTCAGGGAGTTATCAGAAGGTGCAGACTATCAGAATGACGTGCAATAAAACCAACTGGCCTGCTGATTGAAGACAGTGTCAATGTTTTTCAATGCTGGTTTCCTATACAGCATGATTCTACTCAGTCATTTTAGTTTCAACCCTTTCTCGAGTGTCCCTGCATCGCAAACTGCACAGATAAGGCATGCAGACAGGTCACTTGAGTCCTAGTTTGTGTCATGGGAGTGTCCCTTTTTGTCTTATCACATAGCTTATGGCTCTGGGAGTTGGTTTTACATTTGCTTTGGTTTGGGGCTGCTTTGTGGCTCTGAGGTTTTGTTTTTACATTTGTTTGCTGTGCTCAGAAAGAGAAGTATCTTGGCCTGTCTCTCTATCTTAATTTTAAAAGCTGGTTCCAGACTACTTGATGACTTGAAAAGAGATCATTGTTTTCTGGAAGGAATTCAAACCTGCTGTTTTAGAAAGGAAACACGAGTATCCATATCAAGCCTTAAAGACGGTAAGAGTGCCGTGTGTTGGGCCACACCTTTGAAAAGGCCTTTTTTTGGTTTATGGGATCTTGCTATTAAATTGGAAGAGTTAAGGGGGAGTCATTAAGGGTTATAAATAGATTACTGTAGCTGTGTGGGGTATTTATGTCTGCAGCCGATAAAAATTGTTGCTTGTGTGTGGTTATAGAAATGTTAACAAAATTTGTAGAATAAAGCTAGTTTTTTTTTTAAATTAAAAGCGCCTAAGACCTCTGTTCAATAACACCTGAAAGGCAGGCTCTTGTGTTCATCGTAACCAAAATTAATAAACAGTTGTAGGTCAGGTGAACTCCATGATCATGATATACTTTGGAGTTTTCTAAACCCTGGCCCATAACAAATTGGGGGCTTGTCTCGGATAAAAGTCTATCTTTCGTGATTGGATTGGCTTAGTGAACTTAAAGACAGTGAGGGGTGAGCATATTTGTGTTTGCTTTTCAAGTGTTGTATTCCATTTTAAATAGGGAGTGTGTTTTGGACAATGGCTCTTTCAGAGGCTCAGACGTTTTTGGGGGTGGAGAAGGTCGCATGCAGTACCTTACAAACGGAGACTAAAAAAAGGCTTTTTGATTTGGCAAAAACATTGCAGTTAACATTGCCTGACAGAATACCAAAAGAAGAGGTCATTACGACGGTAGCTGAGCATTTAAAATTGCCTGAGACACAGTCAGAATCATTGGAAATAGCAAGAATTCAATTACAGATTAAGCAGCTTGAACATGAAAAAGAATTAAAGCAGCTTGAATACGAAATGAGGGAAAAAGAACGAATAGCCCTAGCAGAACAAAAAGAGAGAGAGCCAGGTCAAGATACTTCTCTTTCTGAGCACAGCAGTCAAATGTGAAAACGAAAGCAAAAACTCAGAGCCACAAACCAGCCCCAAACCAAAGTAAACGTAAAGCCAACTCCCAGAGCCACAACCCAGCTCCATAAACCAGGGGCTGGTTTAGCTCACTGGGCTAAATCGCTGGCTTTTAAAGCAGACCAAGGCAGGCCAGCAGCACGGTTCAATTCCCGTACCAGCCTGCCCGAACAGGCGCCGGAATGTGGCGACTAGTGGCTTTTCACAGTAACTTCATTGAAGCCTACTCGTGACAATAAGCGATTTTCATTTCATTTCATCCACACAATGATGCCACTGAAGCCATGTGACAAGACAAAAATATTTCTTAAAGGAATACTCCCATGACATTTGCATCAATACCACTTTGAAACAGTATACTACTGAGTCAGGCAACTGAACAATCGTCACCAGAGGGAGAACCTATCCGTGCTGTTGAAAAACCTCTCTCAGAATAGCATGAGCAAACATCGCCACAAGGTTACTTCCCTATGTTCTCTCAACCAAAGTCATTTTTGTAACCCCCCGAGGCAACTGAGTTTTTTTTGTTTACTCCATGACGGAAATGTTCCAATGCTCAAAGGGGAATAATATTTACAAAATTATGAATTAATCAGGAAAACCTTTTGGACCCATTCAATGACTTACATTGCTGATAAAGCTAATTCGTACTTCACGCTCTTGCATCCTTCCGTGTTTTGTTGAGGAAACAACCAGTAGCAATGGCAGCCCCAAACATTTCTAAAATCTCATCTTTCTGGTCACATGGGTTTCCCCCCACATGATATATTGTAACACTTCAGAATGAAACATAGAAATACACCTCAATTACCTGGAATGAGAAGTAGTAAATGTTGGTTCTTCGTCATCTTCATATTTTCTCCTGGAAGATTTTGCAATCGTGGGTGACTCTTGTTCTATTGTTTGCATATCTGATAATACAGAATGGGAAACTCCACTACAAGGAATAAAAAAGTGAGAAAAGGCAGAACATTACAAGATGGCACAACATAAAGCTCTATTTTATTGCATTTAGCACCTTACTGACAAGAACTGATAGGCGATTTCAAAATGTTTAAAAAATGTTAGCACCCAGATTCAGACACATAACCTTTGGCACCATCATTGAAATACATTGCAAAGAAACCTTCTTCTATCACCTTTACCATAAGGGCATAGGATATTAACAAAATTTCAATGTACTCCTCAACCACCACAAAGAAAGTCTAGAACAAAGAAAGTTCTCTGCCAATCTTGGATCTCAGGTTCTTACCTCATAGATTATTATAGAATTTACAGTGCAGAAGGAGGCCATTCGGCCCATCGAGTCTGCACCGGCTCTTGGAAAGAGCACCCTACCCAAGGTCAACACCTCCACCCTATCCCCATAACCCACTAACCCCGCCCAACACTAAGGGCAATTTTGGACACTAAGGGCAATTTATCATGGCCAATCCACCTAACCTGCACATCTTTGGACTGTGGGAGGAAACCGGAGCACCCGGAGGAAACCCACGCACACACGGGGAGGATGTGTAGACTCCGCACAGACAGTGACCCAAGCCGGGATCGAACCTGGGACCCTGGAGCAGTGAAGCAATTGTGCTATCCACAATGCTACCGTGCTGCCCTCATTCCCCTCCCAGAACTGGGGTAGGGTTCCTGTTGTCCTCATTACCTACCTCACTGGCCTTCACAAAGGATCATCCTCCCCCCATATCTGCCACCTCTAGATGATGTCTACCACCAAATACATTTTTCCTTCGCCTCCCGTGAGCATTTCAAAAAGTCCACTCCTATTTTTTAAAAATTTGTTCATGGGATGTGGCCGTCGCTGGTTGGGCATGAAGAGTCAACCACATTGCTGCGGATCTGGAGTCACATGCAGGCCAGACCATGTAAGGATGGCTAATGACCTTTAGGAAAGGAAATCAATGAACCAGATGTTTTTTTTACGACAATCGACAATGGTTTCATGGTCATCATTAGACTTTTAATTCCACATTTTTGTAACTCAAATTTCACCATTTGCCACGGCGGAATTCGAACCTGATCCTTACCTTGGGTCTCTGGATTACTAGTTTAATGACAATGCCACTATACCACAGCCTCCCAACTCCTTACCATGCAATAGCAGAAGGTGCAACCTCTCTCTTCACAGTCCCAAGGCCCCAATCACTCCTTCCAAGTGAAGTAGCAATTTACTGGTCCTTCTTCCAATTTAGTGTACTGTATACACTGCTCACAATGCCCACTATATTGGGGAGACCAAAAACAGACTGGGAACACCTCCGTCAGTCGACAAGCATGATTCTGAGCTTCTGGTTGCTTGCCATTTTAATTCACCACCTTGCTCTCACACTCAAATTTCTGTCCTTGACCTGCTGCACTGTTACAGTGAAGCTCAGTACAAGTTTATGGAACCACGTGTTCAGCAACTTCAGACCATGAACTCTATCCTCCATTTTGATTCTAACCCCCCGCCCCAATTCCCCACACCACCCCACCTCCCCAAAGGTGTCAGTTTGTAGTCTGCATTGACGTTATTTGCTTTCAGACAGAGCTGTTCAGTATTCGGTCACTGACATTCACTTTGGACCAATGCTTTATTTTTTACTATAACCAATGCTTTATTTCTCTACTACAACCATTACCACTCCCTTTGCCTTTTGTCTCACGACATCGGTTATTTAATCCCTTCCACCCGCTAATCATCCCGACCTTCCCTTTTGTTTCCCCAGTCCTCCACTCAGCCTAAAAGCCATCACAGTTTTGCCTCCCTTCAGTTCCAATTATCTTAGCAACCATTAATTCAAATACAACCCCCAAAGATTACAACACTAAGTAATTCTTAAGCTGTCCTTTTAACATCCAGAAGACTTTTTTTAAAAAAAACTTTCAGCAGAAGCACATCAGGTTAAAGTCACTACTAAGAGCAGTTATTAGTTTTAAATCACCAAAGGTTCGATTTACATTCTTTAGATTACAGAGAGAGAGACTCTAATACACCTTCTGGCTGTGACTGCAGCTATCCAGCTCTGAAAACGAAACTAAAACACACCCTGCAGCAAATAGCCTAAAACGAAAGTAAAAAGCTGACAGACAGCCCAGCTCCACCCACTTTCTGACATCACTGAAGTAATAAATACCCATTTCTTAAAAGGTACTCTCACTACAGATATTTACATACATACCCATTTATAAACACCCATTTCTTAAGGTACTCTCACATGACACTACCCTTTATTTCCTGCCTCACAAATAAGCACTGTAACATTATAAGTTGCTTACGCTCTGCTGCTGAAGCCCATACCCAATCGCTCTGCTTGCTCTTTCTTTTTGCCTTCCAATTTTTTCAATTGCTCATCTTCCTTTTTTCTTTGTATTTCAAGGTCTTGGTATGCAAGTCGAAGAGATGAAACTCTGTAACAGAAAATGTCTTTGCTTACGTTTTCTACTTTGAAAACATATTTAACCAGCTGAACACTTGAGAATCTCTTTCAATACAACAACAAAACCCACATTATGTTAAATTCCAGAATGGAAAAA
Organism: Scyliorhinus torazame; assembly: GCF_047496885.1. Taxonomy (NCBI): domain Eukaryota; kingdom Metazoa; phylum Chordata; class Chondrichthyes; order Carcharhiniformes; family Scyliorhinidae; genus Scyliorhinus; species Scyliorhinus torazame. The sequence continues at coordinate 84,976,720 of NC_092725.1, read as the reverse complement.
TGAACACAATTAATTATCCAATATGTGGAAGCTATTTCGTTTCAAAACACCATGCAACATTTAGCAATGAACGAAAATAAGGCTTTGTTATCTCATTTCTTCAAAAACTGTCTTAGGTGGCTTCAGTTAGACACAACCTCTGATCCAACCCAATATTGTACAAGAACAACTTATCCTAAGGCATACTGGTCTCTCAAAGCTTTGCGAGGTCATTACTATATATTAGGGGGTCAGTTAACTCAGTTGGCTGGATGTGATGTAGTGTTGCTGGATCCAAATAGCACCATGTTGGAGAGGCCTCTTCCACTCCCCAGCATTTCTCTTCGCTCCCAGCCCTCCTGCTACTGACAAATCTGCTCCAGCTTGCATGTTACCTACGCAACCAAATGCAGATTGATGACTGCTATGTGAAACAGTCCGCAAGCATGATCTCCAGCTTCCAGTCACTTGTCATTTTAATTCTCCACCTTACTCTCATGCAAACATCTCTGTCCTTGACCTATATAATGGGCGGCACGGTAGCACAGTTGCTTCACAGCTCCAGGGTTCCAGGTTCGATTCCCGGATAGATCACTGTCTGTGCGCAGTCTGCACCACCCCCCCCCCCCACCCCCCCGGGTCTGCGTGGGTTTCCTCCAGGTGCTACGGTTTCTTCCCACAGTCCAAAGATGTACGGTTAGGTGGATTGGCCATGCTAAATTGCCCTTAGTGTCCAAAAAAAAGGTTAGGTAGGATTACTGGATTGCGGGGATAGGCTTAGGTAGGGTGTTCTTTCCAAAGGGCCGGTGCAGACTCGATAGGCCGGGTGGCCTTCTTCTGCACTGTAAATTCTATGATTCTTTGATTCTATGGCACTGTTCCAGTGAAGTTCAATGTAAACTCAACGAACAGTGCCTCTTCTTTCTATTAGGCACTTTACAGTTTTCTGGAGTCATTGAGTTCAATAATTTTAGACCATAACCTCTGCCTGCGTCAATCACTAGATCCCTCTACATTGCAGCATTCTGCAGTCCCTTAAATAATATTCTGCGTTTCTATTCTTCCTGTCAATGTGATAAAGTCACATTTTCACACATTATATTCCATCTGCTTAATCTTTGCCCATTCTATTAACCTCTATCCCTTCACAGAATCTTTGTGTCTTCCTCATAACTTGCTTTCATGCTCATCTTTTTACCTTTGGAAGCTAAATTGGCTGGGTAACAGATGTTGAGAGTTTTAAATAGGTCCTTAAAATGTCTGCCACTGTTTTTCTACCATTTTACCTTTTAAATCTATGTTTATGTTTAATCTATGTTCAAATCTTTGTTCAATCTGCAGTACATTATTGAAGGAACGTTGCACTTTGGAGGTGCTGTCCTTTGGATGAGACGCTATGCCAAGACCCCGTCTGCCCTCTCAGGTGGAAATAAATGATCCTATGGCACTGTTTTGAAGAACAGCGAGGTACCCCTGGTACCTTGGCCAACATTTATCCCTCAATCAAAATCATGTAAATCTCATCATCACATTACTGTTTGTGGGAGTTTACTGTGTGTGCATAAATTAGCGTTCCCCAAAACACTAGCAGACGGCCTGCCATCATGAAAGGCACTATGTAAATGCATTTTAAAAGCCTTTTGGATTGTATTCACATTGATATATAAGTTGCACACAGAAAGAAAATTTACATACATCGATTCATCCTTCTCAAATTTCTTCTTGTTGTGCAAATCCTCTTGTTCTTTCATTCGATCAGCAGCTTGAGCCTGTTTATCAATTTCATTGAAGCTGCGGCTAGTCACTTTCTGCGCCCCTAAGCCAGTCTTCTTGGCACCTAACTGTTTACCAATGGGAAGAAAGCACAACTAACTTATTCTGATTATTCTTTTAACAGCAGAACTTCTTACAACTGAACAGTCACAATTAACTTTTTCTTTCTTTTGGTCGAGTTGACTCACAAAAACTTTGAATTAGGACAATTACTGAGATAATGTGGGCTTATTTCACACAAGCACCATGCAAAAAAATGAAAGGTTTAACACAAAGGATTGCGTCTTAACTGATTCGGCTACACTCATGATTGCAGACACCCAATGTAAAAATTAAAACATGCATTTATTTAAATTAGTATGAAGCACACATACAGCAGTTTATAGATTTCTCAAGACATTACTCATAGCGTACTCACTGTTTTATATTGATGAAAGATATACCATATAACAGATTATTTTGTTATTCAGGTACAGTAAACCAGAGTCTAATTCCATTAAATATGTATCCTGAGGTCAATGAAAAATTCAACACTGTTTATTTCAAACGGTGGATGAAATGGCTTTTGCTCTCAAGCCACCTCCCTTTTCATTAAATGAAAAAACACGCAACTGGAATACACGATTATTTGCAGTTGCAAGTCAGAAATGCATGTCTGCAATGAAATTAATCACGTTTTGTTCAGAAAGTTACTCATTCTAGTATGGCCTACATTTTTCTGCCCTTACGTACGCATTTTAAAAACTTTCAGGTCTTCTTATGGTGTACATTTGGTCTGTTATTGGCTAGTCATCTGGTATTTGTTTATTTCTGTGGTGGCGATGCCTCTCTGGGGAATTTCGCTGTTGTGGCAAGTGTTGCTATTCTGGTAATTTTGCTGCTGATCCGTTGCCTTTGTTGGGTAACAGTTAACTTATGGTATTTATAGAATCCCGACAGTGCAGCAGGAGGCCATTCGGCCCATCGATTCTGCACTGACCCTTAGAAAGAACACCCTACCTGGGCTCAATCTCTTGCCCTATCCCCGTAACCCCACCCAACGTTTGGGGAATTTATCATGACCTATCCACCTAACCTGCACACCTTTGGACTGTAGGAGGAAACCGGAGCACCCGGAGGAAACCTACGCAGACAGGGTAAGAAAGTGCAAACTCCACACATACAGTCACCCGAGGTCGGGATCAAACCTGGGTCCCTGGCACTGTGAGGCAGCAGTGCTAACCACTGTGCCACCGTGCTGCCCCTCATATCTCCATCTGGCCTCAACTCCTCTGGTGCTTGCATCCTTATCCTGTCCAGAGCTCCACTCATTCATGCCAGGCATCCTCGTCATCTGTATTCACATAGGTCTTCCTCACACTATTTCCATCTATTTTCATGCAGGACAAGCTGGCCCACAATTTTTTAAAAAAGAGGTCCAATGCCGGTGGAGGAGTCGCCAAGGTCAGAGCCCTGTGCTGTCGGTGAACTCATCTTCCTCACCAGCTGTGGTCTGTGAGGAAGAAGCTTCTCCAGTTGCACTATGCATCTGTGACTACAACTATATAAGAACATAAGAATATAAGAACTAGGAGCAGGAGTAGGCCATCTGGCCCTTTGAGCCTCCTCCGCCATTCAATGAGATCGTGGCTGATCTTTTGTGGACTCAGCTCCACTTTCCCACCAGAACACCATATGCCTTTATTCCTTTATTCTTCAAAAAACTATCTTTATCTTGAAAACATTTAATGAAGGAGCCTCAACTGCTTCACTGGGCAGGGAAGTCCATAGATTCACAACCCTTTGGGTGAAGAAGTTCCTCCTAAACTCAGTCCTAATCTACTTCCCCTTATATTGATGCTATACCAGCTAGTTCTGCTTTCATCTGCCAGTGGAAATAACCTCCCCGCATCTATCCTACCTATTCCCTTCATAATTTTATATGTTTCTATAAGATCCCCCATCATCCTTCTAAATTCCAACGGATACAGTCCCAGTCTACTCAACCTCTCCTCGTAATCCAACCTCCTCAACTCTGGGATTAATCTGGGATTATATGTCTGGTTGTTCATTTTCACTATGTACAATCAAAGTGCCAATTTCTCTACACTGTTCCAAGTTGCCAAGTAGACTGACTTTTGTTGAGTGCGTTGAATGTTTGCACTCTGGCTGGCTATCCAAATCTCAGTTCTGGCAATGATTTGGCATATTTCTCAAAACAAAATTTAGCTCTGTCATTTCACTTTAATCTTGTCACTCACTCCTATTACTACTTCCGGCTTCAGTGGTGTTTGAGCTATTGGAAGAGTAGTTTGGATGCGGCATGAAATTTGCTGTTGAGCTTGACTACTTTCCACATTTTCAGCTGACGCGTTTCTTTAAAAAAAAAAAAAAAATTTTTTAGAGTACCCAATTATTTTTTTCCAATTAAGGAGAGCGTGGCCAGTCCACCTAGCCTGAACATCTTTGGGTTGTGCGGGCGAGACCCACGCAAACACGGGGAGAATGTGCAAACTCCACACAGTGGATCGAACCCGGGTCCTTGGTGCCGTGAGGCAGCAGTGCAAACACTAGGCCACCATGCCTGAGAAGCTTAGAGCTTCTCCACTCTAAGATTGCCTTGTACACAGCTGTGCTGGATCTACTCATATCCCTTTGGTAATTTTCATTGCTGCATCAGCCTTTCAATTTGACTGGGAATAGTGGAGATTTTACTTTTTTTTTTAGAAATAATTTTATTCAATTTTTTTAACATATTTTACAGAAAAAAGAAAAACAAAGAACACATAAATAAACATCTTACAACTACCTCACTAATGCCCACAATATACAAACCCCCCATTAAGCAATAATAAACAGTGCGGAGATGATACTTAAGTGTTGATTCATCTCCATTAATTTATGAAGTGCCTGAATTCTTCACTCGTGAACTCAAGGCCATTGTCACTCAATACAATGTCAGGAATGCCATAACGACTAAAAAATGTGCTTTCAGGCATTCTACAATTTCACAGGTCATTGATGATGATGAGATAGTCAATTCCAATCCCTGGTCTGTCTGGGATGGCATGAATCATGAACGGCTCTTTTGGTTGCTTAGCTTGATATTCATTACAAGCACTTCACTGAACGGTATGATCCTTGATCTCATTGCTCATGTTCAGCCAGTAGAGCAAATTCCTCAGGCTAGACACAATTCCTGGGTGGCTTCAGCATCTCTTTCTTTATCTCCTTGGGGATGATGACACCATTGCACAAGATGCCACCTTGGGCAATCACGTCATCCCTGAATGCCCAATACTCTTGCATATCAATAAGTGTGTCCTTGATAGTTTACAACCACCTTTTCATCACTACTTCCTGTAGAACCTGGAGATTTGCATCTCGTTATATAGTTTGCTTGATCTAAGCAAGCTGTTTGTCTGTCAGAATCAATGTTTCTGCTGCATTGATGACCGTGGGCAGCACGGTAGCATAGTGGTTAGCACAGTTGCTTCCCAGCTCCAGGGACCCAGGTTAGACTCGCAGCTTGGGTCATTGTCTGTGTGGAGTCTGCACGTTCTCCTCGTGTCTGCTCCGGTTTCCTCCCACATTCCAGAGGTGATCGCAGAGGACCAAACGGGCTTTGTCAAGGGTAGGCCGCTCACAGCGAACATCTCCCTGTACTTGACTTTCTTCTATTCAGCTTCAGGTTCACCTGAAGTGCTCTCTCTAGCAATCTCACTAGATGATGTTCATAGTTTGGGATGGCTTAATCCATTATATTTCCACATCCATAGACTAAGATAATCTGCCTTCTCCCCATAACCCCTGATCCCCATATTAACCAAGAATTAAATTAACATAGTCAGGAATCTGCTGCTTTTGTCCAACTTTACTTAGCAGTATCCATCCCTCGCAACTAAGGTAATATAGACCTTTATCCTGGCAAATTGCGACAAATTTCTTCAGTGGTTGGCACGGAATAATGAGATCTCTATAAAGCTTTATTTATAGGTCCTTCAGATCTATGCACACTCTTAGCTTTCCAGGTTATTTCACTGCTACCATGCTGCCAATCTAGTATATAAGAGTTGTCACTTTCTTGACTACGCCCATCTTTTCAAGCTCCTATCATCTTGTCTTTCAGGCTGGGCTCGAGACCAGCTGAAACACTCCTCGGACGATGCGGAGTTGGTGTCGCACTCTCATCTACTTCAAGCTGATATTCACCAGGAAGGCATCCAAGACCCATGGAAATACGCTTGTAGTTTTTTAGGATTTGTTCAGCAGTCAATTGCTTGGTGCCATGCGATACATTGCACGCCTTTTCTAGTACATGGAGGGTACTAAAGTCTAAAGCGTTGACTTATTTCAGCTGATACGAGTGTATTTTACGGAGTGTCTACTATTTGGAAATGCAAATCTTCTTTCTTCAAATTGCATTGAGCTCTCAGCTTAGTTTTCCCTCTTGGGGTGAGCATTGTTCCATTAGATAGCCTCAACTTTACCTCCGGTGGCTTCATCTTCAGGTCACCACCTTGACAGGGTAGATGCAGGAAGGATGCTTTCCCTAAACTGGGATGTCTTGAGCCAGGCAATATAGTCTCAGAATAAAGGGCACATAGGACTGAAATGAGGTGGAACTTCTTCACTTAGAAGGGGCTGAGCCTTTGAAATTCTTTGCCCGAGAGGGCTGTGGAAGCTCAGCTATCACATATGTTAAGAACTGAGATCAATAGGCTTATACATATCAAAACATCAAGAGATACAGGAATAGTGCAGAAATATAGTGTGAAAGTATATGATCAGCTGTGATCTTATTGAATGGTGGAAGGGGCTCAGAAAAGGGCTGAATGGCATACGCCTGCTCCTATTTCTTTTTAAAAAATCTTTCTATTGGCTTTTCACATTTATCTTACAGAGAGGTTTGTTTTGTCTTTCATTTAACAACTGTACGTATATTTTGCTGCCCTCTGAATCGGTCTATGATATCCCCCCTTCCTCCCCCCTCCACCCCCCATTGGTTTCAGCAACCTTCCTCTTCTCTTATGGTTTCCGCATTCTCCACCCCCCCCCACCCCCCGCCCCCCGGGTTGCGCAGTCCTTTGGTTCTTCATCTTTTTTTTTTCCCTGGCTTACTCCTCGTTTCTGGCCTCGAACAGGTTTTGGAACAGGCCGACGAACTGCCCCCAAGTATCCAGGAAGCCTTCCTCTGACCCTCGGATGGCGTACTTAATCTTCTCTAGGTGGAGAAATTCCGAGAGGTCAGCGAGCCAGTCTGCAGCTTTGGGCGGTGCTGCCTATCGCCAGCCGAGCAGGATTCTCCGGCGTGCGGTTAGGGAAGCGAAAGCAAGGGCATTGGCCCTCTTCCCCATGTGTAGCTCTGGCTGCTCCAATACCCCGAACATTGCCACTATTGGGCATGGCTTCACCCTCACTCCCACAACCTTGGACATTGCCTCGGAGAAGGCTGTCCAGAACCCAGCCAGCTTGGGGCAAGCCCAAAACATGTGGGTGTGGTTGGGCGGGCCCATCTGGCACCGTTCAATTTGTCCTCCACCTCCGGGAAGAACCTGCTCATTCGGGTGCTGGTCAGGTGCGTTCTGTGCACCACTTTGAGCTGCATTAGGCTTTGCCTTGCGCAGGAGGAGGTGGAGTTCACCCTGCTCAGGGCTTCGCTCCAGAGTCCCCATCCTACCCCTGTCTCCAGTTCGTCCTCCCATTTTTGTCTGGTCCCATCCAGTGGTGTTCGGGCTCTGTCCAGTAGCTGTCCGTATATTTTCCCACATAGCCTCTCCTTCTCGCTGCTTGTGCCTATCAGGTCTTCTAGTATTTTGCTTTTTGGGGCTCCGGAGTACCCTACTGTCTCTTTGCAGAGGAAGTGTTTTATTTGGAGGTGTCTCAATTCCTGTCCTTTTGCTAGTTTCTACTTCCTCGTCAGTTCGTCCAGTGTTGCCAGTCTGCGCCCTACTTAGAAGTCCCCGACCATCAGTGTGTCCCCGTCCCACCTCCACCTTTTGAAGGTGGTATCTAGCATGGCTGGGGGGAATCTGTACTTGCTGCAGATCGGGGCCATAAGGGACATTTTGGTTATCCCGAAAGCTGTCTCAACTGGATCCATGTTCTCAGCGTGGCTGCTACCACTGGGCTCATTGTGTACGTTGTTGAAGATGGAGTGCTGCTGTGGCCAGGGCCCGCAGGTTTGTTCCTTTACAGGATGCCTTCTCCATTTGTACCCAATCTGTGTCGAGTTCTTGTACCCATCCCCTCACTTTTTCTGCCGTTGCTGCCCAATGGTAGTGTTGTAGGATCGGTAGAGCCAGGCCCCCTCTGATTTTCCCTCTTTGCAGTGCGGTTTGGGAATTCTCGGGTTCTTGCCCCCCCCACACGAACGCCATGATTAGACGGTCTACGTTTTGGAAAAAGGCCTTGGGGATGAAGATCAGGATGGATCTAAACAGGAAGAGGAACCTTGGCAGTACGTTCATCTTGATCGTCTGCACTCTTCCCGCCAGGGAGAGTGGGAGTGAGCCCCACCGTTGAAGGTCTTTTCTTACTTCCTCCACCAGGCGGGTCAGGTTCCACTTGTGGATCTGTGTCCAGTCTCTGGCTATTTGGATCCCCAGGTAACGGAATCTGTTCTGGGCCGTTTTAAACGGGAGCCCCTTCAGCTCTGTCCCTCCTCATTTTGGGTTCACTCGGAATGTCTTGCTTTTGCCCAGGTTAGGTTTGTAGCCCGAGAAGGTTCCAAACTCTTTCAGTATTTGCAGTATTGCCTTCAGTCCCTCCTGTGGCTTTGAGACATAGAGGAGCAGGTCATCTGCATTGAGTGAGACTCTGCGCTCTTTGGTCCCTCTGGATTCCCTTCCAGCTTTTTGCATCGCCAGGGGTTCGATCGCTAGCTCAAACAAGAGTGGGGACAGGGGGCAGCCCTGTCTTGTTCCTCGCTGTAGCTGGAAGTATTCAGAGCTGGTGGTGTTAGTTCGGAAACTTGCTTTGGGAGCGTTGTAAAGGAGCCTCACCCAGACGGTGAATCGCGCTCCTAGCCCAAACCGTTCCAGTACCTAGAGGAGGTAGCTCCATTCGACTCGGACAGAGGCCTTTTCTGCGTCCAGGGAGATGTTCGCTGTGAGCGGCCTACCCTTGACAAAGCCCGTTTGGTCCTCTGCGATCACCTCTGGCACGCAGCCCACCAGCCTTTTGGCCAGGACCGTTGCGGGTATTTTCACATCCACGTTCAGCAGTGAAATGGGTCTGCATGATCCACATTCCGTCAGGTCTTTATCTTTTTTGGTTATCAGTGAGATTGTGGTCTGCGCCAGCGTGAGGGGCAGGGTGCCCCCTGCCAGTGAGTCCGCGAACATGTTCCTTGGTGTGGGGCCAGGACTGGTGCAATGACTGGGTCCCGGTGCCTACCCGGCTGCATGGAGCTGATACTCTTCATGATTTCTCCCAGGTCGATTGGTGCTTCCAGCTCCCCCGTCTGTCTTCCCCCACCACTGGTGGTTCCAGTCTGTCTCGGAACTGTTTCATTCCCGCATTCCCATCGGGGGGGCTCGGAGGTGTAGTCCCCGGTAGAAGGTCTGAAATGCCCGATTGACCTCCTTTGGTTCTGTTACCAGTTTGCCTCTGCTATACTTTACCGGCTTTTCCCTCTCCGCCAGCAGCCCTATGGTCGGGGCCTCAGAGTATTTTCTATCGACTTCCAGAATGGAGTCCACTAGCTGTTGCCTGGCCACCCTCTCTTCCCAATCTCTGCTTGCCTTGTTGGCTATGATCTCTTCTCTGATCACGGCCTTCAGGTGATCAGTACCTCCCAAAATGTGGCGGGTGAGACCGCCCCGTTTTGGTTGTTACTAATGTAATCGCCTATGGCCTGGGATAATTTTTGCAGAAAGCCTCGCCGGCCAGGAGGTCCGTATCCAGCCTCCATGTGGACCCGGCCTGTCTCCAACCTCACATCTATATAATGTGGAGCGTGGTCGGAGATAACGATCGTGGTGTAGTCCGTCCCCGTGAACCCTGGAAGCACCAATTTCCCCACTGCAAAGAAATCGATACGGGTGTATACCTTGTGCACCTGTGAAAAGAATGAGAACTCCTTTTCTCCCGGGTGCAGGAGCCTCCATGGGTCCACCGCCCCCATCTGTTCCATGAAGGCCCCTAGATCCCTAGCCATGCCAGACGTTTTCCCCATTCTGGGGTTTGATCGGTCGGTCAGTGGGTCCAGCACGCAGTTAAAGTCGCCCCCCATAATCAGTCGGGGTGTGTCAAGGTCGGGGAATTCCGCCATAGTCTTCTTTATGAATTCGGAGTCGTCCCAGTTGGGAGTGTACACATTTACCAGTACGACCGGTGCCCCTTCCAGGACACCGATGATCATGACGTACATTCCCCCTGGGTCCGTAACTGTCTTGGTTCCCGTAAACCTCGTCCTTTTGCTAATTAATATTGCCAGCCCCCCCTAGCCCTCGTCCCATAGCATTAATGGTACGCCTGTCCCTCCCAGCCCTTCCTTACCAGCAATCGATCCTTCTACCTCAGGTGCGTCTCTTGTAGGTAGATTATGTCTGCTTTTAGGCTTCTAAGGTGGGCGAAGACTCTGGATCTTTTCACTGGGCCGCTGAGTCCCCTTACATTCCAGGTAACAATCCTGGTGGGATGTTTCTGACCCCCCGGTCCTGCGGGATCACCCATACTTACCTGGTGGACGCACCCCTGCACTCCGGGGTTTCCCTTTGCTAGGGGGCTGTCCAAAATGGCCAGGGTCGCCGCTCTCACCATGGGGCCGGGCCCCAGCGGTCAGGGGTTTCCCTTTGTCCAGGGTGCACCCAATGTGGCCACCAGCTGTGTGTATACGCCACGCGGTTGCGCCCCTGCGCTCCGGGATATTCCTTCGCCTGATGCCCTCTCGAGTGGCTGTTTGCGGCACCCTCTTGGTTCCTCACCCTGCTCCTTGCCCGCCGAGGCCTATGAAGATCGCTTATTGTCACAAGTAGCCTTCAAATGAAGTTACTGTGAAAAGTCCCTAGTCGCCACATTCCGGTGCCTGTTCGAGGAGGCTGTTACGGCCTATGTCTGTACTGCTTCACTATCTCACCCTTCCTTCGCTTCTCTTTTGTTCAGCGCTCTCCCCCAGACTCCTCCTCCTCCTCCTCCCCAGTCCCTTTGTTGTCCCCCTTGTTCTCCCCTCCCCTTCCCTCCTCGTGCAGGCGCTCCATCTTCCCCGAGAGGCGCGCCGCGGCCCTCCTTCCTTCCGGCCCGCCCGTTCAGGCCCTCCTCGCTAGTACGCTGACTCCTCCTTCCAGTATTCGCCCAGTTCTGGCCCTGTTTTACCTTCCGCCTGCTGGCCCTCGTCTCGCCCTCCTGTTTGCTTTTCTCACCCTCATTTCCCTCGCTCCACTCTCCCACATTGCATTGAGAGAGGAGACAAGCTCTGAAACAAGGAAGCACAGTCCCGCGCAAGACGTAAAACACATGTGCACAGTTCATGAGTCCATTGTCCTTGTTTGCGGTCTGTCCTCCGCTCTTTGTTCTGGTTTCCCCTTCCTTTTCCATCCCCATGTCTTTCATTGCGGTTGCGTCTGCTCCTCCTCCAGTTTGTTCGCTCTAACAAACACATCAGCCGCCACTGATGTTACCCAGAGTTTGGCCAGGAATAACATCCCAAATTTTACCTCGCTTTTATGCAGAGCTGGTTTCGCCTTGTCCAATTCAGCCCTTTTTTTGGCCAGGTCTGCCCCAATATCCTGATACACCCTTTTGGTCTTCCCTTCCCACGTGCTCTGTTTCATTTGCCGGGCCCACTTTAGGATTTTCTCCCGGTCTTGGAACTGGTGCAGCCTTGCAATAATCATTCTGGACTGGTCCCCGGCTTTGGGCTTGGGTCTATTTCTGGTGAGTTTGGGAATACCTCCTTTCCCACTAGCTTGCCCAACATTTGGGTGATGTAGCCTGTTGTGTCTCTGCCCTCTGTCCCCTCTGCCAGACCCACTATTTTCATGTTCTGCCGTCTGGACCTATTTTCCTGGTCCTCCACTTTCCCTCTTAGGCTCCCCTGGGCCGTTACTAACCTTTTGACCTCGGCTTCTAGGGTTATCACCCTGTCGCTCTGGCCCGAGGCGGCCCCCTCCAACTCCAGAATTGGTTTTTTTTTGTGCCACCACTTTCCTTTCCAGGCCTTCGATTTTCTTTTGCATTTTGTGCGTCATCTCCTTCATCATTGCTTGGAGCTCCCTTTATGCTGGTCGCTGCGTCCTGCTCACGCTCTGCTGCTTGGTCCGCCATCGTTTCCCTTTCAGGCTCGCCTTAACCTCTCTGTCTCGTCTTGTGGGGCCGCCTGCCTGTGCATCCGTCGGTCATGCGTCTTTCCCTCGCTGCTGCTTGCGTCTCGCTGTCCCTTCGTTTTGGTGTTTTTCTTTCCTCCAGCCATCTTTCTGTCTGTCTGTCTGTCTCTCTCTCTCTTTCCCCGCTGCTCGGTCGAGGAGGCTCACAGGCTTGCACGCTTAGGCGCTAGTTCTATTCGGGGACGTGATTCTCCTCGGCCACTTCTGAGTCTCTGGCTCCAGCTCCTCTCGCACACTTTTTTTTCTCCCACAGGCCTCAGCTTTCCGTTGGCCAGTCCCTTGCGGCTTTTCCCCTCCTGCTCGTACCTTCGGGGGAGGCTGCGCGGGTTCTTTCTTTTTTTTTTAAATATAAAAAAATAAAAATAAAAATAAAAATACCCCCGGGACTAAACAAACAAACAAAAAACCACTGAAAGTTTAGTCCTTTAGCGGGAGCTGATCAGTGCAGGTCTTCCCCCTACAGAGCTCCACCGGAAGTCCTATTTCTTATGTTCTAAAATCCACTCCATTTCAGCTGCACATTCCTGACACCATGGGCGCGATTCTCCCAACCGGCGTGGGTCGCCACATTTTCCCGCGACGCCGGTCCGACGCCCTTCCGCGATTCTCCCAAGCGGCGAGAACGGCCCCGTCGAGTTCCGCGCGGTGCAGGCCGGAGAATCGCCCGAGACACCCAAAATAGCGATTCTCCGGCACCCCCACTATTCTCAGGCCTGGATGGGCCGAGCGGCCAGCCCAAAACGGCGGGTTCCCCCCGGTGCCGTCCACACCTGGTTGCTGCCGGCGGGAACAGCGCGGGAACGCTGGGGGGGGGGGGGGGGGGGAGGTTCCTACACCGGGGGCCTCAAATGGGGTGTCGCCCGCGATCGGTGCCCACCGATCGTCGGGCCGTCCTCTCTGAAGGAGGACCTCCTTTCTTCCGCAGCCCCGCAAGATCCGTCTGACATCTTCTTGCGGGACAGACTCAGAGAGGACGGCAACCAAGAATGCGCGGGTGACGCCAGTTATGCGGCGCCGGCCGCGTCATGTATGCGACGCCACGTTTACGCGGCGACAAGGCCTGGCGCGTGTAAATGACGCGGCCCCGCCCGTAGCCCATTATCCGGCCCTGAATCGGTCGGGATAGGGGCCGTTTCGCGCCCTCGTGAAGCTCGACGGCGTGCACGACGGCGCGAACACTCTGCCTCCATTTCGGAGAATCCCGCCCCATGTTTCAAGTGATGAATGAAATAGCTTCTGCTCGCAAGCCTTTATACACCAATGATGACATTACAAGGATGACAGGATGATTGGGCAGCACGGTAGCACAGTCGCTTCACAGCTCCAGGTTCCCAGGATCGATTCCTGGCTTGGGCCACTGTCTGTGCGGAGTCTGCACGTTCACCCCGTGTCGGTGTGGGTTCCCCCGGGTGCTCTGGTTTCCTGCCACAGTCCAAAGATGTGCAGGTTAGGTGGATTCACCATGCTAAATTGCCTTTAGTGTCCAAAAAGGGTAGGTGGAGCTATGGGGTTACGGGGATAGGGTGGAAGTGTGGGGCGTTCTTTCCAAGGGCAGGTGCAGACTCGATGGGCCGAATGGCCTCCTTCTGTACTGTAAATTCTATGATTCTACAGGTTACATGATTATGGCAACCCCCATGGCCACATTACACAAAGGCACTTCTCCAAACACTGTTGACGAGTTAAACTTGAAGATTGGCAGAGAGGAGTATATTATTTGATCCAAGTCAGAACAATGTGATATGTAATTAATGAATTTCTTATTTTCTGTGAAACCTTTTGACATGTCAGATGTGTGACACTTAAATCCAGAAGAGATAAGAAGGTTACAGCAACTAACGCAGGGTTCTCACTGTGATTTTTGCAATAAAGAGCATATGTGATTGGCAGCTTTGTGTGAAGGAGAATAAAAACACAGAATTCTAAGACAGGCATATAAAATTTCTCTATCAATCACAAAGCCATTTAAAATCGAAAATTGTACAATAGAAATAAGTCAACATACACACCATTTTCTTTGCTGCAGCAGGCTTCTTTTTTGTTATGATAGAGGACTTGACATCTGTCAATAAATCCAAATCAAGAGTTAATATATTTCTCACTCGGGCATTACCTTGAGCAAATAATGCACTTGACAGGAAACAGATTATGCCAGATTTTACAAATTACGCAATTCCAAAATGCATTTCCATGCAATAGCAACTTTACTATATTACACATAATATTCAGGGAACAACATCTGAATTATGGATTCAGATATATTTTACCATATTATAAAATTGACTTGATAAAAATATTTTGTTTTCTGTACAAGCTTCTTGCACAAGCAATAGCAGCACAGTATAAAAAGAACAGCACTTAAAGCCATGAAAATTAAGAAATGCAAATTACTACAGATAAAAAAGTAAAAGAGAAAGCATTTCACCAGTTAGTTTTGTGGGAAAACAGTATGGACAATGATACAAGTGAATTAAATTAACTCTTTCCAGCCTCTATGAGAAAGCAAGCTTGTAATGGTAGCAGAGATCATGTAATTATGCTATTCTGGACCATTACTCATTATGCTGTGCAAATGAATGAAGCTTTGCTTCAGTAATGATCCAGATAAGTTAATTACAAGCATTAACATGTATAGAAATGTTTTTTTGAAAGTTGATAAAACACAGGCATAGAAAATAACAGAAGTGTTAATTATAGATTTATATTACACATTTCTGCAATTCTACTCGGGGCGTCAGGTTAAATCATATCGTACAAATCAAGGAATGGCAAATGAACTCTTTTATCAATTTTGCCAAATAATTTTCAATTTTAGCTAGGCAAGCAGATATAGCAAGGGGAGTGGAGGAGAAAGAGGGAGAGAGAGAGAAAGATGAAGAAATAAAGAAAAAAGAGAGGGGAGGGGGGAGGAGAAAGAGAAGAAAAATGAAAGCTATTGTGCGAGAGATTCATTCATTTGGATAAATAAAATCTACAAGTGATGGCTGAAATGATTAGGGCAGAACAAAACACAAGCTGGAAAGTGTTAAAATAACCAGTTTACCCAAAAGATTATTTTGAAAAAATAGAACTAGTAAGCAGACGGAAAGTTAATTTAATGTATTAAATCTTTTGTGGTGTTAAATAGTTGCTCGTCCCAATTCGTGGAATTGTGCCCAAGTCCATCTGTACATTTTGGCTCTGAAAATCGAAGCAGCCAATGGTAGATCACAAACACCTTAACAGTCACCTTTGTTAGGTGTGATTCCTGCAGAAACTAAACTCATTGAGTCAGCTAAAATAGGGAAAAACAAATGAGAATTTCTGAGTAACAGCCAAAAACATTTTGATACCTCATGTACTATGTTCCATATTTTCTACCTTATGGCATTTTTCAGAAATTACAACTTCAAATTACACATTAAAAATTCAAAATGAAGTGGAAAAGATGCACAATAAAATTCAACATAACTGAACACCTGTCTTTGAACATGTTTTCCCAAAACCTCGCTAATATTCCGATAGAAGAATATTGATGTAAATGACATATCTTTTATTAGCTTCAATCCATGAGCGATGTACAGATTTTCAGTAATATTCGATTTTCATTACATCAAAACCTGTTACCTTAATTCTGGAAGCTTTCTTTGGTTTTAATCAATTTTTACATCTCCCTTTTTAAAATATTCAAAGAAATGTAGTCCCAAGTGTAGCCTAGTGATTTGTTCCCAAATTTGTGCCATATTAGGGTAAATTTTAATCTTCAGCACAGGTAGCAGCACCATGCTTTGGACACCCTGCTGGGGATTCAGGATTCAGCATGCGTCCATCATTTTCAGTCCATGAAAATAAATAGCCAAAATGTTCTGAGCAGTGCCCTCCTAATTTTGCAGTGTGAAGCTCTACATCACAAACTAAACATGGAAACTTCTTTTGCAATCAGAAATTTAATTATGTCCCACAGTTTTATCCTTGCTTTCCTCAAAAATATTTGCCAATTAATGATGTATTGAGAAAACTATAAAGTAGTGGTTGAACATCAATTTCTAACAGTGGTTACAAAAATCGCACACCCATGTCTGGTATTATTGTACTTCTTGAAATAATTTGAGTTTTAGTTTTGGACAATGGTGCTCAGGCTGAGCCATATATGAGACACTCATGCTCATGTTCCAGCCCACACTAACTCAGGACATCTATCTTAAAATGCCTGGCTTAAGCGGAGAAAGAATTCTACAAAATCCTACAAATACTAGAGGAACATCCAAGGCAAATCTCCCGTCATGGCACTGATGTCATTAAGGAATCTTCTCCTTTTAGTGTAATAAAGAAACTATTATACATGTGTACTTTTAAGAATATTACACACACCTAATTTCCCATTAAGAAAACCGACTTCAAATACATATTTAATATTAATTATGTTATTTTATAAAACGCCAGTATATTGATCCATGCATCTACGCAAGTACAGAAATGCACTCTTACAGTAAAGCAATGTAAAGATTAAACAACATACCTAATGCTTCCTTAGGAGACACACTGAGGCAATCGACATTTGGCCCATGTTCAGGTACACCTAAAAAGGAAACACATTCAAAAGCACAAAGAAGTTGTGAATTGCAATTCATAAACCTAATAGGTGACAAGATCAAAATCGCCATAAAAACCAGTGTCTTTCCTGTTAGTTGCAACAGCTGGCACACCTTCACAATCTGAAATATAACGGTGAGGATAGATAACCCAGCGATTCCTAAATAAATATATTAAACTTGCAGTTTTTGCTCGTTGATGCTTTGATTACCATTCCATAGTGTTTGAGATCCTGATCCGAAGCCAAACTCATGTGGTTGGTAGAATTTCAAGGAGAGTGACCAATCATAGATCAAGGAGAAAGAGGATGAAGGGGTTTGCTTGCACATGCAACTGTGATTGGGATACATTGTGCTCAGTGTTGAAAAAAAAATACTCTTTCCACATGCCTTTGGAACTTTACAATTATTGAGTGGACACCCCTAAATGATTCACAAATTGTAAATACGGCTGTTGTCAACGAGTTAATGAACGGTTGTGACACACATACAAATAGCTTTGAAATACCTCTTTGTGCTTACTTCATGAGCCTCGTTGAATGAACTGCCAATAATTGATTTCAATCTCTACCCAATAATTGATTTCAAATCTCTACCCAACAGACATCCCCCAAAGCTTACCATCATTTTCTTCTTGCTGCATTTTCTCAGATGAGGATAGCTCTAGAATGGCAGAATCAAAGTTTTGATCTGGTGACTTCACACTGGTTGACTGGAATTAGACATAAAACTCTAATGAAAATCCATAACTGGAATGCAACATGAATTCATTATCAACGGTGCATTGAAACAATTTTAAATGCTTTGAATAATGAGTTTCACTTTTAACAAAATGATTAAATAGCATAATAGCAGTTTATATTCATAGAATAACTTGGACATGCAAAAACAAACCAAGGTGCACATGATCAATAAAATGGTTACGTAAAGATACTTGGCCGCCTCACCAAAAAAAGGTGAACAGAAAAGGCGGTCATGTGCAAATTAAGTGCAGGTTAAATGATGTGCTTTCTAAAAGTGATAAAAAGTTACAAAATTCGCTATTTTGGTTGGACAGAATACAAAATGACAAATTATTATTATTATTTTTTACAGTGCAGATGGAGGCCATTCGGCCCATCGAGTCTGCACCGGCCCCTGGAAAGAGCACCCCATTTAAGCCCACATCTCCACCCTATCACCGTAACCCAGTAATCCCACCCAACAATTTTGGACACTAAGGGGCAATCTAGCATGGCCAATCTACCGAACCTGCACATCTTTGGACTGTTGGAAGAAGCCGGAGCACCCGGAGGAAACCCACGCAGACATGGGGAGAACGTGCAAGAGTCCGCACAGACAGTGACCCAAGCTGGGAATTAAACCTGGGACCCTAGAGCTGTGAAGCAACAGTGTTAACCACTATGCTACCATGCTAACCATTGTGCGATAGCTTTCCAGATAAACAAGAAAAAAAGGCAGTTCACGTTATGGTGAGACAGGAAGGGTTTGTGAGAATCATGGTGTAATTAAAGCACAAAAGGCCATCAGCCCATCATCTCCATACTGGTTTACTGCAAGAGCAACTAATTCCATTATATTCCCCCGCCTTCTGCCCATTGGCCTATTTCTTTCTCTTGAGCTTATTATTCTCTTCTCTTTTGAATTGAACCTGGCTCCACCATACCCTTAGGCAGTATATCCCAGTTCCTGACCACTCACAAAGTTTTTCCTCATGTTGCCATTGCTTCTTTTGCCAAGCACCTTAACTTGGGTGTCCTCCGGTTCTTGATTATTCCACCAATGGGAATGGTTTTTCCTATTTACTTTGCCCAGGCTGTTCATGATTTTGAGCATCTCTCTCAAATATGCTCTTAATCTCTTCTCCCTGGAAACCAGCCCCAGCTTCACAAAACTATCCATGTAACTGAAGCTCCTCATACCTGGAACCATTCTTGTGAATCTATTTTGTACCATCTCTGATGCTTTCATGTCCCAGCACTGGACACATTACTTTAGTTGAATCTGAACTAGTGTTATCATATACGTTTATCATATGCCCCTATCATAAAGCGAACAATCATATTTGTTTTATTAACCCCCTTCTCAATCACCCCATAACTTTCAATGATTTGTGCACATATGCCCCTCGGTCTCACTGCTCCTTCAGTCCACTTTAAATTTGAACCGTTTAACTTATATTGTCTCTCCTCTTTATTCCCACCAAAATGAATCACTTCACATTTCTCTGCACTAAATTTCATCCGCTACTTGTCTGCCCACTTCTCCAGTCCATGCCCCCTCGAAGTCTTTCACTATGCTCCTCACTGTTCACAATATTTCCAGGTTTTGTGCTAGAAACCAATTTTGAAATTGTGCCCTGAACACCCAACTGTCATACCATTAATAGTTACCAAGAAAAGCCAGAGTCCGTGCACCCAGCCCTGGGAAACAATATTACAACCTTTTTCCAGTTCAAAAAATAATTGTTCACAACTATTGTTTCCTGTCACGCTGCCAATTTTATATCCATCCTGCCTTTGTGCCACGGGCTCTAGCTCTGCTGACACGCCAACAATGTGGCAATTTATCAAATGCCTTTTTAGAATCCATGTACACCACATTGATCATCAACTTCATCAAAGAAGCTACTTCGACTCAATTTTCCCTTAACAAATCCATGCCGGCTTTCCTTAATTACTTCACATTTGTTCAAGTGACAAGTTAATTTTGTCTCAGATTATTGATTCTAAAAGCTTTCGCACCACAGTTAAAATGATTGGCCTCCAGGTGTTGACTTATCCTTAAACCTTCCTGACCTATGGCACTACCCTTATATCCAAGGAGGATTGGAATATTATGGTCAATGTCTCTGCAATTTCCACCCTTGCATCCAAACATGATAATAATCTTTATTGTCACAAGGAGGCTTACATTATCACTGCAATGAAGTTACTGTGAAAAGCCCTGAGTTGCCACATTCCAGCGCTTGTTCGGTACACGGAGGAAGAATTCAGAATGTCCAAATTGCCTAACAGTATGTCTTTTGGGACTTGTGGGAGGAAGCCGGAGCGCCCGGAGGAAACCCACGCAGACACAGGGAGAACGTGCAGACAGACAGTGACCCAAGCCGGAAATCGAACCTGCCCTTTGTGGGCAGCACAAGTGGATAGCACTGTGGCTTCACAGCGCCAGGGTCCCAGGTTCAATTCCCCGCCGGGTCACTGTCTGTGCAGAGTCTGCACATTCTCCCAGTGTCTGCGTGGGTTTCCTCCGGGTCCTCCGGTTTCCTCCCACAGTCCAAAGACGTGCAGGTTAGGTGGATTGGCCATGATAAATTGCCCTTAGTGACCAAAAAAAGGTTAGGAGGGGTTATTGGGTTACGGGGATAGGGTGGAAGTGAAGGCTTAAATGGGTCGGTGCAGATTCGATGGGTCGAATGGCCTCCTTCTGCGCTGTATGTTCTATGTAACCACCCTGGCGTTGTGAAGCACCAGTGCTACCCATTATGCTATCACGCCACCAATGAGGGGAATATCTCATTCAGTCCTGGTGACTTTTCAATTTGAAGTTCAGCCAGCCTAACTGATACCTTCTCTTTATAAATTTTAGCCCATTCAGGGTCTCAACTACTTCCTCCTGCACTATGACTTGGGCAGCCTTGAATAGGCAAAGTACTTATTTAGCACCTCATCCACACCCCTGCTACCATGCATAAATCCCCATTTTTGGTTTCAAATTGGCCCCATCCTTCCGTTTGCCACCCTCTTACTATTTAAATGCCTATAGAAAATTTAGGAATTTCCTTTATGGTAGCTACTCATACTAGATCCTATCTCTTCTCATACTATCTCTTTCCCTCTCCTTTGTTTTAAAACTCCTCCTCTGAACCTTGTGTATTCAAGCCTGGTTCTCAATTATATTATCCACCTGACATCCACCATGGACACCTTTTTTCATTTCATGTTACTCCATCTCTTTCATTGTGAGGGTTGTTTGCTCTACCCGTCCCCTTCATGCGAATATACCTTGACTGTACACAAACTATCTCCTCTTTGAAACAGCCCATTGTTCAGTTGCAGTTTAGTCTGCCAGAACGTTCTGATCCTGCCTGTGTGGGCAGGACAAAAGATTTGGTGAGGCAGCCAAAGGTCCATTGACTTTGGGAGAGAATTTCCAGTCCCCCTGCCCCTTTGATTCCAATTTATCTGGGACAGATTCGAACTCAAGCTGGCACTCCTAAATTAATATTTTTTTCTCTGGATTGCTCCTTATCCTTATCCATAGCTAACTATAACTTAAGACATACTCTAGAAACTCTTGCCCCTTTCGGTCTTTTCCGCTATGACTATCCCAGTCTAGATTATGAAAAAAAGTCCCCCATTATAACTACTATTCTTGCAACTCTTGTAATTTCCTGCAGATTTGTTCCTCCTTATCTTTCCCACGAGTTGGCTATAGAATACACCCACTGGTGTAATGGTATCTCTTCTAGCTTTAACAAAATAGATTCTGTCCTAGACCGCGCAAGAACATCCTCGCTCTCATGTTCTGCTTAATCAATACTGCCGCCTCGCCTCCTTTCTTTCCTTCCCCATATTTTCCAACTATCCCAGGCCTGCTCTGTTTTGAGACAAATCCTCATTAGTGGCCACATCATATTTCCACATAGACATCCACACCTACAATTCAACAATCTTATTTACACACTTCACACATTCACAGGAAACTGAATTTTGACACTATTGCATTCCCTCTTACTCTAATCATACATTACTCTTTTCCTCCCTTGTGCTATTTGTCTGTCAAACTCTCAGTGCACTTTGATATTCCTCATCTCCGAGTGGGAACCGGAAATGGTTGACTCGAACTTAATATAAAATTAGGAAAATTCAAGTGGTTTAGAGTCAGTAAATGCATAGGGTGGCACAGTGGTGCAGTGGTTAACACTGCTGCTCACGGCGCTGAGGACCCAGGTTCGATCCCAGCTCCGGGTCACTGTTTGTGTGGAGTTTGCATATTCTCCCAGTGTCTGCATGGCTTTCACCCCCTCAACCCAAAGATATGCAGGGCAGGTGAATTGGCAACATTAAATTGCCCTTAATTGGAAAGAAATGAACTGAGTACACTAAATTTATTTTTAAAAACAGTAAATAAATGCACAACTATTTCTCAACCCTGAAGTGCTCAGTTGACCTTGTATTCTTAAGTGACCCCAGACAATGTACCATTGGGAAACAGAAGCCATGAATGGGCTGGGTCACACAGAAAAAACCCATAAGCCAGGTATATAAAACAGCCGATTTTTATTCAAACAAGACTAAATTCTTTGGATATAGGGCGGGATTCTCCCAACGGGAGTCTAAGTGCCGACACCGGAGTAAAAACCGGAGTGTTTTACTCCTGCTTCGGCGCCCGTTCCCAGACCCCTATTCTCCCCCGTCCGTGGAGCTAGCAGGGGCGTTGTGTGATTTACAGGGGCGGGGCCTCAGCGCGGCGGCAGAGACGCGGCGTCTTGCGTCCTGCGCATGCGCAGTTGGGCCGGCGCCAACTAGCGCACGCGCGGTGGCCGTCCTCCCCCAGGCCGCGCCACACAAACATGGCGGATGAAAGGAGGCTCGCCGACGGAGGCCGGCATGCCGATCGGTTGGTCCCTATCGCGTACCAGGCCACACCGGAGGCCCCCCCCCCCCCCCGGGAACAAAGCCCCCCTCCCTTCCCCACAGGCCGCCCCCCCCCAAACCTTCACAACGAGTACCCGCCGGCAGCGACCAGGTGTGGACGGCGCCGGCGGGACTAGGCCGTTTACGCGCAGCCGCTCGGCCCATCCGGGCTGGAGAATCGCCGCTCGCGGTGATTCTCGCGGCGCTGGTTTCTGGGGGGGGAATCGCGTGCGGGGGTCAGGGCGGCATGGCGCGATTCGCGCGGCGCCCCAGCGATTCTCCCACCGGGAGGGGGGGAAGAATACTGCCCACAGTTCAGCTACTGGAACACCTTTAAAGATTTAATGTCAGGTTTCAGGATATAAATGTTCAACTAAAACCATTAGGCTAAAACTAGGGAGTTGTGAATCATGATGGCTTAGTAAAGAAGCCAAAAGTGAAGTGAAATGATGGGAGGAAAGTGGAGTCCAGATTCTACAGGGAGAAGAGGTTCACTGGGAAAAATACAAGGATGAATAAAAACCTGTTTGGAGAGATTGCATACAAAACACATCAGTTTCCACAGGATATCTGACAGCACCCAGTAACGTGACCTCGTTACCATCTCGATCTTCCCCTCCAGTGTCCCTAAACTGTCATGGTTGTTTATCAGACATCCAATTATGTTACAATAACAATCCCCATAGAGACTGCTAACTTTTACAACAAAATTCCAACTTCCAGTCAATTGTGTTAGGATCCAGACTTCCGGTTGCGGCGAGGATGAGCTAGCCGCACGTTTCGGCGGCTCCAGCTCCGACGGACCTTCGGGCTCTTTTAAGAGCCCCAACGGGAATTTTTTCGGCCGAGCAACCCGGTGTGGGGTGTGTGGGAAGGGAGTCCCCCCGAACGACGGAGGAAAAAACCGGCGGCGGCAGCTGCAGCCCGAAGAATCTTCAACCATAAGGTCAGAGGGAGAGGAGAACAAAATGGCGGCGGAGAAATCGCAGGCGGCATGGGGGCCTGAGCAGGACGAGGTCGTGAGACGGTGCGTGGACCTGTTGAAGAAACAGGTACTGACCCCGATGCTACAGGCAATTGAGGGGCTGAAGGAGACTTTAAAGACCCAGGAGACTGAGCTCCGCGTGGTGGAGCCGAAGGTGTCAGGTATTGAGGACGAGGTCCTGGGCCTGGCGATTCAGACTCAGACGCATGAGGCACTTCATAAAAAGTGTGCTGAAAGGGTC
Organism: Scyliorhinus torazame; assembly: GCF_047496885.1. NCBI lineage: Eukaryota > Metazoa > Chordata > Chondrichthyes > Carcharhiniformes > Scyliorhinidae > Scyliorhinus > Scyliorhinus torazame. The sequence continues at coordinate 84,953,222 of NC_092725.1, read as the reverse complement.
GAGGCCCTTGAAAACGGAGCGCGAAGGAAGAACCTTAGGATACTAGGTCTCCCTGAGGGTGTGGAAGGAGTGGACTGTGGAGCGTACGCAAGTAAGATGCTGAGCTCACTGATGGGTGCTGAGTCCCCTGCGGGCCCCATGGAGGTGGAGTGGGCAGGTCGGATCCCGGCGAGAAGACCAAAAGCGGGAGAACCACCGAGGGCGATAATCGTGCGATTCTACCGCCTCAAGGACAGAGAAGTGGTCCTGAGATGGGCTAAAAAGGTGCGGAGTAGCAGATGGGAGAATGCGGTGGTACGGATATACCAGGACTGGAGTGCGGAGGTGGCGAGAAGGAGGGCGAGCTTCAACTGAGCCAAAGAGGTTTTGCACAAAACGAAGGTGAAGTTTGGGATACTGCAGCCGGCAAGGCTATGGGTCACGTATCAGGAGAGACACTATTACTTCGAGACGGCGGAGGAAGCATGGACCTTTATTAAAGAAGAGAAACTGGACCGGAATTGAGGGACTGATGCGGCAGGGAATTGTTATTGTTCTTGTTAATGTTATGGTGAAAGTTACTCGAGAAGTAAATAGGGAAGGGGGGGGACACTGGGGAAATGTGGGCGCCGGTGAGGGGGGAAAGACGGGACATAGTCGGAGAATGGGGAAGGGGAGGGGGAGGGGAAAGGGAGCTGCGCCAGAAGAGGCGGGTCAGGTAAAGGGATGTTCCCGTGCCAGAAAGAATAAGGCGGGAAAACAGGCGCAAGGGAGTTCCCTCACACTGGGGGGTTCAAGGAGTGAGCAGGAGTAGCCGGGATCAGTTGAAGTCAGCTGACTTACGGAAGTGATATTGTGGGAGCAATCATGCTAGATAGGGATCTAGCGGGGGGGGGGGGGGGGGGGGGGGGGGGACAACTGGGTTGCTGCTGCGGAATTCCAAAAGGGAATGGCTAAAGAGTGGGTGGTCGGGGACGGTGTGCGACGCTGGGGGAGCGAGCGGGAGCGCGGAGGCGGGATATGGGACTGGCCTAGAGAAGGTAATGGCTAGTCGACACGGGAGGGGGCAGGTAGCCCCCTAGTGAGGCTGATCACGTGGAACGTGAGAGGCCTGAATGGGCCGATAAAAAGGGCCCGAGCGCTCGCGCATTTGAAAGGACTAAGGGCAGACGTGGCTATGCTCCAAGAGACGCACCTAAAGGTGGCAGACCAAGTTAGGCTAAAGAAAGGATGGGTGGGACAGGTGTTCCACTCAGGACTGGACGCAAAGAACAGAGGGGTGGCCATTTTGGTGGGGAAACAGGTAGCATTTGAAGCAAAGAACATCGTAGCAGATAGCGGAGGTAGATATGTAATGGTGAGTGGTAGGCTGGAGGGAATGGAGGTCGTGTTGGTTAATGTGTATGCCCCAAATTGGGACAATGCGGAGTTCATGAGACGGATGCTGGGGCGTATTCCGGACCTGGAGGCAGGAAATTTGATTTTAGGAGGGGACTTCAATACAGTGCTGGACCCGGGGCTAGATAGATCCAGCTCAAGGACCGGAAGAAGGCCGGCAGCGGCCAAGGTACTTAAGGGGTTTATGGACCAAATGGGGGGAGTGGATCCATGGCGATTGCTTAGACCTAGGGCTAGGGAGTATTCCTTCTTCTCCCATGTCCATAAAGTGTACTCCCGGATAGATTTTTTTGTTTTAGGAAGGTCGTTGATCCCCAAGTTGGAAGAAGCTGAATACTCAGCCATAGCGGTTTTGGATCATGCCCCACATTGGGTGGACCTGGAAGTAGGAGAGGACAGGGAGCAGAGAACACTCTGGCGATTAGATGTGGGACTGATGGCGGATGAGGGAGTGTGTGCAAGAGTGAGGGGGTGTATTGAGAGATACCTGGAGGTCAATGACAACGGCGAGGTCCCTGTGGGAGTGGCCTGGGAAGCACTAAAAGCGGTGGTCAGAGGAGAGCTGATCTCCATTGGGGCCCACAAAAGGAAAACAGAGGCCAAGGAAAGGGATAGATTACTGGGGGAAATTTTAAGGGTGGACAGGGAATTTGCAGAGACCCCGGAGGAGGAGCTGTACAGGGAGAGGAGGCGACTCCAGACCGAGTTTGACCTTCTGACCACCGGAAAGGTGGAGGTACTGTGGAGGAAGGCACAGGGGAGGAGGTACGAATATGGGGAAAAGGCTAGTCGCCTGTTGGCGCACCAACTGCGAAAGAGGGCAGCAACGAGGGAGATAGGATGAATTAGGGATGAAAGGGGAGACACTGTGCGAAGGCCAGGAAAGATAAATGAGGTGTTTAAGACCTTTTATGAGGAACTGTATAGGTCTCAGCCCCCAGAGGGAGAGGAGGGGATGCGGCAGTTCCTGGACCAATGGAGGTTCCCGAAAGTGGAGGAGCAGGAGGTGGCAGGCCTGGGGGCGCCAATTGAGGTGGATGAGGTTATTAAGGGACTGGGAAGCATGCAAGCAGGGAAGGCTCCGGGGCCGGACGGGTTCCCGGTGGAATACTACAGAAAATATGTGGACTTGTTGGCCCCGTTGATGGCGAGGACGTTCAATGAGGCCAGGGAAGGGGGGACTCTACCCCCGACGATGTCGGAGGCGACGATATCGCTAATTTTGAAGAGAGACAAAGATCCGTTGCAGTGCAGGTCCTATAGACCTATTTCACTATTGAACGTGGACGCCAAGTTGCTGGCAAAGGTACTGGCATCGAGGATAGAGGACTGTGTCCCGGGGGTGGTGCACAAAGACCAGACAGGGTTCGTAAAAGGGAGACAACTGAATGTTAACGTGCGACGACTATTAGGGGTGATAATGATGCCCCCAGTGGAGGGGGAGGCAGAGATAGTGGAAGCAATGGACGCAGAGAAGGCATTTGATAGGGTGGAGTGGGAGTATTTATGGGAAATGTTAAGGAGGTTTGGGTTTGGGAACGGGTTTATTCGTTGGGTTAGACTTCTTTATGGGGCACCAACGGCAAGCGTAGTTACAGGTCGACATAGATCGGAGTATTTCCGATTATATAGGGGAACAAGACAGGGATGCCCACTGTCTCCATTGTTGTTTGCGTTGGCAATTGAACCTCTGGCCATGGCGCTGAGAGACTCCAGGAAATGGAGAGGGGTGATTAGAGGGGGAGAAGAACATCGAGTCTCGTTATACGCGGATGACCTATTGTTATACGTGTCGGACCCAGCGGGGGGGGATGACAGAGGTTATGCGAATTTTGAGGAGGTTCGGGGAATTCTCGGGGTATAGGCTAAATATGGGGAAGAGTGAACTATTTGTGATACATCCAGGGGACCAGAGTAGAGAGATAGAAGGCTTACCGTTAAGGAAAGTGGAAAGAAACCTCCGATACCTGGGGATTCAGATCGCTAGGAGCTGGGGAACCTTGCACAGACTTAATTTGACACGGCTGGTAGAACAAATGGAGGAGGACTTCAAGAGGTGGGACATGCAGCCTTTAGTGGGACATGCAGCCTTTATCGCTGGCGGGCAGGGTGCAAGCAATTAAGATGATGGTCCTCCCGAGGTTCTTATTTGTATTTCAATGTCTCCCTATATTAATCACCAGGACCTTTTTTAATAAAATAGATAGGAGCATCACGAGCTTTGTGTGGGCAGGGAAAGTTCCGAGAGTAAGGAGGGGGTTCCTTCAGCGTAGTAGAGATAGAGGAGGACTGGCACTACCGAACTTGGGAGATTATTATTGGGCCGCCAATGTGGCAATGATACGTAGATGGATGATGGAGGGGGAGGGAGCGGCGTAGAAAAGACTGGAGAGAAAGTCCTGTAAAGGGACGAGTTTAGAGGCGCTGGTGACGGCACCGCTACCGCTCTCACCTAAAAAGTATACCACGCACCCGGTGGTGGCGGCAACACTGAACATATGGGGACAGTGGAGGAGACAGAGAGGGGTGCGGGGAGCCCTGGTGGGGTCCCCTATCAGGAACAACCATAGGTTCGCCCCAGGAAGAATGGATGGAGGATTTCAGAGCTGGTACCAGTTGGGAATTAGGAAGGTGGGAGATTTATTTATAGATGGGACTTTTGCGAGCTTGGGAGCATTGGAGGAAAAGTATAAGTTACCCCGGGGAAATTTCTTGAGATATATGCAGGTGAGGGCGTTTACTAGACAACAGGTGAGAGAATTTCCGTTGCTCCCGACACAGGGGATACAGGACAGGGTGCTTTCAGGGGTGTGGGTCGGAGAGGGCAAGGTGTCAGAGATTTACAGAGAGATGAGGGAAGAGGGGGAGGAGTCGGTGGGAGAACTAAAGGGAAAGTGGGAAGAAGAATTAGGGGAGGAGATAGAAGAGGGTATGTGGGCTGATGCCCTAAGCAGGGTAAATTCCTCCTCCCCATGCGCCAGGCTTAGCCTGATTCAATTTAAGGTGCTACATAGAGCACACATAACGGGGGCAAGATTGAGCAGGTTCTTTGGAGTGGAGAACAGATGTGGGAGGTGTGGCGGGAGCCCGGCAAAGCACGCACATATGTTTTGGGCATGCCCGGCACTGGAAGGATATTGGAAGGGAGTGACGGGAGTGATCTCGCAGGTGGTGAATGCCCGGGTCAAACCAAGCTGGGGGTTAGCTCTATTTGGAGTTGCGGATGAGCCGGGAGTGCAGGAGGCGAAAGAGGCCGATGTCGTGGCCTTTGCGTCCCTAGTAGCCCGGCGCAGGATCCTACTTATGTGGAAAGAGGCGAAACTCCCTGGACTGGAGGCCTGGGTAAACGATATGGCGGGGTTTATTAAACTGGAGCAGAGAAAGTGTGCCCTGAGAGGATCGGCTCAAGGGTTCACCAGGCGGTGGCAGCCATTTCTCGACTACCTAAGGGAATGTTAGAGGGAAGACAGATGACCAGCAGCAGCAACCCGGGGGGGGGGGAAGAGTGGGGGGGGGGGGGTTTAGTTTAGTATAGGTCAATAGATAATGGGGTTTTGTTACTTGTGTATTGTTAAAAATTTCTATTTTTGTTATCGTTCCGTTTGGTTTGTAAGAGGGAAAAATGTTGTTTAGAAACAATTTTCAATAAAATATATATATATTTTTTTTAATTGTGTTAGGATCACACAAGATGATTTAAAGTCGGCTTTTATTGTATCTCACAAACTTAAAAGAACATTGACAAAACAAACACTACTTCAATCAGAAACTTATACTCCAGCCAAAGCTAAGTGAATCTTCCAGCTTTGGTTAAACCCTCTCAACCTTGGTCTCTTGACCTCTCAGCTGCATTATGTATGGCAATCAATAGAGACTTGCTGACTACATCTCTCTGCTCTGTCTCTCTGGGACTTGGAGACTAACAGTCTGTCCACCATCAGTATAGCTGCTCCAGTCATTGTTTGAAAGTATTAATACCTTACACCATTTCCCATTAAGATGACCTGCCCCATCCCTGCACCTACCTCCTCTTCTTCTAATCTTTAACAAAGCCACCCAAGCTTGTTGTCATTCCTCCATATTACCCTAAACAAAGACAGCCTCAAAACACAACAATCTTATAAAACCTCACATTTGTACACCGATGAGCAGAAATTAGAGGACTTGATGATGTGGTGATGTCACTGGATTAGTAATCAAGAGGTCAGGCTAATGCTCTGGGGACATGGGATCAAATTCCACAAGGGCAGTTGGTGGAATTTAAATTCAACTAATAAAATCTGGAACTGAAACCTAGTCTTAGTAATGGTGACCATAAAACCTATCTTCGTGGGGTATAAAAAAACAATCTGGTTCACTAATGTCCTTTGGGGAAGGAAATCTACCACCCTTACATGGTCTGACCTACATATCACTCCAGAAATGTAGTTGACTCGTAACTACCCTCTGCTATGGCCTAGCAAGCCACTCAGTTCAAGGGCAATTAAGAATGGGCAACAAATGCAGCAACACCCACATGCCATGTAAGAATAAAAATAAATATATTTCCTCAAACTAAATATTGGAAGGCTGAAGCCGTTGTCTTTGACGACTGCCACAAACCCATCTTTCTCAATGGCAACATCTGAAGCTGAACCAGACGGCTTGCAACCTTAGTGTTGCAGTTGACCGAGATGACCACTTATTTTCACCTCCATAATGTTGCCCGCCTCTGCCCACTTCAGCTGCTGAAACACTCATCCATACCGGTTACCTCTCGACTTTATTATTCCAATAAATTTCTGAATGTTTTTTTTATATTCTACCCTCTGATATCTTGAAGTTATCCAAACTTCTGTTCCCCAACTTCTAACTTGCCTTTCTATCTTCACCCATCATCTCTCTAATGTGCTCACTGAATCTACATTGGCTCCCAATTAGTAACCCTTCAGTTCGATCTTTTTTTCAAATCCCTACCTTCCTAACCCTGTTACCTACTCCAGGCAGAGCATCTTCAGTGATATCTGTGGTCCACCCATTTTGGCTTCTTGTGCATCCGCTTTTTAATTGCTCAGCAACTGATAAGTTATTGTTTCAGCTGCCACGGCCTAAAGCTGCAGGATTCCCTCCCTAAAAGCCTCCATAAGACCATAAGAAATAGGAACAGTTCACCTGGAAATACAAGTGGCGCGGGATTGGGGTCGTGAAACTGTCCCGGCTGGTAGATCAAATGTGAGGGGAGTTCCGGAGGTGGGATGTGCTCCCGCTGTCGTTAGCTGGGAGAGTACAGTCAGTTAAAATGACAGTCCTCCCGAGGTTCTTATTCGTGTTCCAGTGTCTCCCCCATTTTCATTCCACATTCCTTTTGTATGGGCGGGCAAGTCCCCGCGAGTGAAGAGGGTGATGCTCGAGCGGAACCGGGGGGGAAGGGGGGCTTGCACTGCCGAATTTCAGCAGCTATTATTGGGCGGCTAACATAGCCATGATAAGGAAGTGGGTGGTGAGTGGACTTGGGAGCGGTTGGAGGCAGCCTCATGTAGGGGTACCAGTCTGGGGGTGTTGGTGACGGCACCTCTGCTGTTCCCGCCGGCGCGCTTCTCCACCAGTCCTGTAGTGGTGGCAGCCCTTCGGATCTGGGGACAGTGGAGGAGGCACATGGGAGCAACGGGAGCATTGGTCTGGTCCCCGATATGTGACAACCATCGGTTTGCCCCGGGGAGGTTGGACGGGGGGGTTTCGGGTATGGCGGAGAGCGGGGATTGAGCGGATGGGAGATTTGTTCTTGAAGGGAGCTTCCCTAGCTTGAGGGCGCTGGAGGCTAAGTTTGGGTTGACAAGGGGGAATGAATTCCAGTATATTCATAGTTGTTCAAACACTAGGACTTGATACACCAATAAATAATTCTGACTTCACACGCCTCTCTCGTACTACCTCTACTCGAGACTGACTGTTGAACACTGAAAAACAATTTGCAGAAGAGGAACCAACAAACCTTTTCTGTAATTCTAATTAGTAAGTCATCTTAATTTGAAATACCTGCGGAACAACCTGTATTTAAAGACTGTGGGTGCAATTCAGCTACCGCGTTGTACCCGGCGGGGATCTGGGTCAATCAAGTCCCCCGACTCACTCCGCTTGCTGCGACCTGGATCTCGCACTTGCTGGATGAAGACATGTATATTTAAATGAGCTATTAGCCTCATTTAAATACATGGACGCCAGGAGTAAACGGTTGTGCCTGCGAGATATCACCGTTTAGCACTGGTTTCTACAAACGTGGATCAGGCATAACGGCACATCGGGCCGTCTTGCAGACCTTTAGAAACCCCCTGGGTGATTGGGGACAGGGCAGGGTGGTACCATGGTGCCTGGGCACCCTGGCAGTGCCACCTGGGAATTGCCAGGGTGCTGGGGTGGAACTGCCTGGGTCCGGGTTGGCACTGCCAGGGGTCAGGCCCGGGGGACTTGCCCATTGGAGGGGAGTGGTCCAGAAAGCAGGGGGGCAGGTGGAGACATTCGGGCTGCCGTTAAAAATGACACTCTGATCTGCGAGGAGCTGTTTCTGCTGACAAGATCACCTCACCAGCAGGAAATCTCAGATGTGGCCTCGGCGGGGAGAAACTCCCCGAGACCCAAAAAACCAGCAACATGCCGGTGAATAGTGGGCTGAACCTCAGCGCTGCATCCGCCGAGTAACACCCTGCCAAACCCACCCAAGAGGACTTAACTTTTGTCCGATGAATCCTATAAAAACCTGAGCCTGTGCTGTGTACTTTATTGAATGTGGGAACACTTCATATAGGAATGCAGCACAAAAACCTATCACTAATCATCGTATGGAACAATATTCTGACATTGCATTTTAAATTCTACAGATACATTTCAAAATGTTAAAAGCTGAAAGGAGAGCAGAGATAGGCTTTTGGGGAACTTTTTCAAACATAAAAGTACATTCAACTAAAATTAACATTACATTTGTGGGGGGAGAAACGGTGATTATCTGGACGAGATTCTCCAATATTGAGGCCAAGTGTTCGCACCGTCGTGAACGCTGTCGCGTTTCACGACGGCGCGAACAGGGCCCGGGCACAACCTATTTGGGCCAGCACGGCGCTGAAGCGGTTCACGCTGATCCAGCCTCCTTACGCGGTGCCAAATGGGCGCCGCGTCAACCCGCGCATGTGCAGTTGGGGCAGCTCAATGCTGCGCATGCACGGGAAACTTCTTACGCGCGCCGTCCCTGGCCCAACATGGGGTCGGTGTTCAGGGGCCAGCCGCGCCAGGAAGTAGGCCTGTGGGGGGGGGGGGGGGGGGCAGCCCACCGATCGGTGGGCCCCGATCGCGGGCCAGACCCCATCGGAGGCCCCACCCCCCCACAGGCTGTCCCCCCAGCGTTCCCGCAGAGTTACCGCCGGCAACGACCAGGGATGAACGGCGCCGGTGGGACTGTCATTTTTTTCGCCGGCCGCTCGGCCCATCCTGGCCGGAGAATCACCGCTCGCCATTTGCGGCGATTCTCTGAGCGGCCCAGCGCGATCATGCCGCTGGTGTCGGGGGGGGGGGGGGGGGAGAGAATCGTGTGCAGGTGTCGGGGCGGCGTGATGCGACTCGCGCAGCGACCCGCCGATTCTCCCACCCATAGTGTCTGTACTAACAGTCATTTTGGGGATTCATCACTTAAAATGTGTTGAATGATTTCAGTTAGTTGAATGTACAAATTTGCTTTTCAGTATGAGCCTAGGGGCTGGTTTTCTCGTGTGTGTGGTTCAGGATAACAGCAACAGCACAGGTTTAAATCCTGTTCTGCTGTGAGGTAGGCTTGGGACCTGCCTCCTCTCCCAGCCCCTAGAAAGTGAATGACTGGTAATGACAAACCACCACCGACAAAAAACTAACCAGTAAGCAACTGGATGAAGCACCATCAGGCAGAGCACACATGAATGAGTATGGACTTGTGTCCCAGAAAACTAGCATCCAAGAAAGATATTGGATTTAGTTTGAACTGCTTTCCAGATTTACCTTCCATCATCTTTCAGACCTCTGCAAGGTTACCTGCTTGCAAGGATGAAAAGTTCATGTTTGTGCCTTTGACACGATGGATCAGAGTTGTGAATCTTCCCTGCATTCCTTCTCATGCTTTAGATGTCTCCTGGGTGCCTCAGCTTTGACCTGTGCTCTACTGTTTTGGTTATGTCGTTCACTATTCCATCTGCTTTGTTGATTATCCAATATATTCAATCAGCAAGGAGTCTCTGCAGTCTTCTTTATACAATAGAGTGCATGTGTCTTCCATATTTTTTGTTTATTGTGCACTAATAATACATTCATTTTCTATTAAATATGTTGCCTAGCTCTTTCTGTAGATTCCAAGCTGATCCTTGGGTCGAGTTTAACCCCCCTTAGTCAACTGAATTTGATCAATTGGATTAAATTCTTGGATCCAAATAATTCAATACATGTTAGAAACTGTAGTTTCTGTAGTAAACTTAATAACAAATCCCAAAGACACTCCACTCAATACTTTCTCCCACCCCAAACATAATTCTACGAACAAATGCCTACTGTTTTCAGCAGATTAATCAACCTCTAATCCATTTCTAGGTTCAGCTGGTCAAATGCCCTAAAATCATTTTCATCAGCCGATTTCTAGCTTTGTAGTAGCAGTTCGAGGATGTAACATTTAGCCTGAAGAATCTTAATATTATTTCCCTTGATGCGCCCACCAAAACACATTCTAGGGGCCAGGAAAGGAGGCAAGTCCCAAGCCTACCTCACAGCAGAACAGGATTTAAACCACACACCAGAGCAAACCAGCCCCTAGGTTCATACTGAAAAGCAAATTTGTACATTCAACTAACTGAAATCGTTCAACAACAAAACACATTCTGATAAATTATGAAACAAATTAAACACTTACTGTAGTATGTGAGGCAAAGAAGTCTTCATCTTTACTCTGAGGTGACAAGGGCGGATTTCCTGAATCATCGACCCACAGCTGAACAATATTAAAAAAAAATTAAAAATAAAACATGCAACACATCAAATTTTACTTTTGATGTTCAAGACAAACATTTGCTTTTATTCGTGTTTGGAGTTTCTCTCCATTCCAGTTTGAACTCTAAACTAGAAACAGAAAACGATGGAAAAACTCAGCAGGTCTGGCAGCATCTGTGGAGGGAGAAACAAGAGTTAATGTTTCGAGTCCAGTATCACACTTCTTCAGAAATCTTTAGAAAGCTGTGATCAATTTAAAAATAAATACAGAAAATTCTGGAAAGCGAACACCCATTGTGACGGAAAAGAAAAATTACAGCATTCCTTATGTTGATCCTTCATGAATACTGAAGACTGGAAAAGGAACAAGCATTTGGGTAAAAAAAACGTACACAAAAGAACAACTTACATTAAATAACCTGCAAGCTAATTAATAGAGAACAAATGGTATGGAAAATCAGTACGATGATGCATTCCTAATTTCCATAAGTTACATTTACACTGTTAGTTTAGGGCCAATGTAATTCATGAGTTGGGCCTGATCCCAGAGTGAAGTGGAGACGCGCTGGGAGTGTAAATCCTGTGTTTCCAAGTCTTGTTTACCAAGTGCCCAAGGAATCCACTGAAACTCACTTTCTAAACTACCTGATCTCAATTCAAATGCTTTTTTTAAAAAAAAAATTTTATTAAAGGTTTTCATAAAATATCAATAACAAAATGAGAAAGAAAAAAGAACCCAACAGGGTTAAGTACAAACACAACCTAAAAAAGCAACCCCCCAAACCCCTCCCCCGCTGTACATAAATAATAAATTAACATTAACACCCCGACTTAACACAACAGGTGTATACACCCCCTCAGACCCTCCAGTGTAAATAACATAAACAAAAATAAAGTAAACCCCCCCCACCCCGAGCTGCTGCTGCCATTGACCAATGTCTATTGTTCTGCCAGAAAGTCTAAGAACGGTTGCCACCGCCTAAAGAACCCTTGTACTGACCCTCTCAAGGCGAATTTCACTCTCTCCAATTTAATAAACCCCGCCATATCGCTGATCCAGGATTCCACGCTTGGGGGCCTCGTATCTTTCCACTGAAGGAGAATCCTTCGCCGGGCTACCAGGGACGCAAAGGCCAGAATTCCGGCCCCTTTCGCCTCCTGCACTCCCGGCTCCTCTGCCATCCCAAATATTGCAAGCCCCTAGCCCGGTCTGACCCTGGATCCTACCACCCTCGACACAGTCCTCACTACGCCCTTCCAAAATTCCTCCAGCGCAGGGCATGCCCAGAACATATGGGTGTGATTTGCTGGGCTCCCTGAGCACCTAACACACCTGTCCTCACCCCCAAAGAACCGGCTCATCCTTGTCCCAGTCATGTGTGCCCTGTGCAGCACCTTAAACTGCATGAGGCTGAGCCTCGCGCACGAAGAGGAAGAATTCACCCTCCCTAGGGCATCTGCCCACGTCCCCTCTTCGATCTCCTCTCCCAACTCCTCCTCCCACTTACCTTTCAACTCCACCACCGAGGCCTCCTCTTCCTCCTGCATCACCTGGTAAGTTCCCGAGATCTTCCCCACTCCCACCCACCCCCCCGAGAGCACCCTGTCCTGTACGGTGTGTGGCAGTAGCCGCGGGAATTCCACCACCTGCCGTCTGGCAAACGCCCTTACCTGTAAGTACCTGAAGGTGTTCCCCGGGGGGAGCCTGTACTTCTCCTCCAGCTCAGCCAAGCTCAAGAACTTCCCGTCCACAAACAGGTCCCCCAACATTCGTATCCCTGCCCTGTGCCACCCCGAAAACCCTCCACCTGTTCTTCCTGGGGCGAACCGGTGGTTCACCCGTAATGGGGTCCACGCCGAGGCCCCAACTTCCCCCTTATGCCCCCTCCACTGCCCCCAGATTTTGAAGTCCGCCACCACCACCGGGCTTGTGGTATACCTCCTTGGAGGGAGCGGCAGCGGCGCCGTTGCCAGCGCCCCCAGATTCGTACCCACACAGGACGCCATCTCCAGCCTCTTCCATGCAGCCCCCTCCCCTTCATCACCCACTTGCGCACCATGTCGCATTGGCGGCCCAGTAGTACCCACAGAGATTGGGCAGCGCCAGCCCCCCCCCCCCTATCTCTACTCCGCTCCAGGAACACCCTTCACACACGCGGAGTCCCTCGCGCCCACACAAACCCCATTATACTCCTGTTAACCCGCCTGAAAAAAGCCTTCGGGATAAACACGGGGAGGCACTGGAACAGGCACAAAAACCTTGGGAGCACCGTCATTTTGACTGACTGCACCCTACCCGCCAAGGACAGCGGCCCCCCAGCTCCTGGCCACCTGGACCCCCAAATATCTGAAGCTCCTCTCCGCCCTTTTTAGTGGGAGCTCGCCAATCCCCCTCTCCTGATCCCCTAGCTGAACTACGAACAGCTCGCTCTTCCCCATATTGAGCTTGTACCCCGAAAAGTCCCCGAATTCCCTAAGGATCCTCATTACCTCTGGCATTCCTCCCACCGGGTCCGCCACATACAGCAGCAGGTCGTCCGCATAAAGCGACACCCTATGCTCCTCCCCACCCCGCACCAACCCCTTCCAGTTCCTCGACTCTCTCAGTGCCATAGCCAGGGGTTCAATCGCCAGTGCGAAGAGCAGGGGGGACAGGGGACACCCCTGTCTCGTCCCTCGGTGCAACCGAAAGTACTCGGACCTCCTCCTATTTGTGGCCACACTCGCGATCGGGACCTCATACAACAGCCTAACCCACCTGACAAACCCCTCCGCAAACCCAAATCTCTTCAGCACCTCCCACAGGTACCCCCACTCTACCCTATCGAAGGCTTTCTCAGCGTCCATCGCCACCACTATCTCCGCCTCCCCATCCCTCGCCGGCATCATGAAAACGTTCAAAAGCCTCCGCACATTAGTGTTCAACTTTCTCCCCTTCACAAACCCCGTCTGGTCTTCATGGATGATCTACGGCACACAATCCTCAATCCTCGTGGCTAAGACCTTCGCCAGCACCTTGGCATCTACATTTAGCAAGGAAATCGGTCTGTAAGACCCACATTGCAGGGGATCCTTGTCCCACTTCAGGATCAAGGAGATCAGTGCCCGGGACATCGTCGGGGGCAAAGCCCTCCCCTCCCTTGCCTCATTAAAGGTCCTAATTAACAGCAGGCCCAACAGGTCCAAATATTTTTTATAGAATTCGACCGGGAAACCGTCCGGCCCCAGTGCCTTCCCCGCCTGCATGCTTCCTATCCCTTTGATCAGCTCCTCCAGCCCAATCGAAGCCCCCAGTCCTGCCACCAGTCCCTCTTCCACCTTTGGAAACCTCAATTGGTCCAGGAAACGGCCCATCCCTCCCTCCTCCCGTGGGGGCTCGGATCGGTACAATTCCTCGTAGAAGTCCCTGAAGACCCCATTGATGCCAACCCCACTCTGCACCACGCTCCCTCCCCTGTCCTTAACTCCCCCGATCTCCCTAGCTGCGTCTCGCTTCCGAAGCTGATGCGCCAGCATCCGGCTTGCCTTTTCCCCATACTCGTAGACTGTCCCCTGGGCCTTCCTCCACTGCACCTCCGCCTTCCTGGTGGTCACCAGGTCGAATTCGGCCTGGAGGTTGCGCTTCTTCCTCAACAATCCTTCCTCAGGCTCTTCCGCATACCTCCTGTCTACCCTCACCATCTCCCCCACCAGCCTCTCCCCCCGCTCCCTCCGCTCCTTGTGGGCCCTAATGGAGATCAGCTCTCCGCTCACCACCGCCTTCAGTGCCTCCCATACCATCCCCACTCGGACCTTCCCGTTGTCGTTGGTCTCCAAGTACCTCTCTATACTTCCTCGGACCCGCTCGCTCGCCTCCTCGTCCGCCAACAGCCCCACCTCCAAGCGCCACAGCGGGCGCTGGTCCCTCTCCTCCCCCATCTCCAAGTCCACCTAATGCGGGGCGTGGTCCAAAATGGCTATTGCCAAATACTCGGTATCCTCTACTCTCGCTATCAGCGCCCTACTCAAAATGAAAAAGTCGATTCGAGAATAAGCCTTATGGACATGTGAGAAGAATGAAAATTCCCTGGCCCCCGGCCTTGCAATTTAAATGCTTAAGAAACAAATCCTCCATGTCCACTTTCTATTAATTTAACTTTCTTACTTTTGGGAACATAAAGAGGACAGTTACATTTCAGTCTGGCAGGAGTCAGCAATATAAACACCTTCAGTCGGTCAGGAATCCACATTTCAGCCACAGCTCTTTTGTTAAGAGACAATATGAATGCTCCCGTCACCAGCATGAACAACACCAATTCATTAAATTCCAACATCCGCTTTTAGAGTTTACTTTACTTTAGAACTGCTGTTCTACAAATAATTTCAAGCTATGTGCATCACCACCATTGTTTGGAATGGTTAAAAGAACTACATTTTTAAAAATTAATTTTTATAGAATGCGGCCATCGCTGGCTAGGCTAGCATTTATTGCCCATCCATAATTGCCCTTGAGAAGCTGGTGGTGAGCTACCTTCTTGAACCGCTTGAGTCCATGTGGTGTAGGTGCATCCATTGTATTGTTAGGGAGGGAGTTCCAGGAATTTGACCCAGTGAACGAACGGCAATACATTTCCAACTCAGGATGGTGAGTGACTTGAAGGGGAATTTCCAGATTCCCATGTGTTCCTTCTAGACGTTAGTGGTCGTGGGTTTGGGAGGTGCTGCCTAGGGAGCCTTGGTGAGTTCCTGCAATGCATCTCGTAGATGGTACACAATTGCTACAGTGTATTGGTGGTGGAGGGAATGACTGTTTGTGGATGGGTGTCAATCAACCGGGCTGCTTGTCCTTGATGGTTACAAGCTTCTTGAGTTTTGGAGCTGCACTCATCCAGGCAAGTGGAGAGTATTCCATCATGCTCCTGACTTGAGTCACATAGATAGTGAAAGGGTTTTGGGGAGTCAGGGTTAGAGTCTCTGATCTTCTTTGGTAGCCACATAATTTATACGGCCAGTTCAGTTCAGCTTCTGGTCAATGGTAACCCCAGGATGTTGATACTGGGGGAGTCAACAATGGCAATTCCATCAAATGTCAAGCGGTGATAGTCTCTCTTGTTGGAGATGGACATTGCCTGGCACTTGTGGGGCACAAATGTCACTTACCACTTGCCAGCCCAGCCTGGATATTGTCACGGTCTTGCTGCATTTGAACACTGCCTCCTTCAGTATCTCAGGAGACGCGAAAGGCTGATTAATAAAATTGAGGGCATGGCATAGAAAGGTCGACTGGTTTTTTTTAAATTGGCTTCAAGACAGAAAACAAGCTGTGGTAAGTGGTTCTTTTTCAGAATGCAAGATAGTAGCAATGGCATTCCTTAAGGGTCAGTGTGAGGACCACTGCTTTATTTGGCGTAAAAATGACTTTGATATTGAAATACACAGCAAA
Organism: Scyliorhinus torazame; assembly: GCF_047496885.1. Lineage (NCBI taxonomy): Eukaryota > Metazoa > Chordata > Chondrichthyes > Carcharhiniformes > Scyliorhinidae > Scyliorhinus > Scyliorhinus torazame. The sequence goes on along the minus strand of NC_092725.1, from coordinate 84,937,450 downwards.
CTTTGTCAATGACAGCGGGGGGGGGGGGGGGGGGGGGGGGGGGGGGGGGGGGGGGGGGGGGGGGGGGAAGAGAGGCAGCCGCACACTGGAGGCCAACCACTCGAGGCCAACCGCATCGCTCACAGCAGAAGAAATGACCAAAGTGATGGTTGTGGAACATGAAAAACAGTTCACAAAGACATGGAAGCGATGAAGAAGGTGATGGGGGCGGTATTGAAAATGCTGGTGGAGGAGGCAATTGCCCCGGTGAGGGCGGCGGTATAAAGCGCAGCGGCGGAGGTGCGGGAGCAAGGTGAGACACTGAAGGAAGTGGAAAAGGTATTATCGCAGCACAGTGATCAACTCACCTCGATGGGGAAGGAGTTGCGGAAGGAGAAAGAGACCAACAAGAGTCTGCGAGCCAAAATGGAAAACCTGGAAAACAAATCCAGGTGGCAGAATCTGAGGATCGTGGGTCTGCCCGAAGGGGTGGAAGGCCCGAGGCCGACGGAGTATTTTGCCACGATGTTGGCGGAGCTATTGGGGGAGGGGGACGATCACTCTTGATACGAACTGGATCGGGCTCATCGGTCGTGGAGACCTATACCAAAGGCGAGTGAGCCGCCAAGAGTAGTAACTGTGTATTTCCGTAGGTATAGCGTGAAGGAGAAGGTCCTGTGCTGGGCAAAGCAGAAGCGAGTAGTGCAGTGCGCTGGTATACGCATATACCAGGACTTTACGGTGGAGCTGGCGAGGAGGCGGGCTGCCTTCAGCCGGGTGAAGGCGGCACTGTACATCAGCAAGGTGCAGTGTGGCATAGTATATCCAGCTAAGTTGAGGGTGACCTACAAATCCAAGGACTTTTATTTTGGGACGGCGGAAGAGTTTCCGAAGGCAGATGGACTGTGGCAGAATTGAGAAATGGGGCTGGGAAAGGGCCGTGGACCAATGTAGCCTCATGTAACTTTATTTTTTCACTGCATGTTGGTGTATGCACTAAATGAGTTGACGCTGCATATTTGGGCAAGGGAAGAGTTGGAACTTTCATTTGCAATGATGGTTCTTTGGGGCTTGGGTGTGTATGCGGAGGTTGTGTGCTAAAGGAGAATTCTTGGTTTTCCTGGGATCGGGCAAGGGCGAAGGAGACCCGGACGGGGGCCTCCACGCTGGCCGGTTTAAGCCGGCTGTTGAACAGGAGTGAGGTGGGGGAGGGGCTGTGGTCATCGGAGCCTGGAAGAACAGGTTTCGGTGAGTCTAGCCAGGGTGAAAAGTAGGGGTAAGGAACTGAGATTGGGGGGAGGAGTTTACAAGAGGAAGTGGAGGGGAGGAGTTTGGGAGGGGGGGTGGGGGAGTATCTACAATTCATGGCTGCCATTCACGGTACTCTTTCGGGGATTGGATGGCATCGAATATTAGGAGGGGTTTGGGGGCAGGTGGACTATATATGTTAACCATGCCCGGGGCGATTCCTTTTTCTTTTTTCCTCCTTGGGAGGGTTAGTTTGGGGGGGGGGGGGGGGGGGGGGGATGGGATCATTGCTGTTGGTAGGGGGATTGACATTGTATTCGTTACCGTTTACTGTTTGTTGGTGGGGGGTAAATCCTGAAGAAAATGTGAAAATGGAGAATAAAAATATTTTTCAAAAAAGAACAGTAAGGATGATACCGACCGGCTGCAAAAGAGCATGTGTAGACAAGCAGAATGGGCAGACAAATATTAGATGGAATCTAATTCACACAAAAGGGCAGGTATAGACAAGCAGAATGGGCAGACAAATATTAGATACAATCTAACTCACACAAGTGTGAAGTCATGACTTTTGGCAAAAGGTAGGAAGATCCTGTCCCACCGATCCGTCTGGCTTCTACAGTGGCAGAGCAACACGTTCACTTTAACATATTTAAGAAGATAGTGTTGGTATATCCGTTTAACGATGCCAGTTTCACTTTAACGTCGTTTGCGATTTCCTCTTCAGTGGCCTGTCAGTTCATATCACTTTTCCCAGTGCTTCCATGCTTTCCCTCAGTCCCTCTTCCGGTCCCCCTGACTCCCGGCCCTGTTCTTTAGTCAGTCCTCAGGATCGTTTCTTCAGCAGCTCCCAACATCTGGCTCCTGCTGCTGGCTTCACTCCAGTGCAAATTCAGAAGCAAAGCCACAAGTCCTCGGCTCCATCAAGTGGCAGAAGTTGATTGGTGCAGGTAGTCAGGACTTCCAACTGCTGCCTGAACTAAACAACTTCTGCCACTAGATGTAGCCCAGCTGAGATGAGGACAGTTGTAAAGAAAATAACTGCATTCCATGTTGCATTGCTTTTATATTTTGTGATGCATTTTTGTATGCAAGTTAATTCAACTAGAAATGCACAGTGCTGCATGTACATGATACAGGTATTTCACCTCCTATATTGTTTTTCATTGGGCGAGAAATGTCCGAATCAGTGTGGCTTTAACACTGATTCCTCTAAGAAGCTATGATTCACTTAAAATTGTGATTTTCAAGAATGCAATGATAACTCGAGAGGGCTTACTGTACCAGGTACAAATGCATATATATTTGCAGAAATTATATTCAATTAGAATTGATAAATGTTCATAAATACAATCCTCCTGTCACATGCTAACACAGTTTGCTCATGTGTTCAACTTCAGCTAATGGGTTGTGTTGCTGACAATGCTGATCTGAGTTACTCATTCATAATTACTATAATTTAACTGCATATTGATGTTTATACAGGAGTAGCATGCAATATGTAAAATTACAGCACACTGATATAGTATTGAAATAGTCTGTTGAAGTCTTAAGTGTGTTGCAGGGTAAGAGATATTGGGTTAAAATTAAATTGACAAAGCAATTCTCGGTCATTCAAGATCTACAGAACAGGGCTCCCATCTCTGTTGGATATATTCTGGGATGTCATCACATGACCTCCTACCTTCAATTGGCCCTCCACCAGACTCCTGCCATTGGTCACCCAACATCTCAGTCATCATGGAACCCCCCACCTTCCCAATGCCTTTTTCAATGTGTTCCAGCTTTGACTTTTGAAAATCTGGTCACCCTAGTCCTGGTCAGCCCTGAATGTTCCCAAACTCAAGTACATTGTGCAGTGAACTCTAGTCGGTCATTTTCGCAATAAATTATGCTTACCTCAGTCCCATATTTTCTAGTCGCAGCAACTGCCAGTGATCGGAGCTTCTCCCTATAAAGCTGCGCCGCACGGCTGTTGTATTTTGCATTAGTGTCGCTGGTGTTGCAACCATGTTGACTGAAGAAAGCATTCTATAAAAATCAAAATAAAGTTACCTTTATCTGCTCTTGAACTATACATAAAGATGCAGCAAAGTAAAGCAAAGCATGGACTTTATTTTCCAGTGCATCTTGTGGACATATCACTACCATTGTCCAGTAAGAAAAAATTACATGCCAAGCTTGTAAAGACACAGTGGTATCAAGCTAACTAGAGGCTTACTGCATTTACTAAGGACTGGTGGCCTTTCAGTGAACGATGTGATTAGAATGTTCACAGATTATGAAAAAGATTCCATTATAAAATTACTGATTAAGTACAACACAATATTTTAATTCCCTACCATTGACTTTTCTATTGATTTTGCCATTTATTTGTTCAAGCAACAGTCACAATTGCAGAATACAGTGCTATCATTTGCATTTCACTGGAGTATAATGAAGGGTGGGTGAAATCTGCATATTAAACATCCTGTAGAAAGGCCAAGATTTTGTTATTTCTTAATTTGCATCTAGAGATTATTTCCAGCTGTAAAACACTTGGGTCAAGTGTTGGTTAGGAATCTGTCATGAGCAATAGCAGAGAGAGCATTTTCAATTAGCAACATCACACAAGAACCATATAACATATTGCCTCAAGTATCAATTTTCCCCTCCCTACAGCATTTTGGTAGCAATAAATTAAACAATTACATGACAACAATGTTAATTGTGAAAGTAAATATTGTACGCAATGCGATATTGACTTTTTTTAACCTTCCATATCAATCAGTCTTCAGAAAATCATCAAATGGAATAACCTACACATTTGTATTTATTTTTAAAACCGTTCCAATTTTTTACAAATCCAGTGAACCCTGGATATCGAGGGATATACAGCATTGGTCAGGAGATATTCAGGGCTCAAAACAGCAGAAGCCCTAGAGTTGTACAGAATGTGCAAGAGGGAACTTAAATAGGAAATTAGGAGGGTGAAAAGGGGGTTGAAAGGATACTGGTAAATTAAAGGAAAATCCTAAATTGTTTTACAAATATATTAAGGGTAAAAGGATAACTAGGGAAAGAGTAAGGCCCTTTAAAGACCACAGTCATTTGTGTGTGGAGCCGGATGATGTAGGTAGAGTTTTAAATGAATACTTTGTGTCAGTGTTCACTTGTGAGAAGGACAGTGTGGATATAGAAATCAAAGAGAAGGACTGTAATAAAATTAAAAAGATCAACATAGATAGAGAGGAAGTTCTGAGTGGTCTGGCAGGCTTAAAAGTAGACAAATCTCCAAGGCCAGATGAAACATAATATAATAATAATCTTTATTGTCACAAGTAGGCTTATATTAACACTGCAATGAAGTTACTGTGAAAAGCCCCTGGTCGCCACACTCCGACATCGGGTACACCGAGGGAGAATTCAGAGTGTCCAATTCACCTAGCAGCACGACTCTCGGGACTTATGGGAGGAAACCAGAGCACCCTGATGAAACCCACGCAGACACAGGAAGAACGTGCAGACTCATATCCCAGGATGTTGAGTGAGGCAAGGGAGGAAATAGCAGGGGCGCTGGCAATAATATTCAATTCCTCTCTGGCCACAGGAGAGGTGCCGGAGTTCTGGAGGATAGCCAATCTGGTGCCATTATTCAAGAAGGGAGGAAGGGATAAACCAGGAAACTACAGGCCAGTCAGTCTAACCTCAGTAATGGGGAAACTATTGGAAGAAATTCTGAGAGACAGAATTAATGTGCATTTGGAGAGAATTGATAAATCAAGAACAATCGGCATAGTTTTGTTTAGGGGGTGTCACATCTGACCAATTTATTGAATTTTCGATGAGGTGACCAGGTGTGTAGATGAGGTCAATGCACTTGATGTAGTCTACTTGGACTTCAGCAAGGCTTGTGATAAGGTCCCACATGGGAGACCCATGGAATCCAAGGAAATTTGGCAAATTGGATCCAAAAGTGCCTGAGTGGCAGGAAGCAGAGGGTGATGGTCGAGGGGTGTTTTTCTGACTGGAAGCCTGTGCCCCGTGGGGTCCCACAGAGATCAGCTGTTTGTGGTTTATATAAACAATTTAGATATGATTTAGGTATGAGGGCTGATCAGGAAGTTTGTGGATGGTACGAAAATTGGTGGGGTGGTAAATAGTGAGTATAGCCATAAATTACAGGAGAATATAGACGACTGGTCAGATGGGCTGATCAGTGGCAAATAGAATTCAATCCCGATAAGTGTGAGGTGATTCATTTGGACAGGACGAACAAGGCAAGGGAATATATGATAAATGTCAGGATCCTGAGAAGTACCGAGGGACCTTGGCATGCATGTACACAGGTCCAGTAAGGTAGCATAGTAGGTGGATACGGTGATTAAGAAAGCATATGATATACTTGCCTTTATTAGCTGAGTCTTAGAGTTTAAGAGCAGGGAGGGTGTGCTGGAACTGTATAAAACATTAGTTAGGCCACAACTAGAGTACTGTGTGCAGTTCTGGAATCCACATTATAGGAGGGTTGTGATAGCACTGGAAAGGGTGCGGAGGAGATTTACTGGGATGTAATCTGGACTGGAGAGTTTAATGAAGGGAGATTGGATAGACTTGGATTATTTTCCTTGGAGCAGAGGAGACTAAGAGGTGACATGATTGAGATGTTTAAAATTATGGGAGCATAGATTGAGTAGACAGGAAGAAACATTTCCCCTTGGTGGAAGGACCAATTGCCAGGGAAGGGGCAGGAGATTTAGAGGGGATGTGAGGAAAAACACTTTTTTTACCCAGAGGGTGGTGGGAGTCTGGTGCTCACTGCCTGAAACGATGGTGGAGGCAGAGACCCTCATAACATTTATTTAGATGTGCACTTGTAAACCCAAGGCATACAAGGCTATGGGCCAAGTGCTTGAAAATGGGGTTAGAACAATAAGTTTTTTTGGCCGGTCCAGCCGCGATGGGCCGAAAGGCCTTTTCTGTGCTGTATGACTCTATGACAAGCCATGACCAAAGAAATGTAATGTAAGATCTTTGCCATCTACTCTATCAGAATTTTGGATTTAATGTTTCCATGGTGGTTCGAGGACTGATTTAATTATAGTAGTATGAAATGCTCTGGCCAAGATACCTCAGATACCTTATTTCACACAAGGTTGCTACAGCCTCACTACAGCAGAATAGTCAATCTTTATATGGGTTTCTGCTAACGTTTGTAAAACACAAGCCTCCTAAAGCACAGAATAGAAATATTCACAATACATTCACTAACTGGTAGTTGACCAATTATAACACAAAATTTTGAAAGCGCTGACAGGACTTTGTACTTACAGCATTTGCATTTCCACCAAGTTGCATACATCTCAGCTGAAACCAGGACCAATTCGAATCCAGTTCTGTCGATCTGGAAAATCAAATAACCCAAAGGAAATAAAATATGCATTAAGGAAGGCAGCCAACATTGCTGAGAAGAGGCTTTCCCATTATGATTTCTTAAAATCAACAACCACCATCACTGCATTTTTAATATTTAGAATACGGATTGTAAACATTCTATTCTGAAGTGTATGGTTATATATTATAAAGACATCAGCGCAAATATCATAAAACATCAAACAGAATTCAGCACTCGTGTAAAAATCAAAACATTACAAATGATAGAAAGCAAACAAAATAGAAAATGCTGGAGACATGCAGCACCTATGGTCAGATAAGTTAATGCTTCAGATATAACCTTGCTGAGTAATGGTGGGGGAGTTTGTACTGCTGCCTTTTCCTCTCTCGGCCAGCTTTCATTTCAATTTTGGATCTGATTTACCATCTGCCACCTCAACTATCCCCACATTCTCAGTTTCTTTAACTTCTTCTGCACTTCTTCACATCATAATCACCTCAATGGTCGATTACCATCAAAACATCTCCTGATTTTCTTTTAAACAGATTCCAGATCATTGTACGAATATTTCATGCGGTTCTCTTCTTAAACCTTCATTCCCACTCTATTTCAAAGATTTTTCATTTTAAACAAAATATAAAATTGATGCGCATTTTAAAATACACAAGTTTATGAACTTAATAGTTTAGCCTGCTTCTTTAAAGAAATCAAATTTAAATACAGGCTTCATCTCGAGGTCCAGGAGACATGGCACATTGGTAGCCCACAAACACTGCTTCTTCCAACACACCTGATCTGACTCCAGGACACTTTCTTTCACCTCCTCAATACCATCCTCCTCCACCATCCAACTCTAGTTCACTCTGTTACCACTTGGGGGTTGAGACTCTCCAGCGATCTCCATTATACACTGAGTAAAGCATTGGTTCGCAAACTTTCCGGGGGTACTCTGCTGTTTAAGGTGGCAAGGGATAGGTTCCGGTATTTGGGGATCCAGGTAACGCACGAGTGGCCACAAGGCATAGGTGGAGCCTAACTGGGTTGGTGGACGAGGTTAAGGGGGGCCTTAAATGGTGGGATACTCTGCATTTGACATTGGCGGGGAGGGTACAGGTGGTAAAGATGAACATACTGCCATGATTCCGGTTTGTTTTTCAGTCCCAGTCCCAGTAACCCCCCCCACCACCCCACAATTTCCTGACCCAAGGGCATTTTTCAGAAGGTAGATGGGCCCCCTCCCTGCCACAAATTCCAAGGTTTAGTAGGACTCTGCTGCAAAGGCAGAGGCGGGAAGGGGAATTGGCGCTCCCACATTTGCTGCATTACTATTGGCCTATAAAAATCTGGAACCAGCTGAGGCACTTTAAACTGGGGCACATGAAGGTGCGGGGTTGGAGCAGGGAGATGGCGGTTTTGTGATGAGGGTGGAGGCGGGCACTTGCAAGCGGTCGGGGTTGCGGACGCTGGCAATGGCGGCACTCCCGTTTGCCCCAGGGAAGTCCAGTGGTAGTGGCCATGCTGAGAATATGGAGGCAATTTCAGCAGCACTTTAGGTTGGGGACGGGGTTGAAGTTGGTGCTGATCCGAGGGAACTATGGATTTGAGGGATGGGAACAGTGAGGAGTGATGGAGATCAAGAACTTGCTTTTGGAAGGGGGGCTTGCAAGTTTGGAGGAGTTGGGGTTAAAGTTTGATGTCACATGCGGGGAGGGTTTCAGGTACATACAGGTGCAGGATTTAGCAAAAAAAGGTTTTTCCAACCTTTCTGGTGGCACGGATTGGGGACATATATGGGTGGCTGGAAGAGAATGGCACAACCTTGGTGAAAAGGATCAAGCGGAACTGGGAGGAGGTGGTGGGGACTTTGGTGCAAAGTAATGCAAGTGAACTCACCCTCCTCCTGCGCAAGGATGAATCTTATACAGTTTAATGTGAGGATCCTCATGACTCGGGCACGGATAGGTAGGTTTTTCCACGGAGGTAGTGGACCGATGCGAGAGGTGTGGGAGGGGGGCCAGCGAAACATGTCCATATATTTTGAGGGTGTGAGGCATTGGAGAACTTTTGGGAGGCGGTATTTAGGAACCTACTGCGGATTGTAGATGAAGCCGGACCCTATGGTGGCGACCTTTGGGGTGTTGGAGGTGCTGGGGTTGCTGGAGGGGAAAGGAGCCGATGTCATGGCCTTCTCCTCTCTGATTGCCCAGTGATGGATACTTTTGAATTGGTGGTCGGCCACTCCACTGGGGGACATGGCATGGTTAGGCAACTTGTAAGAGTTTCTCAGGTTGGAGAAAATCGAATTCGTCCCGAGTGGGTCAGAGGAGGGCTTCAAGGTACGATGGAGACCATTTATGACTATATTTGAGGTGAACTGGGGGAACAAAATACCTTTTTAAAAAACATTTATTTCAGGAAAACATGTATTTACTTACAAACATTATCAAGGTGGGTGTTCCTGCTTACTCGCTGCAAAGTCTGTTTTATCCTCGGCAAAAGCCAGGAGCAGAGCACACCACCAGTTACCACTCATTGCTAACACTTGACCACGCTGTCCACCCATGGACCAGCTCTGCTGGAAGGTCTCTGCAGACCCACAGGGTCGATGGGCACCAGTAAAAGAATCATTGGGTACAGCTTTACTCCAATGTGCCTCCATCCCAAAATCAAAAGGTATATTGTCTATAACTGCATAACATTTCCACTTTGCACAGCTGTCCTCCTGATCTCAAAGTGAGATTGTCAACTTTATGCTAACTGAACATATCCTAAAACAGACTTTTAAAGAAATATTTGGTTAAGTAATTAATATATTCGCGTGAATGCAGAAAATCAACTTGAAGATTCATTACAAGGTTAAGTTCATTCTTTATATTTCTTCCAGCCTTCACAATGCTAGTCCTGAAAGGTACCATACCTGATAAAACTCAAGTGAACGCCAAGCGATCGATGTGTCCCTGAACAGTCAATACAGAGAAAGACGCCATAGGTTATACTGGCCCAGCTAGGGTTCTTGGCTGAACAGTCAAAGCAAGCCTGCAAAATTAAATTTAAAACACTCAACATTAGATTCATCAGATTAGTATTTATTTTAATCAGCCCCTCCAAGGCCAGTGCAACTTTATAATAATCTTCGAGGACGCTCACAAGAACATGGCAGATTTATTTGTACTCCTGCTTTTTGAGAAAACCAACAAACCTGAATTTTACCATTGCGCAACACAATATATTTGCTTGGAAACAGATTAAGCCACCACAATACCAAAGTAAGTTTTACATGCCGAGTAAAAAAAGCAAAATAACACCGCAAGAGAACGGAATTAAGCTCAGCCTTCGGGAACTCTAATTTTACAAGGGCGAAAGGAAGGTGGAGGGAGGAGAGTGAATGACCAAATGTGACAAACCGCTTTACAACCAATTAAGGACTTTTTGAAGAGTAGCCACTATTATGCAACAAACACGGCAGCTAAGCATACTTAGCAAACTCCCAAAACCAGCATCGTGATAATGACCAGATAATCTGTGTTTCATGATGCCGATTGAGGGTAAATATTGGCCAGGACATTAGGGATAACTACCCTGTTCTTCTTTGAAAGAGTGACAAGGGATATTTTATATTCACACGTGCAAGCAGATGGTGCCTCAGTTTAACATCTCATCCCAAAGAGGCAACATTCCCTCAAGTACGGCACTGAAGTGTCAAACCTTTATTTTTTGCTCAAGGCCTGGAATGGGACTTGAACCCAGAACCGTGTGTGGAGCCCCGTCAACTCCCGCTAGGGTTTCATCCCCATGAAATCTCGCAAATGGTGAACTTGCACATGTACCAAGTCGGCACATGCACAGTGCGCGTTTCTACATGGGAACTTTAACATTCTAAATCGCGGATGATTGAAGGTTCGGGACTGTGAACCACGATTATATGGTTTGAGTATAGGAGTAGGGATGTCTTGCTGCAGTTACACAGGGTCTTGGTGACACCACACCTCGAGTATTGTGTGCAGTTTTGGTCTCCTAGTTTGACGAAGGACATTGTTGCTATTGATGGTGTCCATCGAAGGTTCACCAGACTAATTCCCGGAATGGCAGGGCTGTTATATGAAGAAAGACTGGATCAACTGGACTTATACTCACTGGAGTTTAGAAGAATGAGAGGGAATCTCAAAGAAACATATACAATCCTGATGGGACTGGACAGGCTAGATGCGGGAAAGATGTTCCCAATGTTGGGGACGTCCAGAATAGGGGTCACAGGTCTTTAATAAGGGGTAAGCCATTCAGGATTCAGATGAGGAAGAACTTCTTCTCTGAGAGAGTTGTGAACTTGTGGAATTTCTACCACAGAAAGCTGTTGGGGCCAGTTTGTTGGATATAATCAAGAGGAAGCTGGATGTGCCCCTTACGGAAAAAAGGATCAAGGGGTATGGGGAGAAAGCAGGAGTGGGATACTGAATTTGCATGATCCGCCATGATCATATTGAATGGTGGTGCAGGCTAGAAGGGCCGTATGGCCTACTCATGCACCTACTTTCTAAGTTTCTAACCACATTTACAACAAAGTTGCGATAGAGGAGATCATGAACAGCAGGAGTTGACTGTAATTTAAAGTCAACGCTCAAGCTTTGCTTTCACAATTGGAGTTTAATATGAAGCCCTTGATGAGATGATTGTTTTGTAATCACTGCTGAACTGATTATTCTGTAACTTACATACAGCAGCTGGCAATTTCCTTCAATTTATTGAGAGATTCTTCACTGAGTAATGAGAGCAAAGAATTGTCACACTTGCAGAGTTCTTGCAGAGTTCATAGTCTGGTCAAATTTTAAACCTAATTCCAGCTTAAAAAATATTCGCTCCACCCACTCTGTGTTAGCACATTTCACATTTCTCTACCCAAAGAATGCAGAGTTTCTTCCGATTTCAAAATTAGGACAGATAGGAAAAATTTAGTGAAAGAGGTTAAGTTTCAAGGAATGCCTTGAAGGAGGTGGTAAGAATGACGGCAGAGTAATTTAGGGAGGAAGTCCCAGAGGCTAGAGTTTAGACGGCTGAAGGAGTGGCCAAAGTTGGAGTAATGGAAATCAGAGATGCACAAGAGCCCAGAATTGAAGGAGTACAGTTCACTGAGGGTTGTAGGGCTTGAGGAGATTAAAGAGATAGAAGAGGCAAAGTCCTGTAGAGATCTGAATACAAAGAATGGCATGTCAAATTTGAGGCATGTTGCTAATTTTCTCCTTGGTTCAATTGCTCTGTTTTATTACCTTTGCTCTCGAGTCGCCAGGTATCTTTATGATACCGCCACGAGGTTCAAGTCCGAGTAATGATCAATAATCCAATACACCGATTAGTAAGATTTAAATCAACGCACATTTATTATACATAGTAATTGCTACTCATGCACAAATTCTACGTCTAAGTTACTTCTACAACTAACAGGCCTATACTTAACTTCGGACTGGCCCACCAGGTCAGGGGAACAAATGGCCTTTCGTTCGGGTTCTGAGTCTGCGGGATTCGAAGTTGAAATTGAAAATTGAAAATCGCTTATTGTCACAAGTAGGCTTCAATGAAGTTACTGTGAAAAGCCCCTAGTCGCCACATTCCGGCGTCTGTTCGGGGAGGCTGGTACGGAAATTGAACCGTGCTGCTGGCCTGCCTTGGTCTGCTTTAAAAGCCAGCGATTTAGCTAAGTGTGCTAAATCAGCCCCAGTACGGATTGGTAGCTAGGAGCGCCTATCTCGTAGCGAGCGTTGAGTATAAGACATACGATTTAGATGATCACTGGAGTCACTGCACCGGTCACGGTCAATGTTGGTTCGTTGTTGCTTGGTGACCCGGGCAGGAAGAAGAGCGTGAAGAGAGCGAAGAGGTGAAGAAGAGTGAAGAGTGAAGAAGAGTGAAGAAGAGAGCGATTTGAACTTGGGGCTCAATTCTTATAGTCCCCAGGGGCTTCCCGCCTTTCGGGGTGGACCCTGTACCTGGTCCTCAAGAGTATTGAAAGTCAAAGAGATCTAGGAGTACAGGTCCACAGGTCATTGAAAGGGGCAACACAGGTGGAGAAGGTAATCAAGAAGGCATACGGCATGCTTGCCTTCATTGGCCGGGGCATTGAGTACAAGAATTGGCAAGTCATGTTGCAGCTGTATAGAAACTTAGTTAGGCCACACTTGGAGTATAGTGTTCAATTCTGGTCGCCACACGACCAGAAGGATGTGGAGGCTTTAGAGAGGGTGCAGAAGAGATTTACCAGAATGTTGCCTGGTATGGAGGGCATTAGCTATGAGGAGCGGTTGAATAAGCCCGGTTTGTTCTCACTGGAACGAAGGAGGTTGAGGGGAGACCTGATAGAGGTCTACAAAATTATGAGGGGCATAGACAGAGTGGATAGTCAGAGGCTTTTCCCCGGGGTAGAGGGGTCAATTACTAGGGGGCATAGGTTTAAGGTGAGAGGGACAAGGTTTAGAGTAGATGTACGAGGCAAGTTTTTTACGCAGAGGGTAGTGGGTGCCTGGAACTCGCTACCGGAGGAGGTGGTGGAAGCAGGGACGATAGTGACATTTAAGGAGCATCTTGACAAATACATGAATAGGATGGGAATAGAGGGATACGGACCCAGGAAGTGTAGAAGATTGTAGTTTAGTCGGGCAGCATGGTCGGCACGGGCTTGGAGGGCCGAAGGGCCTGTTCCTGTGCTGTACATTTCTTTGTTCTTTGTTCTTGATTGGACTTTGTCCCAATCGCTTGGTTCGATTTTTTCCAATACTGGAGCAGTTCCCTGATTGCTGGGCGGTCTTGAGGTGCTCATTCACCTCCTTTGTTTTGGCTCCTGCTGGCGCAGAGTCTGGCTTTGCTTTGTGTGTCAAAATGTTACTTATTGTTCGCGGGGATTGCTCATCAGTATGCAGGTGGCTGTTCACTTTGTTATGCTGATGGCCGCTGGTATCGATGTTGTCTGGTTTTTGCAGAGATAAATACACAGCAAACCTGCAGCTGCTGGTTTTTGTCTTGTTGGCCGACTTTCCCATCAGCCTTTGCCGTTCGCCATTTTAAATCGGGAGTTGGCCACTTTAGGTGCCTACAGGCGCTGCTGGACTGGCAGGAAATGTAGGTCAGAAAGCAAAGGGGTGGGTGGATGAACAGGGCTTGGTGCGAGTTCGGGTATGGGCAGTGGAATTTCAGATGAATTTTAAAGGGTGGAAGATGGAAGACCAGCCAGTCAAGTCTGGAGGTAACAAAATCATGGATGAAGGTTGCAGCAGCAGATGTGCTGAGATGGGGTTCAGGACAAGTGGAAGTCGGCAGTATTGGTGAAGATGATGATACAAGGCCATAAGACGGAGGAGCAGAAGGCAGCCATTCAGCCTATTGAGTCTGCTCTGCCATTCAATGAGATCATGACTGATCTGATATGATAATCCTCAACCACACATTCCCACCTCACCCCCATAACCCTCGATTCCCTTACTGATTAAAAAATCTGTCTATCTCAGCCTTGAACATAGTTAATGACCCAGCCTCCAAGGCATCTGCAGAAAAGTATTCCACAGATTCATTACCCTCAGAGAAGAAATTCCTCCTAATCTCGGTCTTAAATGGGTGACCCCTTAATCTGAGATATGCCCTCTGGTCCTAGAGTCTCCCACAAGCGTCTTGGAAGCGCAGCTCAGGTTCAAATAGAATGCCATGGTTATAAATAAACAGCCGGATTCAGTGTCAGACAACAGCCAGGTAAGGGGGCTGAAATTGGTGTCAAAGGGAATGGGGTTGTCAAAGAGCTATGAACAATGGCTTTATTCTTCCCATTAGTTAATTCGAGAGGAGTTCTGTTCATTCAGTAATGGATGTTGGCCAAGCAGCTTTACAAATCAGAGGCAATGAAGAGAATGCAGTTGAGTCAGGATTTTCATTTCCCAGTTATTAAAAACATTCACTTTTGCCAACACCTTTGATATGGTTTGACACATCACACGACATGAGAAGGGTGTTTCAAAAGGAAACTAGCAGGAACAGGCCTGCTCTACATATCCTGTTTTACCAGGACGTCCACTATCTTGTACACATAGTATTACAGAGATTACTGAATGTTTTGAAGAGAACCCGGAGTGGGTGGCAATGATTTGTTTGACATTACAATTACAAATCAAACTAAATTGAAATGGGGGATGGTAAAATGAGAGTGAACTGGTTAATATTTTTATTACCTCATCACCTCCTCTCAGCTCCTCCACTGTTGATAAATGATCAGACTGCTCATCTGACATCCAAAACTAGATTAGCAGAAATTTCCTTCCAATTAAATATTGAGATTTTTTTTTGCCTGCTCCAAATTTTGTTCCCTAGCCAGCGATTGATTCAGTCTCTCTGCCTGGAAACAGTGAGTTTAAACCAGTCTGTTCACAACCTTGGTGTCACACTGAACCGTGAGATGAGCTTCAAACCACATTATTGTATCATCACTAAGGCCACCGATTGCCACCCCCATTACATCACCCAACTTTGCACTGTTTCAGTTAATTTGCTGCTGAAACCCACATTGAATCCTTTATTATTGCGGTGGCACAGTAGTATTGTAGTGTGTCCTGTCTCACAGGCAGTACAGACCCAGCAGAGGTGGCGACACAACCTTGATTCAAACATGGACAATGGGTGGCAATAGGTGGTCTTCGTGATGACACAATAATGTGGTTTGAAGCTGATCTCCAGATTCAGTTTGACACTAAGGTTGTCAACATGGACAAAAGAGCTGAACTTCAGACGGGAGGTGAGAATGGCTGCCCTTGACATCAAGGCAGCATTTGACAGAGTATGGCATCAAGGAGCCCTAGCAAAACTGGAATCAATGGGAAAGCTCTCCACTGGTTGGAGTCATATCTGGTGCAAAGAAAGATAGTTGTGGTAATCGGAGGTCAAACATCTCAGTTCCAGGTTATCACTGCAAGAGTTCCTCAGGGTAGTCTCTTAGGTCCAACCATCTTTAGCTGCTTCATCAATGACCTCCCTTCCATCATAAGATCAGAAGTGGGGATGTTCGCAGATGACTGTGCATCTTCAGAACCATTCACAAACTGCTTCAGTATCTGAGGAATCATGTCCAAATGCAGCAAGATCTGGACAATATCCAGACTTGGGCTGGCAAGCGGCAAGTAACATTCGCAACACATAAGTGCTAGACAACGACCATCTCCAACAATAAAGAATTTAACCATCTCCCCTTAACAGCATTACCATCACTGAATCCCCCATTATCAACATCCTGGAGAGGGGGTGGGAGGGGGAGCTACCATTGACCAGAGACTGAACTGGACTAGCCATATAAATAATGTAGCTACAAGGGCAGGTCAAAGGCTAGGAATCCTGCAGCAGGTAATGGAATACTCTCCACGTGCCTGGATGAGTGCAGCTCCAACAACACTCAAGATGCTCGACACCATCCAGAACAAAGCAGCCCGCCTGATTGCTACCCCTTCCACAAAGATTCAATCCCTCCACCACCAGCAATTCTGAATCCAATATGGGTCCTACAGCAACAATTACAAATCCCATTCTGAATTAGCTTTTCCCATCCTGTCTCCTGTATCTGTCTATTCCCTTTATGTATGCATCAACGCGGTTCAAAAGCTTGGGAAGGACTGGGATGGCGAACAGAGTTCAGATGCTCCTCATGCACATAAAGTCCCATATATCCCAAATAGCCTCTCATACACAAAGTCCAACTGCCTGGCTTCATGTGCCAATCTCTTTATAGAACTGTGGGTAGAGATATGAAGGCGAGTGTCCGGCAGCTCTAAAGCAGACAGCTCCAGGTTGGTACCCTTACTTGGCAGGCTACCTAAGAGAAGTTAATTCTGACTTCAAAGTCCCCAGCTATGGATTAACTAGTAAAATACATATCAGCTGACAATGTGGACGATCCCAAATAATGCTAATGGCTTGGACATCCATATCAAGGGCTCATCTAGGAGAAAGGCAACTCCAAAAGTAAACCTGTATCCTTTTCAGCTGCTATATTTGTTGCATGCATTGCATTAAATGTATTATCAGCTGTTTGGACGAGGGAATGGGAGGGGCTTTGCACAAACTCCACCCACTTAACTATACTCAACGTGCAGGTTGCTCAAAAAGTAATCAACCAAAACATCAGGCTTACTCAGCCCTGTGGCCACAGGGCAGGGAGACAGAGAGCGAGGGATACTACTCCTGGCTGGTCATTATTTACTGCAGTCAAAATGAAAAGCACAAGATGACTAGTTCTTGACACTCGGTTCGTGGAGTGTCAGATACTTCCAGACCACCAAACGAGACCGGAGCACAGTACAGCCTCATAGCCAGAATGCTGGACATGTACAGCATCAACATAGGCAACCTAAGCAAAACAAGGGGTTTGTTGACGAGTCTCAAGTGGTTGATGCAGGCTACACATTCTGCTGGATTGGCAAGTCCAAGGGCCAGCCCCAACAGTCAGGTATGGGTTTTGATCTGAACACGCAACCTTGACTCACTTCCTCTGGGGATTGGAGATCAGCCCATGACTCTTTGTTCAAGTCTTGCCCGTAACCAGCACCTAACACTCAATAGCACCTTTGCTCTAACAATGACACATACAGATGAGATCAAAGAAACAGTCCATGTTGAAAGAGAGACGCGCAGGACAGCACGATGGTGCAGTGGTTAGCACTGCTGTCTCACGGCGCCGAGAACCTGGGTTCAATCCCGGCCCCGAGAACCTGGGTTCAATCCCGGCCCCGAGAACCTGGGTTCAATCCCGGCCCCGAGAACCTGGGTTCAATCCCGGCCCCGAGTCACTGTCCATATGGAATTTGCACTTTCTCCCCATTACTGCGTGGGTCTCACCCCCACAACACAAAGATGTGCAGGATAGGTGGACTGGCCAGACTAACCTGCCCCTTAATTGGAAAGAAATTTTAAAAGAAAAAGAGACATACTCTCTAAGCTTTTCGTCTTGCACACATCAGACAGATTGCAAGATTACCAGCAGTGAAGAAAACAACAATTTATACTGCTAAGAGAGTGCTGATTGGTTGGCAAGTGGGCTCTTATTTGTCATGGAGAATGCAGCAGAGAGCAGTTTAATGCCAAGCTGTTGTTCAAATTCAAACCAGGAAGGTCGACTCTGATCCGTTAACGCATTGCCACGGGGAATGGCTGCCCATGAGCTTTTGGTTTCATTGAAAAAGTTGCAATGTGTGGACATTCTCTTTCTGCCTGCAAAGAAGAGGCCTGTGTGTGAATATGCATGGCTTCCAGCATATATAAATGAGATATGCTTTGAGCCCAAATGATCATTTTAAGTTGGTTTTCAGTGTAATGCTTAGTATAATCAAGATTGTTTAGCTAATGTTGTAATATCACAGAATTACATCTAAGGTTGGACACTATGTTTTGAGTTTTGCAAGCACAGGCTGGTTGAGTACAATCAGTACTTTGTCTATTGCAAACAGATAAAGCTACATACTGTTTGATGCAACTCGCCACTTCTTGGGACTTATGGTCTACAAACCTGGCATCACACTGGCACTGAAATTCATATACCACATCAGTCATTTGTTGATAGGCAGAATTTTCTTTGTAGGGCGGCAGGGTGGCGCAGTGGTTAGCACTGCTGCCTCACGGCTCCGAGGTCTCAGGTTCAATCCCGACCATGGGTCACTGTCCATGTGGAGTTTGCACATTTTCCCCGTGCCTGCGTGGGTGACACCTCCACAACCCCAAAGATGTGTAGGGTAAGTGGATTAGCCATGCTAAATTGCCCTTTAATTGGATTTTTTTTTAAAAATCATCTATATCAGAATTTATTTTGGCTTGACAGCCGCATCCTGCTGGTGGAGAATACCACTCATGTTGTTGCTGCATAGTATCAGATGTTTCTCCTGTAGCTCAAAATTTCTGAGACACTTTACCTAATCTGAGGTAGGCTGGGCACTGCTCAGGACCAAACACCTTAGGTCCATTCATGAGTTTACACAATATAGTGTTAATGATCTGATCAGGGTAGCTATTATCCCACAGGATGCCTTTGAAGTACCCTATTTCAGCATTAATCTTGACTTTTTACTGTTCCTTGCTGCATTCTCCATGGCAAAACCGCTATCAAAGAGTACACTTACCAAACGATCAGCACTCTCTTCTCATGCAGTATAGGTTGTTCTCTTTATTCTTGGTAATCTTGCAATCTTTCCTGGGGAATGCTAGACAAAAATCCTAAAAAGCATGACTCTTTTTTTCAGCAATATTCAAATCCTGTCCCGCTAAACAACTATTCCATGGTGACTTCAACAAGATAATCAGAGGAGTAATCCACAGGGCAAACTCATTACTCTTGGTGATTTCAATGCCTGAGTGGGCACAGACTGCAATACAGAGGAATGCGAGAATACCACGGTATTGGCAGAGCAAACCCCAATGGCCAGCTCCATAAGTGCAGTGAGTTTGACCTAATCATCACAAACATAATCTTCCAGCAAGTAGACAAACTCAGAACAACATGAATGCCCCTCAGATCCAAATACTGGCACATGTTGGACATTATTTTATAATAATAATCTTTATTAATGTCACAAATAGGCTTACATTAACACTCCAATGAAGTTACTGTGAAAATCTCCTAGTCGCCACACTCCAGCGCCTGTTCGGGTACACCGAGGGAGAATTCAGAATGTCCGATTCACCTAACAAGCACATCTTTCGAGACTTGTGGGAGGAAACCAGAACACCCGGAGGAAACCCACGCAGACACGGAGAGAACTTGCAGACTGCACAGATAGTGACCCAAGCCGGGAATCGAACCTGGCGCTGTGAAGCACCAGTGCTAACCATTGTGCTACCATTATTTTATGACGGAGATTGCAAGGATGTGCAATCTACTCACTTCCTTAAGAGACATAGAATGCTGGTCTGACCAGTGGATTGTCAGGAATATTATGTCTTTCAAGATAACATCCAAGGTGCTTCAGCACAGAGTCAAGCCACAAAGGAAGCTTGGAGTAACTGTTTTAAAGATAGAGCCAAAAGACAAGAATTGGAACTAGCCACAAGAATTCCTGACACCCCAGCGGACAATATAGCAATTGAAGATCCTTGGGAAAAGTTAAAGTATGTTTCTTGCAATGTTATGACACTCTGGGCTAGAGTGCGGTCAGGTCCAGCCCCACTTGACCCTCACAGCAGCATGGCTTCAGACGTCCTAGATTTTGTTAAACTGAAGTACCAAGACTTCTAGACAAAGTGCACGATACTCACAGATCTTATGTATCTGACAAGAAATCAGCAGTAAAATAATGCGATACCATCGTGATAATCGCCTGTTGCAGACAAAACTAAGAGATGAAGAGTCAATGGTGGGAAAATAAGGCTGCTGCGCTTCAAGCAGCTGCTGATAAAAACTATCTGAAGGCTCTACAAAATGTGCAATCAGTCTACGGCTCCAAAACCCAACAGTCTGTCACTCCTCCTCTCAGCAGATGACAATCAGCTCCTAATAGACATAAGATTCTCTCTCAATGGGCAGAGTACTTCCAATAATCACCTCAACCAACAATCCAATGTGCAATGAATGATACCATTGAGTCACTTTCACAGCACCTCTGGAACAGCTTGCTCTCCACCCTTCTCAAGCAGAAGTCATGAAGGTTACAAGTCTTCAAGAACTGATGGCATCCTTGAAGTATTCAAGTACATGGTTAGGAAGCTCACTAATCTCTTCTGCCTATCTGGAACCAGGGCTACAAGGATGTTACTGTAACTCATCTCTACAAATGGAAAGGGAGCAAGTCCATCTGTGACAATCATTGTAGAGTATCACTTCATTCCACAGAAGGAAATACTCTTGCAAAAGGTTATTCTTAATCGGATTGTCACTCATCGCATCGACTCTGTATACACAGAATCACAGTGTGGCTTTTGTTCAGTAAAGGGAATGACGGACATGATCGCTGTAGTATGTCAAATTCAAGAAAAGTCCCACGAACAGAATAAGGACCTGACCAGTTTTTGATACAGTAAATAGAGAAACCTGTGGAATGTGATGTAGAAACAGTAGAAATATGGCTACCCTAAAAAGGTAATCAGTCATTCACTCATTTTACAATGCCACGATGGCCATTGTGATGCAAAGTGGATCATCGGATGCCTTTCTTGTCACAACAGCACCAAGCAAGGCCAATTATTGGCTCCAGCTCAGCTTACTTCTCAGCCACGCACGCAAAGATCTTAACACAGGAGAACACATTCAAATCAGGAGAGATGGCAACCTCTTCAATTGCAAAGGCAAATGTTACTGAGCAACTACTGAATGAACCTGTTTGCGGACGATTGCTCTCTCCTAGCACCTATTCCAGAAGACATACAGCTGCTTGTTTATTGCTTTGCCCTATGCATATCCTCGTAACACTTTGGCCTGACAATAAGACAACAGAGATTTTGTATCAAACCACCCTTGGTCCCACGCTCCAAGGCTCGACATCACTATCAGTAACACACACACCCATTTTGTACAGAGGTTTTGCTATCTTGGGAGTATTCTCTCGAATAACACTGTGCTGGGTGATTAAGTCAACCATAGTTTGGAAAAAGCAAGTTCAGTGTTTGGCAGGCGGAAACAGTATGGAGTTTATCTCAGAACAAAGATCAAAAACTACCTGGCAGTGGTTATTACATCACTTCTTTAGGAGTGTGAGACTTGGAAAACTTACTACTGGCATCACATAAAACAACTAGAGGCATTTCAGCTCTGTTGTCTGACATCTATTTGCAATTTCAGGTGGTGGGCCAAAGATCCGCCACACCGAGGTTCGTGCAGAGTGCTACATACCTGGCATCAAGAGCATGTTCATCAGAGCTCAGTCTCACTGGGTCAGTTATGTGTTTGCATGCAGGGTTCCTGCATACCTACAGCCAACTGTAGGAGGAACCTACACCACAGAATGTCCCAAACTTAGATACCAGACCATCGAAAAAGCTTACAAGCGATTTTGACATTTGAGATCAGAGTCCATGCTTTCAGGACAAGTGAGGCCAATGCAAAAATGCTTCCATCCACCCATAACACTGACTTCATGTGTCGTATTTGCAAACAGTTATGAAAATCAAGACTATTGTTTGGCTGAACACTCATCCGTCAAGGAATGTGACAATCCAATGGAGTGCATTGACATGTCCTCTTCCTCTCCCCCTACACCCAGGACTCTGAAGGCAGTCCTTCAAGTTCTCCACTGCTACCTTGTTGCTTAGTTTAATATGTTAGCATTTAATGGTGTTTCGTATTGTTTGACTCCAGTGCCACTGGGGCACCCACCAATTGGGGGGGGGGGTCTCCATTGGCAGACTGGAAGATCCCACCTGCGGGAACAGCTGACAAATTCAGTCCTCTCTTTCAAACCTTATACTGATTGTCTATGGTTTTGTTCTGAGTAAAACTGTAGGAGTGAACCCCTTTTGTCACCACTATGGTTGGTATATGTAAGTATTTACAGGCATATTATGTTAGAAAAACGCCCAAACCTGGGGGGTTAGGAGATTGGTCAGATGGATATGAGGTGAAATTTAATGTGAAGAAATACGAGAAAATACATTTTGAGAAGGAGAATAAGAGGGCAGGCATACTACATGATAACATTATAAAAGGAGTAAAGATGCTAACAGACTTACAGGTTCTGATTAACAAACCTTTAAAAGAAAGCAATTTTAAAAAGCTGTTCAAAGAAAGTCTTTGGGATCCTAGGCTTTATAAAAAGGGGCAAAGGACCCAAAAGGAGTAATCCTAAATGGATCTAAGCATTGGTTAGACCAGTTAGAATATTGCAGCCAGTGTTCACAACCTTGGTGTTATATCAGAACAAGATGGTCTTCTCAGCACATTTCTCTACCAAGACTGCCTGTTCCCACTTTGTAACATTGGCTGGCTGGCCGACTCCACCCCTGTCTCGACCATTGAAACCCTCATCCATACATTCTGTTATCTCTAGACTTTACTATTCCAATGCTCTCCTGGCTGGTGTCCCATATTCTACCCTCTGCAAACTGGTTATCCAAAACTCTGGGGCCTATTGCCTTATTTGCCCCAAATTCCATTTACCCATCACCTCTGTGCTCACTGACCTACGGTGGCTTCCATTGTCTCAGATTTTGAAATTTGCATATTTTTTTCCAAATCCCTCTGTGGCCTCATCTCTCCTCTTTAATCTCCTCTGGCCCCAAAGCCCAGAGATACCTCCACCCATCTAATTCTGGCCTCTTGAGCATCCCCAAATGTAATTGCTCCACCATTAGTGGCCGTGCCTTTGGTTGCCCAAGCTCTGGAATTCCACCCTAAACCACTCTTTCTCCATTTAAGACACTTTAAAATCAACTTCTTTGACCAGGCTTTTATCCATCTGCCCTAATATCGTCTAATGTGGTTCGGTGCCAAACTTTGCTTCATAATGTTCCTGTGCAGTGTTTATTATGTTACAGGTGCTTATATAAATGCAAGTTGCAGTGAAAGCAGAATAGATTTTGAGAAAATAGTGGACCAATGTTTGAGAAAGAAAATTGTTTCTGGATACACGGAAATTGGACTAAGTGGACAGCTCGTTCAGAGAGCTAACATGACGGAACGAGCCAAACAGTCTCCTTCTGGTGTAGTAACATTCTATTTTAATGGTAACTATGATATATCACATACTGGTGTGCTTTTCAGCAGCTGCTGGTCTCTATTTCGAGCAGCTGCCTTGTTGTATCTAAATAACATTCACCATGATACCTTGTATACTATCACATGTAATACAGGACACTGAGAATTAATGGCCAGACTGTTGAGTCTAGACTCTTTCCCCCCCCCCCCCATGGTATTGTCTCCTTCCCATTTCTTAAATTGCTTTGTGACATTTCTGGCTGAGTGGGTAGTCTCTGTCATTGGTGTTTTGGAATGGCACAAGCCAATACTGATTCTCACCCTGTGGGCAGCATGTGATCCGATCACCATGTGGCTATTCCACAACATGACCATCATCTTCAACTCATCTTTCAGTATCCAGTTTTAAAAGAAACTGGTCACAAAAACAAGGAGGGTATATAACAGATGTAATTATCTTTTAGACATGTAAACAAGACTATGATATAAATTGTTTAGCCAGAACGCCTTTTAAATATCACCCAGTTTGTTAGGTGAGCTGACTCAATTCTCAGCAAAAGGCAGTAGACTGCCATATGTACAGACCCAGAGGTGGAACCAAGTTCATTATTATGGTTATTCCAAAACAAATATGGAGTCCCAGCTCATTTCTGCATTCACAGTGCAATATTTGTAACTAACTGAAAATTTGTCCTTTGTGCAATAATGCAGATCATTCCATACATTTAACACCCCCAGGAAATGTTAACCACATAACTAATAAAATCAGGAATTTAATCTTTCTTTTTGACACTGAGTTATGGAGTTAAAGATTGTCTTTCACCAATTAAAGTATACCAAATAAAAGAATGTGTCATCTCTCTAGTCTTGGGCAATTATTCCCACTTATTCTCTTGCAATGTTGCTTTCTGGCTTACCTTCAATTAAGTATTGGGACGATTGAAGCCATTGTTTTTGATCTCTGCTACAAATTCCATTCCCTAGCCACTGACTCCACCCCTCTCCCTGCAGTCTGTTCTTGACCTTGGTGGCACATCGCCCCCGAGACGCTTTTCCGACCACTGATTTGTGCCATCACTAAGACCATCTATTTCCACCTCCGTAACATCACTGAACTTCACCCGTCTCAGTTCATCTGCTGCTGTCATCGGCCCACGATGTTGTGCCGAACCTTTGTCCTCGATTAATCAGAGATTATCACTGTAAATTCAATGATAATCTCTGATTAATCGAGGACAAAGGTTCGGCACAACATCGTGGGCCGAAGGGCCTGTTCTGTGCTGTATTTTCTATGTTCTATGTAATCCTCAATCATGCCATTGATACTTCTAGACTTGACTATTTTGACATAAACTGGCTGGTGCCCCACATTTTACCCTCCGTAAACTTGAAGTCATCCAGAACTCTGCCCGCGTCTTAACTTACATCAAGTCTTATTCCCCTATCATCCCTGTGCTCGTTGACCTACATTGGCCCCTAGTCAAGCAATGCCTTTATTTTTCTCGATGTGGTGATGCCGGCTTTGGACTGGGGTGAGCACAGTAAGAAGTCTTACAACACCAGGTTAAAGTCCAACAAGTTTGTTTAAAATCACTAGCTTTCGGAGCACTGCTCCTTCCTCTGGTGAAATGATTTCACCGTAGGAAGGAGCAGTGCTCCGAAAGCTAGTGATTCAAAACAAACCTGATGTTGAAAGACTTCTTACTTTATTTTTCTCGTCCTTAGTTTCAAATCCCTCCATGGCCTCCCACCTCCTTCTTCCCCAGTAGCACAACCCTCTTGACTGAGATATCTGCACTCCTTAAATTCTGGCCTCTTGGGAGCCCCTGATTTTAAATGTACCACAGAGCCCCATTGGTGGCTGTGACTTCAGCTGCCTAGGCCTCAACTTCTGAAATACCCTCCCTACACCTCCCCGCCTCTTGACCTTTTTTACTTCCCTTAAAACCTATCTCGTAGACCAAGCTTTTGGTTATCTGTAGCAATATGAAGTTGGGTGCCATTCCGTCCTTTAAAAGCTCCTGTGAAGTAGCTTGGAATATCTTATTACGTCACAGGCACTACGCAAGTCTGAGTTGTTGCTGTTGTTGTAACCAAAGGTATGTGGGTGGGTACAATGCAATCAAGCTCCCTCCTTTCTAACTTTGGACTGAGTTAAATGCATACACTAGTGAAAACTGAATATTAGGCATGCAGAACAGAAATTGCTCATGATTAATTTAGAAATCTAGGTAATACAAATGGTTTCTGTTAGAAAGGGAGAAACCAATTTAGGGTGGCAAGAGAGCATGGACAAGTGCTACACACAGTGCTGAGTGGGCAGGAGCCAGCCCCTCCCCCCCCCCCCCGTACTTTCTTTACATGATAATAATCTTTATTGTCACAAGTAAGTTTACATTAACACTGCAATGAAGTTACTGTGAAAAGCCCCTAGTCTCCACATTGAGGCACCTGTTCGGGTACACGGAGGGAGAATTTAGAATGTCCAAATTCCCTAATACAGGTATTGTCAAACTCGGGGGCGCGACCTGAAGGTGGGTCCCGGGAGGGTCGTGGAGCCGTCCATCGCAGCGGTCCCGATTGCGCAAATCCGCGCGCAACAGCCGGCTTTTAATAATGCCGGCTGCGAGCGGCCTTCAGCATGGCCAGGAACAGATTTTAAAAATTTGGCCGCACTGCGCATGCATGCCTGATCATCGGTGTGCATGCGCAGTGCAGCCACATTTTTTTTTATATGGTCGCAGCCTTTTTTTTTCCAAGTTCGGGGGGCCAAAGGGACCAAAGGGATCATTGGGGCCAAAGGGACCCAAAACCATTTTGTCCATTTTTGTCAGCAACAAACAAGGCAAGAGAAAATGGTGGGCCGCGCAGGTCGGCCGGCGTGGGCCGCGAACGTCGGCCGGCGTGGGCCGCGAACGTCGGCCGGCGTGGGCCGCGAACGTCGGCCGGCGTGGGCCGCGAACGTCGGCCGGCGTGGGCCGCGAACGTCGGCCGGCGTGGGCCGCGAACGTCGGCCGGCGTGGGTCGCGAACGTCGGCCGCGAACGTCGGCCGGCGTGGGCCGCGAACGTCGGCCGGCGTGGGCCGCGAACGTCGGCCGGCGTGGGTCGCGAACGTCGGCCGCGAACGTCGGCCGGCGTGGGCCGCGAACGTCGGCCGGCGTGGTTCGCGAACGATTGCCTCAATAAATTGAATCTAATCCAATTTTGCAACTGATATTCTGTGGGATTTTAAACATGGAAAGTGAGGCTTGGCCAATGTTAAGAAACGATATTGCAGGGGCAGCACGGTGGCGCAGTGGTTGGCACTGCTGTCTTTCGGCACCAAGAACCCTGGTTCGATCCCGGCCCCAGGTCACTGACCGTGTAAAGTTTGCACATTCTCCCAAATGTTTCTGTGGGTCTCACCCCCACAACCCACAAAATGTGCAGGGTGGGTAGGTTGGCCATGCTAAATTGCCCCTTAATTGGAAAAATTAAAAGAATTGGGTACTCTAATGTTATAAAATTTTTTAAAACATATTGCACTCATACATACATACAATCCCTACAGTGCAGAAAGAGACCATTTGGCCCATCACGTCTGCCCGATCCTCTGGAAAAGCACTCTACTCAGGTCCACTTCCCCGCCCAACCCATCCTATCTCTGCAACCTAACCTGCATGTCCCTGGACACTAAGGGGCAATTTAGTATGGCCAATTCACCTAACTTGCCGATCTTTGGACTGTGGGAGGAAACCACCGGAGCACCCGTAGGAAACCCACATAGACACGGGGAGAAAGTGCAAACTCCACACAGACTGACCCAAGGCTGGAATTGAACACAGGTCACTGGCTGTGAGGCAGCACTGTGCCGCTGCAAAGGTGATCTCCAGTTAAGATATCAAAACTACAAAATACATGGAAATATTTAAACACTTTAGATTCAATGTGATAAACATACACTGGACATAAGGTACTGGCAATCAACCGATTATTTCTCAATATACTTAATAAACTCAAATAATCCTATAGCTCAAATTTAAATAGTTAAAAGGGGCACATACTGCCAACATCACTACCTTTGTTGTTTGTTCACCTAAACCAGTTCACCTTTATCATGTTCAGCAAGATAACAGTCATAAAGTTTGAAATGCATTCATTGGCATCCCAGTGGCACAAAGCTAAAGTGGTCAAATTCCAACTGCCCACTTCTGCTGACATCTTCATTTGTTTAAGCCATTTGTAGCATCTCGAATCAAAACTTCATAACCATCCCAACATAGGTATATAAAAATATGCCATGCAACTATGTTATACAGACCTCAAGCTAATTTCTCTGTAGGAATATATTACAGAATAACTCGAAAATAGTGATCACACTAAATCCTTGCAATTTGTACTCAAACTTGTTCATTTGGATAAAAGTTTCTCTTTTTGTTCTCTTCAAGCCACATGCAATCAAAAACCAAGTGCTCGCCAAGCTGAGCCAGAATTTTCCAAGCCTGTGGTTATAGCCCAATGACTCTCCCTCCTTCCTCAGGGAACTACTCAGCTTCTGCTCAGCAACTACAAAAGCATTACATAAAAACAAAAGCAAAATTTTACAGATGGTGAAAATTTGAAATCAGAAAATGCTGGAAATACTCAATAGACTGGCAAATCCATGGAGAGACTACACCCAAGATCAGAAACTCAAAAGTGGGGAAATCAAACCTGTATTTATCCAAAATAAAAACAAAATATTATGGATGCTGGAGATTGGAAATAAAAGCAGAACATGTTGGGGAAAGCTCAGCAGGTCTGGCAGCATCTCTGGAGAGAAACAGAGTTAACGTCAAGTCAAAAATGGCTTCTTCGGATCCTGGTCCATGGCAACAAATATGGGAATGGAAATTTACTTAATTGACACACTTAAATTGCAACGTGAGATTATCTTTTTGAAGGTTAAACTGTTGCACGCTACTGATTCTTGAAACAATGGTACTTTTTAAATCCCACATTGGACCTTATGTAGATTTTTACTCTTTAGATCCAACATTCTCCACCCTAATTCCAAAACACCAGATTCTGAAGAAAACAACTGGCTTTCAAGTGCCTCCTGATTGAGGCCAGGGGCTGCCCTCAAAAAGAAAATCGCATTCTCACGCTTACATTTTCAAACATGAAAGCAGCTCATTTTGTTCAACAAATCATCTTTCAAACCTTTTTCGTTCCACTGATTATGAGGGTTGTCCAGCCCAGACTGTTTTGCATTCAGCTCCTCGCTGCTTTTAAATTTCTGTTCCACATGATTGACTGATGGAAATTAAAGTTCAAGAAAGACTCATTTGACTTAAATTATAATTTAGGGAAATTCACATTTCATTGGCGCGGAGGGGCAATTAAATTAACCTGATATTCTAGTAATACGTTCAATGTAATACATTAAAACATCCAAGCTGATACAAATCCATATTTTTTATCAATCTTGCGTTCACAGACACAACCAGACTTCTTCATCCCCATCCACACTTACCCATTTCCTTTCTAATAAAGACGTTGGCATATGACTCCAAGGTGCTGGCAATCCTCCACTATTTTGTCCAAATGAGCCATTCCTTGTATTTATTAGAGTTTCGACAGTAAACTGTGCTTGCAGATGTTGATTAGACGAACGCATCAAGGATACGCATACGTTTATTTGTGCCTGATGTCCACCAGACGTTTTCCATTAGAAGTTAGTGAACTAACGTTGCGGGGGGGGGGTCCCGCAAACTACGTTCATATGTTTTGATCCTGTCCAAAGCTGGAGGATTACTGGAAGGATGTGTTTAGGGTAATCTTGAAAGTGGTGCACGTGAAACTGGACCTGGGCCCTCGGGAGGCCATATTCGGGGTGTCGGATCAGCCAGGCAGAAACAGGCGCGGAGGCAGATGTTGTAGCCTTCACCTCGTTGATCGCCCGAAGGCAGGTGCTGTTAGGCCCTGGTGTGGCGGGGGGACCTGCTGGAATTCTTGATGCTTGAAAAGGTCAAATTTGGACTGAGGGGAAGGATGGGGGGGGGTCCTACAATTCATGGGTGTTATTCATTATGCACTTTCGAGAATTGGATCACATCAAACACTATGGGGGGGGGGGGCTAGAAGGTTTGGAGGGAGAGGGACTGATGTGTTAATGGCGACTAATGGGTGATTCCTGATTCCTTTTTGTCATTTGTTTATGTTAACATGCAGGCTAATGTCTGGGGTTTGGTGGGAGGATGGGATCGTTGTTATTGATATGGGGATTGACATTACATTCGTTACTGATTATTGTTTATTGTTGGGTGCAAATTTGGGAGAAAATGTGAGAAAGGAGGAGAATAAAAAATATTTTTAAAAGTCAGTGAACTGGTTTCTTTCCCACCCTGAACCAGGAGCCTCAGGGATTGCCCTAACTGGAAGGGAAACTTGGTTCTCCATAGTTTTCATGGCTTCTAGGTTATGCAATGGGAAACATGCCTTTTCTCAGTCCCATCCAGTTGTATCCAAAAGATTAGAGGAACAGGTGACCCAATATCCATTGGAATTGTCAATATTGCGACTACAACACACACAAATTTAAACAGATTTTCATCAAGATTGTATTGTATTTATTAAGTAGATTTCTACATGGAGCTTCCAATCGCAAACAAGGACACACTACTTTAAGATCACAAATACAGCAATTGAGTTCAAAATATACAGCAAAATATTCCTTTACCATCAGACAGCACCAGGGAAATAAAGCATTAAATATCTTTGAAAGAGTAAATGCCAACACAGTAGAAGCAATTCAGAAAACATTTGTTGGGGTGTCTGTACAGACTAAGCGAAAGCATCTGGACAATTGCTGTATCATATTTTTTGTTTATTTTCTAACCGATAAAAATACACAATACAAATTTCAGTCCAATAACCAAGTATCACACACATATTGTAACAACCGGGACTTTAGGAATGATCAGTAATGTTTATCACGGTAGCTTGTGCAGGTTTTCCCTCAATTTCACAACCACCCCTTCATAATTCACAACAGCTGCTAGAGCAGAGGATCAGCGACACTAAACCTTGCCACGTACTGGGTGTCAATGCCCGTCAGTCAGCACTGCTCACTTACTGATTCTCATCTCAATTAATTCCAGTCACAGTCCCCCCCCACTCTACTGCCCAGTGGCCAGGCCGCAAGCCCCGAGCCAGCCCCGCTGTGCGACGTGTCACTCCAGCCCCGGTCCGAAGCAGCGCACAGCCCGCCGATAGCCGGTCTCCAGCAGGGCACCGCAACCCCCGGCCCCGCGGCACCCTCCGGCCGCCCGCTGTCGGGCCTCACCTTGTTGCTGGCGACCGATCGCAGCCGCTTGAAGATGGAGCCGATCTCCTGCTTGCCTGGCTCCGACATCTTACACAGGAACAAGTGGCAGCGGCTGGAGCCCTCAGCACTTCCGGGGCAGAGGCAGCAGTTGGGAGGAGCAGAGTCTAAATCAGACTGAACCAGACCAAGCACAAAGAATACTCAACCACAAAAACCCTACTCTACTGAGTACTAAATTACTGAACCATACCAAGTACTAAAAATACTCAACCCCAAATACCCAACCACACTGACGACTAGAAATACTCAAATACACTGAGTACTAAAAATACTTAACCATAAATATCCAACCACACCGATACTAAAATACTCAAACACACTGAGTATTAAAAATATAAACTCAAATATCCAACCACACTAAAAATACTGAACCACACCAAGTACTAAAATACAAAACCACAAATACCGAACTACACGGAGTACTAAAATACACAGAGTACTAAAAATACTAAACCACAAACACCCAACCACACTGAGTACTAAAAATATTCAAACACAGTGCTAAAAATACTCAAACATGCTGAGTACTAAAATACTCAAACACACTGAGTACTAAAATACTCAAACACACTGAACTAAAAGTACTCAAACACCTTGGGCGGGATTCTCCGAAATGGAGGCAGAGTGTTGCGCCGTCGTGAACGCCGGCGAGGTTCACGACGGCGCGAAGCGGCCCCTATCCCGACCGATTCAGGGCCTGATAATGGGCTAGGAGCGGCGCCGCGTCATTTACGCGCACTGGGCCTTGGCTCCGTGTAAAGGCTGCGCCGCATACATGACGCGGCCGGCGCTGCATAACTGGCGTCACCCGCGCATGCATGGTTGCCGTCCTCTCCGAGTCCGCCCCGCAAGAAGATGTCTGACGGATCTTGCGGGGCTGCAGAAGAAAGGAGGTCCTCCTTCAGAAAGGCCGGCCCGACGATCGGTGGGCACCGATCGCGGGTCAGACCCCATTTCAGGCCCCCCTCCCGGTGCAGGATCCCCCCTCGCCCCCCCGCAGGCCGCCCCCCCATCGTTCCCGCGCTGTTCCCACCGGCAGCGACCAGGTGTGGATGACGCTGTGGGGAACCCGCTGTTTTCGGCAGGCCGCTCGGCCCATCTGGGCCGGAGAATCGTGGAGGTACAGGTGAATCGCCATTTTGGCTGTCTCGGGCGATTCACGCGCCGCGCAAAACGCGATTGTGCCAATCTGGCCGCTTCCGTGAATCGCGGGAGGACGTCGGACTGGCGTCGCGGGAAATTCTGGCGACCCAGGCGATTCTCCCAACCGGCGCGGGAGCGGAGAATCGCGCCCCCTGAGTACTAAAATACTAAACCACAAATACCCAACCACACTGAGTACTAAAAATATTCAAACACAGAGTACTACAATACTCAAATGTGCTGAGTACTAAAAATACTTAACCACACAGTACTAAAAATGCTGATCACATTCAACCACACAGTATTAAAAATATAGATCACACTGAACCACACTGATCACACTCAATCACACAGTATTAAAAATATTGATCACACTCAACCACACAGTAGTAAAATACTGATCTCACTGAACCACATTGATCACACTCAACTACACAGTACTAAAAATACTGATCACATTGAACCACACTGATCATACGCAACAACACAGTATTAAAATACCCAACCATACTGAGTACCAAAAAATACTGAACCACAACTGAGTACTAAAAATACTCAACCACAAATTCAAAACCACACTAAGTATTAAAAATATTCAACCACACTCTCTACTAAAATACTGAATCACAATGAGTATTAAAATACTGACCACATTGAACCACATTGATCAAACTGAATCACACAGTACTAAAAGTACTGAATCACACTGAGTATTACAAATGCTTAACCACACTGAGTACTAAAAATACTGCATTGAACCACACTGAGTACTAAAAACACTGATCACACTCAAACACAGAGTACTAAAAATACTGATCACACTAAACCATGCTGAGTATTAAAAATACTGATCACACTGAGTGCTAAAAATACTGATCACACTGAACCACACTGAGTATTAAAAATACTGATCATACTCAGCCACACTGAGTACTAAAAATGCTGATCACACTCAACCACACAGAGTATTAAAAGTACTGATCATACTCAGCCACACTGAGTACTAAAAATACTAATCACACTCAACCACACAGAGTATTAATAATACTTACCACACTCAGCCACACTGATTACTAAAAATACTGGGTGGAATTTTACCAAAAAATGGTACAGTGATAATTTCAATAAGAAAAACGGTGCAAATCCCGTGATTGCCGGCGGTGGGAAATTTCGTGAAATTTTCAGCCTCTTAAACAAAGATTTTTTCCCACATATCCGCCATTTGGCACGGTGGCACAGCGGTTAGCACTGCTGCCTCACAGCACCAGGGACATCAATTCCGACCTCGGTGACTGTCTGTGTGGAGTTTGCACATTCCCTCCATGTCTGCCTAGGTTTCCCCCAGGTGCTGTGGTTTCCTCCAAGGATGTGAAGGTTAGCTGGATTGGCCATGATCAATTGCCCTTTAGTGTCCATAAGGTTAGGTGAGGTTACAGGGATAGGGCGGGCATTGGGCCTGTGAAGGGTGGTCTTTCAAATGGTCAGTACAGACTCGATGGACCGAATGGCCTCCTTCTGCACTGTAGGGGTTCTATGATTCTTTGATTCTATGAATTGTGCTGCACTCATGGGAGCTTCCCGCTGCTTTCTTGCCATGGGGCAACTTAATCACTGCAATTAGTGGGGAGCTCCATATAAAACCTTCCCAGGACTCCCCAGTATTTGTTCCAGATCCATTTGAGCGGATGGCTGCCAGGAAGCCAGCACCCTGTTTCTCTGAGGGAGCCCTGACCATACACCTGGATGGAGTGCTGCAGAGGTAGGACCTCCTATGCCTGCATTCCCACCAGCATCCATCCAGCAAGGTGACCACCCCCACCTTTGTCAGTGCCTGCTCACTATAGAAGAGGGTGGAGCAGCAGTGCCGCGTCTTCTTCAAATGAACAGGGTAAGTCTGCCATCTCCAGTTTCACGCAATACCCCGTCACACATTCCTCACACCTCCAAGGTGATTTCTTGTTTAGCCAGCTTGCAGGATGCCACTGCCTGTCACAAGGCCCTCTTTCACCCCCCCCTCCCCCCCAACCCCATGGTCTCCTCGAGTATCTACTCTGCTCCTCACATCCCTGCACCCACTTCAGTCCCATGCATGCCACTCCTCATGACCATCTAAACAGGCAGGACACCCGCCTATACAGTCCCCATCTGTCTCTCTGCAGGACAAACTCACCCATAACAGGCGTGAGCGTGCGGAGCTATTTGGAGTGACACACGAGCTCCGATGTTTCACCACATTTGAGGAAAGAGCCTCACATTGTTGGTGCCCAAGACACTGCTAAGCCCCTGGTGACATGCCCTTGGGTCTTACCCCAACAACTGAAATACGTGTAGGGTAGGTAGATTGGCCACACTAAATTGCCCCTTAATTGGACAAAAAAATAATTGGGTACGCTAAATGTTTTTTAAAAGAGGAAAGCTAATGATATGCTGGCCTTTATCGCGAGAGGATTTGAGTATAGATGTTGGGATGCGTTCGTGAGGCCAAACCTCAAGTATTGTATGCAGTTTTGGTCTCCTAGTTTGATGAAGGACATTTTTGCTATTGAGGGTGACGAGCGAAGGTTCACCAGACTAATTCCTGGGGTGGCAGGACTGACATCTGAAGAAAGACTGGATCAACTGGGTTTGTACTCACTGGGGTTTAGAAGAATAAGAGGGATCTCATAGAAACATATAAATCCTGATGGAACTGGGCAGGCTAGATGCAGAAAGGATGTTCCCAATGTTGGGGGTGTCCAGAACTAAGGGTCACAGCATAAAGATAAGGGGTAAGCCATTCAGGACTGAGATGAGGAAGAACCTCTTTTCTCAGAGAGTTGCTATCTTGTTGAATTCTCTACCACAGAAAGCTGTTGGGGCCACTTTGTTGGATATATTCAAGAAGGAGCTGGACATGGCCCGTGCAGCTAAAGGGATCAAGGGGTGTGGAGAGAAAATGGGAGTGGGAAACTGAATTTGCATGATCAGCCATAATCATATTGAATGGTGGTACAGGCTCAAAGGGCCAAATGGCCTGCTTCTGCACCTATTTTCATTGTTTCTATGTTTCCAAGACTTGCTACAATGACTCCGCTTGGACTGGCATATATCTTCTAGATGGGTACTGGCAGTTTGCACAAAGTCCTTGGAAAATATCCATATGTTTTCTAGGACGGCCTTGGAAAGACAAAGAGGCCCAGCCCAAATATTATAGGGTCAGTCCAGTGCCATACATCCTGCTGTTGAAGGTGAATGTCAAGCTGAGCCAGCTGGAGAACCTGGGCATCATACACCCGGTCCAGTTTGCAGAGTGCGTAGTGCCAGTGGCCCTGGTGCTGAAGCCAGACAAGTATGTTCGCCTGTGTGGCAACTATAAAATGACTGTCAACAAGCCCTCCTGCCTGGACAGGTATCCATTCATGGGAACCAATCCTTCACGAAACTGGACATGAGCCCAACGAGTGTACAATTTTCCAGCGGCTGATGGAAAATATCCTCCAAGGGCTCCCCAGGATTGTCTTCCTGGTCAATGTACTTATTACAGGAGCCATCAAGAAGGAACACCTGGGCAACCTAGAAGATGTCCTTAAACGGTTTCCTGATGCGGGTGTCCACCTGAGAGAAGTCAGATATCTGGGATACCGTGTCGACAAGGACGTGTTGCACCGGGTGGATAAAAATATCCAGGCCATTAAAGGAACTCCGACACCTGAGAATATGACAGAGCTGAGGACATTCCTAAGACTCGCCAACTAGCATGGGAAGTCCATCCCAAACCTGGCTACCTTGTTGAACCTCTACAAACGCTCCTAAAAAGGAACCAGAAATGGGTGTGGAGAGCACCTCAAGTTGACACATTACGACCCGTCAAAGCTACCTGTCCTCATATAGCTTTGCATAGGCATTGGGGCAGTGTTGTCCCAGCAGTGGGACAATGGGGCGGAAGGGCCAATAAACTACGCGTCCAGGAGTCTGGCTGAGTGAGTTTTCCCAGTGAGCCAGAGAAGACACAGCCAGAGTGAGACAGAACCAAGAGTGAGTTTGGGAATTTGAATCTAGGTGGGAATTCGAAGCTGGGTGGGGAGGAAGTGCTTTTTATCCCTGGTAAGTGACCGGTAAGCAGTGTTTCTGTTTTTCTTTTTCTTTTCATTCGTATGTTTATTTATTTTTTTCTTCGTTGTTTATTTATTTATTTAATTTGGGGGGGGGGGGGGAATTGTAATTGTTGAAGTTAACCAAAGGTTTAAGACATGGCAGGAGTTCTCAGACCCGTGTCATGCTCCTCGTGTGCGATGTGGGAGCTCAGGGACACGTCCACTGTCCCTGGCTCCTTCACGTGCAAGAAGAGTGTCCAGTTGCAGCTCCTGTTAGACCGCTTGACTGCTCTGGAGCTGCGGATGGACTCACTTTGGAGCATCCGCGATGCTGAGGACATCGTGGATAGCACGTTTAGCAAGTTGGTCACACCGCAGGTGAAAGGTACTGAGGGAGATAGAAAATGGGTGACCAAAAGACAGAGCAAGAGTAGGAAGGCAGCGCAGGTATCCTCTGCGGTCATCTCCCTGCAAAACAGATATACCGCTTTGGATACTGTTGAGGGAGATGGCTCACCAGGGGAAGGCAGCAGCAGCCAGGTTCATGGCACCATGGCTGGCTCTGCTGCACAGCTGGGCAGGAAGAAGAATGGCAGGGCTATAATGATAGGGGACTCAATTGTAAGGGGAATAGACAGGCGGTTCTGCGGATGCAATCGAGACTCCAGGATGGTATGTTGCCTCCCAGGTGCAAGGGTCAAGGATGTCTCTGAGCGGCTGCAGGACATTCTGGGGGGGAAGGGTGAACAGCCAGCTGTCGCGGTGCACATAGATACCAACGATATAGGTAAAAAACGGGACAAGGTCCTACAAGCTGAATTTAGGGAGTTAGGAGTTAAACTAAAAAGTAGCACCTCAGAGGTAGTAATCTCAGGATTGCTACCAGTGCCACGAGCTAGTCAGAGTAGGAATGTCAGGATAGAGAGGATGAATGCGTGGCTTGAGAGATGGTGCAAGAGGGAGGGATTCAAATTCCTGGGACATTGGAACCGGTTCTGGGGGAGGTGGGACCAGTACAAACTGGACGGTCTGCACCTGGGCAGGACTGGAACCGATGTCCTAGGGAGGGTGTTTGCTTGAGCTGTTGGGGGGAGTTTAAACTAATGTGGCAGGGGGATGGGAACCGATGCAGGAAGTTGGAAGGTAGTAAAACAGGGACAGAAACAAAAGGCATTAAGGGGGAAAGTGTAAGGCAGAGAAGCCATAGTCAAAAATCAAAAAGGGCGACAGTACAAGGTACAGTGACTGAGGGGAGCTCAGTGAATAGGACCAGGAATACTAAAAGGAATAAAACGGGAAGTGAAAACATTAATGGTGAGCGACGCGGCAGGTTGTTACATGAAGATATGGGTTCAATGACAAGGAAAATTAGGAGAAAGGTTAAATAATAACATTATGGTGGGGCAGGCAATAAATAAAGAAATAACTGATGCATGTAGAAATGGTACAGCAGTTATCATGGGGGACTTTGATCTACATGTCGATTGGTTTAACCAGGTCGGTCAAGGCAGCCTTGAGGAGGAGTTTATAGAATGTATCCGCGATAGTTTCCTAGAACAGTATGTAATGGAACCTACGAGGGAACAAGCGGTCCTAGATCAGGTCCTGTGTAATGAGACAGGATTGATTCAGGATCTCATAGTTAGGGATCCTCTCGGAAGGAGCGATCACAATATGGTGGAATTTAAAATACAGATGGAGGGTGAGAAGGTAAAATCAAGCACTAGTATTTTGTGCTTAAACAAAGGAGATTACAATGGGATGAGAGAAGAACTAGCTAAGGTAGACTGGGAGCAAAGACTTTATGGTGAAACAGTTGAGGAACAATGGAGAACCTTCCAAGTGATTTTTCACAGTGCTCAGCAAAGGTTTATACCAACAAAAAGGAAGGACAGTAAAAAGAGGGAAAATCGACCGTGGATATCTAAGGAAATAAGGGAGAGTATCAAATTGAAGGAAAAAACATACAAAGTAGCAAAGATCAGTGGGAGACTAGAGGACTGGAAAATCTTTAGGGGGCAACAGAAAGCTACTAAAAAAGCTATAAAGAAGAGTAAGATAGATTATGAGAGTAAACTTGCTCAGAATATAAAAACAGACAGTAAAAGTTTCTACAAATATATAAAACAAAAAGAGTGGCTAAGGTAAATATTGGTCCTTTAGAGGATGAGAAGGGAGATTTAATAATGGGAGATGAGGAAATGGCTGAGGAACTGAACAGGTTTTTTGGGTCGGTCTTCACAGTGGAAGACACAAATAACATGCCAGTGACTGATGGAAATGAGGCTATGACAGGTGAGGACCTTGAGAGGATTGTTATCACCAAGGAGGAAGTGATGGGCAAGCTAATGGGGCTAAAGGTAGACAAGTCTCCTGGACCTGATGGAATGCATCCCAGAGTGCTAAAAGAGATGGCTAGGGAAATTGCAAATGCACTAGTGATAATTTACCAAAATTCACTAGACTCTGGTGTGGTCCTGGCGGATTGGAAATTAGCAAATGTGACACCACTGTTTAAAAAAGGAGGTAGGCAGAAAGCGGGTAATTATAGGCCAGTGATCTTAACTTCGGTAGTAGGGAAGATGCTGGAATCTATCATCAAGGAAGAAATAGCGAGGCATCTGGACGGAAATTGTCCCATTGGGCAGACGCAGCATGGGTTCATAAAGGGCAGGTCGTGCCTAACTAATTTAGTGGAATTTTTTGAGGGCATTAACAGTGCAGTAGATAACGGGGAGTCAATGGATGTGGTATGTCTGGATTTCCAGAAAGCCTTTGACAAGGTGCCACACAAAAGGTTGCTGCATAAGATAAAGATACATGGCATTAAGGGGAAAATAGTAGCATGGATAGAGGATTGGTCAATTAATAGAAAGCGGACTTCCGGTTGCGGCAGGGATGAGCTAGCCGCACGTTTCGGCGGCTCCAGCTCCGACGGAACTTCGGGCTCTTTTAAGAGCCCCAACGGGGACTTTGCCGGCCGAAAAACCCAGTGCGAGGCGCGAGGGAAGGGAGTCCCCCCCGAACGACGGAGGGAAAAACCGGCGCCGGCGGCTGCAGCCCGAAGAATCTGCAATCAGAAGGTTAGAGGGAGTGGAACAAAATGGCGGCGGAGGGATCGCAGGTGACATGGGGGCCTGAGCAGGACGAGGTTGTGAGACGGTGCGTGGACCTGCTGAAGAAGGAGGTAATGACCCCGTTGTTACAGGCAATTGAGGGGCTTAAGGAGACTTTAAAGACCCAGGAGACTGAACTTCGCGTGGTGGAGCAGAAGGTGTCAGGTATTGAGGACGAGGTCCTGGGCCTGGCGGTCAAGACTCAGACGCATGAGGCACTTCATAAAAAGTGTGCTGACAGGATTGAGGCCCTTGAAAATGGAGCGCGAAGGAAGAACCTTAGGATACTAGGTCTCCCGGAGGGTGTGGAAGGAGTGGACTGTGGAGCGTACGCAAGTAAGATGCTGAGCTCACTGATGGGTGCTGAGGCCCCTGCGGGCCCCATGGAGGTGGAGTGGGCAAATCGGATCCCGGCGAGAAGACCAAAAGCGGGAGAACCACCGAGGGCGATAATCATGCGATTCTACCGCCTCAAGGACAGAGACGAGGTCCTGAGATGGGCTAAAAAGGTGCGGAGTAGCAGATGGGAGAATGCTGTGGTAAGGATCTACCAGGATTGGAGTGCGGAGGTGGCGAGAAGGAGGGCGAGCTTCAACCGAGCCAAAGAGGTTTTGCACAAAAGGAAGGTGAAGTTTGGGATGCTGCAGCCGGCAAGACTATGGGTCACGCATCAGGAGAGACACTATTATTTCGAGACGGCGGAGGAAGCATGGTCCTTCATCAATGAAGAGAAACTGGACCGGAACTGAGGGACTGATGCTGCAGGGAACTGTTATTGTTGTTATTATTGTTTTTGTTAATGGGATGGTGAAAGTTAATCGAGAAGTAAACAGGGAAGGGGGGGACACTGGGGAAATGTGGGCGCCGGTGAGGGGGGAGAGGCGGGACATAGTCGTAGAATGGGGAAGGAGAGGGGGAGGGGAAAGGGAGCTGCGCCATAAGAGGCGGGTCAGGTAAAGGGATGTTCCCGTGCCAGAAAGAATAAGGCGGGAAAACAGGCGCAAGGCGGATGGGAGTTCCCTCACACCGGGGGGGGTCGAGGAGCGAGCAGGAGTAGCCGGGGTCAGTTGAAGTCAGCTGACTTACGGAAGTGATATGGGGGGAGCAATCAAGCTAGATAGGGATCTAGGGGGGGGGGGGGGGGGGACAACTGGGTTGCTGCTGCGGCAATCCAAAAGGAAATGGCTAAAGAGAGGGTGGTCGGGGGCGGAATGCGACGCTGGGGGAGCGAGCGGGAGCGCGGAGGCGGGATATGGGACTGGCCTAGAGAAGGTAATGGCTAGTCGACACGGGAGGGGGGCAGGTAGCCCCCCAGTGAGGCTGATCACGTGGAACGTGAGAGGCCTGAATGGACCGATAAAAAGGGCCCGAGCGCTCGCGCATTTGAAAGGACTAAGGGCAGACGTGGTTATGCTCCAAGAGACGCACCTAAAGGTGGCGGACCAAGTTAGGCTAAGGAAAGGATGGGTGGGACAGGTGTTCCACTCAGGACTGGACCCAAAGAACAGAGGGGTGGCCATTTTGGTGGGGAAACAGGTAGCATTTGAAGCAAAGACCATCGTAGCAGATAGTGGAGGTAGATATGTAATGGTGAGTGGTAGGCTGGAGGGAATGGAGGTCGTGTTGGCTAATGTGTATGCCCCAAATTGGGACGATGCGGGGTTCATGAGACGGATGCTGGGGCGTATTCCGGACCTGGAGGCAGGAAATTTGATTTTAGGAGGGGACTTCAATACGGTGCTGGACCCGGGGCTAGATAGATCCAGCTCAAGGACTGGAAGAAGGCCGGCAGCGGCCAAGGTACTTAAGGGGTTTATGGACCAAATGGGGGGAGTGGATCCATGGCGATTTCTTAGACCCAGGGCTAGGGAGTATTCCTTCTTCTCCCACGTCCATAAAGTGTGCTCCCGGATAGATTTTTTTGTTTTAGGAAGGTCGTTGATCTCTAGGGTGGAAGAAGCTGAATACTCAGCCATAGCGGTTTCGGATCATGCCCCACATTGGGTGGACCTGGAAGTAGGAGAGGACAGGGAGCAGAGAACACTCTGGCATTTAGATGTGGGACTGATGGCGGATGAGGGAGTGTGTGCAAGAGTGAGGGGGTGTATCGAGAGCTACCTGGAGGTCAATGACAACGGTGAGGTCCCTGTGGGAGTGGTCTGGGAAGCACTAAAAGCGGTGGTCAGAGGAGAGCTGATTTCTATTGGGGCCCACAAAAGGAAAACAGAGGCCAAGGAAAGGGATAGATTACTGGGGGAGATTTTAAGGGTGGACAGGGAATTTGCAGAGACCCCGGAGGAGGAGCTGTACAGGGAGAGGAGACGACTCCAGTCCGAGTTTGACCTTCTGACCACCAGAAAGGCGGAAGTACTGTGGAGGAAGGCACAGGGAGGAGGTATGAATACGGGGAAAAGGCTAGTCGCCTGTTGGCGCACCAACTGCGAAAGAGGGCAGCAGCGAGGGAGATAGGAGGAATTAGGGATGAAAGGGGAGACACTGTGCGAAGGGCAGGAAAGATAAATGAGGTGTTTAAGACCTTTTATGAAGAACTGTATAGGTCTCAGCCCCCAGAGGGAGAGGAGGGGATGCGGCAGTTCCTGGACCAATTGAGGTTCCCGAAAGTGGAGGAGCAGGCGGTGGCAGGCCTTGGGGCACCGATTGAGGTGGACGAGGTTATTAAGGGACTGGGACGCATGCAAGCAGGGAAGGCCCCGGGGCCGGACGGGTTCCCGGTGGAATTCTACAGAAAATATGTGGACTTGTTGGTCCCGTTGTTGGCAAGGACGTTCAATGAGGCCAGGGAAGGGGGGACACTACCCCCGACAATGGCGGAGGCGACGATATCGCTAATTTTGAAGAGGGACAAAGATCCGATGCAGTGTGGGTCTTATAGACCTATTTCACTATTGAACGTGGACGCCAAACTGCTAGCAAAGGTGCTGGCATCGAGGATAGAGGACTGTGTCCCGGGGGTGGTGCACGAAGACCAGACAGGGTTCGTAAAAGGGAGACAATTGAATGTTAACGTGCGACGGCTATTAGGGGTGATAATGATGCCCTCAGTGGAGGGGGAGGCAGAAATAGTGGCGGCAATGGATGCAGAGAAGGCATTTGATAGGGTGCAGTGGGAGTATTTATGGGAAGTGTTAAGGAGGTTTGGGTTTGGGAACGGGTTTATTCGCTGGGTTAGACTACTTTATGGGGCACCAACGGCAAGCGTAGTTACAGGTCGACATAGATCGGAGTATTTCCGATTATATAGGGGAACAAGACAGGGATGCCCGCTGTTTCCATTGTTGTTTGCGTTGGCAATTGAACCTCAGGCCATGGCGTTGAGAGACTCCAGGAAATGGAGAGGGGTGATTAGAGGGGGAGAAGAACACCGAGTCTCGTTATACGCGGATGACCTATTGCTATACGTGTCGGACCCAGCGGGGGGGATGATAGAGGTTATGCGAATCTTGAGGAGGTTCGGGGAATTTTCGGGGTATAGGTTAAACATGGGGAAGAGTGAATTATATGTGATACATCCAGGGGACCAGAGTAGAGAGATAGA
Organism: Scyliorhinus torazame; assembly: GCF_047496885.1. NCBI lineage: Eukaryota > Metazoa > Chordata > Chondrichthyes > Carcharhiniformes > Scyliorhinidae > Scyliorhinus > Scyliorhinus torazame. The sequence continues at coordinate 84,894,985 of NC_092725.1, read as the reverse complement.
AGGCTTACCGCTAAGGAAAGTGGAAAGAAACTTCCGATACTTGGGGATTCAGATCGCTAGGAGCTGGGGAACCTTGCACAAACTTAATCTGACACGGCTGGTAGAACAAATGGAGGAGGACTTTAAGAGGTGGGACATGCAGCCTTTATCGCTGGCGGGCAGGGTGCAAGCAATTACGATGATGGTCCTCCCGAGGTTCTTATTTGTATTTCAATGTCTCCCTATTTTAATCACCAGGACCTTTTTTAATAAAATAGATAAAAAGCATTACGAGCTTTGTGTGGGCAGGGAAAGTTCCGAGAGTAAGGAGGGGGGTTCCTTCAGCGCAGTAGGGACAGAGGAGGACTGGCACTACCGAACTTGGGGGATTATTATTGGGCCGCCAATGTGGCAACGATGCGTAGATGGATGATGGAGGGTGAGGGAGCGGCGTGGAAAAGGCTGGAGAGAAGGTCCTGTAAAGGGACGAGTCTAGAGGCACTGGTGACGGCGCCGCTACCGTTCTCACCGAAAAAGTACAACACGAACCCGGTCGTGGCGGCAACACTAAACATATGGGGACAGTGGAGGCGACAGAGAGGGGTGCGGGGAGCCCTGGTGGGGTCCCCTATCAGGAACAACCATAGGTTCGCCCCAGGAAGAATGGATGGAGGATTTCAGAGCTGGTACCAGTTGGAAATTAGGAAGGTGGGAGATTTATTCATAGATGGGACTTTTGCGAGCTTGGGAGCACTGGAGGAAAAGTATAAGTTACCCCGGGGGAATTTCTTGAGATATATGCAGGTGAGGGCGTTTACTAGACAACAGGTGAGGGAATTTCCGCGGCTCCCGACACAGGGGATACAGGACAGAGGGCAAGGTGTCAGAGATTTATAGAGAGATGAGGGAAGAGGGGGAGGAGTCGGTGGGCGAACTAAAAAGAAAGTGGGAAGAAGAATTAGGGGAGGAGATAGAGGAGGGTATGTGGGCTGATGCCCTAAGCAGGGTAAATTCCTCTTCCTCATGCGCCAGGCTTCGCCTGATTCAATTTAAGGTGCTACATAGAGCACACATAACGGGGGCAAGATTGAGCAGGTTCTTTGGAGTGGAGGACAAATGTGGGAGGTGTGGCGGGAGCCCGGCAAACCACGCACATATGTTTTGGGCGTGCCCGGCACTGGAAGGGTATTGGAAGGGAGTGACGGGAGTGATTTCGCAGGTGGTGAAGGCCCGGGTCAAACCAGGCTGGGGGTTAGCTCTATTTGGAGTTGCGGAAGAGCCGGGAGTGCAGGAGGTGAAAGAGGCCGATGTCGTGGCCTTTGCGTCCCTCGTAGCCCGGCGCAGGATCCTACTCATGTGGAAGGAGGCGAAACCCCCCGGACTGGAGGCCTGGGTAAACGATATGGCGGGGTTTATTAAACTGGAGCAGATAAAGTTTGCCCTGAGAGGATCGGCTCAAGGGTTCACCAGGCGGTGGCAGCCATTTCTCGACTACCTAGGGGAACGTTAGAGGGAAGACAGATGACCAGCAGCAGCAACCCGGGGGGGGGGGGGGGGGGGGGGGAGGAGGCTTAGTTGAGTATAGGTCAATAGAGTACGAGGTTTTGTTACTTGTATATTATTATTATTATTATTATTGTTAAAAAGTTAAAAATTTCTGTTCTGTTATTGTTATCGTTTCGTTTGTTTTGTAAGCGGGAAAAATGTTGCTCAGGGAGAAAAAATTTCAATAAAATATATATTTTTAAAAATTAATAGAAAGCAAAGAGTGGAGATTAATGGGTGTTTCTCTGGTTGGCAATCAGTAGCTAGTGGTGTCCCTCAGGGATCAGTGTTGGGCCCACAACTATTCACAATTTACATAGATGATTTGGAGTTGGGGACCAAGGGCAATGTGTCCAAGTTTGCAGACAACACTAAGATAAGTGGTAAAGCAAAAAGTGCAGAGGATACTGGAAGTCTGCAGCGGGATTTGGATAGGCTAAGTGAATGGGCTAGGGTCTGGCAGATTGAATACAATGTTGACAAATGTGAGGTTATCCATTTTGGTAGGAATAACAGCAAAAGGGATTATTATTTAAATGAAAAAATATTAAAACATGCTGCTGTGCAGAGAGACCTGGGTGTGCTAGTGCATGAGTCACAAAAAGTTGGTTTACAGGTGCAACAGGTGATTAAGAAGGCAAATGGAATTTTGTCCTTCATTGCTAGAGGGATGGAGTTTAAGACTAGGGAGGTTATGCTGCAATTGTATAAGGTGTTAGTGAGGCCACACCTGGAGTATTGTGGTCAGTTTTGGTCTCCTTACTTGAGGAAGGACGTACTGGCACTGGAGGGTGTGCAGAGGAGATTCACCAGGTTAATCCCAGATCTGAAGGGGTTGGATTACGAGGAGAGGTTGAGTAGACTGGGACTATACTCGTTGGAATTGAGAAGGATGAGGGGGGATCTTATAGAAACATTTAAGATTATGAAGGGAATAGATAGGATAGATGCGGGCAGGTTGTTTCCACTGGCGGGTGAAAGCAGAACTAGGGGGCATAGCCTCAAAATAAGGGGAAGTAGATTTAGGACTGAGTTTAGGAGGAACTTCTTCACCCAAAGGGTTGTGAATCTATGGAATTCCTTGCCCAGTGAAGCAGGAAAGCCTCCTTCATTAAATGTTTTTAAGATAAAGATAGATAGTTTTTTGAAGAATAAAGGGATTAAGGGTTATGGTGTTCGGGCCGGAAAGTGGAGCTGAGTCCACAAAAGATCAGCCATGATCTCATTGAATGGTGGAGCAGGCTCGAGGGGCCAGATGGCCTACTCCTGCTCCTAGTTCTTCTGTTCTTATGATGCGGAGCACCGCTGTGTGCAGATTAAAAAGGGAGGTCTGGGCATGTTTTGGCAGTTAGAAAATTTCATCAGTATGGGTGTCATCTTACTGTAATAACGGACTATAAGCCCGTATTTGGCCTATTCAAGGCGGATAAATTGATACCGCCCCTAGCTTTGGCCAGGATCCAATAGTGGGCTTTGCCGTTGGCAGCGTACAACTACACATTCAACAATCATCCAAGCGCACAGATTGCGCCCTTAGCCGACTCTCACTGCTTGTAAGCCCCCCCACCCCCGTCTCCACCAGTAGCAGGCAATGTCGTTTTGGCATTAAATTTCATGGACACATTACCCGTCACAGCTGCACAAATCTGCCTATGGACCCAAAAGGACCCTACATTGGCAAAACTACACCACGTCATCCTACATGCCGATTGTAGGGGAAACTCCCAGGCGAACTGCGGGTCTATGCAGCAAAAACAGCAAGAGCTCAGCGTGGAGGACAGCATCATCCTGTGGGGACCCTGTGTGGTTGTCTGCGGTCAGGTCAGTGAACCAGTTTGCAGGACTTGCATAGCGGACGCCTGGGGGGTTTCTGAAATGAAGATGCTCGCCAGGAGTTACGTGTGGTGGCCAAGGCTCGACGGTGACATTGAACAATTGGTGCAGCCATGTACAGCTTGCCAAGAGCACCAGAAGCTCCCTCCATCAGCCTCGCTCCACCTGTGGGATTGGCCAGGTGTAGCCATCTGGGATAGCCACGTCCCGATTACAAAATGGACACCTGCAAAGAATGCCGGGAAAATTGGACAATACTAAGAAACAAGCAGGTGCAAGCTCTGTCTGTTGATTAGAACCTTAAACGCTCAGACAGGACAGAAACTACCAAACGATTTACATACTAATGAGCCATCTCCGGGGACAAAAGGGAAACATTTAGAATCACAATGTTAGGACCGATCCCCGGTGCCAGAAGAAGCTAAGACAAAGCAGACTGACAGTCACCAGGACATGCCCAGCGATCAGGGAACCACCGCTCTATTGCAGGAAAATCGATACAGATGATTGGGAAAGACCCAGTTATTTGAGGCCAAATTCAAGGCCCGCCCAAAAGAGCGCGAAGCCCTTTGCAGTATAAGAGGTATCACCCAAGGGAGAATCTTCCTCCTTTGGCTTTGGCTCTCACCGAAGAGAGAGACCAGCCTAGCAGCTGCACCAGACCAAGTAAGTCCCAAGTCAACGCACGCTACGAGATAGATGCTCCTAGTTGCTACCCTGTAAACAGCTCAACCCAGCAGCCTCAGAACCGAGCAACGGCCATTGTTCCTCTGACTGAGTGGGCGCCCGAAGCTAAGTATAGGCTTCAGTAATAGCGGCAGTTTAGTTTGTAGAGTTTATGCATGAGTAGATTTGACTGTGTGTAAATAAATGAGCATTTCTTTTGAACGTACTAACTGGTGTATCGAGTCATTGGTCAGTATTCGGTTCTGAACATTGTGGCGGTGTCTAAAGATGCCTGGTGACTCTTGAGCAAACGTGATCAAATAGAGCCAAATTAAGAACCAACCAAAAGTTAGCAACATTTACTGGTGACATCTGATGGGACTCGATTTAGAAGTGGCCTAACCACTCCGAGAGAACCGAAAATTTGAATTGAGAATCCAATTGGGAACAGAAAAATCACAAGCGTCAAAATAGTAATGATCAAGCCTCTGAGATTCGGAAGTGTGTTAATGCATGCGTACGAACAGGGATATAAGGTAAACCTGAGAGATTTTGTTGCGAAAAACTGTCGGGAGTTTTGTAGGCCGGAAATTAGCGTAAGCCGTACCCATGTTTACATCACCACTTTATCACCACCTGTTCCAAATTCGGTAGAGATCCTAGTAGAGAGAATGGCAATGAAGGCAATGGAACGCCTTATGAACCCCCAGGAATTCGAGGTCGCAACGACCAGCAGTAGAGTAGGACAGTGTCCCGTTTGGGAAGATGTGATCAGGAAATATCTCAAAGGGAAAGGATGGCCCCTTTCGAGTGAATTCTGTGATAATGAGGAAACAGGACCCGGGAGTGTAGGACATACTTGGTTGGAGAACCTGTCAGAGATCCACAAGAAGAGCTTGGGAAAAGCTTGCAAGCCGAGGGCAATCGTGTCCTGTTTGGCACAATTGCGAGGCACAGAAGAGGTCGTTAGGACGCTCCGTAGAGAGATAGAAGAGAGGGACAGAACCAGTGAGGTAGACGTGAGTGAGGTAGAGAAAGAGAATCGAGATATGAAAGAGCAGTTAGCAGCAAGGGACAGAGAGGTGGATGATGCCAAGTGGGCACATCAGTCTTGTCTCGCGCATTTGAACAGTTTCAGACACAATACAATAAGGCCTACCAGGACACGCAACATGTGGTCTTGGTAAGACAAGAAACAGAACAGCAAGTTGAGAAATTGCAGAAACAGTGCAATGATTTAAAAGCAGCCCTACGAGAACTCCATACTTCCATGACGGAACAAAGGCCGAGCTCAGTAGACCATGCAAAGTGCAGGAAGCAAATTGCAGAATTGCAATCTCTGCTGTCCGTGCAAAATGGATTTCAGAGTACATTCGGACCCCAATTAGATCAAGAAAACGGCCCCGATTGGCAGGAATTGAACGAGACTGCCCATAGATACGTACATGGGACATGTACGCAGGAAAAACCCCAGAAAAGAAAAGCGCCCCAACCCCCAACCGAACAGGCAGAACACACCCCCATGAATCCTGTGACCACACACCGCAGGGCCGCAGGAGGAGAAGCAGATTTCCTTTACACAACCCCGTTAACCGTGACCCAATTACGGGACGCGTGTGGAAAAATTACACCGTTCCTTCCCACTTCAGACCCCCACCAATTTTACGCAAAAGTCAGACAACAGACAACCATGTACGGCCTGGACAAAAAGGAGCAAATGAAGCTCACAGTTTTAAGCCTCGACCCTTCAGTCGTAGCAGCCCTTCCTGACCCACAGAAGGAGGCACGCTCCAAGGGATGCACACAGCGATCCTTGATGCAACCGGCTTTAACAGAGGAGACCCCGTAGAAGGCCTAAATAAGTGTAGGCAAAAGAAGACAGAGCACCCCACAGCGTTTGCTGGACGTTTGTGGATTCACTTTACCACAGTTTTTGGAGAGTTAGCCTGTGCCCATTTGTCCCAAGATCATATGGCCAAATGGACCCGAATTGTAGTCTTCTACGCCATAGAAGCAGGGCAAAAAGCTTGCGCACTTTATGACCCCTCAGATGAGGCCCACAATGAAAACTGGGTCCCGCGCTTGGGAGCAATCAATTGCAGGCAAAACCGTATTTATAACACCCGATGAAGAGCAGGCAGAAATGAACCCAGTTAAAGCACACCAGAACCCCGCATGGGTAAATGAGGGCAGGGACAGCCAACCCCAGCCAAAACCTCAAGAATGTTATAATTGTGGACAGCTAGGACACTTTGCACGTGAGTGCAACGCACCCCAGAAGCAGCAGAGAAACCAACAGACTGGCACCCTAAACAAGAATAGGGCAAAGCCGATCCATAGCGTTAGCGCCCGTTCAGAGAGTACAGACATGAACGGCACCGACTGACGGTGTTCGGGCTCCCCAACCTGGGTCTGCGACACCCTTGTAGACCGGTAGTAGCAGGCAAAGTTCGGGGCCAACCCGTGGAATTTCTTTGGGACACAGGAGGGTCCCGCACCACACTCAATTCCTGCACGATGTTCCAGCGAGACAGATGGCCCACAACAGACACCATTACACTCAGCTTTACAGGCCATTTACAACAGGGACACAGCACAGCCCCTATAGCAATACAGATAGAGAACATTGCAACCAAGCACCCCGTAGTTTTATTTGATCTGCCCCAGACAGCAGAACATACCCTTGGGATCGATTTCATGAGCTCCCATAACCTCTCTTTTGATCCAGTTAACAAGTGTGTATGGAAAATGGCAAAGGCAGCACGACTCCCCTCCACGCTCACAGTGGGAGAATACGTAAATAGGATTAGCTCAGTAGGAGACTTCTGGTTTGACCCTCGAGCCATTAGTGCAGACAAACAGGTTAGGGGAGTCCTGCAGCAACATAAAGCAGCATTTGCACAGCACAAGCACGACTGTGGCAGTTTGGCTGGCTTTGTGAACATTACAGGTCCCGACCCTAAACCCCAGAAGCAGTACGGATTTCCCCAGGAAGCAGAGGGAGAAATCTCCAAAGTAATAGAGAGTTTGTTGGATCAAGGCGTACTCAGATCAGTAGCCTCCACAAACAACGCACCGATTTGGCCCGTCAGGAAACCAGATGGATCATGGCGACTGACCATTGATTACCGGGAACTGAACAAAGTAACCCCAGCAGCAGCCCCCACTGTGGCCACGAGTCCCGAGACCATGCTCAAACAGGGAGTCCAGTCAAAAAAAAATTCGGTTTTGGACATTAGTAATGGCTCCTGGTCCATTCCATTGGCTAAAGCGTGCCAGTACAAATTTGCCTTTACATTCCAAGGGCAACAGTACACGTGGACGTGCCTTCCACAAGGCTTCCACAACTCCCCCTCCATTTTCCCATTCGCAAAATTTTCCCGCCCCGATTGTCTGGTCCAGTATGTAGACGACTTGTTACTACAGACAGACACAAAGGGAGAGCACATTTTGCTTCTCGCCGAGCTCCTAGCACTCCTAAAAGAAATTGGTTGTAAAGTCAACCCCAAGAAGGCCCAGATTCTGAAAGAAAAAGTGATTTACTTGGGAACAGTGATTACTCATGGTAAACGCGAGATCGAGCACAAGAGAATTGACTCGATCGTCAAATTGCCCCTTCCCCACAATGTCTCAGCCCTCCGGTCATTTTTAGGACTGGTTGGTTACTGCCAAACCATATTGACGGTTTCGCCACTAAAGCAGCGCCCCTTTCCGAACTTCTCAAGAAGCAGGCACCTTGGGAATGGCTTCCACAGCATACAGATGCCGTGGATGCTTTAAAAAGAGCACTCAGCATAGCCCCCGCACTACAGGTCCCAGATCCTCATTCCCCGTACGCTATCGAGGTAGCAAGCACCGACCAAATCCTTTCGGCTGTGCTCCTCCATGAACACCACGACCAGTTACGCCCCATAGCATACGCCTCACGCATGTTAGTCCCCATAGAGCATGGATTTTCTGCCTGTGAAAGGCACCTTCTCGCAATTTTTTGGGCAGTACAATACTTCGCCTACATTTCAGGACTCAACCCCATCACCATCCTCACAGAACACACACCGACACGGCTATTGTTAGACGGCCGACTTAAAGATGGCACAGTCAGCCAAATTCGCGCAGCCCGTTGGACCCTTCTTTTACAGGGACGGGACATCACAGTAAAGAGAACCGAAACCCACACCTTCCTTGCCGATAATTTGTAGTATGCAGGCACCCCTCACGAATGTGAGATCATCACCACTAAACAGAACACAGGCCCATTTATTCCCAAAACACCCCCCAGGAAAACAGTTAGTACACCCCAGAGACCCCAGCCCACAGACACGTGCGCACCCCTGAAGATATATGTGGATGGCTCATCCACAGTGTTAAAGAAAGAGAGAATTACCGGTTGCGGTATATATGTAGAGGGCACGCAGGGACGCGCCCTAAATGAAATTTCCTTGAAGTTGCCAGGATACTTAGGCTCGCAGGCAGCATAGCTGGCAGCGATTGCATATATTGTAGACCACCCAGACGCGTTCCCGACCCCAGCAGACATCTACTCAGACAGCTGGTATGCCTGCAATAGTTTGACAGAGTTCCTACCACTCTGGGAAACAAGAGGATTTGTTTCCGTGGACGGTAAACCCCTACTCTCAGCCCCATTACTCCGCCATATCTTAGAGACAGCGAAGGATAAGAAATAAGGTATAATTAAGGTTCGCAGTCATCATCGTTCTTCCCCCCCATGTAACGTTAAAGCAGACGCCCTAGCGAAGGCAGGCTTACTCCTGGTACTATGATGTGTTGGGTACTCTGCTACACAGACAAACCAACACGGTTGTGAATGGTACAACTCAGTTTTATTACTAACATTTATTTACAGTGGTAAACTGGTTACTGAGGTTCGATCATAACCCTAGAATCTGTGGACCTATCCCTAACACTATCTTGTAGTGGCACTCAGCACATGGTGGATGTCTGAGTGGCTTGCTATGAGCTCTGTGCCCTGAGCTGTCTCCTGCTGGAATGCCCAGGAAGTGTTGTGTTCCCTGTTTTGTGCTGTGTATGCTCTTGCCTGTGATTGGCTGTGGTGTTGTGTATGTGTTGATTGGTCCATTGATCTGTCCATCAGTGTGTATGTATGTTAGTGCTATGATGTTTACCTGAATATCATGACAGTTATTTCTGGAACCCCCCCGAAAGCACCCCAGTACACGCAGTTCAGGTCTCACAGACCAACATTCAGGATTTAGCGAAGGCCCAGAAAGAGGACGAGAAACTCAGGGAAGTTTTAAAAGGAACCTTCCCAGCCCCGTACGACAAGTTTAAAAATGCAATCACCACACACGATGGTGTGATTTTAAAGGATGGCCTGTGGTGAACCACTGTAATAGGAGATGTAAGGTAGGACCTGCACTACAGGTTCGCCGGTAGCTCCTGCCGGCTGGCTCCGTCCACGGAGAACTGTATAAATATGTATGACCTCCAGTGCCCTGCCATTTCGCCAGCTGCAGCAGGAGGCCACACATCTGACTGTAATAAAGCCACAGTTGTACCCAACTTTAGTCTTTGTGCAATTGATCGTGCATCAAATTATTCCAGTCAGATTTTCCACAGAATGGATATCAGAATTAAGCCCGATCGCCTGCAGCTGGATCCTCACTCGCCCGACGCCAGGAAAGACTTTACTCACTGGCTAGCATGTTTCGAGGCTACATCAAGGCTGCGGATCCCGAGCCAACGGAGGCTCAGAGGATCAACGTCCTGTACTCCAGACTGAGCTCCAGCGTGTTCCCGTTGATCCAAGACGCCACGACTTACACAAAAGCAATGGAACTCCTCAAAGAACACTACACGCAGAAGGCGAACACGCTCTTCGCCAGGCATGTACTTGCCACCCGCTCGCAACTACCTGGTGAGTCCATCGAAGACTTCTGGCGGGCCCTAATTCCACTCGTCTGGGACTGTGACTGCCAGGCCATCAATGCCGCCGAACACGCAAATCTCCTCATGCACGATGCCTTCGTGACGGGGATTGCGTCGGACCGCATCCGAGAACGATTGCTGGAAGGGGCCACGCTCGAACTGGCGGAGACGAAAACCTTGGCGCTCTCCATGACGGTTGCATCCCGTAATGTACAATTGTACCTCTCCCGCCGCGCTGCCTACCCTTCTACCCCTTCCTACCCCTCCTGGACCTTGCCGATGACCTCCTCAGCCGGGGCCGTGCCTTCCCAATACGCCTGCACCGCAGGCCGATCCGCGCACCCCGGGGGTCCCCGCTGCTACTTCTGTGGTCAGCAGAAGCATCCCCACCAACACTGCCCGGCCCGCACTGCTGTTTGTAAAGCCTGCAGTAAAAAGGGCCACTTCGCGGCTGTGTGCCAGGACCGCACAGTCGCTGCAATCGCGCCCGCTATCGCCCCCTACCCCACGCCAGACGCACAATGGTAGCCACCATCTTCTCCTCCCGGGTCCATGTGCGCCCCATGGGCGCCGCCATCTTGTCCCGACCCCGCAATGTGCGCACCATGGGCGCCACCATCTTGTTCCCCACAGGGTCCCCGGACATCCCGATATCGGAACCGCAGACGCTCGCCACCCGAAGCATACGATGGCTACCCGCAGCTCGCTTCGATGACGCTGGACCAATCTCGCCCACACAACCTGGCCACCGCGTCGACGACGGTTAAAATCAACGGCCTCGCAACCTCGTGCCTGCTGGACTCCGGGAGCACCGAAAGCTTCGTTCACCCAGCCAATCAAAGGATCTCCCTAGCCTCCGGAACCCACTCCGTCCCGATCCGGGGCTTTTGTACAGTCACCCTCACGGTCCAGGGCGTAGAATTTAGTAACTTCCCCCTCTATGTCCTTCCTAATCTCTGCGCTGCACTCCTGTTGGGCCTGGATGTCCAGTGCAACCGCTAGAGCCTCACCCTCAAATTCGGCGGGCCCTTACCCCCCCTTACCGTTTGCGGCCTCGCGACCCTCAAGGTCGATTCCCCCCTCCCTTTTTGCCAATCTAACTGCGGATTGCAAGCCCATTGCCACTAGGAGCAGACGGTACAGCACCCAGGACAAGACCTTCATCAGGTCCGAAGTCCAGCGTATTATCGAGGCCAGCAACAGCCCCTGGAGAGCCCAAGTGGTAGTGGTTAAAACTGGGGAGAAACACAGGATGGTCGTGACCATCAATCGGTACACGCAGCTCGACGTGTACCCCCTCCCATGCATATCTAATATGGTCAATTAGATTGCGCAGTACCGGGTCTTCTCAACAATTGACCTGAAATCCGCCTACCACCAGCTCCCCATCCGGAAGTCGGACCGGCCATACACTGCCTTCGAGGCGGACGGTCGCCTCTACCACTTCCTTAGGGTCCCTTTCGCTGTCACAAATGGGGTCTCGGTTTTCCAAAGAGAGATGGACCGAATGGTCGACCAGTACGGTTTGCGGGCCACCTTTCCGTACTTAGATAATGTCACCATCTGCAGCCATGACCAGCAGGACCACGATGCCAACCTTGATAAATTACTCCGCACTGCCACTCTTCTCAACCTGAGAAGCGTGTGTTCAGCACGACCCGGTTAGCCATTCTCGACTATATAGTCCAAAACGGATTTCTCGGGCCCGACCCCGACCGCATGCGCCCCCTCATGGAACTTCCCCTTCCCCACTGCCCCAAGGCCCTCAAACGCTGCCTGGGGTTCTTTTCGTATTACGCCCAGTGGGTCCCAAACTATGCGGGCAAGGCCCGCCCACTCATCCAGTCCACCCAATTCCCGCTCGCGGCCGAGGCACAACACGCTTTCGCCCGCATCAGAGCAGACATCGCCAAGGCCGGGATGCGTGCAGTGGATCAGTCACTGCCTTTCCAAGTAGAAAACGACGCTTCAGACGTCGCCCTTGCCGCCACTCTAAACCAGGCAGGCAGACCGTGACATTCTTTTCCTGCACCCTTCATGCCTCTGAAATTCGGCACTCGTCCGTCGAAAAGGAAGCCCAAGCTATCGTTGAAGCTGTGCGGCATTGGAGGCATTACCTGGCCAGTAAGAGATTCGCTCTCCTTACGGACCAATGGTCGGTAGCCTTAATGTTCAATAACACACAGCGGGGCAAGATCAAAAATGGTAAAATCTTGCGGTGGAGAATCGAGCTCTCCACCTATAATTACGAGATCTTGTATCGCCCCGGCAAACTCAACGAGCCCCCAGGCGCCCTCTCCCGAGGTACATGTGCCAGCGCACAAGTGGACCAACTCCGGGCCCTACACAACAGCCTTTGTCACCTGGGGGTCACTCGATTGTACCATTTGGTCAAAGCTCGCAATCTGCCCTACTCCATTGAGGAAGTAAGTACAGTCACCAGGGACTGCCAGGTCTGTGCGGAGTGCAAGCCACACTTCTACCGGCTGGACCGTGGGTACCTGGTGAAGGTTTCCCACCCCTTTGAACACCTCAGCATGGATTTCAAAGGGCCCCTCCCCTCCACCAACCGTAACACGTACATTCTCAGTGTGGTCGACGAGTACTCCAGATTCCCCTTCGCCATCCCATGCCCCGATGTGACGTCTGCCACAGTCATCAAGGCCCTCAGCATCATCTTCGCCCTGTTCGGTCTCCCCGCCTACATCCACAGTGACAGGGGATCCTCATTCATGAGTGATGAGCTGCGTCAGTTCCTGTTCAGCAGGGGTATCGCCTCCAGCAGGACGACCAGCTACAACCCCCGGGGAAACGGGCAAGTAGAACGAGAGAATGGAACAGTTTGGAGGGCCGTCCAGCTGGCCCTACGGTCCAGGAACCTCCCAGCCTCTCGCTGGCAGGAGGCCCTCCCTGACGCTCTGCACCCCATCCGGTCACTATTGTGCACCGCCACTAATAAAACACCCCACGAACGTGTTTTCACCTTCCCCAGGAAGTCCACATCCGTGCTGTCGCTCCCGACTTGGCTCGCTGCTCCAGGACCTGTCCTTCTCTGTAGGCACGTCCGACTCCACAAGGCGGACCCCTTGGTGGACAGGGTTCACCTGCTCCACGCCAACCCTCAATATGCCTACGTTGAGTTCCCCAACGGCCGCCAAGATACTGTCTCACTCAGGGACCTGGCACCGTCAGGTTCCACCCCAAAACACCCCCCCCTCCCACCAATGCGCCCCCCAGCTCCCACCGCGCCGCCAATATTGACCCCACCAGACTACCACCCCCCTCCCCTTTTCCGCGCAAGAGGATGAAGACGACTTCTACACGCTCCCGGAGTTCCCCGATGACTGGTCAGCATCAGCACCGCCATCGCAGCCACCTCCACCACCGTTACGCTGCTCCCAACGAAGCACCAAAGCACCGGACCGGCTGAACCTTTGACGGACTCTGGACCGTCAACATGGACTTTTCTTTCCCTACCACTGTACATAATTGCACTAATTGTATATAGTTTCACGTCACCCCCGCCGGACTCATTTTTAACAGGGGGTGAATGCGGTGATCCACTGTAGTAGGAGATGTAAGGTAGGACTTGCACTACAGGTTCGCCGGTAGCTCCTGCCGGCTGGCTCCGCCCAGGGAGAGCTGTATAAATATGCATGACCTCCAGTGCCCTGCCATTTCACCAGCTGCAGCAGGAGGCCACGCATCTGACTGTAATAAAGCCACAGTTGTACCTAACTTTAGTCTTTGTGCAATTGATCGTGCATCATGGCCTTTATATAGTTCCCAGCCAGGACAGGAACCAGATCATTTGTCAGTTCCATGACAATCATGAACACCAAGGAATTGAACCCACCCTAGCCCACCTCAGACCGCTTTGCTGGTGGCCTGATTTAAAAATCGATGTCACACACTACGTAGAGAATTGTTTAATCTGTGCCCAGAACAATCCGGACAGATATGCTAAAAAGGCTCAACTTAGCCATACCCGCCCCGTTTATGGACCCTGGACAAATCTACAGATAGGTTATATAGGACCCCTACCCCCGTCCAGAAATGGTTACAAGTATGTGTTGGTGGTCATAGACACCTTCACAAAATGGGTGGAAGCATTTCCATCAAGAACTAATACGGCCAAGGCAACGGCTAAAATATTGACACACCACATCTTTACAAGATGGGGCCTCCCACGCAGTACAGAGTCCGACCAAGGCTCCCATTTCACCGGACGTGTAATGAAAAACATCCTCACGATTTTCGGAATTAGACAAAAGTTCCATATCACATACCACCCCCAGTCAAGTGGTATTGTAGAACGAATGAATAGGACATTGAAAGCCACCCTCAGGAAAATGGTACAGCAAAATAATAGCACCTGGGATTCAGTACTCCCATTTGCTTTGACGTTTTTAAGAAACACGGTATCTACATCCACCGGTTACACCCCCCACACCCTCATGACCGGATGCCCCATGAAAGGCACTGAGTACTTATTAGGACTGCATTTGGCCAGACCCGCAGTTACAGCCCTCACGCATGAAAATGCGGTTACTCAACTAGTACAGAACATAAAGGGAGCCCAACTCGCCGCAGCAGTGAGACTTGGAACCAGGAAGAAACAGAGCAAGGCTTGTTTCGACAAAACAGTACACGCCACTGAGTTTACAGTAGAGCAACAAGTCAAGCTTTCCCTTTGCAACCCCAGTTCATTCCTCTCCCCAAAATTTTCCGAACCGTCTCCTTTTCGGACAAAGTCAGCCCCTCAGTATACAAAATAACCTATCCCAATGGTAAGTCTGCGTAGTTTCATATAAACCAGCTGAAGGCTTACGGCTCACAGAATAACCACACACACCACATCCTGCTCGCAGCAGCAGACGATCATGCCCCCCCCCCCACAGATGACGTATTCCTACCCTCCCCCAACCACTCCAGCACGTCCTCAGACACGACTTCAACTCCGCCCCCAGAGGCACGACTCCGCCTCTCCCTTCGCTCAACCAGCAGCGACAGTGATAGCGATCACAATGGAGACAGCCACAGCACACCACGTTACGACTACACCCCTGCACCAGGCCCCACTCCCAGAGAATCTGAGCATGATTCTACCGACCCATTTGAGATCACTTATGTCAAAGCCCCTGACCCAGACCCACCGCCCGACGATTACGGATTGAAGCATAGTAGCTCCAACTCGACATACGAACTCGACATACGATTCTGGCACCAAGACAATTCGTTCAGGCTCATCTGGAATGATGAGATTACCCCAATTCGCCCCAAGCAGTTTTAGCACGGTTACTACAGACAAGAGTTTGGCAGCCGGGAGAAGATGATGACTTTGAGTCTGACTCCCACCAAACAAATCCCTTTGCGACCCTGTTCGCTATTGAGCAGTGAGGTGTCCAGATGATGGAGAAAAAAGGAACCGATGGAGAGATACGGTGTCCTTTCTGATGGAACCTGCACCATGTTTGTGGAATGTTTGTTTGTTAGTGTTTTCGTTAAGTGTTGTGTGTAAACTCGGAAAGTTTTTCACGGCCCCACGTCACCACTCCTTTAACGCCCCCCGGCTATTAATGGAACAAGTTTGTCCCAGACAATAGTCCAGAGGAACTAGTTTGTTGACAGAACCCGACTCATAGTTGCTCTCCTAATTCGAGAGACAGCCCCCCACGACAACCACATTCTTACCCGTTCTTGCCGGTTGCTCAGGCAGTGGAGAAATGGCATTGGTCCCCGCCCTGCCTGAGGACCCCCCTCTGGTCAGCTACGCTCGGGTAGAGCACATACGGCATTGATCACCGTCCTAGCCGGGGATTCCACCCATTTCATACCCGCCGTGGCCCATACGCACCCCATTTTGGCTCATTACGTTCAAAATTCTTTTGTTTGGTTTTGGCAACCCCTAGGTTGCTTCCCTATGCTATTTACATCCTCAAACATTGGAATGGTGAATCACACAGGCTGCGAGACGGCTCTCAGTAAGGCAGTATTTTTCTTAGATGTCTTGTCCAAATATTCGGTTAAAAAAAAGAGGGAGTCACAGATGGTGGCCAATTATAAAGGGAAATTGGCAATAACGGACAGACAGACAGATATACGAGATCTTAAGCAAGATAATAACAGAAATTATGCATGGGTTCACAGAACTCCGGAAACCCAGGAACCCCAGAGGAAGACAAAGAAGAAGACCGACAAAGATGAAGACTGCCTTCGTGTTCACATGGATCTTAGCGGGATCCCTTCAGTTGTGCGTGGACGCAACCCCCCTGACCCCTACCACACAAACCGTAAATGACTCTCACCCCTGCAATACACGGAACCCCGAGATAACTAGCCCAGCGACAGCTAGCAATACCCCGACCTGGTGTGATACGTTTATCACCTGGTACTCACTCTCATATGTAGTCGAAGCACTCTTAGTGCTGGTGATACTTTGCAGTGTCGTGCAAACGTTTAGAGTCAGGAAATGGCGAAACAGAGCATATCGCTCTCGCACCCCGGTATACAGATTTAGGCCCCCCATTTTCGGATTTCACCAGACCCCCGAACCCATTGGGATGGATTAAAGTGCATCCATTTTGTTTAATGTATTCTATGGAATAGAGAGATGTAAACCTCGGTGTCTGACTGCCAGGCCAGAGAAATTTGTGTGCTGCTATTTTGTACAGTTTAAGATGTACAGATTATTTTTGTATTGTTTGTATTTTTGGATTGTTTAAATGAGGCTTGTTTATTGAGAATAGTTAGAGGTTCCAGTTTTTTTATTTTTCTGTAATGCACGTATTAATGTCATAGCACCCCGTAGAATATTTGATAATGAATGTATTTAAAATTGTTTAGGTAAAATTGTGTTGCATAGGATAGGACAGTGTAGAGCCTAAGCATGGGTGCCCCGGAGATCAGAGGATGAAGACGCCATGGTAATGTGATCCTTCATGCTTTGCGTTGAGGGTGGCCACGTCCCAATTACAAAATGGACACCCGCAAAGAATGCATGGAAAATTGGACAATGCTAAGAAACAAGCAGGTGCAAGCTCTGTCTGTTGATTTGAACCTTAAATGCTCAGACAGGACAGAAACTACCAAATGATTTACATACTAATGAGCCATCTCCGGGTACAAAAGGAAAACATTTAGATACACAATGTTAGGACAGACTCCCCGGCGCCAGAAGAAGCTAAGACAAAGCAGACTGACAGTCACCAGGACACGCCCAGCGATCAGGGAACCACCCCTCTATTGGAGGAAAATAGATACAACTGATTGAGAAAGACCCTATTAGTTGAGGCCAAGTTCAAGGCCCGCCCAAAAGAGCGTGAAGCCTTTTGCAGTATAAGAGGTATCACCCAAGGGAGAATCTTCCTCCTTTGGCTTTGGCTCTCACCGAAGAGAGAGACCAGCCTAGCAGCTGCATCAGACCAAGTAAGTCCCAAGTCAACGCACGCTACGAGATAGACGCTCCTAGTTGCTACCCTGTAAACAGCTCAACCCAGCAGCCTCAGAACCGAGCAACGGCCATTGTTCCTCTGACTGAGTGGGCGCCCAAAGTTAAGTATAGGTGTTATAACCTGCCTGCTTACCATTGGCTGGGGACTAATGACAATCCCACAATCCTGTGGGAGTATGAGCTTTCCCAATGAGGGGGGGCGGAGAAATCATAGCAGACTCCCTGTATAAATAAAGCTGGCCAGTTTGGTACCAGCAGGAAGGAGTAAGCAGCAAGCGAAGTTGCTGCTGTTGTGTATATATGTTATTGCAAATAAATGTTATTTCTTTGTATCCTTGAAACTCGTGCTGCATTCTTCGTGGCCCTCACAAAACTGGCGACGAGGGTTAAAGTGAATAGCTGTCTACAATGCTGAAGCCACCTCCCTGGATTTTTGTTGGATACAGGTTGGAAGTTGTTTTCTATTATACCATGCCTCTGTACGGACGTTTGGATGTTTTTGATGCTGTGCTGGAAAGCTGGAACCAGTACACACAACGGATGCGTTACTATTTCCGGGCAAACAATATCACCAAAAATGAGCGCCAGGTGGTCATATTGCTCACTGCCTGCGGCCCGCATACGTTTGGGGTGATTAGGAGCCTTACGTACCCAGCTGCGCCGGACACCAAAACGTTTGATGAACTTGTGAATTTAGTGGGGCAACATTTTAACCCAACCCCGTCCAAGATAGTCCAACGTTACCAGTTTAATACCGCTGAGAGAACCTCAGGAGAATCCCTTGCCGATTTTCTATCCAGGCTACGCAGGATTGCGGAGTACTGTGACTATGGTGAGACCTTGTCAGAAATGTTACGCGACCATTTGGTTTGCGGTATTAACAATGCGGCCACCCGGACTTCCGGTTTCCGGCAGCTCCCGCTAGAACGGACTTTTGGGCTCTCCGGAGGAGCCCCAATGGAAATTTTTTGACCAAATCCCGTGTGGGAAGGTGAAGCAAGGTCCTCCTTCCGTCGTGTATGGAGGGGACTAGCAGTGGAACGGCGGAAAAAGAGGCTTTGGAGCAGCGGCAGAAACGAGCGGGAAAAAACAAGATGGCGGAGGGCGGAGATCGAGCAGCATGGGGGCCGGACCAGCAGGAGATTCTCAGGCGCTGCGTGGAGGAGCTTAAAAAGGAGGTGCTGGCACCAATGCTGTTGGCGATCGAGGGGCTGAAGGAGACCCAGAAGGCCCAGGCGGTAGAGCTCCGAGAGGTGAAGGACAAAACTAACGAGAACAAGATCTTGGGCCTGGCAGTGAAGATGGAGGCGCACGAGGCGCTGCACAAGAGGTGGGCTGAGAGATTCGAGGTCCTGGAGAACAGGCCGAGGAGGAAGAATCTCCGGATTCTGGGTTTCCCCGAAGGAGTGGAGGGGGCTGATGCCGGGGTGTATGTGAGCCCGATGCTCCATTCGCTGATGGGTGTGGAGGCCTCTCCGAGCCCCCTGGAGCTAGAAGGGGCTCACCGGGTCCTGGCGAGGAGACCCAAGGCTGGCGAGCCGCCAAGGGCGATAGCGGCGAGGTCCCATCGCTTCGCGGACAGAGAGAGTGTCCTGAGATGGGCCAAGAAGGAGCGGAGCAGTAGATGGGAGAATGCGGTGATCCGAGTCTACCAGGACTGGAGCGCAGAGGTGGCAAAGAGGAGAGCTGGCTTCAACCGGGCCAAGGCGGTGCTGCATAAAAAGAGGGTGAGATTCGGAATGCTGCAGCCAGCGCGACTGTCGGTCACGTATCAGGACCGACACCACTATTTCGAAACGCCAGAAGAGGCTTGGACCTTTATCCAAACGAACTGAGGAACTGTGGTTGTGAGGGAGATGTTGACTGTATACAGGGTTGTAAATATGGGTAAAGAATGTTTCACGGATGGGACGATGGATGGGGATGGAGGAAGAGTTTTTGATGGGGGGACAGTGAGGAATGTGGGCGTCAGTGCTGGAGGGAGGTGAGACTCGGGTATGGGGGAATTGGGATAAGGCCGCAACAGGAGCTGCGCCACAGGGGGCGGGGCTGGCTCAGGAAAGCGCGGGCTTTTTCCCGCGTTAGGGAGGGGGGGATGGAGGAGCGCAAGGAGGAGGAGGGATTTCCACACGGGGGGTCAACGGGAAGGCGGGGAAGCCGAGGTCAGCAGGAGTCAGCTGACTTACGGAAGTATTATGGGGGGAGCAAAAGAGCTAGATTCGGATCTAGTGGGGAGGGGGGGGAGGGGAGGGGGGGAGAGGGGGGACAATAGGGCTGCTGCTGCATTGGCCGAGGGGCAACTGAAAATGGAAGAGGTGGTCGGGGCGGGGGTTCCCCGTCTGGGGGACTGGAGGGTGCAGGAGACGCGGGCACGGGACTGGCCTAAAATAGGAGATGGCTAGTCGGCAGGGGGGGGGGTTGGTTGGGGGGGGGGGGTTGGTGGGGGGGGGGGGCGTTGGTGGGGGGGTTGGGGGGGGGGGGGTTGGTGGGGTGGGGGTTGGTGGGGTGGGGGTTGGTGGGGTGGGGGGGTTGGGTTGGGGGGGTGGTTGGGGGGGAGGTAGCCCCCCAATCCGGCTGATCACGTGGAATGTGAGAGGCCTAAATGGGCCGGTTAAGAGGGCCCGAGTGTTCGCGCGCTTAAAGGGACTGAAGGCAGACCTGGTCATGCTTCAGGAGACACATCTGAAGGTGGCAGATCAGGTCAGGTTAAGGAAGGGATGGGTAGGACAGGTGTTCCATTCAGGGCTGGATGCGAAGAATAGAGGGGTGGCAATACTGGTGGGGAAGCGGGTGTCGTTTGCGGCCAAGAACATAGTAGTGGACAATGGAGGCCGATACGTGATGGTGAGCGGTAGGTTGCAGAGGACGGAGGTGGTATTGGTAAATGTATACGCCCCGAATTGGGACGATGCTGGATTCATGAAACGGATGTTGGGGCGTATTCCGGACTTGGAGGTAGGAAGCTTGATAATGGGTGGGGATTTCAACACGGTGTTGGACCCAGCACTGGATCGCTCCAGGTCTAGGACCGGAAAGAGGCCGGCTGCGGCCAAGGTGCTCAGGGGGTTTATGGACCAGATGGGGGGAGTAGATCCGTGGAGATTTGCCAGGCCTTTGGCCAGAGAATTTTCTTTTTTCTCCCATGTACACAAGGCCTACTCCCGGATAGATTTTTTTGTTCTGGGCAGGGCATTGATCCCGAAAGTGGAGGGAACGGAGTATTCGGCCATAGCCATTTCAGACCACGCCCCGCACTGGGTGGAACTAGAGCTGGGGGAGGAGAGGGACCAACGCCCGCTGTGGTGGTTGGATGTGGGACTGCTGGCAGATGAGGAAGTGTGCGGGAGTGTATCGAAAGGTATCTGGAGGCCAACGACAACGGGGAGGTGCAGGTGGGAGTAGTATGGGAGGCGCAGAAGGCGGTGGTCAGGGGAGAGTTAATCTCCATCAGGGCTCATAGGGTGAAGAGAGAGGGCAGGGAAAGGGAGAGGTTAGTGGGAGAGATTTTAAGGGTGGACAGGAGATATGCAGAGGCCCCTGATGAGGGACTACTCGGGGAGAGGCGAAGCCCGTGGTATTCTTTTCCCGCACCCTTCATGCCTCTGAAATTCGGCACTCATCCGTCGAAAAAGAGGCCCAAGCTTTCGTTGAAGCTGTGCGGCATTGGAGGCATTACCTGGCCGGCAGGTGATTCACTCTCCTCAATGACCAATGGTCGGTAGCCTTCATGTTCAACAACACGTAGCGGGGCAAGATCAAAAATGATAAAATCTTGCGGTGGAGAATCGAGCTCTCCACCTATAATTACGAGATTATGTATCGCCCTGGCAAACTCAACGAGCCCCCAGACGCCCTATCCCGAGGTACATGTGCCAGCGCACAGGTAGACCGGCTCCAGATCCTGCACGACAGCCTTTGTCACCCAGGAGTCACACGGTTGTACCACTTCATTAAGGCACAAAATTTGCCCTACTCCGTTGAGGAAGTAAGGACAATCACTAGGGACTGCCAAGTCTGTGCGGAGTGCAAGCCGCACTTCTACCGGCCGGACTGCGCACGCCTGGTGAAAGCCTCCCGCCCCTTTGAATGCCTCAGCGTGGACTTCAAAGGCCCCCTCCCTTCCACCAATCATAACACATATTTCCTCAGTGTGATCGACAAATATCCCCTTCAGCTTCCCATGCCCCGACATGACGTCTGCCACAGTCATTAAAGCCCTCAATTCGATCATCACTGTGTTCGGTTTCCCCGCCTACATCCAAAATGACAGGGGATCCTCATTCATGAGTGATGAGCTGCGTCAGTTCCTGCTTAGCAGGGGTATCACCTCCAGCAGAACGACAAGCTACAACCCCCGGGTAAACGGACAGGCAGAAAGGGAGAATGGGACGGTATGGAGGGCCGTCCAGCTGGCCCTACGGTCCAGAAACCTCCGGGCCTCCCGCTGGCAAGAGGTCCTCCCTGAAGGACTACATTCCATTTGCTCATTACTGTGCACCGCCACTAACAATACACCGCATGAACATCTTTTTTATCTTCCCCAGGAAGTCCACATCCGGGGTGTCGCTCCCGACTTGGCTCACAGCTCCGGGAATCGTGCTCCTCCGTAAACATGTCCGATTCCACAAGGTGGACCCGTTAGTGGAGAGGGTACACTTGCTCCACGCAAACCCCCAGTACGCCTACGTGGCATTCATTCCCCGATGGCCGCCAGGATACTGTCTCCCTCAGGGACCTGGCACCAGCAGGCTCCACCCCCCCACACCACCCCCGTCGCCCCCCTCCCCTCCCCCCCCCCCCCCCCCACCCCAGGACCGTCCGTTCCCCCCCCCCTGCCCACGCCCGTCGATGAAGAGTATTTCGGCATGCTCCCGGAGTCACCTTCGACCAGGTCAGCACCAACATCGCCTTCAGCACTTCGACGCTCCCAAAGGACCATCAAGGCCCCGGACCGGCTGAACCTCTGACCGGTCCACCGGACGTCAAAGCACATTTGTTTTGCTTTGTATATCTTAAAATCATTATTGTATATAGTTATCCACCACCCCCGCCGGACTCATTTTTAACAGGGGGTGAAAGTGGTAAACCACTGTTGTACCTCTATTGTGGCCCCTGCCTGATGGCTCCGCCCAGGAGGCGGGGTATAAATATGCGTGTCCTCCTGCTTGCAGCCATTTCGCCAGCTGCTGTGGGAGGCCACACATCTGATAGCAATAAAGCCTCAGTTTGGATGCAACTTTCGTCTTTAGTCAAATTGATCGTGCCTCACGCACTACTTCCCGCGATTGGAAACGCCCTGACGAATGGCCCCGTGATTCACAGCGCTGTGATGCATAGTTCTGCAATCAGGAATGCCGCAATGCATGGCCCGACGCTGCGATCCTCCCTACACCCGCCTGCGACCCACCCGCAGGTCGTGACCCTGGTTTGAAAATGACTGTCTTACATGGTCAAGATTGGAGGTTGGATAGTGTGAAGGCATGTGAATCATCTCAAAGGCAGGGAGCCTGCCCCAGAGCAAACCATGCCAGATTAATTGCTCTATTGACTCCCCTGCCTGCCATCCTCGAACCAAAGGGCACTCCCCATCAAAGACGTGTGCCCAGGCCAGCGGGATGCAGACGACAGTGGGGTGACATGGTGGCACAGTGGTTACCACTGCTGCCTCACAGCGCCAGGGATCTGGGTTCAATTCCGGCCTTGGGTGACTGTTTGCGTGGAGTTTGCACATTCTCCCTGTGTCTGCATGAGTTTCGGCCAGGTGCTCCAGTTCCCTCCCATAGTCTAAAGATGTGCAGGTTAGGTGGATTAGCTGTGCTAAATTACCCCTTAGAGTCAAAAGGTTAGGTGGGTTACGGGGATTGGGTGGCAAAGTGGGTCTAGGTAGGGCACTCTTTTAGAGGGTCCTGAATGGGCTCTTTCTGCACTGTGGGGATTCTATGACTCAGCATCCAATATGGACACAGAACATTCAGTACTTTCGGAGGACATTACAGTCAGATAAGATATCTGGCAGGGCCCCTTCGGCATTCAGCATGGTAAAGATGCTCCCCGACACAAAATACACTCCCAGGCCCAGTCCCACGGTTACAAGAAGCACAGCCATGGGCAGAACAGCAAAGGAGACCCCCCTCTGCACCTGGCTACCGGGGGACCTCCGGACTTCGGGGAGGGATGTAACAACACTCGGGAGACCCACAGGGACGCCCAAGAGATCTCCCCCATGCACTGATGGAAGACGAGCTCTGCTGTTCGTGGGCGGAGGCCCATCGGCTGGTGCTCCGTAGAAATCGTTTCATGAAAACAGGCCCAGCCTGGGACCGGCTAGATTGGGAGCTCCGGCTGGGATCTTGGAGCTGTAAGCCAAGTTGCAGCCTTTACTTTTGTTGTTGAATTAAACTTCTTTTGGATTTATCTTCTCATGCTTCCTGAGCTTTTATAGACTATGTAAAAACATTTGATCGTGTTTATCACCAAATGCTAAGCGCACAGAATCACAGGAATCGTTACATTATAGTAAAGAAGGAGGTAATTTGCCTGTGCTGGTTCTCCGCATGAGCAATGGCCCAAGTGCTATTCCCTCACCTCCTTCCTGTAACCCTGCTTTTCTTCCTTTTCTATTTATTTTTAAAAATTACAATTAAGGGGCAATTTAGGTTGGCAAATCCTTTGGGCTGTGGGGGTGAAACCCAGCAGATGCGGGGAGAACGTGCAAACTCCACACAGACAGTGACCCGGGGCCAGGATCAAACCAGGATTCTCAACGGCATGAGGAAGCAGTGCTAACCAGTCCGCCACTGTGCCACCCTATTCTTCTTTTTCTGTGTTGCTGAAATGTGCCATTGGCAATAAAAATGTGAGATTTATCTAGAGCCTATACTGGGACCAAATAGCGAACTTCAGCCTAAAAGATGGACAATCCGATAGTGAAGATATGAGTACATCAAGGCTGTACACGGCTGTCAGAATTATTCAATCTGTGCACAGAACAAATATTTGTAGAATTAGATTCCAGCGGTAAAAATTGGAGGCAATAACATCACAAAATGGTGATAGACGGATGATACAGTGCTACTTTCAGAATCAGAAGAACCCCTCCAAAATATTGTAGATCAGGTAAAGTCTAGAAAGTTAGGATATGGATTGAGTATGGACACCAAAAAGGCAAAATCAATGGTGGTTAGAAGGAATGCGTTAGAAGAAATTAGAGTGAAGATTAAAGTGGAAGGATGGTATCACATTGAGACAAATAAAAAACACTTGTCCTAAATGGACAAACTTAACAAAAGATGGTAGATGTGTTGCAAGGTTATTAGGCGAAAGGTTAAGAGGAAATATAACTTAGGAGAGGTTACTGATCGAGGTGTTAAGATTCAAACTGAGGTAAAAAAGCCAACATAAGTGTACTTTACCTGAATGCTCATAGTATTCGGAATAAGGTAAATGAGTTGATGGCGCAAATCATCGTGAATGACTATGATTTAGTGGCCATTACTGAAACATGGTTAAAGGATGGTCACGACTGGGAGTTAATATCCAAGGGTATCAAACTATTCAGAAGGACAGAGAGGCTGGTAAGGGAGGTGGTGTAACTCTGTTATTTAAGGATGACATCCGGGCAATAGTAAGGGGTGACATCGGTGCTATGGAGGATAAGGTTGAATCCATTTGGGTGGAAATCCGGACTAGTAAGACGAAAAAGTCACTGATAGGAGTAGTTTATAGGCCACCAAATAGTAACATTATGGTGGGGCAGGCAATAAACAAAGAAATAATGGATGCATGTAGAAATGGTACAGCAGTTATCATGGGATATTTAAATCTACATGTCGATTGGTTTAACCAGGTCGGTCAAGGCAGCCTTGAGGAGGAGGTTATAGAATGTATCCGCGATAGTTTCCTAGTACAGTATGTAATGGAACCTACGAGGAAACAAGCGGTCCTAGATCTGGTCCTATGTAATGAGACAGGATTGATTAATGATCTCTTAGTTAGGGATCCTCTCAGAAGGAGCGATCACAATATGGTGGAATTTAAAATACAGATGGAGGGTGAGAAGGTAAAATCAAAAACTAGTGTTTTGTGCTTAAACAAAGGAGATTACAATGGGATGAGAGAAGAACTAGCTAAGGTAGACTGGGAGCAAAGACTTTATGGTGAAACAGTTGAGGAACAGTGGAGAACCTTCCAAGTGATTTTTCACAGTGCTCAGCAAAGGTTTATACCAACAAAAAGGAAGGACGGTAGAAAGAGGGAAAATCGACCGTGGATATCTAAGGAAATAAGGGAGAGTATCAAATTGAAGGAAAAAGCACACAAAGTGGCAAAGATTAGTGGGAGACTAGAGGACTGGGAAATCTTTAGGGGGTAACAGAAAGCTACTAAAAAAAGCTATAAAGAAGAGTAAGATAGATTATGAGAGTAAACTTGCTCAGAATATAAAAAGATAGTAAAAGTTTCTACAAATATATAAAACAAAAAAGAGTGGCTAAGGTAAATATTGGTCCTTTGGAGGATGAGAAGGGAGATTTAATAATGGGAGATGAGGAAATGGCTGAGGAACTGAACAGGTTTTTTGGGTCGGTCTTCACAGTGGAAGACACAAATAACATGCCAGTGACTGATAGAAATGAGGCTATGACAGGTGAGGACCTTGAGAGGATTGTTATTACTAAGGAGGTAGTGATGGGCAAGCTAATGGGGCTAAAGGTAGACAAGTCTCCTGGCTCTGATGGAATGCATCCCAGAGTGCGAAAAGAGGTGGCTAGGGAAATTGCAAATGCACTAGTGATAATTTACCAAAATTCACCTGACTCTGGGTTGGTCCCAGTGGATTGGAAATTAGCAAACATGACACCACTGTTTAAAAAAGGAGGTAGGCAGAAAGTGGGTAATTATAGGCCAGTGAGCTTAACTTCGGTAGTAGGGAAGATGCTGGAATCTATCATCAAGGAAGAAATAGCGAGGCATCTGGATGGAAATTGTCCCATTGGGCAGATGCAGCATGGGTTCATAAAGGGAAGGTCGTGCCTAACTAATTTAGTGGAATTTTTTGAGGACATTACCAGTGCGGTAGATAACGGGGAGCCAATGGATGTGGTATATCTGGATTTCCAGAAAGCCTTTGACAAGGTGCCACACAAAAGGTTGCTGCATAAGATAAAGATGCATGGCATTAAGGGTAAAGTAGTAGCATGGATAGAGGATTGGTTAATTAATAGAAAGCAAAGAGTGGGGATTAATGGGTGTTTCTCTGGTTGGCAATCAGTAGCTAGTGGTGTCCCTCAGGGATCAGTGTTGGGCCCACAATTGTTCACAATTTACATAGATGATTTGGAGTTGGGGACCAAGGGCAATGTGTCCAAGTTTGCAGACACTAAAATGAGTGGTAAAGCAAAAAATGCAGAGGATACTGGAAGTCTGCAGAGGGATTTGGATAGGCTAAGTGAATGGGCTAGGGTCTGGCAGATGGAATACAATGTTGACAAATGTGAGGTTAAACATTTTGGTAGGAATAACAGCAAAAGGGATTATTATTTAAATGAAAAAATATTAAAACATGCTGCTGTGCAGAGAGACCTGGGTGTGCTAGTGCATGAGTCGCAAAAAGTTGGTTTACAGGTGCAACAGGTGTTTAAGGCGGCAAATGGAATTTTGTCCTACATTGCTATAGGGATGGAGTTTAAGACTAGGGAGGTTATGCTGCAATTGTATAAGGTGTTAGTGAGGCCACACCTGGAGTAATGCGTTCAGTTTTGGTCTCCTTACTTGAGAAAGGACGTACTGGCACTGGAGGGTGTGCAGAGGAGATTCACTAGGTTAATCCCAGAGCTGAAGGGGTTGGATTACGAGGAGAGGTTGAGTAGACTGGGACTCTACTCGTTAGAATTTAGAAGGATGAGGGGGGATCTTATAGAAACATATGAAATTATGAAGGGAATAGATAGGATAGATGCGGGCAGGTTATTTCCACTGGCGGGTGAAAGCAGAACTAGGGGGAATAGCCTCAAAATAAGGGGAAGTAGATTTAGGACTGAGTTTAGGAGGAACTTCTTTACCCAAAGGCCTGTGAAGCTATGGAATTCCTTGCCCAGTGAAGCAGTAGAGGCTCCTTCATTCAGTGTTTTTAAGATAAAGATAGATAGTTTTTTGAAGAATAAAGGGATTAAGGGTTAAGGTGTTCGGGCCGAAAAGTGGAGCTGAGTCCACAAAAGATCAGCCATGATCTCATTGAATGGCGGAGCAGGCTCAAGGGGCCAGATGGCCTACTCCTGCTCCTAGTTCTTATGTTCTCATGTCATAAAGAGATAGCCAGAAGTAATTTCATGAAGATGAAGAATGCGTTCAGAAGAAAGCTTGTAGCAAAGAAACAATCATTAAGATAATACCATTTCATTCATTTCCTATATGTCTCAGAAACAATACGATGAGGAAGAAATACAGGTCTTTGAAATGTGGATGCTAAAATGTATGCTTAACATTTGTAATCGTGGGCAGTTATATTTCAAATTTTAGAAAAACAGCTGAAGTTCATAATATTTTTTAAAAGCATTGGTAAAGGCAGGCGAAAGGCAACTTCACACATAAACATCTAAAAGAAAAAGCTTCAACCCAGGGAGAGACAGAGAAAAGCATCTAAGAACAAGTAACGGTCTGCTGTAAAGTAATAATAATACTAATAATAATAATCGCTTATTGTCACAAGTAGGCTTCAATGAAGTTACTGTGAAAAGCCCCTAGTCGCCACATTCCGGCACCTGTTCGGGGAGGCTGGTACGGGAATTGAACCCGCGCTGCTGCTTTGTTCTGCATTACAAGCCAGCTGTTTAGCGCACTGTGCTAAACCAGTCCTGCAGAACAGAAGTGAGGAATCTTCTCTTCTCCCTTTAAGCCCTGATTCCATTCACTAAGCTACCCTGTTAAAACCCACAGAAATTCAACAATGGAAGCCATCTCAGCTGTACACATGATTCGATAACCTCAAGATCTTCACCTCAGACAACACATCTCAACTTCAAAACATGTCTGCCTGCACCTGATTAATCTGATCCCATTTTTATAATTATTGTTTTATATTCATTGGTAACCCAATCTTCGTGTGTGGATTGTTTTGCAACTTTCTCTTTTCTTAGGTAATTTCCAAAGTAATAGGGTGAAATAAACTTTTTTACGTAAAAAAGGCTTTGTTGCTGGGTCATTTTTAAATTTAATTATTTACTCCATGCATAAAAATATACACACACATATAAATACATTGTTAACTGGTGATTTACATATACAGACCATAAGGCAAATTAGGAGGTGCTTGAAATTGCAAGAGCAAAAAGAATTGTAAAACATGGCATTTCGAAAAGAAAATGTCAGTATTTCAGCCATTTGATCAAAGCTGAAAAGCTACAGAGATCTCTTCTAGAGGGCAAAGAGGAGGGCAACGGAAAGAGAGGTCGACCTGGGTGCAGTTAGATGATAGAAATCACAGATGAGTTGCAGATGAGCTACAGTGGATGTGTGAGGATGGCTCTAAAACAGGCAAGCATGATGTACCGTGACAGCAGCTCTCCTGGTAGGAGTAGCTACAAGCAGCAGCAGCCATTTAGTTAACTAACAAATGTAACATTAGAGATAATCCATAGTTTTAATGAGTGCAAATAAATACAAGGACATTGAATAGAAATAAGAGGAGGTGGAGTTCATGACAATTCGTTCTTTGACCTACTTAGTGAAATTTTAATTTAACAAGTTGATTGTAAATTAAAATCTACCTATAAACAGATAAATCCTCAGGTCTTGTCTCCAGAGACCAAATGAATGCAGAAGCCCGTTCCAAATCTTTAGGCAATTAACAATGACAATAAAAGACTTAACAAACAGAACTGAAGAATAAAATGTAAGCTTCATTTCATTGATTTTTCCTCACTATGTTTACACTTTGATTCAAGTGCAACGTAATTAAAACAAACAAGATCAAAGCAGGCAACAATAAGCAATTTGTATTTCTAAACTTCATATTTGGATAGAATAGAAGAAGATAGGTCTGTTTTAGTGAAATCATAAAAAGCAGAAGAAAGGAAATTTGTCCTTATGTCATCCATAATGCTTTTTCTGTGTGTAAAGTCCTAAGAATAGTAGAGGAAGAGTAAGGGATAAGGCAGCAAAGTCTTTGGATAAACAATGATGCTGTATGAGGCTAATACAACAAGGAGGGTGTGGTAGTCACCACTAGTAGTATATTATATGTATTATGGCACTGCCCGTATATTAGAGGTACATGGGTAAATCCCTGCCAGCTGGCTCCGCCCAGTAGGCGGCGTATAAATGTTGGTGCTCGCCGGTGCTGCAGCCATTCTGGTTCCAGCTACAAGAGGCACAACATCTTGACCTTCATCAGATCGGAGGTCCAACGGCTTCTGCGGGAAAGGGTCATTGAGGCCAGCAACAGCCCCTGGAGAGCTCAAGTGGTGGTAGTGAAGACTGGGGAGAAGCACAGGATGGTCATTGACTACAGTCAGACCATCAATCGGTACACGCAGCTCGACGCGTACCCCCTCCCAAGCATATCTGACATGGTCAATCAGATTGCGCAGTATCGAGTCTTTTCCACAGTGGACTTGAAGTCCGCCTACCACCAGCTCCCCATCCACCCGGAGGACCGCCAATACACTGCGTTCGAAGCAGATGGCCGCCTCTATCACTTCCTTAGGGTTCCCTTCGGCATCACTAATGGGGTCTCGGTCTTCCAGCGAGAGATGGACTGAATGGTTGACCGGTACGGATTGCGGGCCACCTTCCCGTATCTAGATAAAGTCATCATCTGCGGCCACGATCAGCAGGACCACGACGCTAACCTCCAAAAATTCTTCCAGACTGCCAAAATCCTTAATTTCACATACAAAACGGAGAAATGCGTGTTCCGCACCAACCGCTTAGCCATCCTTGGCTATGTCGTGGAAGATGGAGTCCTAGGACCCTACCCCGACCGCATGCGCCCCCTCCTGGAACTCCCTCTCCCCCACTGCCCCAAGGCCCTGAAAAGATGCTTGGGGATTTCCTCCTAAAATAGTGTTCCACTATTCTCGTCTTTGTGGTAATTGATAGTGCATCAGAGGGCCACACCTAGCACTCCAGGGTGTTTCTGCTATTGGAAGGAAATGCAGCATGCCTGGAAGTAGTGTAGCCACCTAAATTGGCCAACTCCCAATTTAAAATGGCGAACGGCAAAGGCTGATGGGAAAGTCAGCCAACACAGACAGAAACTAGCAGGTGCAGGTTTGCTGTGTATTTAACTCTGCAAAAGGCCAGGCAACATCGATACCAGCGACCATCAGCATAACAATGTAGCAGCCATCCACATACTGATGAGCAATCCCCGGGAACAATAAGTAACATTTGGGACACACAAAGCAAAGCCAGACTCCCCAGTGCCAGCAGGAGCCAACACAAAAGAGGTTAACAAACACCTCAAGACCGCCCATCGATCAGGGAACCGCTCCAGTATTGGAGAAATCGAACCAAGCGATTAGGACAAAGTCCAATCACTTGGGACCAGGTACAGGGTCCGCCCCGAAAGGTGGGAAGCTCCTGGGGACTATAAGAGTTAAGCCCCAAGTTCAAATCGCTCGCTTCATCCTGCCCGGGTCACCCAGCAACACAAACCAACATTGACCGTGACCAGTGCAGTGACCACCGAAAGAAGTAAGTCTTAATTCAATGCTCGCTACGAGATAGGCGCTCCTAGCTACCAATCCATACCAAATTCGAATCCCGCAGACTCAGAACCCGAACGAAAGCCCATTTGTTCCCCTGACCTGGTGGGCCATGTCCGAAGTTAAGTATAGGCCTGTTAGTTGTAGAAGTAGCTTAGACGTAGAATTTGTGCATGAGTAGCGATTACTGTGCATAATAAATGTGCTTTGATTTGAATCTTACTAATCGGTATATTGAGTTATTGATCATTACTTGGACTTGAACCTCATGGCGGTATCATAAAGATACCTGGCGACTCGAGAGCAAGGTAATAAAACAGAGCAATTGAACGAACTGGAAAGTTAGCAACACTAGGAAAAGGCAGAAAAGTAATGGTGCTGCTGGCCAGAGACAGATTTACACTTTTGGGACTCCACATCATACCCCGCCCCCAGGTGATGTGGCAGCCCACCCACAATGACATCAAGCCCCGCCCCCAATAACAATGGCCCCATCCGAATGACATCGAGTCCCATCCCAAATCACATCATTGCTCACCGTCAGCTCACACAATGCAAGGCACAGAAACCCAAAATCCCACCATCGCTGCCCAGCCCTCTCACTCTCAGCCCTACTGGCCACTGTTCCCCAATTCCCCGAGACACGACCCGGCACTTGCCTGGCCTTCTTCGCACATCCCGACTGCTGCTCTGTTCACCTCTCACTTGCGTGGCCGGGCCTCGAGCTTCGGCAACTGTACATGCTCCTGGCTGACTGCTGGCTATCTGGCCTGGCCACCGCTCTCCCACCCTCACGGTCTGTTCCAGTTGCTGCCCAGACCCGCCCTCTCACTCTCAGCCTGCCCTGGCTGGTGTCTGGTCTAGTCCAGTCGCCCTACTCCCTCTGACCACTGCTCCCCAGTTCCCTGAAACACAATGCTGGCGCTTGCCTGGCCTTCTTCACACCCCGATTGCTACTCTACTCAACCTCGACCGTCAATGACCACTTGTGCTCCTGGCTGCTGCTGGTTATTTGGCCTGGTGGCCTCAGTTATTTTTGGTTGGTTGCCTGGCCATCCTTCTCAGTCCTGGTCTGGAGGTGAAGTCGCCCTGCTGCTCCCCTCTACAGCAGTTGGCCAGCACTTCGTCCTCTACTCGCTGAAGGCTTCGTAGCAAAGGTGGACTTGCACTTTTGGGGCAAACACAGCCACCCTCTGTATGGTCCCAGCCCCCCATTGGCTGGGCCCCACTGTGTGTTGCAGCACTGTGTGTTTTATTGTAAGTCCACTTCTGTTGCTAACCTCGACTATCATTACAAAATTATCTGCAGACAGTACATCTCAGCATCTTACTATCCGATCAGGAATTGGAGGAGCTAATTCTGAATTATTTCTGCAAGGTAGATAAAACAGGTCCTGCAAGTAATGTTCATGTTGGCCTCATAGCATGGCTTATTTGTCAAATGTACCTCGACCACTGAGAAGGACAAGGGCAGGAGTGTGTCAGTCACACAATGGAACAGTATATACAAAATCATTGAGCAGATGTGGCAGATAATCATTTAAAATTTGGGTAAGTTTTGTAAGGGCCACGAAGAATCCAGCACGAGTTTTTAAGGATACAAAATAATAACGTTTATTTACTATAACAATATATACATAACAGTAGCAGTAACTTCCCTTGCTACCTTCTCCTTCCTGCTGTTTCCTGAACTGGCCAGCTTATTTATACTAGGAGTTTCTCCGCCCCCCTCATTGGGGAAGTTCATACTCCCATAGGATTGTGGGATAGTCATTAGTCCCCAGCCAATCGTAAGTAGGCAGGTTATAACATCCCTCCCCCCAAAGTCCAAGGAATCCACCGAAGACCCTGGCGAAGGAAGGCGTTGAACTCGTTTGGCCGCAGGCCGGACGCCATTTGCACGCGGTGCTGGATCAGGCGGCGTGTAACGAGATGGAGACCGGCGCTTCCGTGATGAACGGCGCGGTTGTACATCCACGGCCTGTGGACCCGAGAATTCCCCCTCTGATGTATCCTGTGTCTCCATCTCAGAGTCAGAGTCTGCTGCCTCCGTCATGTCAGCGTCTCTATCTCCATTCGGTCCCGTAACGACCTGCGCAGGCTTCGAGTGAGGCACCAGTGGAAGATTTTGAGGACTACCTTCCCTTGTCTCTGGTCTTTGTAGCTGTTGAAATGAGCTCCGGGGGCGGGGAATCTTTTGAGGGGATGATCTTCTGGACCAGACGTGGTCTACATGTTTTCGCTGGAGACGACCCTGGGCTTGCACTTGGTAAGATATAGGGCCCGTTTGGCGAAAGATTACACCAGGAACCCATTGGGCACCACCAGCAAAATTCCGCACGAATACTGGGTCACTGGGCGCAAACTGCCGAATCGGACGATGCCGAGACAATCCCTGTCCCTGCCGTTCTTGTGTGCGGCGTACTTTTGCGCCAGTGTCCGGGAAGACCATACTAAGGCGGGTGCGAAGTCTTCGGCCCATTAGGAGTTCTGCGGGAGCTACCCCAGTCACTGCATGGGGGGTGGTCCTGTACGTAAACAAAAAGCAAGCCAGTCTCGTGTCCATTGATCCGG
Organism: Scyliorhinus torazame; assembly: GCF_047496885.1. Taxonomy (NCBI): domain Eukaryota; kingdom Metazoa; phylum Chordata; class Chondrichthyes; order Carcharhiniformes; family Scyliorhinidae; genus Scyliorhinus; species Scyliorhinus torazame. Next base: position 84,861,325 of record NC_092725.1, on the reverse strand, counting down.
AAGACTGCTTCTTTAGGCCTCTTTTGAATGTTTGCACTGCACGCTCTGCCAACCCATTTGAAGCCGGGTGGTAAGGGGCAGTGCGGATATGGCGGATGCCGTTCATCTTTGTAAACCTAGCAAACTCCTCACTTGTGAATGGAGTGCCATTATCCGTGACCAGCACCTCGGGGAGGCCATGCGTACTAAATGATAAACGCATCTTTTCAATTGTTGCGCAGGACGTTGTCCCCTGCATCTTATGCACCTCCAGCCATTTGGACTGGGCGTCAATTAGAAGAAGGAACATGGATCCCTGAAAAGGGCCTGCGAAATCTGCATGTAAGCGTGCCCAAGGCTGCCCTGGCCATTCCCAGTGATGTAGGGGCGTGGCCGGCGGAAGCTTCTGATGCTCCTGGCGAATGGAGCAGTTTTGGGCCACCTTCTCAATGTCGGTGTCGAGGCCTGGCCACCAGACATAACTCCGGGCCAACATTTTCATCTTGGTCACGCCCGGATGCCCATTGTGCAAGTCTGATAATATCAGCTCCTGGCCTTTTTCCGGGACAATCACACGCGTCCCCCACAAGAGGATGCCGTCTTCCACGCTGAACTCTGACAGCTTGGAGGAAAATGCTCGCAACTCGCCTGGGAGCTGTCTATGCTGCCCACCATACAGGACTATGTACCGAACCTTTGACAAGACTGGCTCCGTCTGGGTCCACTCACGGATCTGTGATGCCGTGACAGGCAAGGTGTCCATAAAATTTAGGGTTGCAACCACCTCACCGGTCGTGGGGGTCGACATGGGGCCGGTCGATAAAGGCAATCGGCTCAGTGCGTCGGCATTTGCTATCTGCGTACCTGGTTTGTGCTCCAGAGAATACTCATATGCAGCAAGCAACAAAGCCCAGCGCTGGATCCGTGCAGAAGCAATGGGCGGTATTGGCTTAGCCTCTCTGAAGAGTCCCAGCAGGGGCTTCTGATCAGTCACGATAGTGAAATGGCGGCCGTACACATACTGGTGGAAGCGTTTCACCGCGAAAACCACTGCCAGGCCCTCCTTCTCGATCTGCGCGTACTTTTTCTCCGCTGCAGCCAATGTGCGGGAGGCGAAAGCTATCGGTCGCTCGGCCCCGTTCTCCATCTTGTGGGATATCCACCCGATAACCTAGGTAGACTACTTCTTTTGCCTGAAATACGCACTTTGTGTGACGTAAACGGACTCCAGCCTCCGAAAGGCGACTAAGGGCAGCCTCCAGATTTTCCAAATGCTCTTGCTCCAACGTCCCTGTAATCAACACGTCATCTAGGTAGACAGCCACACGTGGTAAACCTCTCAAAATGCCCTCCATAACACGTTGAAAAATTGCGCAGGCAGAGGATACTCCAAAGGGCAACCGTGTATATTCATACAGGCCCCGGTGTGTGTTAATTGTTACATATGGTCGGGAGGCTGGGTCCAGCTCCAACTGCAGGTAGGCGTGACTCATATCTAATTTTGTGAATGAGAGTCCACCTGCAAGTTTCGCGTAAGATCCTCTATGCGAGGCATTGGGTATCGGTCGAGTCGGGAAACTGTATTCACTGTAAGTTTATAGTCGCCACACAAGCGAACTGTGGCATCTGGCTTCATTACTGGTACAATTGGTGCTGCCCAGTCAGCAAAACGGACGGGCCTGATAATACCCAAACTCTCCAAACGAGTGAGCTCCCCTTCTACCTTCTCGAGCAAAGCGTAAGGCACTGGGCGCGCCCGGAAATAGCGCGGCGTGGCTCCTGGTTCAACTTGGATACGGGCTACGGCCCCTTTTATTTTCCCCAAACCAGGCTGGAATACCTCTGGGTATCGTCCTAGCACCTCAGTCAACCCTCCAGAAACTGTTTGGAGGATGTGCTGCCATTGCAACCGCAAATGGCGCAACCAGTCCCGACCCAACAGGCTGGGCCCATGGCCACGCACTACGATAAGTGGGAAACGCCCCTCCTGGCGTCCATAGACAACAGGGGTCATTGTAGTTCCTGCAATGTCCAGTGGTTCCCCCGTGTAGGTGGCCAACCTGGCCTGTGAGTCAGTTAATGTAAGGGTCTGTATACCCTGCTTGATGCGGTCGAATGTCCTCTGGGCGATCACGGAGACCGCTGCACCAGTATCCAACTCCATCTCCAGCGGGTGGCCATTGACCCGTACTGTCACCTTAATGGGGGCCACACGGGGAGCTGCCACACAATGCAGCTGCAGGCAGTCGTCCGCCGTCTCCACGTCCTCAGGAGTGGTCGCTGCAGGTTCATCCACATGGAAGGTACGGCCTCTGGGCTGGTCCCAGTTTCGGTCGGAACGACGGCGCCTCTGGCGTCCCCAGGACCGCCGTCCGCGACGGGGTCGGCGCCTACAAGTCTGACACGGACATGGCTCCTCATCCATTGGCTCTGGAGAAGGCTCCCTTCGGGGAGGAATGTCCGATGGCCACTGGCGTTGGTCCGGTCGTTGCCTCATCCAAGGTACCGCAGGAGTGCGGGGGGATGTTTTTGGGCGGAAAGGGTTGCACCCCAAGGCATGCACTTCCATTCCCTGTAGCTCCTCGCTCTGCGCTCTCTCGGGACAAGACTATTTGTATTGCCTGTTGAAAAGTCAATGTTGGCTCCGCTAACAACTTTCTCTGGGTTGCTGCATTGTTAATACCGCAATCCAAACGGTCGCGTAACATTTCTGACAAGGTCTCACCACAGTCACAGTATTCCGCAATCCCGCGTAGATAAAAAAATCGGCACGGGATTCTCCAGGGGTCCTCTCAGCGGTATTAAACCGGTAACGCTGGACTATCGTGGATGGGGTTGGGTTAAAGTGTTGCCCCACTATATTCACAAGTTCGTCAAACGTTTTGGTGTCCGGCGCAGCTGGGTACGTAAGGCTCCTAATCACCCCAAACTTATGCGGCCCGCAGGCAGTGAGCAATATGACCACCTGGCGCTCGTTTTCACGGATATTGTTTGCCCGGAAATAGTAACGCATCCGTTGTGTGTACTGGTTCCAGCTTTCCAGCGCAGCATCAAAAACATCCAAACGTCCGTACAGAGGCATGGTATTATAGAAAACAACTTCCAACCTGTATCCAACAAAAATCCAGGGAGATGGGTTCAGCAGTGTAGACAGCTATTCACTTTTACCTTCGTTGCCAGTTTTGTAAGGGCCACGAAGAATCCAGCACAAGTTTTAAGGATACAAAATAATAACGTTTATTTACTATAACAATATATACATAACAGTAGCAGTAACTTCCCTTGCTACCTTCTCCTTCCTGCTGGTTCCTGAACTGGCCAGCTTATTTATACTAGGAGTTTCTCCGCCCCCCTCATTGGGGAAGTTCATACTCCCATAGGATTGTGGGATAGTCATTAGTCCCCAGCCAATCGTAAGTAGGCAGGTTATAACAGTAAGGAAACTTGACTTTGACCATGACAAATCATTCCTCCCATTCTCAACCTATCTGCAGTTTTTGATACAGTTGGCCACACCATTTTCCCCCATCACCTCTCCTCCAAAGTTCAGCTGGGTGGATTCTCCCGAGTTTGGTTTTATTTGCATCAGTCCAAATGTAATCAGGGAATCACTTGCTTTCGATTCTCACTCTGGAATTGTCTAAGGATCTATCCGTGGCTCTCCTCTTTTTCTAATTTCCATGCTCGCTTTGTAATATCATCCAAACACACATGAGATTCCGTGCTTATGCTGAGAACATTCAGTCCCATCTCATCATCACTTCCTTGGACTCCTTTACTATCACTGATTTGTCACACTGCTTGGCTGACATCCAATATTGGATGAGCAGGAAGTTCCTTCAACTGAATATGAAGAAGTCTGAAGCTACTGTGTTTGGGTCCTACCACAAAATCAATCAATTCTTTGTTCTCCCCTTCCATCCCTGTCAGCTATCTTAACCTGAGTAAGACTATTTGTAACCTTGGTGTTTTATTTGAATTCAAGATGGGTTTCTGGCGACATAATCTGCACTAAGACTGCATACTTCCACTATCGTAACATTGTCTACAACACTGCCTCAGCTCATCTGCTGCTGAAACCTTCATCCATGCCCTTGTTACCTCCAAAGACTTGACTGTTCCAATGCTTGCCTAGGCAGCCTTTCATCTTCTGCTCGTCCAAAGCTCTGCTGCCTGTAATTGAACTTACTCCGAATCTCATTCACCCATCATCAGCGCTTCAATAGCTCCATGTTCAATAATGCCTCAATTTTAAAATCTTCATCCTGGTTTTCAATTCCTCCATGACCTTAACCCTCCTTATTTTCAAAGTCTTCTTCAGCCCTACAAGCCTTCGTGATCTCTGTACTCCTAATTTTGGCTCTTGTGCATCTCTGGTTTTAATCGCTCCACCATTGGTGGGTATGTCAGCTGACTTGACCCTCAGCTCGGCAATTCCTTCCCTAACCTTCATCAGCTCTCTCTCTCCTTGTTTTACAATGTTCCATAAAACCTCTTTGATTTAAGCTTTTGGTCAACTGTCCAGGTATTTTTGTGTGTCGGAGTTAAACATTTCTTCATTGATATCGCTCATAAAGGCCCTTGCTTCACTACATTAAATGCGGTTTGAATTGCCATTGTGCCTATAGTGTTCAAGTTATAATGTAGCATATCGTATCAGCAAGTGATTCGAATGAGCTTTATTAGCAGTTGACAAGAAGCTAAAAACAATGTAGGCAAAGTATATTTATTGACAGTGTGAAGATGTAGAAAGGGCTATTATAGGTGGATGAGGAAATTATCTTTTTAAATGCAAGCCTGGCTATCGTCAACCAAGATGTTTCAACAACAGGGCCTTCAGGCTTCTTCGCCTTGAATTCTTGTAGTTGGTCGTCTTCGCCACCTACAATCCAACATTGCATATTTATGCCGCATGACAGTCAAAGAGATTTTGTTTGGTCTGTATTATAAAATATTTGATTTGTTAAAGGGGCTGAAAGGATCCTTTAACATGCCAATGGTATATTTGATGCCTAAAGTAGCTCCTTATACCTTATTGTTCACATGCTCAACAGGATGCATATATAGCTTTCATGAAGGTGCTCACTAGGTAGCGCTGGATAGTGCAGTCTTTGCCTCTTTGGAATCAACACTATACTTTCCATTGCAAGGCAAGTAGCAAGATAGCGTGGATTTTTTAAAAAGGTAAAAGCATAACGACTTTTGCCGAGGAGATCTGCACAATCTATGTGCGGATGGTGAATTCCTAAATCCATAGTTAGTGTGCGCAAGAGTTCAGTGGGGCATATGGGCTAATGACATACTGGACTTAATCCTGGAATAATTGCACCTATTGGTATCATTTGCAGTTGGCCAATGAAGAGAGTGATTGCATTTCTTGTTCTGGCAAACAAGGCACCTGCTTGTGTAGATTGATTTGTGCGATTGATGCTCCGGTGGCCTGGAATGAGTTATACCAACCACCATGCCCACAATAAAACATGAAACAATTTATTTTTAAAGCACATTGAACCACAAATAATGTTCAACACTGCAACCAATATCCAAAATATTTTATTGATGAAATTTAAAAATTCAAGAATGGTGCAGGTAGTGCTTTTTTATAAGCTTCATGTACAACACTTAATTTAGACATGGGTTCACGTAATGTACAAGTCTGTTACATCGATTTGTATATATGTACAACCAGGGTGAAACCAGCAGGAAAAACCTACAGCCCACACTGGCATGCGTGCTCTACTCAAGCCTCCACCAGCCTCATCTAACCCAGTGAACACAAATCCTTTCTTCCTCATAATTATGTAGCCTGTCCTTTAAATGTATCCATCCATTCACTCCAACCATTCCTCAGGGTAGCAAGTTCCATTCTCTCAGTTCTTTGACTAAAGATGTTTCTCCTGAATTCGCCATTGGATTTTTAGTGACTATTTTATCTTGATGGCAACATTCTCTTTCATAATTTTAAGTATCTCTCCTAAGTCATCCCTCTGCTTCTTTTCACGAGAAAATAAATTCAGCCTGTTCATCCTGGTAGGTAAACCTCTGCATTTCCTGTAGGTCTTCTTTTATCGCCTCTCTAGTGCCTCAACATCTTTTTTATAATATGGCAAACAGAATACATAATATTCCATGTATGGTCCAAACACGATTTAATACTCATTTAGCATAACTTACTTTTCAAATCTATCCATCTAGAAATAGACCCAAGTGCTGGTTTTCCTTCTTTATTACCTAGTTAGCTTGTGTCATTACTTTGTGATTGGTGTCCATTATTGTATCCATGGCACATGTGTGCTGGACAAAAGAGAAAATGCTGGAAAATCTCAGCAGGTTTGGCAGCATATGTAGGGAGAGAAAAGAGCTATTGTTTCGAGTCCCGGTGACCCTTTGTCAAAGCTCTTTTTTTTTTTTTTTTTTTAAATGGGATGAGTTAAAAGAGAAGCTGTTGAACATAGAACATACAGTGCAGAAGGAGGCCATTTGGCCCATCGAGTCTGCATCGACCCACTTAAGCCCTCACTGCCACCCTATCACCATAACCCAGTAACCCCTCCTAACCTTTTTTGGACACTAAGGGCAATTTAGCATGGCCAATCCACCTAACCTGCACGTCTTTGGACTGTGGGAGGAAACCGGAGGACACCCATGCAGACACGGGGAGAACGTGCAGATTCTGCACAGTGACCCAGCGGGGAATCGAACCTGGGACCCTGGCACTGTGAAGCCACAATGCTAGCCACTTGTGCTACCGAGATACGAGTTCAGTCAGGCGGGGGGAAGGGGGGGGGGGGGGGTAAGTGGTGGTGGATGGGAATTGTCCAGGCCTCTCTTCGAGAAAGAAACAAAAAGCTCTCAGGCCATCCTGGTGTGGGATGGAGGTGTAAAAAGATTGCACATCTATGATGAATAGGATGCGGTTCGGACATTGTCCTGGCAGGCCCATTGTGTCAGCATACTCCTGCCCCACAGAACTCATTTCCTCTTATCTTGACTCTATCCTCACTTCTGTTCCATTCCCTCCCCACCGCCATCTGGGATTCCTCTGATGCCCTGCGTCATATCGCCAGTTTCCAGTTCGCGGGCCCTGACCGCATCCAAAAACAAAATACAAAAGTCTCAGAACACGCATGAACAGACTCAAATACAGCTTCGGCCCCGCTGTTACCAGACTCCTAAATGACCGTCTTATGGACTGACCTCATTAACACGACACCCTGTATGCTTCACCCGATAACGGTGTTATGTAGTTACATTGTGTACCTTGTGTTGCCCTATTATGTATTTTCTTTTCATGTTGATCTGTTGAGTTGCTTGCAGAAAAATACTTTTCACTGTACCTCAGTACATGTGACAGTAAACACAAATACAAATCCTATTCACCATGGATGTACAATCTCTTTACACCTCCATCCCACACCAGGATGGCCTGAGAGCTCTTTGCTTTCTTTCTCGAAGAGTGGCCTGGACAATTCCCATCCACCACCACTCTCCTCCTCCCGGCTGAATTAGTTCTATCTCTCAACAACTTCTCATCCCATAAAAAAAGAGCTTTGACAAAGGGCTATCTGGACTCAATGTTAGCTCCTTTCTCTCCCTACAGATGCTGCCAGATTTGCTGAGATTTCCCAGCATTTTCTCTCTGGTTTCAGATTCCAGCATCCACAGTAATTTGCTTTTATCCTGTGTGCTGGATTTTAACACTGATTTTGCATTCACCATCAAAAATACTGACAACTACTACCCCCATTTAACAACTTTGGAAATTATTGTTTACTCGTTCAAAAAGAACAGAAGTATCTTATCTTTAAAGCAGTTTTAAAAATTATTTCATGGGATAAGGACATCACTGGCTAGGCCAGCATTTATTACTCATCCCAAATTTCCCTTTGGATGGTGGTGGTGCTTCCTTGAACTATTTTTGTTGGGGTCCATATTTTGAAGTAACACTCAGTACTGTTATGAAGGGAGTTCCATGATTTTGACTCAGTCAGTGAAAGAACAGTGATATAGTTCCAAGTCAGGATAGCGTGCAAGTTAGAGAGGAATTGACAGATGATATTCCCATTCACCTGCTATACTCTTGTCCTTCTGTGTGGCAGAGGTTGCAGGTTTGGAAGATGCGGTTGAAAGAACCTTGTTGAGGACCTGCAGCGCATCTTATAGATCAGGGTTTTTCAAATCCCCCACCCACTTTTGCCAACTGGCAGACCTTCGGGACCCACGCCGGCCGACCTTCCTAACCCACGCCACATTTGTTGAACTATAATGTGAAAGGGGAGCATGCTTTGTCCTCACTATCTCACTCTAATCAGGTTCACAGAAGGAGAGATAAATGCAGATCAGGTGCAGACTTCAGCCAGTTCCTTTGTGCCGTCTTCATCACTGTGAAAACAGAAAATCTAACCTCGCACATGTAGTTCATTGTGAAGGCCAAGAGCAATAAAATGCTTGTTTTACTCAACACTGGATACTTCTGGGAGACATTACTCAAGAATGCCTTGTGAGCCTTTGGTATGTTTTTAATGTGCTGTCACAGGGCAGGTACAACAGCATAGTCTTTTTATTTGGAGTCAGCTGACTCTGGGGTCTCAACCACAAAAGGAATTTTTCATCCACCACTTTTTCAAAATCTGAAACTTCTCTTATTTGCCAGTACTTTCCTTCTTGAAATACACATGGGCTTTGCATCCTTTTTTGCACTGGCACAATTGACAAAACCATACCTCAAGAAATCATCTTCATACTGCTTTGTGCCAGAGTTAAGTTTCTTCTTTGTAGGACAGAACTTTGTTATTTGTTAGCAGAACCAGATCCCCTGGAGCTCTGTACAGAGCTAACATTACTCTATCCTGCCTTGGGCTCTTCTGAGCAGCTCTCTCCAGCAGATTCTGAAGAGAGATCCTGGCAACTAGGTACTCTGCCTATTTGTGTCTGTGGTAGTCTCTTTCTTGTAAGAAAACAATTTTATCTTCACTTTTTTTGCCTTGCTTGTCAGTAGCTAACAAATGGAAGTCTTTCCTCCGTGATTTGGTGCTAAAAGCACGTACTTACAGGGCGTTTGACAGCAAGTGTACATGCAAGGCGCATGACCTGCTCATTGTTGATGCTTCCGGCCTGAAGACTGAACATAACCTAATTTCCTTCTTATTTAAAAAGGTGTCAGAGGCCGCCAATCTCAATAAAAATGCCGGTAGCGGCTGTTGCGCTTTCTCTCGTAATCGGGACCACCACAGGAACGCTGCGACCAATCGCTCCTGGACTCTTCCATGGGTTGCCACCCGCACTTTAAAAAGCCTTGTAGATAGTACACACTATTTCAACTGTGCATCGGTGGTGGAGGGAGTGAATGTTGAAGTGAATGCTGGATGGGGTGTCAATCAAGCAGGCCACTTTGTCTTGGATGGCGTTGAGATGCTGTCCAGGTTCTTAAGTGTTATTGGAGCTGCACTCATCAAGGCAAGTGGAGAATATTCAATCATTCTCCTGACTTGGGCCTTGTAGATGGTATTCAAGATTGCAGACTCTTCATAAGTGCTTGACTGTAGGGAACATGAAGGATTAGACCTGCATTGAATTACAATAAACTCAGCAGTATTTTATAAAGATGAAGATATTTCATAGTGACTTGCTTACCAATGTGCTCATCCATTATGATGCTTCTAAGAAGGTAAATGATAATGCCACATTATATTAATTTCTCTCTTGCAACAGGGCTTACATTAATTTCAAATTTAAAGCAGAATACCCAGAGATTTATAATAGTATATAATTCTTACAGGGTGAAAAGTTCAGAACTCAAGTTCATGGAAGTGCAGGTTTAATCAGAATACCCCATCTGCTAGAAACCAAGAGTTAGAGAGAAAAAATAACCTGAGCTTTTAATATTTTTTGAGATTTGCCTTGCTTGTATTACATAGAGCAGGCAAAGTGATCGAGCTCTAAAAATAGTATCAACCTGACAAATTAACTCAACCTTCAACTCTTCCAAGGTGCCGCCATTTTCTGCTTTCTCTTAACAGTGACTCATGCTGGGGTATAGTTTCACAGTACTGGCAAGCTATCCATTATGTACAATGAGCACTGGTAATCAAACTATTTATCTACAGCCAGCACTTACAAGCCTGTTCTTACTCCATCACCTCACCAACTGTGAAGCACAACCTTGATATTCTATTTGATCCTAAGCCAAGTTTTCAATATCTCATTTGTCCCACCACCAAAACAAACGCCTTTTACTTCTTGAACACTGCCTTTTGTTCACTTTTGCAATGGCGCGTGGTTTTATGACCCCAAGGCTTAATTTCCCCAACATTCACCTCATCAGTGGCCCGATTCTTTGAACTTGGAATCTCTGGATCTTAGTGCAGGCCTCAGAATTATTAGCACAGTGACATAATCACAATGCTATCATTCCCCATCAGCTATATTCTATAATATTCTAATGTTAAGTTGTTGCTAAAGAGAACATGTTTATTAACATGTTGCTGTGTTAAGGAAAACATAGCTCAGTTCACTCGACATTTTCCATGAATGGCAAAGAATTTTGACATTTTGGGTACTGTCAATGCTGAAAGATGGTATCACGTTTAAAAAAAAGATTTGAACATACAATATGTTGAAAATTTGCCATTTTAAAAAGTAAACCAATTGATTGGAAATGTAACATGTAGAAGATAATTGATGGCATTAATTTCAAAGATTTTACCCCCCTAAATAGTTGCAAGAGAGACTGGCAACATTTATTGACCAAGGGGGTGCTTTGACTCAATTTCTTCAATTTTTCACCAGATTAAATGAGACAAATGGCCAAGAATCATTTCTAAGATACTTTTCAGCATTTCATACAGTCTTAATTACAGAAAAGGAAGAAGGATAAAACAAAAATGACATGCTTGAAGTTATCAACCATATTTGAATGAGTCTACTTTATTCCTATCGTAATGCACTTTACCCCAATAAAGTTTTCTGCTTATCTGCTATTGTGCAGTTCCTCCATTCCTGTTCAAAAATGGGGTTTGTCCAGTTTTGCATTTTAAATGACAAGTCAACATCACTGTTACTACGTATAATTTCTAGTTTAATTCTCAGTGAAGATTGATTGAAAGGTTTTACAGAACAAAAATTTATCAAAAAAAATTGTTCATTTAAAGCTAACATACAATTCACCCACGCTTGAGTGTTTAAAGCCCACTCTTATGCCCCGTCTCCATATATATATTATATATATTACACAATAATTTGAATCACAAAATATTTTTTGACATTGATAAAGCAAAGTAACAAAATTTAGCATAGTCACTTTTTAATCGAATACAGAAACATTGCAGTTGAAATCATTCTCTTTCCCAATTATCTTTGTTCAAACTGAAATTTTATATGTACAAATGCCTATGTAGTCTTTTCTTTAAAGAAGAATTCCAACTCGTAAATTTAGTGTGATCTTCACATTTTTCAAAAGATCTCTATTTATTTGAGGAGCTTGCAGGAAGGTGCACTAGCAAATGAAATAAATGGAACACTGGTATGTATTTCTCTTCAACATTCACCATTTACAGGCCTTTCCTATCCAACCCCAGCCCCCATTATGAACAATAAAGCATATCCAAAAAAACATGGAAAACTGCTTTCTGGATTTGCATTAAAATTAACAAATTGAGTCTCAAAGCTGTACTGGATATTTCGACTGAAAGTGAATATTGAAGAAACGGGCAACATTGTAGCATACAACTAAATACACATCCCTGTGTTTCCCTGACATGCTAATTACATGCAGTTGGCTGTATGAGGTTTTACTAGCACATTAAAGCAACACATGGGGCGCGATTCTCCGCTCCTGCGCCGGTTGGGAGAATCGCCTTGCGCGCCATTTTTCCACGTGACGCCGGTCCGACGCCCTCCCGCGATTCACCCAAGCGGCGAGAATGGTCCTGTCAAGTTCTGCGTGGCGCAGGCCGGAGAATCGCCCGAGACACCCAAAATGGCGATTCTTCGCTACCCCCGCTATTCTCCGGCCCAGATGGGCCGAAGTCCCAACGGCGTGACCCCAGTTCACACCTGGTAAATAAAGTCGTCAGCCAGTCGTGCTGGTTGATGCGGAGCAGTGAGGAGGTGAGCGGACTGTCCCGGAGCACTTGCAGACCGGGTCGGCTTCCCCGAGAACGCTGCGGCCAACGGTGGGGGTGGGAGGGAGGGAGGGAGTGGAGGTGGGGAGGGAGTGTGTGGAGGGTGTCGTCCATCCGCGGATGCCACATCTCAGCCGCCCCGATATGGCAAGACGGTGACGAGGACACGGCCGCAGGTTGTCGTGTGGCTGATGGGCACGGGCGACGGGCACACTAGTGAGGAGGACGGTGTGAACTGACCATTGGACGCAGACAGTGACCAGGTGTTAGGCTGGCTGCGTATCTGCAGCGCGGCCAGGCCACCGGGGCACACAGGTATCCCATGCAACCCGGCTGACGAGGTGTGGAAGAACCTCCATGTAACATGTTGTTTCTCTGCCCCCATGTATGCCAACCAGACAGCGATGTTCATTGCCGTGGTTGGAGCCGCAGCTCTGCAGGTGGCCATCCGGCAGCGCAGACTGCGATGGCCCACAGTGGCTGCTGATGCAGCGGCTGCTGCTGCAGCAGAGGGGATGGCCGCGGAGTGGCCCGTCGTCACAGCGCAGGCCCGGAATGTCCAGGGGGATTCCGAGGGGAACATTGACCCCCCTCCCCCGACGGCGAGGAATGCACAGGAAGCTGGCACTGATATCGAAGTGCTCGGGGGAGAGGAGGAGTAGCCACTGATGGTGGTGCCAGGGCGCCACAGGCGTCCAGCAGGGCCTAGGGTGTACCGTGACAGAATGTCGTTCGAGGCCTTACCGGTCATCACATGTAGGAGGAGACTACGGTTCAGCAGGGAGACGGTCGCACATATATGCCACCTCGTGGCACACCTCGTACCACTTGGAATGGGTGGAGGACACGCTATACCAGTCTCCGTCAAGGTGACGGTGGCCCTAAACTTTTACGCAACCGGTTCCTTCCAAGCGCTGAGCAAGGACCTATCCGGGATCTCACAGACATCGGTCCACAAGTGCATCAGGGCCATGACCGACGCCTTGTACGCCATCGCGGACAGGTACATTAAATTACCCGAGGACCGAGCACAGCAGGAAGCACGGGCACGTGGATTCGCCAAGGTGGCCGGGATACCGATGGTCCAGGGTGTCATCGATGGTGTGCATGTCCCCATGCGCCCACCTGCAGACAACAGGGAAGTGTTCATGAACAGGAAGGGCACATACTCCATGAACATTCAGGTGGTGTGCGACCCCCACATGAAGATCAGGCACGTGTGCGCAAGGCACCCCGGGAGTGTGCATGACGCCTACATTCTGGCACAGTCGTTCATCCCCGCAATGTTCGATGGATGCCCCCCCCCCCCCGCCCCGCCCGAGGGACTGGTTGCTGGGCGACAGGGGCTATCCATTGAGGTCATGGCTGATGACGCGAATACGGAGGCCTCAGACCAACGAGGAGAGCCTATACAACGAGGCCCATGCAGCAACCAGGGGTGTGGTGGAGCGGTGCTTCGGCCTGCTGAAGATGCGATTCAGATGACTGGACCGATCAGGAGGGGCCCTGCAGTACCGGCCCGACAGGGTCGGTCGCATAGTTGTGGTCTGCTGTGCGCTGCACAACATTGCCATGCAGAGGGGAGATGACCTGGTGGAGGAGCCGGAGGGAGGACCCGACGGCACCGGAGCCAATGCAAACGAGGGGGATGGGGAAGAGGAGGATGAGGATGACGTGCATCAGGGCGGGGGGAGGGGCGCAGGACACAGACAATACCCGGGTGCTGGTTACGTCCAGGAGGCTGCACGACGGCGTCGAGGACAGCGGCCACGCGATGCATTGGTGGCCGCACGGTTCACGCACCGTGGGGGAGGGATTCGCTGAACACTGCCACTTGCACCGCCAGTCGTGCACACGGGCACCACGCTGCAAACCCCCCCCCCCCCCGCACTCACGGCACCAATTCCACATCACCTTACCACTGCGGCACTACAGGATTGCACAACATTGATGATTGTGCGGGTGTGATCAGTGCCATGTTGAATGATGACAGCCCGCTCTGCGATGAGCTGAGAGCTCAGATTCGCCAGCCAAGGTCTGACTCATGGCTATAGCGGAACCATGCACTCTGGTGGTCACAGCCTTCGTAACGGACATTTCATCACGTGCCCGTGTGGGGTAGCTGGTGTCCAGGTGCCGAGGACTATGGTGTCCGATTTTGGGAGGCAGGGGGGGAAAAGGGACAGCACATCCGGCACCGACGTTGAACCATTCGTTAACCACAGCACCACTCGGTCACCCTCACGAGCCCCCTGGCACCGGACATAGCACAGAGTCTTACAAGTTAAGTGCAACAGTGAGTTTATTTGTGACATTCACATACAGATGCCCTACCCCCTACAACTAAACTGTGCCCTGCACCCGTGCCAACTTATGTGCCTAACTTCTTAGCCTTACGGGCCCTACCACTACGTCTAGGTGTCTCCCCAGATGGCACAGCAGGAGTGGAGGCGGACTGCTGAGAATCACGCCCTGCGACATGGCTCCCCGTCAGTACGCGTTTCCTGTGGCAGCCCGGCCTCGATGGGCCAGGCTGCTCGGCGGATGTGCTGGATGGTGTGGTGCCACCCTGTCCTGCCTGCTGCCCACCAGATGCGCCAGGGACGGAACGGGGGGAGGCCGAGTGTTCCGAGACATCCCTTGCTGGGGGTACCGGGACGGGCCCCAGAACCACCACCTCCCTCGGGGAGCCTGGTGGCCCCCAGGCCTTACTGTGGGACGGAGGTGCGATCGGGGACATGCCCTGTCGCACCACCGATACCTGGCGCTGCCAGTCCTGGAGGCCTGCAGCGGTATCGACCACGGTCCGAATGTTCGCAGAGATGGAGCCCAGGGAGTGCGACATTCCTGCCAGGGACTGTGCTATCGCAACCTGTGAGTGCGCTACGCCATCCATCACGTGCCTCCTCCCTCGGGGAGCCTGGTGGCCCCCGGGCCTTACTGTGGGACAGAGGTGCGATCGGAGACATGCCCTGTCGCACCACCGATACTTGGCGCTGCCAGTCCTGGAGGCCTGCAGCGGTATCGACCACGGTCCGAATGTTCGCAGAGATGGAGCCCAGGAGGTGCGACATTCCTGCCAGGGATTGTGCTATCGCAACCTGCGAGTGCGCTACGCCATCCATCACGTGCGTCAGGCGGTCGATGCTCTCCACGACTGACTGCTGGGACTGTGCCATTCGCCTGCTGGGACCGGGCCATGGCATGGTGAGACTCGGCCAGGGCCCGGAGAGCGGCGGCAATGTCATGTTGGCTCTGGCGCATGGCTACCTGTGAGAGGGCAGCCCTCTCCTGGGCCATGGATGATGCGTGAACGTGAAGCCCAACGCCTTGCAGAACCTGACCAATGGCCGATACCGTTTCACCCGTTGCCTCCGCCGCGGACGCCACCTGTGCAGTATCGACCTGGGTGGCTGCGATGAGCGGCACCACTCCCTGCTCCTGGACGCGAATGGACTCCTCCAACTGCGTGTGAAGGTCCTGGAAGATGGCCCTCATCCCGTTATTTAATCCCTGGGTGTCTGTTGTCCGGGTGGACCGTCCAGCCCCTCGGCTGCTCCAAACTCCACTGCTGTACCGGCTCGGCTGTGTGGTGCGCACCAGACCGTGACCCGGGAGCCTCATCACTTATCTGCCCAACCAAGGTGAGTGTCTCTGCGATGGTGGATGGTGTGGGAGACAGCAGTGACACTAGCTCGGGGTCATCGTCCGTTAGGAAGTCTGGTGTGTACTGGTCCACTTCATGGCCCGGCGCAAGGTCCCATGTCATGTTGCCCTCCAGGTGAATCCGTGGACTATGTGGTCGTTCTCTGTGCGTCATCGTCACTGTCCGTCCTGTGCCCCTCAGTATTGTCTCTGTCCATCGTATGTGCGTCCCCGTCCAGCGTCCCAGACTGAGAGGATGGCCCTCCTGTCCGACCGACTGCCACCCTCTTGCGTGCGTCCCTGGGTGCGCTTGAGGTTGGAGATGGTCGGCTGTGTCTTGGCCGAGGCGACCCTGGACGTTCGGCGGCTGGCCCTGGGGAACACAATGATACGGGGTTCGCTAGACACGCTGGGCCAGGTGTATGGTGGTGGCAGTGGGGGGGGGGGTGGGGGGGAGATCGGGGGTGCAGTGGCATGAGTGTGAGGGGGGAGGGGATCGAGGGTGCAGTGGCCAGAGTGTGAGGGGGGAGGGGATAGAGGGTGCAGTGGCCAGAGTGTGAGGGGATCGAGGGTGCAGTGGCCAGAGTGTGAGGGGGGAGGGGATCGAGGGTGCAGTGGCCAGACTGTGAGGGGGGAGGGGACCGAGGGTGCAGTGGCCAGAGTGTGAGGGGGGAGGGAATCGAGGGTGCAGTGGCCAGAGTTTGAGGGGGGCGATGACGGGTTGGGGGGGTGGGGCATGAGGGCATGCAGGGTTATCTCACTTGCTTCTGCGCCTCCGACCTCGCAACCTCCCGGGTGGCGGATCCCCCAGCGAGGTCCAGGGCCCCTTTGCTCGTGAACATTTAGGGGGTGCAGCACAGGAGAACCCCCTCTGGTTCTCATACGCTCACGTTGGTTGTGAGCTGTCTTGTCCTGGGCGGGTGGGGGGGGGGGGGGGGGGGGGGGGGGTTGGCTGGATAAAGCATCACACTTAGGCGGGTATCATCAGGGTGTGCAGCTATAGGCTATATTAATGCTGGGTGAGGAGACAGGTGGAGCCACGCCATGGCATCTCTCCAGGGGGGGTCCCGGTGCTCATGTGGGTCGAGTACAACATTGTGCACCCTGAAACCCCATGGCATCTCTCCGGGGGGGGGGGGGGGGGGGGGGGTTGTTTGTGACCCGGGGGCACCCTCGTGGCACTTACCCTGGCAGACCGAGTGAGGTCGTGCAGCTTCTTCCGACACTGCTCCCCGGACCGGGGGGGGTGCCCCACAGCAGTGCCAACTTCATGACAACCACGCCTCACCGTGCTGGATGGCTGGCGATGCCCACATCTTGGGCAGATGGTGGCCTTTCGGTTTTCTACCTCATCGAGGAGGGTGTCCAGGTCCGTGTCCCAGAACCTCGATGTGGCTCAGCCATCTCTCCTCCTTCTCCTGGGTCCTTCTGTGCGCGGATCACGCCATTTATGGCGCAGCACCGCGTCATTCGGGCGTTGCGCGCTTCCGACGCTGCTTCCGCGCGCCCGCCCCCCCCCCCGCCCCGAGTTCCTCGCGGCCCCGCTCCTAGCCCATTTTCGGGCCTTGAATTGATCGCGAACGGGGCCGTTTCGCGCCGTCGTGATACTCGACGGCGTGGGCACTTAGTCGCGGGAGCAGAGAATCGCGCTCATGGTCTTGCATAAGAGTGAGGGATAAGTGATTGAACAGATATGAACTTTGGGAAGAAATTAAAGCACAGCATGACATCTTATTTCCTTACAATCATAATACCTCATGCATATAAACAGGACCTGCAAGAGAGCAGAATTGCTAAAAAGCTAACCAATTGGTAAATATTGGGAGATCGACTTTTAAAAATAAAGTTAAAAAAACTGGTCACAACAAATATGTCATTTGTTTTCAAAATGGAAAAATATCAGGGACATTATTTAAATAATATACAAAGGCTGAAATAGGTCAAAGATAAACATTTAAAATTAGTAATCAGCAGTCACACAAGGCAAGTTATTCAATCAGTTTTTACAATCCTTTTGTCTATGCAGCTGAAGCTGCCATAGATGTAGACTGTAGATAATATTTAAAACCGATGTCACAGTAACCGTGTAGCTTCAGCTAAGAACTTCAAAATACAAGACAGAAGCCTGTTAAAATGCAGATTTTTCACTCCAATGAATACTAGATT
Source organism: Scyliorhinus torazame (assembly GCF_047496885.1). NCBI lineage: Eukaryota > Metazoa > Chordata > Chondrichthyes > Carcharhiniformes > Scyliorhinidae > Scyliorhinus > Scyliorhinus torazame. Next base: position 84,843,413 of record NC_092725.1, on the reverse strand, counting down.
CATTGCATCAAAGCAAAATACCAGAAGTAATTATATTGCTCAATGTAATGAATATGTACATTCTCTACTCCAATTCATCATTTACATTTTAAGTTGACGTAACTGTATATTTAAATGTGAAGCTGCTGTAGCATTTTCTTTGGTTTATTCTGCATCATGGGATTAATTCAACATAATTGGCAGGGTACAAGCCAACTTGTCCATTCTCCAGTCGCCCCTTACACCAGCCCTGCTCATCTTCATCTTCTACCTTCGTCAGTTCATCACCTTTTACAAAAGGACAAGTGTGTTAGTCGGGATGGATCAATGAACTTAAAGTACCCTTAAAAGAGAAAAAAAAGCATCATTCCTAAAATATTATTAATCAAGATTGCACACCAAGCAATGAATGCAAAGTTCAATTATATGAATACAGTACAAACTGTTTGGTGTTTTAACAGTAACCTGTTAGAAATATTGCACAGGGCGTGTCTTACTTTGATAGAAGTATAGAACTGTCCGCAATTGCTCACAGATTCAGCTCCTTCCTATTCAAAGGACTTGGTAAATCTCATCTAAATGAGCAATCAGAAGTACTGACTGTAAAACGACCTCTACATAAATCTATGGCAAATATATCTTGTTACAATAAGTCATCAAGGAACTTTTGTCAAAACAGTGATAAAATTCAGGACATTCTACTCTCTTATGAGAAAACAATTTAAGGCTACTGAAGTTTTGAACTACGGTTATTGACCTGAAACGAGAGCCTTTTTTTGTGTGTGGAGTATTTCCAGCATTTTCTGTTTTTCATTCAAGGCCTTTGTTGCGGGACTACAGCTGGCTAAAGGGTTAATTAATTACTGGCCTGTGTGGAGCAGGAGACAACATCCTCAGGTCATTATATATAGTGATACATTAAATGTATTCATGATTATTTCCTCTGGTCAGTATTACTTATGAAATCAACTCTTTTTAAAAGAAAAAAATGCTTTCTACTCAGCAAACAAAGCTATGTCATAAAGTTAGCGCAACTCTCAATGGAATGAATATTTATTTCCCCAAAGAATAAGTTTGCTACATATGTGACAAAGCCAGTTCATAAATGTAATTCTTGATTTGTAAGAGTATCTTGGGCGGGATTCTCCAACACCCCGCCGGGCCGGACCTGGACACCCTCCTCGGAGCACCCACAGAAAACCCACGCAGGCATGGGGAGAAAGTGCAAACTTCACAGTCACAAGGCCGAAATTGAGGCTACAGTGCTAACCACCTGCCGCTGCACCACCCTTGAGATAAATGTTCCCCAACATAGTAGTTTTAACAAACCGAATATCTTATCTATTAATTATTCTAAACAACTGGAATTGTACTATGCCTGCAATGAAGCTTAATTTATTCCTTAGTAAGATAAAATCTTATTCTTGGTTTGAACTATTAAGCACATTCACTGAACAATTAGCAAACATTATTTATATATTCCATTAGCTATCTCTTAGAAAGAAAAAAATAAATAAAAGTTGTGATCCACACACTAAACTATTCGACATCCACAATGGTGTTAGGAAATTAATTCATGGATTTTGACCCAGTGACAATGGGAAATGGTGATATAGAAGTCTTACAACACCAGGTTAAAGTCCAACAGGTTTGTTTTGAATCACTAGCTTTCGGAGCACAGCTCCTTCCTCAGTGAATGTTTCATTCACCTGAGGAAGGAGCAGCGCTCCGAAAGCTAGTGATGCGAAACAAACCTGTTGGACTTTAACCTGGTGGTGTAAGACTTTTTACTGTGCTCACCCCAGTCCAACATCTCCACATCACAGTTTCAAAACAGAATCATGTGCAACTTTTAAGGAAAACCTGCAGGTGGCATTACTTGTATGAAACTGTAGCGTTCATTCTCCTAGATGAGAGAAATGTGGTTTGTAAGGTGCTGTCGGTGAAACCTTAATTTGGGTTTGAGATAACTGGCACCAGCACAACTGCCTTTCCTATTTGCTGAGTATGACTCCAGCCAGTGGAGTTTAGTCTCCCCAACATCCCTACCCTCAGGATTCCCACTGACTTCAATTTCACTAATATTTTTTAATGTCACATTTGGTCAAATTATATGCCTTCATACCTGAAATTCAGCTTTATACATGTTTGGACTAAGGCTGTAATGAAGTCTGGAGCTGCGTGGTCCTGGCATAATCCAAAATGAGCAATTGTGAACAAGTCATTGCTATGGAACTGTTTACGACAGCGCCATTACTTTGTTGATGATCGTGAGTAGACTAATGGGAGTGCAAACTGGCCAGATGGGAACTGTCGCATTTTATTTTGTGGACAAGACATACTGGGCAATTTTCCACTTTGCTGTAGTGTTCCAGTTGTACTTGAACAGATTTGCCAAGAACACAGCTGGTTCTGAAGAGCCAGATGTTGTTAGGCCCATAACCTTTGTTGCATCCACTACCTTCAGCCGTTTCTTAATATCACGTGGAGTGAATTGAATTAGCCGAAGTCTAGATTCTCAACAGCAGAGCGAAGGGTACGCCAAGTCACAAATTTATTGATTGTGGTTAAATACAATTCTGCTGCTGATGCTGGCCCACGTGAATGCCCAGATTTGAGCTGCTATCTCTTTTCAGAATCTATTCTGTTTAGCACATTGTTTAGTGAGTTTAGTGAAGTTGACCACACAACTCTCACGGACAAAAATAAAATATCTTTACCCAACAGTGATCTGGCGATTTCCCTTCGATTCAGGCAGATTTATATGAAAACTTAGATAGGAATCTGTAATATCTCAGTCACATAAAGCTTTCATTTTCAAGGAAACAGGTTTAAGAAAAGGAACTAACGTGCACACAATTATAACTACACATGCATTTTGTAATTGGTGCAGTTTGTCAGAGCATTGAAAGATCCGTTGACCTCGGGTGGGAAATTCTGGTCTCAGGACAGACGGGGCGGGAAAATTCCAACCCTTTAATACTTTGTGTTAGTATTTACTGTACAAGAAGAGGTCAGCATGCCATAAAACACATGGAAACTAATATTGCAGCAGGGACAGGGACTCATCAAAATTAACATAAACAAGTAATTGTTTTGAAGGAAATAATGGCACTAAGGAGTGATAAATACCAGGATTCCATTCACAGGGTTTTAAAGAAAGATGAAAAACTGCTAATGCCCCAACTATAATCTTCCAAAATTGTCTTGATTTGGAAACTGCTCCTTTAAATTGGAAAGTTGTGCATCTAATCCTGTCATTTCAGAAAAGCAACAGAGGAATACCATTAAATTAGCTATTTAAGAAACGGTGGCATGCTGGCACAGTGCTCTTCACAGTGCCAAGGACCCAGGTTCGATTCCGGCCTTGGGTGACTTTTGTCGAGTTTGCATATTCTCCCAATGTTTGCGTGGGTTTCCTCCGGCTGCTTCGGGTTCCTTCCACATTCCAAAGATGTGCAGGTTAGATGGATTGGTCATGCTACATTGCCTCTTAGTATCCAAAGATGTGCTGGTTAAGTGGGGTTGCAGGGATGGGTGAGGGAATGGACCTGGGTGGGGTGCTCTTTCAGAGGATCAGTGCAGACTCAATGGGCCAAATTGGCTCCTTCTGTACTGTAGGGATTCTGTGGATCTACGAAAGGTGAAAGAGAAAAACTATGCTCTACGTCAACGAAATGCTGGTGTCTATACTTAAAGATAAGTGGCCGAGAACCTTGAAAGTTTTCAGCTGATCAGAAACAGCTGGCATGGATTTGTGAAAGGTAACTCGTGTCTAAAAAAATACAATACAATTTATTCTTGAACAGGTGACCAAAGCAGTGGACAGAGAAAGTCCATGAATGTTATTTATGTGGATTTCCTAAAGGCATTTGTTAAAGTCCCTCATAAGAAAATATTAGCTAAAGATGACATTCTTGAAATTAAAGGCAAATTATTTAGAAATCAGACTGGCAGAAAACAGAGAATAGGAATAATAGGCAATAGGTAGATTGTGACCAGTGATCAGAAGTCTTACAACACCAGGTTAAAGTCCAACAGGTTTGTTTCAAACACTAGCTTTCGGAGCACTGCTCCTTCCTCAGGTGGACCTTCATTCACCTGAGGAAGGAGCAGTGCTCCGAAAGCTTGTATTTGAAACAAACCTGTTGGACTTTAACCCGGTGCTCACCCCAGTCCAACGCCGGCATCTCCACATCATGGTGACCAGTGGTGTCCAGCATGGATCAGTGTTGAGCCCTAATCATTCCACTTATTTATTAACAACTTAGATGATGGCATAGATGACACAAAAAAAGCAGAATTGTAAGCAGTGTAAATGGAAGTACAAAACGAAGAGATATTGATAGAGTAAGTGAATGGACAAAAAACTGTGTAGGCAAATGCAAGATCATCTATTCTGAACCCAAAAAAGGGTAGAACTAGGTATGCACTGCAGCAACTCATCAAGGCTCCTTCGACAACATCTTTCAAATCTGTGACTTCTACCACTTGGAAGTACAAGGGCAGCAGGTGAATGGGAACACCACCGCTTGCAACTTCCCCTCCAAGCCATAAACCATCCTGATTTAGATCTACATCGCCGTTCCTTCACAGTCGCAGAGTCAAAATGATGCCACTCTCCCTACGAACAGTGGTATATCTATACCACATGGACTGCAGTAGTTCAAGAAGGTAGCTCACCACCGCCCTCTGAAGGACAATAAATGCTGGCCTAGCCAGTGACACCTGTGTCTGGTGAAAGAATAAATGATAAAAAATATAGAGAGGGAAACTGTGGTATAGTGGTAATATCACTGAGCTAGTAATCTAGAAGCCAACCCTGGGTTCAAATCCGGTCAAGGCCACTGGTGGAATTCAAATCCAATTCATAAATTTGGAATATTATGCTCGTCTCAGTGACTGTGACCAGGATCCATAAGACCATAAGGTATAGGAGCAAAATTAGACCATTCGGCCCAATGAGTCTGCTCTGCCATTCGATCATGGCTGATATGTTTCTCATCCCCATTCTCCTGCCTTCTCCCTGTAACCCGATCCCCTTACGAATCAAGAACCCATCTCTGTTTTAAAGATACTCAGTGACTTGGCCTCCACAGCCTTCTGCAGCAAAGAGTTCCACAGATTCACCACCCTCCGACTGAAGAAATCCCTCCTCTTCTCAGTTTCAAAGGATCGCCCCTTCAGTCTGAGGCTGTGCCCTCAAGTTCTAGTCTCTCTTACTAGTGGAAACATCTTCTCCACGTCCACTCTATCTAGGCCTCTCATTATTCTGTAAGTTTCAATGAGATCATCCCCCCACCCCCCATCCTTATAAACGTCATCGAGTACAGGCCGAGTTCTCAACTGCTCCTCATATGACAAGCCCTTCATTACCGTGATCATTCTTGTGAACCTCCTCTGTACCCCCTCCAAGGTCAGCACATCCTTCCTGAGATACATGGACCAAACTGCTCACAATATTCCAAATGGGGTCTGACCAGAGCCTTATAAAGCCTCAGCAGTGCATCCTTGCGCTTGTATTTTAGCCCTCTCTAAATGAATGCCAACATTGCATTTGCCTTCCTAACTGACAACTGAACTTGCATGTGAACCTTAAAATCCTGAACTAGGACTCCCAAGACCCTTTGTTCTTCAGATTTCTGAAGCCTTTCCCCATTTAGGAAATACCCTATGCCTCCACTCTTCCTACCAAAGTGCATGATCTCACATTTTCCCACATTGTATTCAGTCAGCCACTTCTTTGCTTACTCTCCGAGACTGTCCCAAGTCCTTCTGTAACCTCTCTGCTTCCTCAACACTACTTGTCTCTCTACGTATCTTTGTATTATCTGCAAACTTAGCAACAATGCCCTCAGTTTCTTCCAGTTCATTAATGTATATCGTGAATAGTTGTGGTCCCAACACAGACTCCTGCAGAACACCACTAGTCACGGCTACCATCCTAATAAAGACCCTTATATTTCCACTCTCTGCCTTCTGCCAGTCAGCCAATCTTCTATCCATGCCAGTACCTTGGCCCTAACACCATGGATCTCATCTTACTTAGCAGCCTCCTATATGGTGCCTTGTCAAATGCCTTCTGGAAATCCAAATAAAACACATCCACTGGCTCTCCTTTGTCCAACGTCCTCGTTACCTCCTCAAAGAATTCTAACATATTTGTCAGGCATGAAACTGTGCTGACTCAGTCCTAGTTTACCATGCACTTCCTTTTTTAAAAAAAAATTTTGAATACCCAATTTGTTTTTTCCAATTAAGGGACAATTTAATGTGGCCAATTCACCTACCCTGCATATTTTCTTTTTGGTTGTGGGGGTGAGACCCACACAGACATGGGGAGAATGTGTAATCTCCACATGGACAGTGGCCCCGGGGCTGGGATCGAACCCAGGTCTTCGGTGCCGTGAGGCAGCAGTGCTAACCACTGTGCCACCATGCTGCCATTTACCATGCACTTCCAAGTACTCCGCAATCTCGTCCTTAATAATAGACTCTAAAATTTTACCAACGATCAAAGTCAGGCGGGTGTTTTGGGGGGTTATTCGGGAGGCACACAAAAATTCATCCCAAGGAGGCAGAAAAATGCTAAAGGAGGATGAGGCAGCCATGACTAACAAGGGAAGTCAAGGATAACCTAAAAGCAAAAGATAAAGCAGAAATTTGGCAAGGTTAGTGGGAAGAAAGAGAGGGAGGCAGAATGTGGGAAATTATAGGCCTGACTTTGGTCGTGGGTAAGATTTTAGAGTCCATTATTAAGGTTGAGATTGCGCAGTGGTTAGCACTGCTGCCTCACGGCACCAAGGACCCGGGTTCGATCGCAGCTACTCTTTATCTCAGAGGATTTAGGCTGATATACATGGCTGATCGAAAACTTAGGTATTTTGGATACAGAAGATAGTGACTCGGAGTAACACTATTTAAAAATGTTAGTCCTCATTACAAAATCTATTTTTTTTGCTATGGAACAGTGAAAACTGAAGTAAAAGTAAAGTTTAAGAAAAGAGAACTTGGTTATCTACGAGGAGACTTGAACCATGGACTTACATCAGGGCCTCATTGGAACTCAACATGTTTCAAAAGTATAGAAAAACTTAAGACATGAAAATCATTAACTGGCACAGGCAGTCTAAGAGCAAAGTGCAATTTAAGGCACTCTTATGATTTAACTAAAGCACAATATCCATTTAATCTGCAACAGCAGTATCCACTTTTCATTCCGTAACCTTGACAAAATATCTGCAACATCCCAGGAGCTAAAATAAAAAAGTAAAAACAGAATTGGGACAAATCTAATATTGAATCAAGGTGGCAGAAGAACAGGGGTCAGCATGAAAGATCTATAGTCATACTGTTGCCCAGATTCATATGGTGACTGCACCAAAACTAATTCTTTGTTGAAATACAGAAAGCTCCAAACTCTCACATAATAAAATTATAGAATACTGCAATGCAGAAGAGCTCAATGAATCTGCGTGGATTCTTTTGGACGGCAATTCTTAGTCCCATTCCCTCACTCTTCTCTCACATCCCTGCAGTTGTTTTCACTTTCAATTATTTATGTAATTCCCTTTTGAAAGCTGGTATTGAATTTACTTCCATCACCACGTCAGACAGCACATTCCAAATACTTTATGTCACCATTGGTTCTTTTTCCAATAACCTTAAATCTGTGCCCTCCAGTTATCAACCAATCACTGGAAACAATTTATCTTAATTTTTCTATCTAAACCCTTCATGATTTTAAACACACACCTATCAAATCTTCTCTTAGTCTAAGGGCAACAACCTCCAGCTTCTCCAGTACATCAATGTAACAGTATTCCCTGAACTCGGGAACTGTTCTAATAAATCTTATCTGAACATTGTCCAAAGTCTTAATTTGCTTCCGCAAGTATGATATTCAAGGTTTGATACATCCTCTAGCTGGGGCTGAACTTGTGTTTTATTGTATTCTATGCAACTATTTAAATTTCAGAATTTCAACTTCTTTAAAATTGTTACATAGAACCACTACAGTGCACTACATTTGGCCATTCAAATCAGCATTAACCCTCCGAAAGAGCATCCTACCGTAGCCTAGTCCCCATCCCCGTAACCCTAGTTAACCTTCACATATTTGGACACTAAAGGACAATGTTTTATGGCCAATCCACCTAACCTGCACATCTTTGGACTGTGGGAGGAAATCGGAGGACCCGGAGGAAAGGAAGATGCGGGAAGAAGGTGCAAACTCCACAGTCACCCAAAGCTGGAATTGAACCCGAGTCCCTGACGCTGTGAAGCAGCAGTGCTAACCACTGTGCCACCGTGCTGCCCTGTTCCATTTATTGTTCCATTGTCTCTCCTCATTTGTCCTGCCAAAATGCATCACCTCACACTTTTCTACATTGAATTTCACCTACCGGCATGGTGGCTCAGTGGTTAGCACTGCTGCTTCATGGCGCTGAGGACTCGGGTTCGATCCCGGCCCCAGGTCACTGCCGTGTGGAGTTTGCACATTCCCAAAGTGTCTGTGTGGGTCTCACCCCCATAACCCAAAGATGTGCAGCGTAGGCGGATTGGCTTGCTAAATTGCCTCTTAATTGGAGAAATCTTTTTTAAAGATTTGTCGGCCATGTGTCCATCCAATCCACTTGCCGATGTCGAAGTCAATTATTATTTTTCTAACAATTTACTGCACGTCTAAACTTTAGGGTCACCTGCACATTTTTAAATTCTGCCTTGTACCTCTAAGCCCAAGTTATTAATGTATATCAAAAACTGTTGTGGTCCTAGTACTGAACATAGGGAAACACAACTGTATAACCTCCTTCAATCAAAAAAAAAGCCACTCACCATAAGTCGGTTTTCAATTATGCTATCTTAGCTGATTTTGAATCTCACAGGTTTCAACTTTGCTAGCAAGTTTTTTTATATGGTACTCTATCAAACAACTTTTAAAGTTCATCTTCTTTCACTGCACCTCTACCTTCTCTGGCACCTCATCAAAAAACTCAATCAAGTTAGTCAAACACGATTTGGCCACCACAAGTTCAGGCTATTAGTCCAAGTGGTTATTAATTTTCTCCTGCATTATTGTTTTGAAAATCTTATCCACCATCAACATTAAATGTGACAGGTCTATTATTGTCAGTTTTATCCTTCTCTCTTTTTTTGAACAAGGATGTGACATTTGCTGTTCTCCAGTCCTCTGGCACTCTGCCTACATCGAAGCAAGATTGTGACCAGCACCACTCCAATATCTGCCTTCCTTCCCTCAACCTAGGATGCATTTCATTTGGACCAGTGACTTACCACTTTTCAGTACTGCCAGCCTTTTCAGTATCTTTTAATTTTTATCTCATCCAATATCCTGACAATTTTTTTCAGGGACATATGATCTGGACCTGTTAAGAGATCTATTTGCTAAATAAGGTGGTATGATTTTGATTCAATCAAACATCCCGGAGTCAAAAAAAAGGCAACCATCTTTTTAACCACTCATATTGAACATTCCTCCCAGATCAAGCTAACTGAAAACAAGAACTACCCTAATAATGCCTGCCCAAGGCATGCACTTCTATCTATTATGACCCAGGGATAAAATTAAATACATCGATACTCACCTGCTTTGAAACTAAGCTCATCACGTTCTTGTCCTTCATAATCATACAATGCTCGCACTTTGACTTCTGATCCTGAATGATCATCATCAAAAGGATTATCACCATTTGTTTCATTGCAGTTGAAGGGATTGTTTGTCTCATCATCTGACCATTCTGTGGTGTCGTTTTGGTTCTTTTCGTAGCTGCTAACATGGAGTTCCAAAACATTAAAAGTTAGTCACTATACTTGGTAAGCAAATTATCAGAGGATGTAAATTTCCAAGACCAATTGAAACTGACTATTTATTAATATAGTTTTCACCTCTAAACAATTGGATTATGACTCAAACTGAAGTGTATGATCATAGCATGGGGCAATGTATTGGCGTTCTAACATCAGCAATGGAATGTTCAGAATAATCACGGAGCAATTCCCCACACAGTCACCCATCTAATTTGTGCAATACTTATGGGAAAGGGAGGTCAGAGATCATCACGAGGAAGTGAGGGGTCAACAAAGAGAAGCGCCAAAAAGTAAGGAAATCACCCTGGCCACTTTCATGTACTTTTAAAACATCTGGTTGTAAGGACTGGAAGTAGGTCCCTAGCCTCCAATGCTATTTACAAGGATTGTGCATAAATTAGAATTTCAGCAGGGAAAATAAATATAATTCCACAAATGCTAAAAATTAACCTATTTTGTTGGTACCAAAAAGCACAAAAGCTAGAGGATGCTAGGACCATCTTACTTCTCAAGCCTGAAATATGTAGGTAAAGGTGTCGACGGATTTGAATGAAGGTAGATTAATTAAGCTGAAGTACGGTTCAGCAGTGGTCTAATAGAATGGTGGAATAGGTTTGAGGGGCTGATCAATCCATTTCTGATCCTATGTTAACATATGGAGAACGGTATTTGAACAAGGTAGTGGGAGGGTAGCTGTAACTTAGCTAACCATCAACTATGGAGGGAGAGGGTGGAGAATTAGCATAAAAAGAAGAGTGAGAAATAAAAAGGAAATGGACAAATCACATCTTTAGGTACTCTAATTTACCCCAATATTTTGACAGTTTGCCATTTGTTAAATCCAATAGAAAAATAATGAGAAGAATTTTTTGGTAAAATATGCCAATTATGAGTATTAAGATTTTTCCTATCTTGACTCCATTCTCTCTCTATTTCTCCAGTCTCTTCCAACCTACATTGATGATTCATCTGATACGCCACATCATGTCAACAATTTCCATTTTCCTAGCCCTAATCACTTCCTCTTCACATTGGATGTCCAAACGCTCTACACCTCCATCCTCCACCACGAGAGTCTGAGGGCTCTCCGCTTCTTCCTTAAGCTCTACACCCCCATCCACCATCACAGTGTTCCTCCTGGCCGAACCTGTTCTGTCACTCAATAATCTCTCCTTGAACTGGTCTCACTTCATGCAAATAAACGGTGTGGCCATGGGTATTCGCATGGGCCCCAGTTATGCCCATCTTTTTGTGGGTTATGTGGAAGACTAGTTTTGTTTCAGTCCTACTCAGGCCTGCTCCCGCAACTCATTTTCCATTACATCAATGACTGTATTGGTGCTGATGATGCCATCGTCTGTCCTGAAAGATTTATCGATTTTGCTTCCAATTTCTACCCCTCTCTCACCTTCACATTGTCCATCTCCAACTCTACCTTTCTCGATCTCTACCTCCATTTACGGTATAGACTGATCACCTATATTCATTACATTCTGACAATTACAGTTCCTCGCACACTGCTTCCTGGAAGGACTCCATCCCATTCTCCCAGTTTCTTCCATTGCATGTTATGATGATGTCATCTTTAAATATAACTCTTCTGACCCCCCCCACACACACACACACACCACTACAAAACACCCACCTATCAGTATTCCACAGGGACTGCTCCTTCAGTGACAGCCTGGCCCACTCCTCCATTACACCCAACTCTCATTTCATTGCAATCGCAGAAGGCTCAACAGCTGCCCATCGCCTCACTGTTCAAGGTCCCAAGCACTCCGTTCAGATGAAGCAACATTACAACTGCATCTCCTTCAATTTGGTCGACTGTATTCCCCGTTTCCAGTGCTGTCTTTTCTGCATTGAGGCTAAACACAGGTTGGGTGACCACTTTACAGAACATCTTCGCTTAGCCCGTAGGCATGATCCCAACTTTCCTCTGTTGCTTGCTGTTTCAACTGAGCACATTGCTCTCATGCACACGTGCCTGTCCAAGGCATGCTGCAATGTTCCAGTGCAGCCCAACGCAAATTGGAGGAGCCAGCATCTCATCTTCCAATTATTCAGGTTACAGACCTCAGGACTCAATATTGAGTTCAACAACTTTAGACTATGACCGTTCTCCACAATCATAACTTTTTTTAATATCCCAAACATTTTTTGTTCTTATGCAAAAATCCTCTCCCCTCCTCCACAATATGTCACTTGTTCTTATATTTTGCTACATCTTTGTCGCAGTCTCTGTAGAGGAAAGGATTGCAAAGGTGATTCTGGATAGGAGCGAAAGCAATTGGGTTGTTATGGGGGAGTTTAACTTTCCAAATATTGACTGGAAACGCTATAGTTCGAGTACTTTAGATGGGTCCGTTTTTGTCCAATGTGTGCAGGAGGGTTTCCTGACACAGTATGTAGATAGGCCAACGAGAGGCGAGGCTGTATTGGATTTGGTACTGGGTAATGAACCAGGACAGGTGTTAGATTTGGAGGTAGGTGAGCACTTTGGTGATAGTGACCACAATTCGATTACATTTACTTTAGTGATGGAAAGGGATAGGTATATACCGCAGGGCAAGAGTTATATCTGGGGGAAAGGCAATTATGATGCGATAAGGCAAGACTTAGGATGCATCGGATGGAGAGGAAAACTGCAGGGGATGGGCACAATGGAAATGTGGAGCTTGTTCAAGGAACAGCTGCTGCGTGGCCTTGATAAGTATGTGCCTGTCAGGCAGGGAGGAAGTGGTCGAGCAAGGGAACCGTGGTTTACTAAGGCAGTCAAAACACTTGTCAAGAGGAAGAAGGAGGCTTATGTAAAGATGAGACATGAAGGTTCAGTAAGGGCGCTCGAGAGTTACAACTTAGCTAGGAAGGACCTAAAGAGAGAGCTAAGAAGAGCCAGGAGGGGACATGAGAAGTCTTGGGCAGGTAGGATCAAGGATAACCCTAAAGCTTTCTATAGATATGTCAGGATAAAAGAATGACTAGGGTAAGAGTAGGGCCAGTCAAGGACAGTAGTGGGAAGTTGTGCTTGGAGTCCGAGGAGATAGGAGAGGTGCTAAATGAATATTTTGTGTCAGTATTCACACAGAAAAAAGACAATGTTGTCGAGGAGAATACGGAGATTCAGGCTACTAGACTAGAAGGGCTTGAGGTTCATAAGGAGGAGGTGTTAACAATTCTGGAAAGGGTGAAAATAGATAAGTCCCCTGGGCCGGATGGGATTTATCCTAGGATTCTTTGGGAAGCTAGGGAGGAGATTGCTGAGCCTTTGGCTTTGAGCTTTGATCTTTAAGTCATCTTTGTCAACAGGAATAGTGCCAGAATACTGGAGGATAGCAAATGTTGTCCCCTTGTTCAAGAAGGGGAGTAGAGACAACCCCGGTAACTATAGACCAGTGAGCCTTACTTCTGTTGTGGGCAAAATCTTGGAAAGGTTTATAAGAGATAGGGTGTATAATCATCTGGAAAGGAATAATTTGATTAGACATAGTCAACATGGTTTTGTGAAGGGTAGGTTGTGCCTCACAAACCTTATTGAGTTCTTTGAGAAGGTGACCAAACAGGTGGATGAGGGTAAAGCAGTTGATGTGGTGTATATGGATTTCAGTAAAGCGTTTGATAAGGTTCCCCATGGTAGGCTACTGCAGAAAATACGGAAGCATGGGATTCAGGGAGATTTAGCAGTTTGGATCAGAAATTGGCTAGCTGGAAGAAGACAAAGGGTGGTGGTTGATGGGAAGTGTTCAGACTGGAGTCCAGTTACTAGTGGTGTACCACAAGGATCTGTTTTGGGGCCACTGCTGTTTGTCATTTTTATAAATGACCTGGAGGAGGGTGTAGAAGGATGGGTGAGTAAATTTGCAGATGACACTAAAGTCGGTGGAGTTGTGGACAGTGCGGAAGGATGTTACAAGTTACAGAGGGACATAGATAAGCTGCAGCGCTGGGCTGAGAGGTGGCAAATGGAGTTTAATGTAGAAAAGTGTGAGGTGATTCATTTTGGAAGGAATAACAGGAAGACAGAGTACTGGGCTAATGGTAAGATTCTTGGCAGTGTGGATGAGCAGAGAGATCTCGGTGTCCATGTACATAGATCCCTGAAAGTTGCCACTCAGGTTGAGAGGGTTGTTAAGAAGGCGTACGGTGTGTTAGCTTTTATTGGTAGAGGGATTGAGTTTCGGAGCCATGAGGTCATGTTGCAGCTGTACAAAACTCTGATGTGGCCGCATAGGGAGTACTGCGTGCAATTCTGGTCGCTGCATTATAGGAAGGATGTGGAAGCATTGGAAAGGGTGCAGAGGAGATTTAACAAAATGTTGCCTGGTATGGAGGGAAGATCTTATGAGGAAAGGCTGAGGGACTTGAGGCTGTTTTCGTTAGAGAGAAGAAGGTTAAGAGGTGACTTAATTGAGGCATACAAGATGATCAGAGGATTGGATAGGGTGGACAGTCAGAGCCTTTTTCCTCGGATGGTGATGTCTAGCACGAGGGGACATAGCTTTAAATTGAGGGGAGATAGATATAAGACAGACGTCAGAGGTAGGTTCTTTACTCAGAGAGTAGTAAGGGTGTGGAATGCCCTGCCTGCAACAGTAGTGGACTCGCCAACACTAAGGGTATTCAAATGGTCATTGAATAGACATATGGACGATAAGGGAATAGTGTAAATGGGCTTTAGAGTAGTGTCACAGGTCGGCGCAATATCGAGGGCTGAAGGGCCTGTACTGCGCTGTAATGTTCTATGTTCTATGCTAGACCCACTGCATTTTTCCACCATTCTGTTTTTGTTGCAAATTCCAGCATCCACAGTATTTTGCCTTTATACAAGACAACATTACTCATTCTTCAGCTCCAGTGAGTACAAAGAGAGCTTTCATTCTTCCCGTCTCCTCCCCCCAAACTGACTAAAATTTGCAAAAATTGAAAATTCCAAAGGTTTAAAACATATCAGCAAGCAACACACACCAACTATTCAGATTCAACAATGTGATAGATTGCACCAAATGATAAGAGCCACAGGAATCAATAAGGTAATCATTGTTAAGATGGCAAGTAATCCAACAAATGTTAGGGGGAAAAAGCAAGTAAGTATAAAGACGGTAACTCAAAGGTAAAAAATTGTTTTAAGGCAAGAAGGAAGAGACATATTTAAAACTCTGTAGCATAGACCACACTGCACAAATCCATACATTCGTCAGTGCACTGACTTTGTGGAACCTAGAATAAGGAAACATTAGGTAGCAGCATTAAAGTGTGAAGTTCATCAAAAACAATCTTTCACCAACTTTTTGGATATTGTGTTCTCCTTCTCGTCGACAGGTTTGCCATTCTCCTCTTCCTCAAATGGGTTACAACTGGAACATACCGAATTAGTAGTACTCCGGGCAAAAAGACTGCCATTTGGGAAATAAAATCATTAAGAGCAAGCTCTTTTCACAATGAAATTCAAACAATAATGTGTTCATCTGCTAACACAAATAAGTCAGTTATGCCACTGACCAGCTTCATAAATTATATTTGTTAAATGCAATTATTGTGACTTGTCTAAAGGCCAATAAGTTCACCTGAACAACACAGGGCATCTAGAGCAAAAAGCAAAAAATGCTTCCTGAAAATTAGATTTGCACTAGCAAACTTTTAAAAATTCTTATATAAAGGGTGGAATTTTACAGCAGTGGATTTTACAGTCCTGCTCCCCCATTTACGGCCCTGCCCATGCCGCGATGGGGCAGTAAAATTGCACCCAAATTTTGGCTGCAAAGTTTGGCATTCTGAGTTCAAAGGTTTCACAAATTTTAGTCAAACTTTTGCAGCTATTTAATCCAGAATTTCTGCATTTGAAAAAAAAAAAATGTCGCTATCACTTGTCTGTGGCGTAACGTAAATGTTCTGAGACCCTACTGCATGGCCTTGTTCACAGTAGGAAACCTACAGGAGGGAGTGTACCGCATGTGATTTTTTAAGCCACACTGCATGTGAGAATTCACTGCTGGTGAAGGGTTTTCATACTCGGGGCCTCCATACTCGAAGTATGATTCAGGCACTAATGGCAAGGTTGCACTAAAATATGCATTATTTGCAAATTGTTCTTGATGATACAGTCAAGCTTTTGAATCTGTAGATTTCAGAATCCAGTAGTTTTAATCATGGACTGATGGACAGTTTGCTACAAAATTAAACAGAACTATTAAAGAAACCTAATTGAAATATTTAGTGTAAGTTGTGTAGGGCTAAATTTCAAATTTACCAACAAAATAATAATGAAGGACAGAAGCATTAATTTTTTAAAAATTATTACTAAATGAAGTCATCTGGTTCTGTATAAATCTGTTGCGATGAACTACAATAATGGTTTTAAAAGGCATCCAGGCTTCAGATTAAAACTCTCAATTCACAAGCACTGCATAATTAGATACAAGGGAATTATCTACAATAATAAAAATTCATGGGTTTAATGATTACAAGGTTGCACAGTCTACATCGTCAAACGCAAGTTCTTTATTATTTCTCTCCTGTGAAACTGGCAGCAAATGTAGAAATTTGGAGTCTCTTACCTGTTGTAGGTGGGAGGCTGGGATGCTTGCTCGCCTGTCTGACTGATACTAGTCAATGTCACTCCATCCCCAGTCTTTTTAGGCTTTTCCCTCCTACTGAGTGTGCGATTGAGGTCGGCACACCATTCCTGTTAATTTACAGACAGAGTACATGAAAAGCAAAGAATTTTCTGGCCACAATGTTGTTTCATTCTGCTGAATTAGTCTCGGGTTAATAGTCACTCATTCTTGACCATTGAACTACTAGAAATGCCTCATCACATACTTTCATAATTTTTCAACAGCTCTATCATATCTCGCCCTATAATATTCTTCGTCAAACTTTTCATAGCAATCAGAATCTAAACACTATTTTGCAAACACATTCCTTTTTAAAACTGCACACTGGCTTGTGGAGTTTTTGAGTTAAAAGTTTAACTAATAATAAAGCACATACCCTCACATTGCAATCAAAGTTACCCTCACATTGCAATCAAAGTTAAGAGTTTTTTGGTTCCTACATCGCTCATACATGAATGATGAGAAAACTATTGATACTCTAATTATCTACCATCAAACTATTTCTAATCTCCTTTTCCTCGGTGAGGTCTTCAAAAACATTGTTGCCTCCGAGCTCTCTTCCCATTTCTCTCTGTTCAGAACAGTTTCCACCCTGCTCACAGCATGAGACCAAAGTTGAAGACATCCTCTGTGACCATGGCATTGGTTGTGTTAACCTTCCTGTTCTCGTTAACTTCCCTTGCAAAATTCAATGTGGTCCATTATGCTATTCCTCTATACACCTCCTTCTTTCGTACAGCCCTCACATAGTTTCACTATTACCTGTCTGAAAATAGCCAGCTTGTTTCTGGCAAAGGCTTCTCTTCCTGTCTCTTCATTAATAAGGATTGGGTTTTTGCTCCCTCTTCCTCATCCACATTATTCAGCAATGTCATCAGCAGGCACATGGATTAGCTTCCTGTTCACACTGAGCTCTACCTTCCCAGCATTTTCCTTGACCCACCATCACCTCTGTACTGTCAGATGTCCTGTCTGATGTTATGTCATAAATTAATTAAAATTTCAATATAGGTTTCTGCATGAACTCCATTCCGTTGCCACTGACTATTCCCTCCCCCCAATCACCCGATCAGACTAAACAGTGTATCTTGTTTCAGCCAAAATTTCAAACCTTATATCCAGCAACAAACTTTAAATACATGTCCACCTGTTCTGCTGTTGAAATCCTTATCCTTACTTATCACCACGAGATTCAATTTCTTCAGTATCATCCGGGTCAGCTTCTCAAACTGCATTCCCCCACAAATTCTAACTCAGTTGACTGTTACGTGACCCACTCCAGTTAAAACTCTTGTTTGAGCTGGCATATAGGCTTCCTACCCACTAACAAGTTTAATTAAATTCTGGTTTCAAATTATCCACAGCCTTGCCAACTTTCGTCTGCAGCTTCTCCCAGTCTTACATTTCTTCAACTGGCGAATTCCCACTATTATTGGCGAAAGCCTTCAGTTATCTTGGGTTTATAACTATTGGAACTTTGTCCCTCAACCTGTTGATCTCTTCCCATCTTAAATAACTCTCTTAAAGTGAATTGTTTCAACTAGGGTTTTGGTCACCTCTCGAAATTCTCAAATCATTGCTTGGCTTTGTCCCCAACATTTTTGTCCTACTGTGCTATGTACCGTGGGACATTTTTCAGCATGTGGTCCCACCATAAATACAGGCGGGCGTCACAGTCAAATGCAAGTCACGAACAGCTTAAGTAGTCTTTGCATGGCCTCGAGCACCAATTGCTGACAGGTTTTCCTACAAATATGTTTATTTTTAAATACAATCTTTCCTCGTTGCTCCCCTTTAGGCCTATTAAAAGCCAAATTAGAAGTGTCTTTCAAAAAGCATATGAAGAGCAGCTAAAATGGAAGCAGGATAATGGTGTCAACTAGGCTCCACCGATAGCATTCTCACCTCTGGCTCACAGTGTTCCTTCAAGCTACACACTTAAATACAAGACTCAATGCAGCACTACTGGAGCTTCCATCTATTGGATGTGATTTAAACTAAGCCTCACAACCCACTACCTTCTGGGGCATCAAAAGATCCTATAAGATTTTTCTAAGAACAAAGTGTTCGCCTGGTAACCTGGAGAGCACTTCTGCTTCGTCCTATTGGCTAATTATTCACATATTGTTTGTGGAAACCTTGTTGTTCAATAAATTACGTACCAAGTGTGAAGACACTTCAAATTAGACCATGGTTGTAAAGCATGTTAGGACGGAATGAGGAACTGATAAGTGCTGTATGAATGCACGTTCATTCTTTAAGTGGACGTTTTTTGGCTTCCACATTATTTTTCTGCTTCCCAGTGAAGGAACTACAACTCAAGAGGGATAGCCTCACTCAGAACCATTCTCTAATGAAGGTCTTTCAACAAACTGTCGCTTTTATTTAGCAGATCAGTGAAATAAGTCAACTGATTAACCACTGGAGTTATTCGAGTCAAATACAACATTCTCTCATTTATAATAAGAAATTTATAAACTTCACAGGTGAAAAAACTTACTTCATCCTGATAAATGTCAGCCAGAAAAAAAAAGGAAGTAAAGGTTAAAAAATGTCAAATATCTATTGTCAAATAACTCTTGAAATTTATTTTAAAAGTCAATATATGGTTTGCAAAGATGTTAAGTTTACTACATTAAATTTAGATAAATGGCTTTTAAATAAGATTAAGTTGAAAGAATCTGAACCTTTCAACAGCACAAAGGTTTTAAAGAGGTGTTATCCTGGATCTTAGTGACTACACTTCAAAAGTACTTTGGCCATAACACACTTTACAATGGTGCGATACAAATCTTTTGTATATTATCTCTATTTTCAACAGGGCTTTGGCAAGGTACACATGACAGATGAATGAATTAGGTCATAGAATTTCGAGTCAGTGCAGAATGGATTGCTTGCTGACTTCAAGACAGAAAGCGGGAGTAAAGGGTAGTTATTCAGAGTGACAGAAGGTGGGAAATAGTATTCCACAAATATAACTGCTGGGACAACTTTCACAACTTATATTAACAATTTGAACTTTGGAATCAGTAACAATTTCGAAATTTGCAGGCGACGCCAAATTGGAGGGGCAGTCAATATTGAGGAGGACTATAACATATTACAGGATAACATAGATCATACAGTACAGAAGGAGGCCATTCGGCCCATCGAGTCTGCACCAACCCACTTAAGCCCTCATGTCCACCCTATTCCCATAACCAATAACCCTTCCTAACCTTTTTATTTTTTTGGTCACTAAGGACAATTTATCATGGCCAATGCACCTAACCCGCACGTCTTTGGACTGTGGGAGGAAACCAGAGCACCCAGAGGAAACCCATGCAGACACGGGGTGAATGTGCAGACTCCACACAGACAGTGACCCAGTGGGGAATGGAACCTGGGACCCTGGTGTTGTGAAGCCACAGTGCTAGCCACTTGTGCTACCGTGCTGCCCCAAAAATACAGCACTGGAACTCCCCAGTGTAGCAAGAGAAATGGCGTTCCAATCTCTGGGACCCCCGAAGCAATCCCCAACCCTCCATAACCTAAATCCCCCGCACCCCCAACACCCATGCAGGGCACCCCCGGCCCGGTCGCGTGCACACAAAACATGGACACATTGGCTATTGCCAGGGTGCCCAGGTGGCACCAGCAGTCGAGGGCACCACCCTGCCCAAAGGGTAGACACCTGGGGGGGGCCTGGGTGCCCAGATGGCACCAGCAGTCCAGGGCACCACCCTGCCCAAAGGGTATACACCTGGGGACCTCCGATCCCCTGGGAGTCCCCCACGAATGCCTTTCCATCCGGCCCCCGTTTGTGGGGGTCTAGTGCTGAACGGCGCTCGCCTGAGGTCTCTGAGGCGATTCTGCATTGTATAAGTTTCTGCTCGGTGATGCTGCGCAGAATCGCCGAGCAGAAGCTTATAGCCAAGTTCCGCAAACATGAGTACGGCCTCAACCGGGACCTTGGATTCATGTCGCATTACATTCACCCCCCACCATCTGGCCTGGGCTTGCGAAATCCTACCAACTGTCCTGGCTTGAGACAATTCACACCTCTTTAACCTGGGGTTACCCCTCTCTCTGTCTTTGTAAAGACTTAATTACCTGAAAATGCTCACATTCAAAGTATCGTCTTGCATCTTTGACTTTGTCTATATAAATGTTTCTGGAACCTACCTCTTCATTCACCTGATGTGGAGATGCCGGTGTTGGACTGGGATGAGCACAGTAAGAAGTCTTACAACACCAGGTTAAAGTCTAATAGGTTTGTTTCAAACACTAGCTTTCGGAGCACTGCTCCTTCCTCATTTCACCTGAGGAAGGAGCAGTGCTCCGAAAGCTAGTGTTTGAAACAAACCTGTTGGACTTTAACCTGGTGTTGTAAGACTTCTTACTGTGCTCACCCCAGTCCAACGCCAGCATCGCCACATCATGACTAAATGTTGAGCCACAGGTTGGCAAGGCCATAATTTAAAAAAACTTTACATTTTCACAGACACCAAGAGTCCTGGGAGTGTGAAAATCAATTAACCTCCAACAAAGCTGTTCTTGACCTTCAAAATTACTGCCTTAAAATTACTGCTAAAAAATATTGGAGCCTACAGTTTATTCATGGAATATTATGGGTCTCTGCGAAAGCCAAATTCATTGTACCATAAGAACCATAAAGTTTAGGATGGCTACAGAAGAGGATAAAGAACAATCCAGAATAAAAATAGTTAACTGGTGAAAGCCAACTTCAATGGGGTAAGAACAGATCTGGGATGAATAAACTGGAGACAAAAATTGGCAGGAGAAATGGTAGCTGAACAGTGGCTACCTTAAAAAAAGGGACAGCTCAGGCACAGTCAAAGGATATTCCCTCAAAGGGGAAAGGTAGGGCCAACAAATCCAGAACTCCCTGAATGACGAGATAAAAATTAAGATTAGGAAGAAAAGGAATGTGAGATATCAGGTAGAAAATACAATTGAAAACCAGGCTGAATATAGATGGTTCAGTGTGGAGGTAAAAACAAACAAGAGAGGCAAAGCGGAAGTATGAAAAGAGACTGACAGATAATATAAAAGGGTATCCCAAAGTCTTCCATAGGCACATAAGTAGTAAAAGGGTGGTTGAGGAGGAGTAGGGCCAATTAGGGACCAAAATGGGGGTTTACACATGGAGGTAGAGGGCATAGCTGAGGTATTAAATAAGGACTTTGCATCCATCTTTATCAAGAAATGAAAAAATGAAATGAAAATCGTTTATTGTCACAAGTAGGCTTCAAATGAAGTTACTGTGAAAAGCCCCTAGTCGCCACATTCCGGCACCTGTTCAGGGAGGCTGTTACGGGAATTGAACCATGCTGCTGGCCTGCCTTGGTCTGCTTTCAAAGCCAGCAATTTAGCCCTGTGCTAGACACCCCCAAGATGCTACCCAGGCCATGGTGAAAAGAGTTCATCCAGACACAAGGAGGGTTTAAAATTGTTAAGGATGTAGCATTGGATAGGCTATCTGTACTTAGAGGTTGATAAGGTATCAGGGCCAGATGAGATGCATCCAAGCAAACTTAGGGAAGTGTGGAAATTGTGGAGGCATTGGCCGTAATGTTTCCATTTGCTTTAGACTTGGGTGTCATACCAGAGGACTGGAGAATTGCAAATATTACACCCTCGTTCAAAAGTGGGTGTAAAGTTGAACCTCGCAAGACAGGCCAGTCAGTTTAATTTCGGTAGTGGGGAAAGTTCTAGAAACAATAATTAGGGCCAAAATTAATATTAAAATCGTACACACAAATGCGGTTAATTAAGGAAAGCCAGCATGTATTTCTTAAGGGAAAATTGTGTTTAACTACCTGGCTGGATTTTTTTTTTGAAGAGGTAACAGGAAGAGGATGCTGTTGTTATGTCCTATATGAACTTCCAAAAAGCTTTTAAAAGTATCACACAACAGACTTGAGCAAAATTATAGCATCATGGAATTAAAGGAAAAGTAACAACATAGGGTAGAATTCCCCCACCCCTTGTCCCGCAGAGCAGATTTGGTGGTGTATGGGCGCACAGAATCTGGAGATGGCCAAAAGTCAGAAACCCACCAACGTAAAATTACATTGTGGTTCTCCCAATGGTAGGTCAGTCATCCTACTGGTAGGTGACGCAAATGCCACTGGTATCTCATGAATGTTCATTAAAACAGTTGCCTGGTATCTTGTCTGAACTTCCAATCTTGTGTCACGCCAATGGAAAATCACGTAGGTGCTAAACCAGATTTCTAAATAATGCGTGCACAAGGCCATCATCAGTTTGCCTTTCAGCCAGTGCTGTTCTACCCAGATGTGCTGTCCACCACTTCCCGGTGCAGACCAATTCCAGCCTTCTATCTGCATGCCAAGTTGGTCTTCATCGACATCACCGTCCTGTGTCGCCGTCTCAATTCAGTACTGCACCTGGGGCTGTGGGATACAGGGTCGTCTTCTCTCTCCACCCGGCTCCGGTAGGGCAAAGGCTCAGGACGCGAGGTAGAGGGGAAAGGAGTTGGATGAAGATGATGAACAATGTAAGACAGAGGGAAGACAAGGGTGAGGAAAGCTGGACCCCCACAAGCCTGCAAGCTCACAAACAAGGGGGTCAAAAGGATGCCACATCTTTTACTGTAGTGCAGTGGTTTTGAAAGGGAGGTCCAGAGTCTTCCATGCGGAACACAGGTCCACCAATGGTGCAGCAATCAACCGTCGGGATGCTTAAGAGTTCAGAATTAGAGGAGCAATATTTCAAAGAGTTGTGGGGCTGGAAGTGATTATTGGGGGGGGGGGGGGGGGGGGGGGGGAAGGGGGGGGGAAGCAAAACAGAAGGGTTTTAGAACAAGGATGAGAAATTTAAAATCAAGCCTTTGCTTAATTAGGAATCACTATGAGGACAATAAGAATGGGATTTGGTGCGGCTTATGACACAGGCAGCAGCATTTTGGATGATCTCAAGGGAGGGTAGAACATAACGATTGGGTTGGAGTGGATTGGAATAGTCCTATCTAGAGCGAACAAAAGGATACCCGGAAGCTTCAGCAGAGAAGCTGAGATGACGACCCCCCCCCCATTAAGGGAGCAGTTAAGCATCGCCAGTCCAGCTAGCCGGCACATCTTTTGGGTTGTGGGGGTGAGATCCATGCAAACACGGGTAGAATGTACAAACTCCACACGGACAGTGATAGAAACAGACAGTCTTAATGACAGTGTGGATATTGGATCAGAAGATGAGCTCAAATATAACACCGAGGATGCACAAAGTCTGGTTGTGCCTCAGACAGATGCCAGGAAATGGGATAAAACTGATAGCTCATCGAACTTGCTGGGGAAGGAACAGAAACAATGGCTTTTCAATATTTAACAGGAGGAAATCTGGATGTTGGTCAAGCAAATATACCAATGGTTGAGAGATTGCAGTGAGCTAGAGTTGAGTTTTGTCAGAATCATTGCGGAAACTGATGTGTTTTGAATGTTGTTGTTGAGGAAAAGTATGCAGTTAGAAACAGAAAGGGGCCAAGGACTGATCCTTGGGCAACACCAGAGGTACAGTGTGGGAGCAGGAAGAGAAGAGAACGCATGTGATTCGTTGGAATCAGGCAAGTACCATCCCACCTAGTGGTACAGCGGTGGAGAGACATTGGAGGAGGGGTGTGGTCCACCCAGGTCAAAGGTTGCAGACAGGTCAAGTTGAAGAAGAGAGATAGTTTTGTCATAGTCGTATAATACGAGGTCACAATGGACTGAGTGGACATCTTCATCCAGCCTAACCTTGTGATCATTAAATAAATTTAAAAACTGTGCATATGGAATAAATATGCATTTCCTTTGAGTATTAAAATAAGAAAAGGGATAAAAGATAGAAATCGGAAATGTAATCATCCAGTTATGGAAATCTTAGATTATGATGGAATTAGATGCACACCTCAATGCCCTGAATCATATATTGCGCAGTCCTGGGATGTGGTTTTACATAAAATATTTGAATAATTAAAGAAAACTGGTTTTCTTCATTTGTCCTCCCGATGTTATGCCGATCCTCATTCAACGAAATGGAGCATGATCTTACGAAGCAGTTTTTGGTCATCTTTCAGACTTTGCCTGTTGGGTTTTTAATGAAGCTGTAATGAGGGAGTTTTAGTGTGCTCATTTCAACATGTGTTTTGCACCAAAATACCAAATTAAATACAAGAAAGCAACAAATTTCTATTTATTTTATGTCCCTGTGCCCAAATGATTTTGGATTAGTTGTAAAAAATTTAATTTGTGGGACATTTGAGATAAATAAAGATGGCTATTGCATGGTACAATTTCAGAAATCTATTTACGAGACCATCATAGTTTCCCAAATAAAGATTTGTTGGTTGGTTAGATTTTAATTTATGAAAATGATGGGTCAGGAATATGGGACAGGTCTTAAACTTCAAGAATCACTAAGGGAATTAGAAAGGGTACAGAGGTGGTTTCTTGACTATTACCAAAGATGAGAGACTTCAGTTATTAGGAATGGTTGATTTGGACTGACCTTGTTGAAATAGAAACGGTTACAAGGTGGCCCAGTAGAAGTTCTCAAGATAACCGGTTTTGATCGAGTAGGGAATTCCTTCAGATCAGTGAGTGGGTCAATAACTGGATGGATTCGAAACAGTTGGAAAATGATCTAGAGCCGAAGAGAATTGTTTTCATGCCGGGAGTTGTGAACATCCAAAATGCTCCATCAGAAGAGAGTGGTGGAAACTGATTCCATAAATAATTTGAAAGGGAGATGGACAGGTACTTAAGGATGAGGGATTTACAGAGTTATGCACATAAGTAGGCACGACTTCCGGCTGCGGCGATGTCCAGCTCATCGAGCCAAGGAGGTGCTACACAAGAAGGTGAAGTTCGGGATGCTGCAGCCGGCGCGACTGTGGGTCACGTACCAGGAGAGACATCACTACTTCGAAACGGCGGAAGAAGCATGGACCTTTATTAAAAACGAGAAACTGGATCGGAACTGAGGGACTGATGTTAGAGGGGAAATGACAATGCCGATGCATATAGGGATGTAAATTGGGAAGGGGGGGACACTAAGAAATGTGGGCGCCGGTGGGGGGAAAGAAGAGACACAGGCGGGGGAAGGGGAATGGGAATGGGGCGGTAGAGGGAGCTGCGCCACAAGGGGCGGGACAACTATAGAGAATACGGGGCCTACTGTCCTTGTTCCCGCGCCAGAAAGGTGATGGCGGGAAGATAGGCGCAAGGTAGATGGGAGTTCCCCACACGGGGGGGTCAAGGAGTGAGCGGGAGAAGCCGGGGTCAGTTGAAGTCAGCTGACGTTCGGAAGTAATATGGGGGGAAGCAATCATGCTAGATGGGGATCTAGCGGGGGGGGGGGGGGAGAAGAGAGAGAGAGAGAGAGAGAGAGAGAGAGAGAGA
The DNA here is from genome assembly GCF_047496885.1 of Scyliorhinus torazame. Lineage (NCBI taxonomy): Eukaryota > Metazoa > Chordata > Chondrichthyes > Carcharhiniformes > Scyliorhinidae > Scyliorhinus > Scyliorhinus torazame. The sequence continues at coordinate 84,817,582 of NC_092725.1, read as the reverse complement.
GAGAGAGAGAGAGAGAGAGAGAGAGAGAGAGAGAGAGAGAGAGAGAGAGGATAACTGGGTTGCTGCTGCAGGAATCAAAGAGGAACTGGTTAAAGAAAGGGTGGTCGGGGCTGGAATGCGCCACCTGGGGAACGGGTGGGAGTGCGGAACCGGGACTGGCCTAGAGAGGGTGATGGCTAGTCGACACGGGAAGGGGGCAGGTAGCCCCCCAGTGCGGCTGATCACGTGGAACGTGAGAGGCCTAAATGGGCCGATTAAAAGGGCCCGAGTGTTCGCGCACTTGAAAGGACTGAGGGCAGACGCGGCTATGCTTCAGGAGACACACCTGAAGGTGGCGGACCAAGTTAGGTTAAGGAAAGGATGGGTGGGACAGGTGTTCCACTCAGGGCTGGATGCAAAGAACAGAGGGGTGGCCATACTGGTGGGGAAACGGGTATCATTCGAAGCTAGGAGCATTGTAGCAGATAGCGGAGGCAGATATGTGATGGTGAGTGGCAGACTGGAGGGAACGGAGGTAGTGTTGGTTAACGTATATGCCCCGAATTGGGATGATGCGGGATTCATGAAGCGGATGCTGGGACGTATCCCGGACCTGGAGGTAGGAAACCTGATAATGGGGGGAGACTTCAACACCGTGCTGGACCCATGGTTAGATAGATCTAGATCTAGGACCGGAAGAAGGCCGGCAGCGGCCAAGGTGCTTAAGGGGTTTATGGACCAAATGGGGGGAGCGAATCCATGGCGATTTGTTAGGCCGAAGGTCAAAGAGTTCTCCTTCTTCTCCCATGTGCACAAGGTGTATTCCCGGATAGATTTCTTTGTTTTGGGAAGGTCGCTGATCTCGAGGGTGGAAGAAACTGAGTATTCAGCCATAGCTGTCTCAGATCATGCCCCACATTGGGTGGACCTGGAACTAGGAGAGGAGAGGGAGCAGCGTGCACTCTGGCGATTAGATGTGGGATTGCTGGCGGATGAGGGAGTCTGTGGAAGGGTGCGGGGATGTATCGAGAGATACCTGGAGGTCAATGACGACGGGGAGGTCAGAGTGGGAGTAGTATGGGAAGCACTAAAGGCGGTGGTCAGAGGAGAGCTGATCTCCATCAGGGCCCACAAAGGGAAAATAGAGGCCAAGGAAAGGGAAAGATTACTGGGGGAGATTTTAAAGGTAGATAAAGAATACGCGGAGGCCCCGGAGGAAGGACTATACAGGGAGAGATGACGACTCCAGGCGGAGTTCAACCTTCTGACCACTAGGAGGGCGGAGGCGCAGTGGAGGAAGGCACAGGGGATGGGATATGAATATGGGGAAAAGGCGAGTCGCCTGTTGGCCCATCAGCTGCGAAAGAGGACAGCGGTGAGGGAGATAGGGGGAATTAGAGATGAAAAGGGAGCTATGGTGCGGAGAGCAGGGAAGATAAACGAGGTGTTTAAGACCTTTTACGAAAGACTTTATTAGGTCCCAACCCCCGGAGGGAAAAGAGGCGATGCGGCAGTTTTTGGACCAATTAAGGTTCCCAAGGGTGGAGGAGCAGGAGGTGGAAGGCCTGGGGGCACCAATTGGGGTGGACGAGTTTACCAAGGGGCTGGGGAACATGCAGGCAGGGAAGGCCCCGGGACCAGATGGGTTCCCGGTGGAATTTTATAGAAAATATGTGGACTTGCTGGCCCCACTGTTGGTAAGGACTTTTAACGAGGCCAGAGAAGGGGGGACCCTACCCCCGACAATGTCGGAGGCGACGATATCGCTAATTTTGAAGCGGGATAAAGATCCGCTGCAGTGCGGGTCCTATAGGCCTATCTCACTGCTAAATGTGGACGCCAAGTTGCTAGCAAAGGTGCTGGCAACGAGGATAGAGGATTGTGTCCCGGGGGTGGTGCACGAAGACCAGACAAGATTCGTAAAGGGGAGACAACTAAATGTCAACGTGCGACGGCTATTAGGGGTGATAATGATGCCCCCAGTAGAGGGGGAGGCAGAGATAGTGGCGGCAATGGATGCAGAAAAGGCATTTGATAGGGTAGAGTGGGAGTATCTATGGGAGGTGCTGAGGAGGATCGGGTTCGGGTTTGTTAGCTGGGTCAAACTCCTCTATGGGGCCCCAACGGCAAGTGTGGTCACGGGTCGGCAAAGGTCGGAGTATTTTCGACTATACAGGGGAACAAGACAGGGATGCCCGCTGTCCCCATTACTGTTCGCGTTGGCAATTGAACCACTGGCCATAGCGCTGAGAGACTCCAGAAAATGGAGAGGGGTGATTAGAGGGGGAGAGGAACACCGAGTGTCACTCTACGCGGATGACCTACTGCTGTATGTGGCGGACCCAGTGGGGGGGATGACAGAGGTCATGCAGATATTGAGGGAGTTCGGAGATTTCTCGGGATATAGGCTTAACATGGGAAAAAGTGAACTTTTTGTGATACACCCTGGGGACCAGAGTAGAGGGATAGATGGCCTACCGCTAAGGAGTGTGGAAAGAAACCTTCGATACCTGGGGATTCAGATAGCCAGGAGCTGGGGAACCTTACACAGACTTAATCTGACACGACTGGTGGAACAAATGGAAGAGGATTTCAAAAGGTGGGACATGCAGCCGCTGTCACTGGCGGGCAGAGTGCAGGCAATTAAGATGATGGTCCTCCCGAGGTTCCTATTTGTGTTCCAGTGTCTCCCTATACTGATCACGGAGGCCTTTTTAAAAAAAATAGACAGGAGCATCACGAGCTTCGTGTGGGCAGGGAAGGTCCCGAGGGTAAGGAGGGGGTTCTTACAACGTAGTAGAGACAGAGGGGGACTGGCGCTGCCGGATTTGGGCGACTACTACTGGGCCGCCAATGTGGCGATGATTCGTAAATGGATGATAGAGGGAGAGGGAGCGGCGTGGAAAAGACTAGAGATGAAGTCCTGTAAAGGGACGAGTCTAGAAGCGCTGGTGACGGCGCCACTACCGCTCTCACCAAAACAATTTACAACGAACCCAGTGGTGGCGGCAACATTAAGTATCTGGGGGAAATGGAGGCGACAGAGAGGTGTGTTGGGAGCTTTGGTGGGGTCCCCAATTAGGAACAACCATAGGTTTGCCCCAGGGAGGCTGGATGGAGGATTCCAGAACTGGCACCAGTTGGGAATCAGGAGAGTGGGAGACCCATTTATAGACGGGACGTTTGCGAGCTTGGGAGCGTTGGAGGAAAAGTATAAGCTGCCCCGGGGAAATTTCTTTAGGTATATGCAGGTGAGGGCGTTCACAAGACAACAGGTGAGGGAATTTCCGCTGCTCCCGACACAGGGGATCCAGGATAGAGTGCTTTCGGGGGTGTGGGTCGGGGAGGGCAAGGTGTCAGAGATATACCGGGAGATGAGAGAAGAGGGGGAGGAGCTGGTGGGCGAACTGAAAGGAAAATGGGAAGAAGAGCTCGGGGAGGAGATTGAGGAGGGTTTGTGGGCTGATGCCCTAAGCAGGGTAAATTCCTCTTCCTCGTGTGCCAGGCTTAGCCTGATCCAATTTAAGGTGCTGCATAGAGCACACATAACGGGAGCAAGGTTGAGCAGGTTCTTCGGAGTGGAGGACAAGTGTGGGAGGTGCGGCGGAAGCCCGGCAAACCACACACATATGTTTTGGTTATGCCCGGCACTGGAGGGGTATTGGAGGGGAGTGACGGGAGTGATCTCGAAGGTGGTGAAGGTCCGGGTCAAACCAGGCTGGGGGTTAGCTTTATTTGGAGTTGCAGATGAGCCGGGAGTGCAGGAGGCGAAAGAGGCCGATGTCGTGGCCTTTGCGTCCCTAGTAGCCCGGCGTAGGATTTTACTCATATGGAAGGAAGCGAAACCCCCCGGACTGGAGGCCTGGATAAACGATATGGCGGGGTTCATAAAACTGGAGCAGATTAAGTTTGCGCTGAGAGGATCGGCTCAAGGGTTCACCAGGCGGTGGCAACCGTTCCTCGACTACTTAGCTGAACGTTAGAGGGAAAATAGATGACCAGCAGCAGCAACCCAGGGGGGAGGAGGGGGGGGGGGGGGGGGGGAGTTTCATTTTATGTTTTTGGGTTAGTTTACCATGTTAGTTAGTTACTCAATGTTAGATTGTAGTTATCATGTTACTTGTATTTTAAAAATCTTTTTTTTTGATTTGTAAGGGGGAAAAAATTGTGATTGAAAAACTTTAATAAAATATATATTTTTTTAAAAAACATAAGTAGGCACGTGGGGCCAAATACAAGCGTTCTGTGACAGAGCCAGTACAGATACACATCCAGTCTGAATGACCTCGTGGGCAGCACGGTAGCATTGTGGATAGCACAATTGCGTCACAGCTCCAGGGTCCCAGGTTCGATTCCGGCTTGGATCACTGTCTGTGCGGAGTCTGCACATCCTCCCAGTGTGTGCGTGGGTTTCCTCCGGGTGCTCCGGTTTCCTCCCACAGTCCAAGGATGTGCAGGTTAGGTGGATTGGCAATGATAAATTGCCCTTAGTGTCCAAAATTGCCCTTAGTGTTGGGTTGAGTTACTGGGTTATGGGGATAGGGTGGAGGTGTTGACCTTGGGTAGGGTGCTCTTTCCAAGAGCCGGTGCAAACTCGATGGGCTGAATGGCCTCCTTCTGCACTGTAAATTCTATGATTAACCTCCTTTGGAGTTGTAAGTTTCTAAAACTCTAGAATTCTAAACGGAATGGTTTTACGGTGATGAATGTAGGATTTTAGATATATGGATAATAAGCATTTGGTGAAGTCTGGGTTAGAGTTTGATTGACTGCTTTTAAAAGAATCTTGGTTTGAAAGACTACAAAAGTTTTAGGTTCCTGAGGTGCAATGAACCATCGTAAAAAGCTTGGGCTAATGCAATTTTTTTTGACTATTCCCTGGGGAGTTAATTATATTTCAGCTTGGTGGATGTCATTGCTGCGTGGAACTACAGTATCACGCATTTTGAGAAAGTGTTTTTTCAGTTAAGTTCTGATCTGGCAGAAGCCGAGACCAAGTATGGCGGTTTGTTCTCACTGTAGGTTAGTTAAAAGAAATCAACTGCATTTAAAGCAGAACAGACTTGTCTGAGGGCAAGGGGGAGCGGGAACAAGCCAGTTGAAAAAGTTTTTGAAGACTTCAGCCAGAGTTTCTGCAGGGTTCGGACCAGCTCCGTTCTGTAATGCAGTGTCAAGGGATCTTTCTCAAAGAATAACTCAGTAAAGTATCACTCTGTGCTATTGGTATTTAAGGTGGATTGAGAGCCAAAATGGTTTATTTTCTTGTTAATGTTTAAATGGGAATAAAGATAGCAATTAAGGGTATTGCATTCACGGTGTTGAGTAGTATTGTTTAAGGCGTAATTATACCTTATTTTCTAATGTGATGTTAAAGATTTTAATACTGCGTTAGTAATAAAGTTTGTTTTAATTTACCTTATCCCTACTTCTTCATGCAATCAATCTTGGAACGAAACATCCTTGCCACAGAGTCTTATTAAAATAAAACATTGGGGTTTCGGTCCAGTATCCGAGCCATTGTTGGGATCGTAATATTTATCACTAAAAGCCTGGTGATTTTCAATATAAACTATACAGCACAGCATTTTATACAGAACAGCAATTCAGACTTGAGAAACATGCAATTATATGCAAGCATGCTTTCTAATCATTTTGAAGCATGCACACCCAAAACAGTAATTGCAGCCTTAGACTTATCAAAGCAGCATGCGTTTGCAGAAGAAATTAGAAACAAATATACCACATCTTAAAAACGCACAGAAAATGTCAGAAAACACATGAAGCTCTTACATTTATCTCCAGCTTCAGTTGTATTCAAACTTAGCGTGTCTGCTGTACTGTAGTGACTGAGGACAGATTCAAAATTTTGTAGGATTTATAGCAGGGGTCTCAACTTTTGCTTCTGAAAGTTCTATTCCCACGTTACAAAAATTCCAGAGTATTTCTTAATAAAAATATTCTCTCAATGCTGGTCCCATTCACCATGTTGCAACTGCTACTATCCCAACACGGCAAAAAAAACCAAAAAACTGGTCTCTTACACCCATCCCACTTGCTTTTACTCTCCATGTGAGGTCCAGTCACCTGAACCCAGTCTCCCTCTTTTCTCCTCAAACTCCAACTCCTTCACCTGTTGCCAGTACATAAAGTCAGTCCCACTCCTTGGCCTGATTGACAGCCAAATAACTATCTCCCACATCGCCAATATTTTTCATAACTAATACACAAATAAAAATGGAGCAAAGGCTCGTCTGACTTTCAAACTAAATTGTGCATAACAGTTTTCTAATTAATATTTTATTCCTGGTGACTCCAGGAAAATCCCAAATGGTTGAAATTCTAGCTGGGGGCCAAAACAGTGAATAAACAATTAGGTCTGCTCGAGATGCTCCCCTTAGTAAATAAAAATGGTTAACACTCGAGGTACATGCTTGCAGAAGAATGAATCAGGTTAGACACCATAGGGCAACCGGTACCCCTGTATCTACTGAACACATTGATGACAGCAAGCAGAGAAAATACGGGGAAAAGTAGCGTATAATGTGTAATTCATTTACAAACAATTTTGCTGATACTGAGTGATACTAGCTCCCAAACATGCTGTTTGACCCTATCAGTCCCTTCTCTCCTTGCAGTTACCACCTACTGCCTCCTCTCACTTAAGTGATGCGTTTTGAAAAGTATTTTTATTGAAGCTTTTCATTTTAACAAATAACATAGTTAAACTACAGGAATGGGAGAGCTCAGTAGAAGAAAAGTCTCAACATATATGGATATAGAGGGGAACAGAATAGTAATATGGCTCAATACAATCATTAGTCTCAATTTGGTGCCTCTAGATACACCACCAGAGAACAGGGGAGAGAAAGATAAAGCCATAAAAATGAGTGAAATGGTGCACACCTTCCTGCACGGTGATTGCGCGCAACGACAACAAGAATTCAGGATAGATTTTTCACGCCATGATTGAGCGCGCATCAGGACAGATCTCCCTCAACCCTAGCAACACCAGAAGCACCAATGATATACAGTAACCCCTCCCTCCAATGCAAGACTCATCTTTACCCCTGCAGAAGTCAATAACGGATTCTTAAATGTCACTATAACCAAAATAGCAAGAACAAAAAATACATGAGAACTCCTGTTCTAGAAGGATGTTTTACAATACCACACAATGTCAATAATACCACCCAGGCAAAGTACAATCATCATTCCACGCATTTATACAGAGACGACCAGCAGCTATAAATTCAGATCATGGTCTGTGTAGTCAGTGCTTCTCAACACATTAAACAAGACAGAATACAAAAACGTGAGAACTAAAGGAGCAAACATTCTCAGGATAAAAGAGGATCAAGATACAACCATTAGTCTGTACACCTCTGGCAGACGCCCATTCCCAAGGATGAAGAAGAGATTATTAATGAACTACAAGATAATAACACCATCTATGCTGCATGAAGAGCCACGGCCATGACATGATCATCGAACAACACAGAATCAGTTCCATCTTCACCTCCGCCACGCCATCGCTCAGGCGGCTCCGCGCTGCCGGCAGACCGGAGGATCCAGCCGACGGAGAATTCCACTGATAGGCTTCGCCTTGACAGGGTAAATGCTGGTAGAGATGACTCAACATAGCCACTTCCCATCCCTCATAACAAGCACCGTGGACAGGACAGCGTGAAACCAATGGTGGGGGCCTCCACCCAACCACAGGCCTCGAAGACTGGACACAATGTGCACCGTCAAACCTTCTCTCAAGGATATTTAGCAGCTGATCCAAACGAGCACCAAAAACCTGCATCATCAAGCCAAGATCATCATCCAGAACATCATTCGCAATGGCAGTCATTCATGCCGATGCATACAGCACTACCGATGTGTAGACCCGCTGACCAGAAAAACTGCCATTGCTAGCTGAGCCCCACCCCAGCCAACTCAGACCATCCCAATCAAACAAGGATTCTCTCAGATTCAACTTGGCATTTCACCACCAAACTCTGACCAGGATATAATGCAAGACATATATCCTTCCCCCAAAATAATTATAGAACATGCATTAGGATAAAATAAACGATTAAAAGACATGTGGAACCAGAGCTCATGAAAAAGCAGCCACTCCCATGCTCACATCATGTGACCTCTCTCCCCTTTACTGATTGATAATTGTAACGGAGCAAGAGTACAAATCTGAAACAGAACTGACATAAATGTACATGCAGAACCACTATTGACTGACTTCAATAGCTATAGCCATGATACAGGAACTAAATGAGTTGCAGTTGCTGCTGGTGCCACATGGCAGTGAGAGCACACGATTGAGTGGTCAACATGGAACAGCAACTGCCCCAGTTAGTCTGATCTCAACTAAACATATAGGGTGGGATTCTCTGGTCCGATGCTGCGGTTTCCTGCGCGGGCACCCCCACTGGCAGCGGGATTCTCCGTAACCGCAGCCGGCCAATGAAGTTTCCGATTTTGGCCACCTCAGGCCGTCAAGGAACCTGTGAGGGTGGGCGCGCTGCCGGCGGACCGGAGGATCCCGCCGACGGAGAATTGCACTGATAGGATTCGCCTTGACAGGGTAAATGCTGAGAGGATGTTTCCCCTCATGGGAGAGCCTCAGATGAGAGGGCATAGTGCCAGAAAAAAGTGACGTCCATTTAAAACTGAGATGAGGAGGAATTTCTTCTCTGAGGGTTGAGTGTCTTTGGAGCTCGTTGCCACAGGGAACTGTGGGGGCAGAGTCCTTTTGTATATTTAAGGCTGAGGTAGATATATTCTTTATCAGTAAGGGAATCAAGGGTTACAGGGAGCAGCCAGGAAAGTAGACGTGAGGAATCAGCCATGATCCTACTGAATAGTGGAGCAGGCTCGAGGGGCTGAATGTTCTCCTGTTCCTATTTCTGGTCTTATCGGCTGTTGAACCCCTTATCCTTTTCTCCTGACAAGCTTCAGAATCAACTCTACCAGTGCTCTCCAGGCTGTCTCTCATTTTGTACCCTCAATAGAACTTCGTCTCATTCTACTGAAATCAGGTCTTGGTAGAACCTATTATTAAAGAAGCTATTACAAGGCACTTGGATACGTTCAAGGTAATCGGATTTTGTCAAAGGGAAGTTATGTTTAACAAACTTATTAGAGTTCTTTGAGGAAGTAATATGTGCTGTAGTTAAAGGGGAAAACCAGCGGATATACAGTGCTTAGATTTCCAGAACTGATCTGTTCAGGTGCAGTAGCAAAGGTTATTGTGGGAAATAAAAGCGTTAACAGTAAGCCGAGAGTAGGCATAAATGGGTCTTTTTCAGGTTGGCAAAATGTTACGAGTGGTGTGCCATAGCGATCAGTGCTGGGAACTCAACAGTTTATAATTTCTATAAATGACTTGGATGAAGGCATGGATGGGAGGTAGCCACATTTGCAGTATACACAAAGGTAGGAAACTAAGTTATGACAAGGACATAAGGAGGCTACCAAAAGATTTTATAGGTTAAATGAGTGGCTAAAGAAATGGCAAATGGCATGTAATGTGGGAAAATATGAAATTGTCCATTTTGAAGGTGTGGTTACGGGGAGAGAAGAAAATGATCTAAATAGTGAGAGGTTGAAGAGCTCTTGAGATGTAGAGGGATCTGGGTGTCTTAGTGCAAGAATCACAAAAGGCAGGTACAGCAAATATTTAGAAAAGCTAGGTGAATTGGCCACGCTAAATTGCCCCTTGTTGAAAGATGTGCAGGTTAGTTGATGTTATGGGGATAGGGCAGGGGAGTGGACCTTGGTAGGGTCAGTACAGACCTGATGGGTCAAATGGCCTCCTTCTGCACTGTAAGGATTCTATGATTCAATTTTATAGTGTTATCATTTATTGCTAGGGTAAATGAATACAGAGTAGGGAGGTTATGCTTCAGAGCACTAGTGAGACCACATATGAAGTATTATGTATGTAGTATTGCTGACTTTATTTAAGGAAGGATGTAAATGCATCGGAAGCAGTTCAGAGAACTTTTACCAGACTAATACCTGGAATGGGTGGGTTATTATAAGAAGTTGCATAGGCTAGGCTTGTAACCACTGAAGTTTAGAAGAGTTAGAGGTAACCTGATTGAAGGTTATAAGATATTGAGGGGCCTTGACAGCGCGAACGTGGAAAGGATATTTACTCTTGTGGGAAAACCTAGGAGTAGGGGGTCACTGTTTCAAAGTAAGGGTTCGCCCATTTAAAATGGAGGTATGGTGAAAAGTTCTCTGAGGGTTGTGAGTCTTTGCTTCCACCACCTTTTCAGGAAGACAGTTCAAGAGCCTTACAATATTTTTAAGGCAGAGACAGATAGACTTATGGTAAGTATGGTGGTAGTGATAGGTTATCAGGGTTAGGCATGATACAGATTTGAAGTTACTATCAGATCAGCCATGATCTTATTAAATGGCGGAGCAGACTTGAGGGCAGAATGGCCTACTCTTGCTTGTTTGTTCTAATGTTCTTCTCGTTTCCCCCATCTACCATCTATTCAATTGCTGGCTCCCGGTGCACCTATAACATGATTTTAAAGTTCTTTTCCTAGTGCACAATCCAATCATAGCCTTGACTCTTCCTATTTTCATAACCTCCTCCAATTTATGACTCTCCAAGAACCCTGCCTTCGTCCAATTTGGGTCTCTTGTACATCCTGCACTCCCTTTGCAGCACTCTTGGTGATTGTGCCTTCAGCCACATAGGCCTTAAGTTCTGGAAATGTTTCCTTAAACCACTCCAACTCCTCTTCCTTTAAAGTCCTGAACAACTACCTCTTGGAGGGGTGGCATGGTGGACAGTGGTTAACGCTGCTGCCTCATTATGCCAGGGACCCGGGTTGGATTCTAACCTCAGGTGACTGTCTGTATGGAATTTGCACATTCTTCCCTTGTCTGGGTGGGTTTCCTCCGGGTGTTCCATTTTCCTTCCACAGTCCAAAGATGTGCAAGTTGGGTGGATTGGCTATGCTAAATTCACCCTAGGTGTGGTTACGGGGATAGGGTGGGGGACTGGGCCTAAGTAGGGTGCTCTTTCAGAGGGTTGGTGCACAATCGATGGGACGAATGGCCTCCTTCTGCACTGTAGGGATTCTATGATTCTTTAACCAAGTTTTTGATCAGCTATCCTAAAATCTCCTCCTTTAACTCGGTGTCTCATTACACACCTATGAATTGCTTTGGCATAGTTTCCTACGTTAAAGGTGCTTTATACATATAAAGATTTTGTTGTTCATCTGAATTCTTGAGTTCACGTCTGGCATCATGCAACTGAAATTGCTCCTTAGAATAAGTTTCCATGAATTTATGACTTATTGAATGCTGTTAGATTTATATTGGGTCCCTGCATGGCTGCGGCATTGTTAATTTGAATGCAAGTAGAGTCATTTTGGCAGTTTTCTACATACAGATTAATATTGTAGGATTTTAGCAAATTACCAAAGTGCTGAGATTGTGTCATAATGTTCATACTGTGTTGCCTTCAAGGCAGCACGTGGTACAGCGGTCAGCACTACCGCCTCATGGCGCTGAGGACCCGGGTTCAATCCCAGCCCCGAGTCACTGTCCATGTACATCCTCCCTGTGTCTGCGTGGGTCTCACCCCCACAACCCAAAAAGATGTGCAGGGTAGGTGAATTGGTCAACACTAAATTACCCCTTAATTGGGGGGAAAAAAAGAATTGGACATTCTAAATTTTGTTTTTTTTAAATCCAAGGTGACCTTTTTTGAATGAGGTCCCTATTGTTTGAGTGATGCAATCATACATTCTAGTTTAAATTTCAGTTTGTGAATCTTTAATGGACAGGTTAGAAAATCTTGCCAAATATGCCTAAATGACATTTTTGTTTGCATGATTTCTATCCATGTATCACCCCCTGTTTTGCATGTCATTTGCATTAATTTATTTCATCTTACTGACCACTTGTTTCATTTCTTTGTAAATTGCTTTCATGTAGCTGATGGAGAGGATATCAATTTGAAAGCTCCACTTCGGGTCAAAAAGACACCAAAGTTACAAACAGTCTGGTTCAGCTTGACAAAATGGCATGGGGACAAAGTTGGTGACCAAAGACAGTGGCTTCTGTCGTTCTAATTTTAATTTGATGTTGGACACAAAGTTTGATAACACAGAGTCTGTGGAACCTGATGATGGTTTCAGATTGTCGATGAAGCAAATTGGATTGGATTGGATTGGATTTGTTTATTGTCACGTGTACCGAGGTACAGTGAAAAGTATTTTTCTGCGAGCAGCTCAACAGATCATTAAATACATGGGAAGAAAAGGGAATAAAAGAAAATACATAATAGGGCAACACAACATATACAATGTAACTACATAAGCACTGGCATCGGATGAAGCATACAGGGTGTAGTGTTAATGAGGTCAGTCCATAAGAGGGTCATTTAGGAGTCTGGTGACAGTGGGGAAGAAGCTGTTTTTGAGTCTGTTCGTGCGTGTTCTCAGACTTCTGTATCTCCTGCCCGATGGAAGAAGTTGGAAGAGTGAGTAAGCCGGTGGGAGGGATCTTTGATTATGCTGCCCGCTTTCCCCAGGCAGTGGGAGGTGTAGATGGAGTCAATGGATGGGAGGCAGGTTTGTGTGATGGACTGGGCTGTGTTCACAACTCTCTGAAGTTTCTTGCGGTCCTGGGCCGAGCAGTTGCCATACCAGGCTGTGATGCAGCCCGATAGGATGCTTTCTATGGTGCATCTGTAAAAGTTGGTAAGGGTTAATGTGGACATGCCGAATTTCCTTAGTTTCCTGAGGAAGTATAGGCGCTGTTGTGCTTTCTTGGTGGTAGCGTCTTGGTAGTACTGATAGAAGAGGACCAAGGATACATCCTTGGGGAACTCCAAAAGTAATGCCAAAAAATTCAATGATCTGATCTAAACTGATATAGTAAGTCTCCTACTTACTCACATTGTTAATTCATCAAATTTTATGTTCAAACAACGACCCAACGTTACTGAATTCTGACAAGTGATTCCACTATTGAATCATTAAGTACAAGTATCATTGGGCTGTAATGAAGTGACAATCATAAGAAATGAGAAAAGTGCATAACAAATGGAGAAATCAAAATAAATAATTATTTTTAAAAATTAAGCATTATAGGAAAATAACTGCCATTAGAATGAGCGCCCCTTTGAGAATTCAGAGTAGTCTCAAAGTAGTCTTGTTTCATCCAATTAACTTGCAACAGAAATGGAAGAGAAATACACAAACATGTACTCTGCATTCAACTATAAGTACTTATTAGATGAAAGCAAACAAATGGAAATAAGCAGGTAAATTTCTAACTATGCTATTGCATTCAACTCAGCTGTCATACCTCAAACTGTGGCCAGTTCATGGGCATTCCTGGACCATGTGTACATCGGAACCATTTAAGATCCTCCTTGGGGTCTGCTGACTTAATGGTATGTTCCAGCTCTTGATATATAGTGTTATAACTGTAAGAATACAAAAACTAAAATTTGACAAAGGAATGGCCATTCAATTATTAGAAATTAAAAGTTGTGTAGCTTTAGTCACATATTTACATTGTACAAGACGACTTCAATATGTTTGTGAATGTAATTCTCCTACCACTCACTGGACTGTAGAGCACGTAATTCAAAATACATTTGGAAAAGCTACTTTTATAACTAAGAAACTCAAGAATTAGCAAATGACTGTTTCTTTTATAAAACTGCAGGAAATCAATAGTTTCCAATTAAAACATCATTCAGGCTTCTGCAGCTTCTGACTCCCGGGAAAACGCAGCAAAAATCAAAAACTTTTACTGCTTCTGCAAATCCTGTCTATTGGTCCAAATTGTAAAAGAAAGCAAAATAATTAAAATTACAATACTTTTTATAGCTGGAAAGATATTTTCATACAATTGATATCCAATTCATATCTCTGTTTAGACTTCATCTTTCTCAATTGCTGTAAAGCCCATCACCATGACCTTGAGCCACTCTGGCAAACTGGCTTATCTGAATAATTCTTCATAGTTCATCATATAGCTTTAGCTTTATGCAAGAAGCCAACTTTGTGCGGAATGTGGAAAGCTTAGCTAATAGGTCGAATTTAAACTGATGCGGACACTTATAAGATAAATTGTTACCGAGTGGAGTAAATATTATTTCCATCATTATAAAGTTTCAAAAATAATTTTATAGATTTGTCACGTTTGGAGGCAGTGCAAAATGGTAAACAATCAAGGAACCTCAATGCAGAGGCATGAAGTGGAATATTTAGGAAAACGACTTGCTGATATAGCACCTGACGCTACTTGATGGCTGGCATAATGGATTTCCACTTGCGCACAGTGGGCTCAGTGTAATATATTAGGGCACTCACAGCAAAGCACCATTCTGCACAGCAGGCAGTAACCAAGTTCAACATTTTAAACTACTTGCAACAGATGCATAAGAAAAAGACACACTTTAAAGGAATCTGCTTCCTGGCCAATATTTATCCCTCAACCAACATTAGGTTTCAATTAACACCGCTAAAATATATGGGGTGGAATTCAGCCAAAATATTTCGGTGTCATTTTGGACGGGTTTCCCACCAGCCTTTTGGGGGAGATCCACACTGGTATTCACCTACATTTAGTCATTTTTTTTTGTCTTGTGAAGTTTCTCCCGCTCTAGTCCACTGAACTCACCAGCAAGACTGGCTCTTCAGAGATTGGGCCACCATTTTGAAACTGTGCCCAGAGCTAGAAGCAAGCTTGAAGGTCCCGATCCCCTGCACACATGGGCATTTATTCCCCCCCCCCCAATAAAAAAGTGAGGACGTCCTGCTATGGGCCAATGGCCTATCTTTTCAGGCCTCACCTCTCTTCCCCCCCCCCCCCCCCTCCCCCCCCCTCTCTTAGAGCCTGCGCCTTTCAGGACACCTGCATTTGATCCCTCCCCAACGTTTATGAGGCCTCTTTATAACCCACTTTCATGGGTTTGCCCTCCCTCAGGACCTGACAGTGCCACGCTAGCAGCTCCTCGCCAGTGCCAAGGTGCCAGCGTTAATTCCAGGGTGTCACCCTGCCCTGCCGCCGACCACCCAGGGGTCTCAAAGGACTGGGGGAGACCCCCCTCCCCCGGTGCCGATATGCTTGGTTCACGTTTGTGGAATAGTACTAAAAGGCGCCCAGGCAAAGTCTCTGAGGCGAGTGAGAGCGAAGAGTGACATGAGTGAGGGGGAAAGAGAAGGGGAGACTGCGAAAGAGAAGGCAGAGAGTTAAGAGACAAATTCGAGAGGATATAAATGAGGCTCAGAGTCACCTGGCAGACACAAGGAGAACATGCAAACTCCACACGGGCAGTGACCCGGGGCCAGAATCGAACACGGGTCCTCAGCACCATGAGGCAGCAGTGCTAACCACTGCGCCACCTTGCCACCCTAGAAGCATTTCTTCTGTAAGTTTATGTTATTTAAAACACTGAATGTAATTTTGTTTGCAAATATTTGGTAGTCCAATTCAACATACTTCACAATATACACATATTATCCTTTACCTGGTAGCTGAAAGGTCAAGATGTTGCTTCACTTCCAGCAGGATCTCGCGAAAGAATTCTAGTCGTTTGTTTTCAAAAAGCTGACACTGTTCGAAGACTTGCTCCATGTTTTCTATATATTGTGGTGTGGACTTATTCAGTTCATCTAGATTTTTCTCGTACTTTTCTTTTGTCTAAAAAGTGAAGAAATCTTTAGTGAAATCCATATCAGAGAATGTGCCATATTCCGAACAGTGGCATTCATGAAACACACAAGCAGGACTCAAAGTACTGGCTAACCTGCAATATTCTTACATGCAACAATTCATTTCCATTGTAGTGAACAAAACCTTATCTTTTCAGCAGTTAACATCCCATATGAAAGAAAATAGACGGCAATCTTCGATTCCTAAATGGAATCTGTTTAATAGTTATAGGCAGGTATGTTTGCAACAAGTGGATTCAGAAGGACAAAAAAATGTGTATTATTTATTTTCCTACGTGATGCAGGCCAGGTGAGGAGTGCCGAGACAATTTTACCAGCATACGAATTAGTACGCACTAAAGGTCGTAAATTGGGTGAATTTAAATATCTCATTGACATTAACAGGCCAGGGAAACGGTGAGTTTCTAAGATAATTAAATGGGATGTGGTGGTGTGGGTCTGGACATGCAGGGGTCAAGTCTGGGGGGGGCGGGGAGGGAGGTCAGGTAGGTGGTGGGGGGGGGGGGGGGGGGGGGGGGGAGAGAGAGAAGAGGGTAGTGAATCCCATATGGGTGGGGACAAGGAGGATACTGTGGGGATGGTGGCACTCTAATTTCTAGCCTTGTATTTATAATCAGTCTCTGCACAAATATTAGGAGACTCAGAAGAGACGGCTCGAAGACAAAAAGTCTGGAAAATTTTTGTGACAAGGAATCATGTAATTGTAGCACGTTTTATGAACTGCAGTGAAAGCGCTTTATTGTGGACTTACGATGGTGACCATGGAGTGGTCGCACATTTGGCAGCTCCCACTTGAGGCGTTTTTTTTTTGTCCTTTTCCCCGTTTGCTGGGTGGATGTTTTGGTGGAAAAAGCTGTCGAGGTGATTTAGGAAAGTTAAACTCCATTGGTGGTGCTGGTGGATGGATCCATGGACCAGAAGTGGGTCGAGCAAGAAATTCTTTGTGCGCCACAGGTGAAGATGGCAGAGGGTAAAGGGTCAGCCCTGCCTGTCCAGTGGTCAACGGAGCAGCTGGTGGACTTCTTAAATGAGAAGTTCAGCCAGCAAGGGAGGGAAGCCCAGTAGGACCTACTCAAGGCGGTGAAACCACCAAAAGCAGCAATTGATCGGGTGGAGCAGAGGCTGGGGTCACAGAGGGCCACGCTATTTGGAAGGTGGAGGCGAAGGTGGGGGCGGAGGCAGTGGCGGTGGGGCAGCTTACCTCGCCGGCAGCCAAGATCAGAATGATGCGAGAGACCCAGAAGCGGCTGAAGGAGAACATGGAGGATCTGGGGAACCGCTTCAGGAGACAAAACTTAAGAATTATGGGGCTGCCTGAAGGCATTGAGGGATTGGCCGCTGGCTTGTATGTAGCCAAGATCTGTAGTGAATGCCAATGCTTCCAAGGCCACTTCACATAGAATTACTAGACATCACATGGGTAGAAATATTAGTTTTCCCTCTGTTTACCTTTTATTACCACCAAGACTGTGGATCAATACATTTGAATCAAATTGCCAAGTGATTTCAGCATTCAATGCAATTACTGCATGTTACACAGGATGAAGTTCCTACTGACAGAATGTAAACTTGCTATATCGTGTACATGCAAAGTGAAACAAAGTACAGCAGTGCTTCGCAAACTTTTTTTGCAGTGTGACCCATTTTAACTCACCATCACTTTCTGAAGGCATTTGTGGGTGGGCTGCAAATGCCAACCTTGCCAGGAATGCCCACATCCCATGAAAGAATATATTTTTAAAAACTCTTGAAAATTAACATGATCATAGACACCAGCAAGACTTCAATAAAGCAGCATAGTTACATTTAGAATAAAATTAAAGTCTGTGTACTTTCAATAGATCATGTAATATGAAAATCGGCATTTTTTAAGTAGTGCTTCGTAAAAATATAACTTTATATAATTAAGTAAGTTTTAGCCTAGTTCCCCTATATCCCTGGTAATGCTTGAATCAGTAAAACCCCTGTTCCCCCACACACACACTTACTCCCCGAAGCCTGCTCCCCTCCCCGAAGCCTGCTCCCCTCATCGCTGACATGGACACGCTGGCAAGGATTTTGCAGACTTTTGGAGTCTCTCCTGGCTTTGGACACATTGAAAATGGCAGTAGCTGAAGGGAGCTGGAGATCAGAAAGAAATTCAAAGGGCAGTATTACATTAGTCAAACGTTAGAATTCTGCCAAATGGTGGAAATCTCTCATCCCTGGAGACTTAGCCAGGTAGCGTTCCTACTTTCCCCTCAGACGTCTACATTATCTTTTAGTGCAACTTAAATGCTAAAACATTGTTCTGCAATTTTGCATGTCCATCTGATACATTTCATAGATCCTACTGTAGTGCAAGTTCTTGTGCATTCTACTGTGTTATCCAGTTTGTCACCTTCGGATAGTTTCAAGAGTACATAAAATAGTATAATATGATAAAATTACCTTTTGAACATCCTGCTTAGATTTTTCTACTTTATCCTGCACTTTCTTCAGTTGTTCTGGATTTACATTTGAATCAGCTTTGCTGTTTGATTCCCTGGATATTGCTATTTTCTCTTCTTTACAAGCTAGATGATAGGCCTTCTTGGCAGCTTCCACCTCAAGAAAACAAAATAAGTAGCTTAGTTAATTATTAATTAAATTTTCTTTTAAAAATTAACCTGCAAGACACAGCTCCTGAATTATCACATGTACAAAATTAACCATAAATGGTCATATTTGGCAAAAATTAGGTAAGAAATTGTAGCACTGATAAAATTGTCTGCAACAAATAAAACTGTATGACAATTGCTTTTAATATTTTGAATTTATTTTACGGAATTCTCGAATGTTTCTTCTTTGTTGGCAAAAATCTACTAGAATTACATGGAATTTACAGCTCAGAAACAAGGGCTTCCTCCCACTCTATTTACTGCATCTCACCCCATGAACATGCGTCTTTTTTTTTGTTTGTGAAATGCCCTCGTGTAAAGTTTTTTTCTCCATTTTAGGGGGCACCCATACAAAACAAAACGGCAGTGTTGATACGTGATTTCACCTTGCAGACATTGGAGTAACCCTGGGCCGGAAAATGTCACTGTTCCCTTTATCAGTCTGTACCTGGGTGTAAGTGGATTCAACTTAGTGCCAATCTTAAACGCATAGAGCATGACCGTATGATCATCTGGTCTGGCCAAAAGAATGGACAAGAAACTCTCCAGTAGTCCTTTGTCAATTTCTCTTAGAAACAGTTTCTTCTGGAGGCAAATCACCTGATCCTTCCTCACTCTGTGTCCAGATTGAAGAAAGATCTTCGATTTCTCCCTCTTTTTTTTTTGTCTTCACTCTGAACTTACAAATTCACTTCATGAAGTATTGCTCAGAACTGGAAAAGATTTGTGAAATACTAATTATAGTCTACAGACCATTGGTTACTCCATACCTCCTTCAATTTCTTGGCCCAGGGTTTCTGTGCCTTACGGAATCCATCATCTGCCTCCTTTGTTTCCTTGAAGTTTGCCATCATTTGCTTGTGGTAGGCCTCTTTCTGCCAATTCTTGACTTTTTCAAAGTCTTCACTCATCAATGCACACTTGACCCCTAGGTGCAATTCACTGACCTTTTCAGCCTCGGTCATTAATGATAACCATGCTTTCTCTAAAGTTCCGTACTGTGGTCCTGCAAGTATCACAAGTCAAAACATATACAAAGTTCAATCAGTTGTACGATTTGTATTGGTTATTCTCAGCAATTTCCCAAAGTATTAGGTTATCCACACATCCTGTGCCTTAAAGACAATGAATAGAGTTGACTCATTCGACAAAATCTTCCGTCCAAAGTCTTCTGTCCTTGTTCGAGGCTGGGATCTTCCACTGCCGCGGAAAGTGAATGGAGTTTTCGCTTACACGTCAGATTTTCCATTCTCGCTTGGAATGGATCCTGCCAGAGAATCCCACCCTTTATCAAAGATTCAGTCAGCAGTTGTAATCAATTACTGCTGAACTGGATTAATCAATAATGGACTTCATGGAGTAAAAACGGAGCAGAACTCACTCTTAGACATTTTTAAGTTTGATCCATTTAAAACAAAAATAAAATGTTAGTAACACACTGCAGGTCAAGCAGTATCCATCAAGAGAGCACAAACCAGATGACACTTCATATATAAACTCTTCCTCAGAACAGTTTTGAGGAAGGGATTATACCCAAAACATGAACTGATTTAAGTTTCATCATCAGATGGTCCCAGATTTCAGATTCCCAGCAGCTGCAGCATTTTGTTTTTAGTTCATACTAATCCATTTCATTTCACAATGTTTAGGTGATAAATTACCCTCAGTGGCAAAGAAGGGCCGAATGGCCTCCTTCTGCACTGTACGTTCTATGTTCTATTAAGCTTTCATTCAGTAAACTTTTCTGCAGAGCTAAAACGATTAATGGTGAAAGGAAGCGTTTTGTTTCTTAATAATATTTAGTTTATATTATTTATTATGATTCCTAGACTATTTTGGGGCGGCACAATGGTTAGCACTATGCCTCATGGAACTGAGGACTGGGTTCAATCCGTGTGGAGTTTGCAAGGGTCTCACCCCCCGCAACCCAAAGATGTGCAGGGTAGGTGAATTGGCCACGTTAAATTGCCCTTTAATTGAAAAAAATAAAGAATTGGGCACTTAATTGATAAAAATTAAACAATTTATAGACTATTTCAAGCTTTTTCTTCAAAAATCTTTTTTTTTGGTTGCATATTTGGGATTATATCAATAAGGAATATTTTTAGGGCACTATGGAAAAAAATTCATCCCAATAATCATGGAATTTACAGTGCAGAAGCAGGCCATTCAGCCCATCAAGTCTGTACCGGTCCTTGGAAAAGGCACCCTAATTAAGTCCGCACCAATACCTATCCCCTTACTGGGTAGTAACTCCACCTAACCTTTTTTGGACACTAAGGGCAATTTAGCATGGCCAATTCACCTAACCTGCACATCTTTGGACTGCAGGAGGAAAACTGAGCACCCGGAGGAAACCCACGCAGACACGGGGAGAACATGCCGACTCCACACAGACAGTGACCCAAGCTGGGAATTGAACCTGGGACCCTTGAGCGGTGAAGCAACTGTGCTAACTACGGTGTTACCGTGCCCCCCAATAACATCAATAATCACCGATAAATACCTGTAATCCAATCCATTAATAACTGCAACTATATGAATATCTGATGTTTGCCATTCTAAGTACCTCAGCAATTCTTAGAAAATGGTTTGATCTTAGGGTCACAGCTCCTACGATGTTGGACTGCTGAAATTGTGGTGCATTAAGACTATATTAAGTCTATATGGTAGAATTCAATCTCCAATTTGAAAGAAAGAAGGTAGAATCAGATGTAAAGGTGTTACAGTTAAATAAAGGTAACTACAGGGGCATGAGGGAGGAACTGACGAAAATCAACTGGGAGCAGAGCCTAGTGGGAAAACAGTAGACAGCAATGGCAGGAGTTTCTGGGAGTAATTGAGGACACAGTACAGAGGTTCATCCCAAAGAAAAGAAAGGTTATCAGAGGGGGGGATTAGGCAGCCATGGCTGACAAAGGAAGTTAGGGAATGCATCAAAGCAAAAGAGAAAGCCTATAATGTGGCAAAGAGTAGTGGGAAGTCAGAAGATTGGGAAGGCTACAGAAACAAACAGAGGATAACAAAGAGAGAAATAAGGAAAGGGAGGATCAATTATGAAGGTAGGCTAGCCAGTAACATTAGGAATGATATTAAAAGTTTATTTAAATACATTAAAAACAAACGGGAGGCAAAAGTAGACATTGGGCCGCTTCAAAATGACGCTGGTAATCTAGTGATGGGAGACAAGGAAATAGCTGAGGAACTAAATAAGTACTTTGCGTCAGTCTTCACAGTAGAAGACATGAGTAATATCCCAACAATTCCGGAGAGTCAGGGGGCAGAGTTGAATATGGTAGCCATCACAAAGGAGAAAGTGGTAGAGAAACTAAGAGGTCTAAAAATTGATAAATCTCCAGGCCCAGATGGGCTACATCCTAGAGTTCTAAAGGAGATAGCTGAAGAAATAGTGGAGGCGTTAGTTATGATCTTTCAAAAGTCACTGGAGTCAGGGAAAGTCCCAGAGGATTGGAAAATCGCTGTTGTAACCCCCCTGTTCAAGAAGGGAACAAGGAAAAAGATGGAAAATTATAGGCCAATTAGCCTAACCTCGGTTGTTGGCAAGATTCTAGAATCCATTGTTAAGGATGAGATTTCTAAATTCTTAGGAAGTGCAGGGTCGGATTAGGACAAGTCAGCATGGATTGAGTAAGGGGAGGTCGTGCCTGACAAACCTGTTAGAGTTCTTTGAAGAGATAACAAATAGGTTAGACCAAGGAGAGCCAATGGATGTTATCTATCTTGACTTCCAAAAGGCCTTTGATAAGGTGCCTCACGGGAGACTGCTGAGTAAAATAAGGGCCCATGGTATTCGAGGCAAGGTACGAACATGGATTGACGATTGGCTGTCAGGCAGAAGGCAGAGAGTTGGGATAAAAGGTTCTTTTTCAGAATGGCAACCGGTGACGAGTGGTGTCCCGCAGGGTTCAGTGTTGGGGCCACAGCTGTTCTCTTTATATATTAACGATCTAGATGACGAGACTGGGGGCATTCTGGCTAAGTTTGCCGATGATACAAAGATAGGTGGAGGGGCAGGTAGTATTGAGGAGGTGGGGAGGCTGCAGAAAGATTTAGACAGTTTAGGAGCGTGGTCCAAGAAATGGCTGATGAAATTCAACGTGGGCAAGTGCGAGGACTTGCACTTTGGAAAAAAGAATAGAGGCATGGACTATTTTCTAAACGGTGACAAAATTCATAATGCTGAAGTGCAAAGGGACTTGGGAGTCCTAGTCCAGGATTCTCTAAAGGTAAACTTGCAGGTTGAGTCCGTAATTAAGAAAGCAAATACAATGTTGTAATTTATCTCAAGAGGCTTGGAATATAAAAGCAGGGATGTACTTCTGAAGCTTTATAAAGCATTAGTTAGGCCCCATTTAGAATACTGTGTGCAATTTTGGGCCCCACACCTCAGGAAGGACATACTGGCACTGGAGCGGGTCCAGCGGAGATTCACACGGATGATCCCAGGAATGGTAGGCCTAACATACGATGAACGTCTGAAGATCCTGGGATTATATTCATTGGAGTTTAGGAGGTTGAGGGGAGATCTAATAGAAACTTACAAGATAATGAATGGCTTAGATAGGGTGGACGTAGGGAAGTTGTTTCCATTAGCAGGGGAGACTAGGACCCGGGGGCACAGCCTTAGAATAAAAGGGAGTCACTTTATAACAGAGATGAGGAGAAATTTCTTCAGCCAGAGAGTGGTGGGTCTGTGGAATTCATTGCCACAGAGGGCGGTGGAGGCCGGGACGTTGAGTGTCTTTAAGACAGAAGTTGATAAATTCTTGATTTCTCGAGTAATTAAGGGCTATGGAGAGAGAGCGGGTAAATGGAGTTGAAATCAGCCATGATTGAATGGTGGAGTGGACTCGATGGGCCGAATGGCCTTACTTCCGCTCCTATGTCTTATGGTCTTATATTCTATTTTCCCATGGTGCTGAATGTATTGCTCCATGTTTTCTATACTTCATTCGAAATCTCTGTGGAAATAATTTTTTTTAAATGAATGGCTCTCACCTGCAATGACTTACGCTTGAGATGTTGTGAACTTTTTTTTTTTTTTTATAAAAGCAGCATTATGATCTGAATATACTGTGAAAGGGTAATTCAATAGTAACTGTGCAAGGGAGTAAATAAATGCTTAAGAGGAAAAAATGCAGGGCTATGGGGATGAAAAGAAAGAGGGGAAATTGAACTAATTGGATAGCTCGTTTAAGAGCTGAAACAGAAATATTGGCCTTCTGAGGTATAATATTCCAAGATTAGAAGTCAGGTTGCATCCTTCTCCAAGTCACATTGATCAGTTAGAGTGTGGGACTTTAAGAGCATTTATTTATATAATCACTTGTATTGTGCACAGAAGCATGAAAAATTAGACAAAGCAAGACAGCACATGCCTGATAATATTAACCAAAATTGAATTATCTTTCCTTAAAACTGTCTGAGTTCATCAATCCATCCATGTCAATGAAAAATACTTGGGGTTATCCGACAAACATTTTGGGTGAGAAATATGCTATACAAATGCAAGCTCTTTCTTTTTTATTAATTATAAAAGGTCATGTATCCTCAAATGTGCTGAGCAGTACGACAAAAGTACCATTCTAACTCACTGTAGGACACTTACTATACAAATCATAGCATAGGATGATTTACAAATGTTGAAACAGACGTATTGTACAAAGAAATGTTGTGGCGTAACCATGTGCGCAACAGGCAGAAGGGGTGGACTATGGAACATTGCAAATGGAGAAGCCATTGGGTCAGTGAACTTACAAAAGCCACAGTTGAAACTTGCAACAAAGTGATAATCAAATCAGTATTGAGACAAACGCAAGTGAATGAAAGCCAATCAACTGAGCTGAAATTGGCTTTTGGGCAAATGTGGTTGGAGACATACTGACATGACGGTAGTTGAAATGTAGCCAAGAATTTAAAAGGTTGGAGCGGGAGAAGATCTGTTTTGCATTCAGGAAGGAGCGACCTGGTCAGCCATTGGAAGACGTGCGAGAAGTCATAAGTGGATCAACCACCTGGGGCAAGTTCCAGCACACAGGGATAATAAGCAAGTGGTAATTATTGTTTTCTGTAACTTGAAAATAAGGCTTAGTAAAGGTTCCACAACATTTAAGTGGAAATATTACACTCCTTTTCTGTCATTATTCAAAGAGTAGTGGTCAAATGCAAAGTATTGATTCCTAATCTGTCATTCACTGCATAAATTGAGAACACAAAATTGATAAGAGAACAGAGGGGCAGCACGGTAGCTTCACAGCTCCAGGATGTCAGGTTCCATTCCCAACTTGGGTCACTGCCTGTGCGGAGTCTGCATGTTCTCCCTGTATCTGTGGGCTTCCTCTGGGTGCTCCGGTTTCCTCCCACAGTCCAAAGATGTGCAGGTTAGGCGGATTGGCTATGCTAAATTGCCGTTAGTGTCCAAAAAAGGTTAGGTGGGCTTACGGAGATAGGGTGGAGGTATGGGTTTAGGTAGGGTGCTCTTTCCAAGGGCTGGTTCAGACTCGATGGGCTGAATGGCCTCCTTCTGTACTGTAAATTCTATGGTTCTATGAAGCAGGGAACTGATTCTGCATAAATTCATAAAGAAATTGCTGGGATTAGAATAGTTAGGCTGTTTTTGACTGACGCAGACTCAATGGGCCTTTTATGTTCTTTATGACTCTATGACTGTACCTGTATGTATTTGTTGGTTAGTATGGATTTATTTTGTAACAATGAAACAAATGAAACATTCTTTTTTGCAATAAAAATATATATATTTTAAATATGATGTGCTTAAGAGTAGTAACCTGATGCTACATTAGGTTATATTAATACAGCTGAATATGTGTTGGATCACCCAAAATATTTTTAATCCCTCCACCTGTGAGGAACGCGATTTAAAATCACTGCAAATGACAAAACAATTTTGAGACTCTTTCTGACCTAGTGCAATTGGTGAAATCTTTCTATTTTGACCTTGGGCATAGTCAGTTTGTGAGCAGGATCTGATTCAGGCAAACTGAATCCTGAACCAGTGGAACAGATTATGGAAAACAGAAAAAAGTTCCAACTGATTACACATGGACAACACTGAATGTAATAGTATAAATAAGCTTCAAATAGTAAGTCTGACAAACCAAGAAATATGTAACATAAGGCTTTAATTGACTTTATTGCCTTTTCTGAAGAATTTGAAATGAATAATCTTAAGGCAAATAACTCAACCGTTACCTTTCTCTAACATTTGTTTCCACTTTTTGGCCCATTCTGTAAGTTGTTGAGCATAACTCTTCTCTATCCGAGCACGGTCATGGAGGCAACTCATGAGGTCGTTACAGAGTCTGTGGCCATCATCAAAGCGCTTTACCGTGCGCTTATAATTTCCAACCTATACATACCAAGGAAAAATAGATTACTAGTGCTTAGTAAAAATTATGGGTGTTAGTTTGCTAACTGCAAGGAAAATTAAACAGCCAACTTCAAGTTAGCACAGAGTATTAGGCTTTGGTTCAGTCTCTTGCCGTTGACTCAAAAATCCAAGCCCTCACCGACCCCACATAGTGCATAAAGGTGAGTGCAGCACTGTTGCGTGCAACATCTTTTGGATGAGACATTAAACCAAGACTCCAGTTTGCCTTCTCAAGTGGACATTATGAATCTGTGTTGAAGTATTGGACAGATTTCTCTGGTTGTTGGCCCAATATTTAACTCTCAATCAGCATCATAAAATTATCTAATCTTTATCTCAATGCTGTCTGCAGAACTTTGCTGTGCTCAAATTAGCTGTTCATTGAATAGTGCAACTGTATCTTTTATGAGGGGGTAGCCAGGGTTTTAGTCGACCTATCTGAAAGGCTGTGTCATGATGATTTGGTTCTGAATATATATATATATATATATATATATATATATATATATATATATATATATATATATATATATATATTTATTTATATATTTATACACTTCATTTTAAGGAATATACCCAAAAGGAGCATTGAAACCAGTGAGTAATGCAATATAGTTAACTAGATGATTAATAGAAATAAACTTGGCAGAAATATTATTTATTATATTAACAGTCACATTTTATTTAATGCTATTGATTTGTGTTCAACAAATCCTATTTTTCAGAATATTCTGATGTAATTCTTTGGTTTGGTGAATGCTTTTAACTTGATTGAGAGGAATATTACAAGCTGCCTTGAATGGTCAGAATGTACTTGGTTAGAATCAAGAGGCAACAGAGGTACCATTACACAGCTGGGTGTATTCTACAGGCCACCAACTAGGGGCATAAAAAGAGCACATTTGCATGGATATTACAGAGAAGTGATCAAAACTGTATTGCAGTGATAATGGGGGACTTATAAACTGGAAAAGTAATACTGTAAAGGACAGAGGGCAGGGTTTCTGTAACATCTTCAGGAGGATTTTCTAGAATTCTCTGGTCCAATGAGGAAAACGGCATTATTGAATAAAGTGTCTGTCAGAGAATATTTAGCTAAGAGTGATCATATCATAAGGTTTAGGTTAGCTGTGGAAAAGCACAAGGGCAATCAAGATTAAAAATTTTAATTGGAAGAGGGATAATTTCAGAGGGATGGGAACAGAAATAAACCAGGTAAATAGAAAGAGAGAGAGGCAGGCAAAACTGGGATTAAACAATGGGTTTCCTTTGAAGAGGAATAGCTGAGGTACATTTCTAAGGGGGGGGGGGGGGGGAGCGAGAGCAGCAAAGGCAGAATTTCCTGGAGGATGAAAGAGGTGGGAGAGTAAAGTGAAGCAGTAAAAGGGTGTGTACGACAGAAGTTGGGTCGCTAATGCAAGAGAGAACCAGCTTGAACATATAATGCTTGGAGGAAAAGTAAAATAGGAAATAAGAGAAACAAAGAGGAGACTTGCAGCTAACATAAAAGGAATTCAAAAAGTCTTCCATAGGTAGCAGTCTACCATCTACATAAAATATACAATAGCAGGAGCTGGTGAATCTCTGGAGTACTTAATGAAAAATTCTGAAATGCTCAGAATGTGCTTCAGCTGGATTAACATTCACAAGAGCAACAAAGGCTGACATTTTGGGTGTAACCCTCCAAAAGAACAATTCAGAGGAAGGAAATGTTAAACTTTTGACAACTTAAATGTTAAACTTTCTTCCTTTGTCAGATGCTATTTAATTGGCACTGTATTTTCAGCAGTAATATTAATCCCGAAAAGGGGTAATCATCCACATTCATAATAAGGGATTGATTGATGAAGGTGACTTGAAAATATAGTTGAGGAAAATTTGAAGTTTCTGAACAAGAGGATTATATTTTTAAAAAACTATTCTCACAATGATGTAGTTGCTGAAGTTACATTGCAAAACAGTGTCATTGCAGTGATTCCATGATGGTCCAACTAGCATTGATCAACCATTGGGTGTCTCTCTAAACAAGCCCTTCAAGGACAGCATGAGAAAAAATTAAATGACTGGATGATTGGAGGAGGGAACACATTCAGCAAGGGAACGATTTTGAGGAATTAGGTCCAACAGAGCATCAAGGAGTGGATGGGGGAAACAGAGGAGGCACGGTAACAGTGGTTAGCACAGTTGCTTCACACCTTCAGGGTCCCAGGTTCGATTCTCAAATTGGGTCATTGTCTGTGCGGAGTCTGCACGTTCTCCCAGTGTCTGCGTGGGTTTCCGCTGGGTGCTCCGGTTTCCTCTCACAGTCCAAAGATGGGCAGGTTAGGTGGATTGGCCATGCCAAATTGCCCTTCGGTTAGGTGGAGTTACTGGGTTACGGGGATAAGGTGGATGTGTGGGCCTAAGTGGGGTGCTCTTTCCAAGGGCCGGTGCAGACTCGAAGGGCCAGTTTGCTCATTCATCTTGCAGTTTCTCTCCTCATCCACAGAGGTAGCAAGCACCTCATCCCGGTTTGAACAAAGTTACGGGCTGAGGCTTCTCCATCACTACATGCTGATTTCCCCATATCTGCCTGACTCACAGTCACATCTTCCTGTCCCTGACCACTGACCAATTCAAGTCCTGCCTAGCCTTTTGGAAGAAAGTGTCCAGGTAACTCTCCATCCTTGATGTCCCGCAATGTCTACAACTCAGACTCCAGCTCAGCAACTCGAAGTAAGTTGCAGACATTTACTGACGATGTGCTTGTCCAGGATTGTAGTGCATTCTGCAGATTCCCATATGCAGTCACAGCACGCCACCAGCCCTGCCATTTCTGTCCAACTATATTTATTTAATTAGTCAATTAACTAACAATTTATGTAGCTAAGTGGCACTCTGAGGTTAGAGATAAAAAGAAAACTCACTAACTACTGGAGGCTGGAAAAATAAAGTAGAAAAGGAGCACCTCTGGCCTTCTGCAGCAAATTCCTACATGAACCAAATTCTGAACTACACTCTATGTCTCACTCTGACGAAGTCTTCTCTCTGTGCGCCCCCTTATTCCGTGAGGTTTGATCAACCTTTCTGTTTATATACACCCTCTGATGAGTCATTAGCTATCTTTGCTCCCTGTCACAAGAATTAATACCAATTGAATCAACTACTTCCAGCTAATTGAGAGATAACTACCACCGCGAGGCAACTCAGTTTACCTCAAATTGAAAATTCCATGCCAAAGTCTGATTCTCAATTCAAATTTAAACTGGAGAGTAAACTTTAGAATTTACCACATAAACCAAATTCCCAACTACACACACCGTCTACCTCAGTCTCCAGCATGGTCTCATCTCAACCTGCTCCCTCACTCCATATTCAATGGACATTCATGACAGTTACTACACAAGGTCTAGGCACAGTAGCAAGTTTTTCAGTTATACTTTGGGTAAGGGCAAGTTGCCCAACTTCTGCGAAGAATCAGAACTCGTGGCCTATGGCTTTTCTCCCCAAATTGCTGGATTTCTTATGTTCTAATAATGATGAGCAACATCATTTTTTTTTGTTATGCATAGCTGATTCTTTCAAGTGTGTGGGTCTTAGGGCGGCACTGTGGCACATTGGTTAGCATTGCTACCTCACGGCATCAAGGACACGGGTTCAATCCCAGCTCCGGGTCACTGTCCATGTGGAGTTTGCACATTCTCCCCGTGTCTGTGTGGGTCTCACCCCCACAACCCAAAAAGATGTGCTGCGTAGGTGAATTGTCCACGCCAAATTGCCCCTTAATTGGGAAAAAAAGAATTGGGTACACTAAATTTATTTAAAAGTGTGTGGCTCTTTATATTATTTTGCATGCCCATGCAGCAACATAAATGGATCAACTTGTGCCGAAACATTTGGGTCTGCGTGTCCATGTTGCTAACTTATGATGTATTCATAAGAGTTCTGACTGGGGCACAGTCAGCTTAGGCACCACAATCCTGTACTTCCACACAGGATGAGAAAAGAATAATCATACAAATTCAGACATACAGGCTCAGATCCTCCGGTCTCCAGATGGTCAGAGACTGGACATACTATGGAATATGCACGATGGAGCCTCCTCGAACATCCCAATGCAAGACACTGCAGGAAGTGTCGAGGAGGTTTCAACTTCCGTTGGGCGATTCCCCTGCATTCAGATCACTCTGAAAAAATCTCCAACTCCGAGTTAGAGTCCCAGGGGCTACCACTGACCAGAAATAAATCGTTCATATCCCATGAATGAATTAAATAAGGCTTCAGTGGGTTCCAATTCAGCTACCTGGGTAGCTAACCAGGAAATATTAGAAAGGAACTGACCAACCCCCAACCCTCCAACTCCCCCATCCACCCCCACCGACTCCCCTCTGATCTAACCTCATCACCTACCCAAATGGCAACAACCCATGTACTTCACTCACACACAGTCACTAGACAAAAAAGCAGTCTAAATGTCCCAAAGCATTTCAGTGTACTAGTGCAGGTGCTGTAAAAAGGGGGGACATAGCTTTGCTTTCTTGGACAAGCCTGCGCTATTAAGGACAACTCCCAGAATCGGCATGGTCAACATTTCTGATGAGGCCCAGTTTGCAAGTCCAGACCAGAAATGTAGAGATTAATTCTAGTGCAAAAATCAAAGGGATTGAGTGGGAATCGCCACTCAGAATAATCAGCCCAGAATTTAAAATGGGCGCACCATGAACTAAAGGTTGATTCAGTGCACATGTGGTTACAAATCTACTCAAAACCGGGTGTAAAATATCAGGGGTTTAAAATTACAATATTGGACTGTTGGATGCTTACTGAAAAGGAAATAGCCTTATATAGAAGCTCCTCATACAGCTGTAACTTCCAAATACTGCACACCCCATCCTGTTTCCACTCCTCAAAATCAGGAAATTTGAAGCTCAGCTGCATGCAACAGCACCAAGAACGGAAAAGGAGTACATTTCAGTTCAGCCGCTACAAAAACATATATATCACAAAGTTTGCCAATGTCTTCCTCCCTTTGCTTTGCACACATTTATCATTCCTTCACAGTTTAAGGGTGGCAGCTTTCTCCAAACAAAAAGCTAAATTCCTTTTGATGCAAATATCTTGGTATGAAATCCTGATCCAGATCAGAGCTGGTAACAACTAAAAGTGCTTTTACTGGTCCTATCCATTGCTTTTCGAAGTACACACAACCCAGTACTACAAATTGTAAAAGAAGCCTGTGGGTTTGATGAAAATCTTCCAAACTGAACCAGACTAAACAACTTAGAAGAAAATAGCAGGATGAAATATGAGGAAGTTAGCAATTCAAACATACCTCCCAGAAGCTATCACTGGGTGCTTCAATCACAACTGAATCATCATATGACATGATTGTGCATAAAGTATTCCAGAGCTGCAGTTACAGATCTTCCAAAGCTAAAAATATAGTGAAAAATATGTATTAGTGGAAACATCATGTAAAATAACACCATGACTAATTACTTTCTGATAGAAATTATCATTTCCTAAGCAAAGCTTGAACTACTTCAGCAGAAAATAAACAAATTGAGCAGCATCCTGGTTCAAAATATTAGTGCGGCTAACAGTGCTCACCATTATTTATTTGGAAATCGAACAGCACCTTATGGGGGCCACATGCTCAATTAAATGCAGAAATCTGAAGACACTGTCCAAGATGCATGATGCCTCTAAGAATTTCACAAAAGAGCAACTTGTCACCTGGTCCCAATTCAAATGAATTGAAGCTAGTGAAGTCAATTTATTTGTCTGATTAATATGGACTAAACCTACCAAAAATGTTGTCATGCTCCCCCGATCCTGCTTAAGTGGGTGGCAGTTTAAATGGGCAGTATAGTGGCACAGTGGTTAGCACTGCATCATAGCAGCAGGGTACAATTCCAATCTCAGTTGACTGTGTGCGGAGTTTGCACTTTCTCCCCATGTCTGCGTGGGTTTCCTCCGGGTGCTCCTGTTTCCTCTCACAGTCCAAAGATGTGCAGGTTAGGTGGGCTGGTCATGATAAATTGCCCTGAGTGTCCAAAAGGTTAGGTGGGGTTAGGGTGGAGGCGTGGGCACATGTGGTGCTCTTTCCAATGGTTGTTGCAGACTTGATGGGGCGAATGGCCTCCTTCTGCACTGTAGGGATTTTAAGTAATGCTTTAGTGGCCTGTTATGTCTTAATCACACCTAAACAAGCTCTCTGGCACTAAAAATCAACTTTAGCATATGTGAAGTTTCATTCCTTCCGATTTTAATTATTGTTAGAGGCTTTTAAGTTATTTTGTGGAAAAAGAATTGCGGCTCTTTTATTCCTTTAATCTAATATTTCTTTCCCTTCCTTTGTTTCACTTTCTGCATTGGATACGGAATTCAAAATCCCAATTCACTTTCTGGTTCAGACTCTGTAATGCTCATTAATGATTCTTCAATCTGTTTGGATATCTCAATAACCAATCACTTTGCCCTATTTACACAGCTTCCAGCTGCATTTTTCAGATGACTGACTGACAGATTTATTGTGCAAATATCCAAAAGTTATGGGAAGTGCAAATCTAATCAGTGGTTGGTTCCATTCATTTGTCACTTAAGAGCAAAATCCAGTCAACTTCTTTCACAGGGAAAAGGCAGGTTTATTATGCAAAGCTTAATTCTCCAGTTTTGAAATCCATTTTGTCAGAAATTTTGCAATTTTTATGAACTAGAGCTTGACATGAGCCTTGAGGCTGCAAAATACTGTTACCATAAAACTCAGAAGTGACATACACCCCAGGCCCATTCCATCAGCTGCCACTGAATAACTCATACAGCCCAGTTTCAAATTGGTCAGTTTCAATTTTAATGAAAAAACTTACAAGGCATAGGTATTGAACATACCCACTTCAAAGTCTTGCAGCTAACATACATTTAATGTAGCTGAGACATCACACTTGGTGACAGGTGTAAAACGATGTTCAAAGAAAGAAGTCATGTCAAATTAGATTTTAAACTCAAAGAGTTATAACTTCCCTTGGGTTAGCCCAGCAACTACAAATAACTAGAGTTGCTTATTTAGACCGTTTCCCTATAAACAGTGCTTGAACAATAGCCTTAAAAGAACAGGCCAGGTTAGCAGCTAAACATCATGACTATGTTCCAGATCCCTGATTATTGACATGCATCGCCACTGGAGAGATGCTCTCACTTTTACCCTAAGCATATATAACCTAACAGACTCAAATTGGTTAGCTTCATAGAATGATAAAAAAGCTGACTTACCCAAAAGCTTTTCAGTCAATTTCAAAAAATACTTCTATCTACAGCAACTGATCATATTTTTCAAATTCCTTTCCAAAAATTCTGGTTTTGAAGAATATAGGTCAGCATGCCTGATTTTCTTTAGTGTCATAAGATCTTAAACATCAATGTGACCATCAGGACAAGCCAAATAAGTTTGGTTTACTGTCACATCCAAAAGGGTGGCATTGTCCAACAATGCAGCCCTCAATACTAAATGAAGTGTCAGCCTAAATTACATGCTGAAATCTGGGAATGGGGCTTCAACTTTTAAGACAGAAGAGGATGAGTCAAGTAGACAGTATAATGGCAGAGAACAAGATTATTTCATCGATAAGTGAACATTTACTTGTACAGTTCGATGCAATGATAACTTCCGTACTTTAGGCGCACACATATTGCTGTGTGCTTGGGCACAGAAATCAGTGAAATATTGGGACGCTGTATCTGGTCTCACTTTTGTATGCACCCATACACTGCTTCCCACCTCAACACATTTCCTCCGCTGGAGGGACAGTAACAATCTAAACTTCTATGCTGCTTGACAGGAAATCTGCTTAATATCTCAATAAATAGTTTTGATTCCTCTTCCCTATCTTTACTACTAAACAGGATCCCAAAAGCAGTTCTTGGGATTTTGGGAGGGATTCACCGGCCTCCCAGCCGCGTGCTTCTCAGCGGCGGGAGGAGGTACGCTGTTCACTGGCAGCGGGATTTTCTGCTCCTGCTGCTGTCAATGGGAATTCCCATTGAAGCCACCCCAGAACTTCCGGAAATCTGCGGGAGGAGGTGTGAATGGCTGGAAATTCCGGTCTTTAAATCTCATTGCAGACTTAAAAAGCTGTATTTCAGTCAGCTCAGTGTGGCCTAATCTAAATTTCCCTATACATCTATTCTTTTCACTCTCTTGCCCTACCCCTTTAACTGGAACTTTCAGTGGGTGATGCAACATTCTGTTAAATCTTCAAGTCAATGTGCTTTATAGAATAGCAAAGTCGGGTCACATTGATATCTACAAATTCCAGTAACTAATCCTTTACATCTTAATTATGTTGATTATTCACAGCATTTTATCTCAAATTACTTTTCTCAATGGAAAACCCATTTTAAAAATGCCAACATTTATCTGCAGTATCTGTTATGCCTGCAGGTGATGCTGTGATTGGTATTTACAGCGTTAAAGCCTGTCACTTCATACAGGATATGTGTGTCACTGCAGGGAAACATGATTCCCAATTCCAACTTAGATCTTGTTGTAGCATGTTAGTTTCAGGTTTATAAGAACCTGTACCAAGTGTAAAAATACAATGTGTAACCAACACTTCAGCGTTTCATAAATATTTGAACTAAAAGCTGATTATTCAAAAGTCACATTCACTTACCAATTCCTGAACCAGACTGTTGTCATTTTTACGCCAGAATGGCAGTCCAATCTGTGTCTTGGTCTAAAATAAATTATCTGCCTTAGGTTGCCAAAACTATTCCCCTACCTTGCTTGCCAACAATCCAAAACAGTCGTCATGTGATAACACCATACAATTAAATTACAGCTCTTAATCCCCGACTTTGCAAGACATGTTGGAAATTGGCTGCCACCCTGTCCATGAATAGATAAACACATCAGCAATTCCTCCTCATCAAAATGACTAATCCAGAATGTGAGAAGTTATGCTGCCATCACCATGTCCCCTCACACTTAAAACAGGACTTTAAAACCATGCCCCCCATCAGCAATTAAATGTGCTATTTGAAATCCAGCCACCCAACTAAGCACTTAGAGAATGAGGCCTGTTTTAGTTCACATTTCATACCCCAACACCATTGTGCGCCATCATGACACAACATCTCGTTCTTCATTAAACATTCAGGATAGGGCAGCACGGTGGTGCAGTGGTTAGCACAGCACTGAGGTCCCAGGTTCGATCCCGGCTCTGGGTCCCTGTCCGTGTGGAGTTTGCACATTCTCCCCGTGTTTGCGTGGGTTTCGCCCCCACAACCCATAGATGTGCAGGCTAGGTGGATTGGCCATGCTAAAATTGCCCCTTAATTGGAAAAAATGAATTAGGTACTCTGAATTTATTTTCAGAAATAACATTCAGGATAGGTGAAGCGAATAAACAAGGCAATATGCAGACAGGTAGGGAAGTAGTGAAAGTCATTATAAATTCAGATAAACTGCAGTTTTTTTAATAAAGCTCGAATTGGGCGCCAAACTGAGAAAAAAAACGGACAGCAAAATCAGAAGGGAGTTGTAGATGTATATATTACAAAACCGACTCGGATTCAAATATATAAATTTGATCCTCCTATAGGTTAATATGTGAAGAACAATGATGGCCATTTTTCACACCAATAATTTTCAATAAAGTTTCTTTCAATGTGTACTGTATGCTTATTATGCTCGCTAGATGTTGAGTTTTCCATCTAATTGTTTCGCTTCTCAAAATCCTGTGGTCTTTAGTTTCCATCTCACTTTAGAAAACCTCCTTCCTGTTGCCATGATTGGAGCACGAATTATAGAGGTCTTTTTTTAAAATGTGGAATCATAGACAAGAATGGATAAAAGTAGTTGAATTAAGAGGTTTGCATGTCACATCAGTTTCCCCCCAAAAAAAGTGCTAGCATATGGCCAGAAATCATATGCCACTTTGAAATAGTGACCTGCAGGTGACAAGTGCAAGAAAAATCTGCAAGGGCTAGAAATGTTAAATAAAACATAACAAGCTGGTGGCATATGACAGATTTAAACTTTGGCAGTAAGTCCTTCATCGCAACAGAAAAAAATAGATAACATGACTTTCAGCTTCCAGGTTTAAGGAAATACCTGTGCAATACATTACCCTGCACTTTCTCGTACAGATGCTGAAACACCTGCCATCTATTACCAGCGAGCTTGGTTTTTATTTATATTGTCAAAAGGCTTTTCTCATCATTGTGCTGAACATTACTAATTTTATAGAACAATGCAATCTGCTGGGAGTTAGAATAATGCTTACACCTTTACCAAGCAAAGTAATATCAAATCAACTTGCAGGGAACTCTATTTGTTCAATTGGATTTCAAAAATGTTCAACCTTTGGAAAAAGGAAAATTTTGACATCATCAAAACAAATTCAAATTAAATAATTATCTAATAAAAATATAAATTATATTTAAGGTAGAGGGCACGGGGAAAATGACATTCTTTTACATGCATTTAATAACCAGTTTCTTTATTCCACTGATGTTTGCAAGGCCTTGCCTGTGCTTTGCTTGGCAGCATGGAAGCACAGTGGTTAGCACAGTTGCTTCACAGCTCCAGGGTCCCAGGTTCGATTCCCGGCTTGGGTCACTGTCTGCATGGAGTCTGCACGTTCTCCCCGTATCTGCGTGGGTTTCCTCTCACAGTCCAAAGATGTGCAGGTTAGGTGGATTGCCCATTCTAAATTGCCCTTAGTGTCCAAAACATGGTTAGGTGGGGTTGCTGGGTTACAGGGATAGGGTAGAGGCATGGGCCTAATTGGGAGCTCTTTCCAAGAGCCGGTGCAGACATGATAGGCTGAATGGCCTCATTCTGCACTGTAAATTCTATGATTCTATAACATTAACTTTTACTTTTGCCAGCATAACAATTACACTAGAAGAATAATTAACAGTAAAGAGCTTTGGGGATATGTAGGCATCTTACTTCATTCTTCTGATTGGAATAAGAAAAGAATAAGTTGAACCTCACTTGTACATTTTATCAAGTTGATGTCCGACATATAGATCTGGATTTTAGTTTATGCTCCTTTTATTGATGACCCTTATTTGTTTATGTTAATACAGGCAGTGATATTTTATTACAAATTTTATTTATTTCAATTTTGATTTAAAAGATTTAAATTCAATAGATTTTTTTTAAAAACGTAATAATGAGGAATATTCCAATGTTATCTTCCCTGAAGGAATCAATAGATTCTGTTTGGTATGGTGGTAATACAAAATGTTTATTTGTTTGGGGAAAATATGGGTTTACTTAATCAAATAGAATATACTTACTGTTTGTGCAAGCCATTTTCTTCATCAAAAACATCCCATGTAGTGTTATACACAGAAATAATTTCAACCTCATTTACATTTGAACTCATACGTAGTAAAGGGTACGTTCAGTCATAGGGTGGAATTCTCAGATTGAGACACTAAATACCATAGTGGGCCGGAATTTGGAGTGTTTCCCGCTGCAACGGCCCGGCAGGGAAACACGGCAAATCTTCCAGCCCCGACCTCATTAATTATGCACCTGGGTGTTTCACACCACATTCAGCAGCAGGGCAGCTATGGGTGCCGCTTGGGCCGTCATCATGTCAGGGTGCCTTATTGAAAAAGCTTCCAACATCACTGACCCACTATTAAAAAAAGATGATGGACCTTTAGGAATGTTTTGAGGCTGCAGATGGAGCCCCTCCAGGACACAGAATCGGGAAGGTCCACCTGAAAACCCTCCCCGACCCACTGCTGTAGGTGTCCCAGGGTCATGGGCTTCCTCCATCCGGAAACAGCCCCCACATCTGCATGCCACGTTATTCCTAAACTGTTTCACGCCAACATGTTTTCCTGCCGGCATCGCAGAGAATGTGGTGTGAGGGTGTCGGGCCTTCATCTACATCCATTAACAGGATGCAAAGGAGATCCATGCC
Source organism: Scyliorhinus torazame (assembly GCF_047496885.1). Taxonomy (NCBI): domain Eukaryota; kingdom Metazoa; phylum Chordata; class Chondrichthyes; order Carcharhiniformes; family Scyliorhinidae; genus Scyliorhinus; species Scyliorhinus torazame. The sequence continues at coordinate 84,779,898 of NC_092725.1, read as the reverse complement.
TGCTTCTGGAGGGTTTTCCAACCCGAGCATCAGCAGCAGGTCCCAGTGTAAATTCGCACTGGGGTGAAACTGATTTCTGGGCCTTCCGCCGCCGTCTGCTTGGGCGGCCAGCCCGGGCGCCGTCCGCTGGGGCGGACAGGCATGAGGTCCTTGCACTTATTGTTGGTGGTGATATGAACATACGAATTAGGAGCGGCAGTAGGCCACTAAGGCCCTCAAGCTTGCCCTGCCATTCATTAAGACCCTGGCTGATTTGATAATAGAGGAGAAAGCGGAGAGGTTTAAAAAAAGACATGAAAGCATCACTATTTCTACTAATCAATCTTAAGAAGTGAGTGGCAGTTTTAAAAAGGTCAGGCAAAAGCAGATAAGTTTCACTATATATTGCCATTCTTCCAGAATTTGTTTGAAAGTTACTGCCAAAATCTTTTTCACCTCTGTAATGACATATTATAAATTCAGTAAGATATTGTGCTAATTTATAGAAAATCTACCTTCACTTCTTCTTAGACATTTGCTCATTTTACCCAATCTGATGGGAGGTGTTCTTGGCCCATAACCTTCGAGATTCAGGACTTCATAACCGGGGGTACCCAAAAGATGTACTGAGTAACACTGTCCTCCTCCCCTCACCCAGCCCCCTCTGACCCCCATTGGGCAACTCACAACCACCTCCCCATTCTCTGACCAATCGACACCCAGGTTTTCCCCCCCCCCTCAGCTAATTGGGCCAACATCTCCTCCCTCTGCCCCCCAACTAATTGACCGCTTTCTCTCGGTCTGTGCCCCCCCCCAAACATTTGAGAAACATGCCTTTCCCTCAGGTATGGCTGTTTTTCCGTGACAGCATTGTCTTGCAACTAGTTCGCTGGCTTTTCACGTGCTCCGTTGGGGTCTCTTGTGGTATTTCTCGGTTCAGAATAGCTTCTGCTGAAACTTTTAAAAGCAGCGACAAACATGGCAGCCTGGCTGCCTTAACCATGTTATCTATGGAAATCCAAAGAACATTCCAAACTGAGGCAATGGATTGGGCTGATATACATGCTGTGTTGCTGCCTTTCACACCTTTCAGTGTATGAGATACCATCGGCTGGTATTGTAGTCTTGGTTGTTTACAAATCATCCTCAACAAAAATTTGTGAATTTCTCAAGTGACTGGGATTTTTCATATTTTACTTATTTGGAGTTTCTGGAATTATCTAGATCCAATGTTGCCAAAATCATATGATGTGTTGTCAGCCATCTTAACTGCAGTCCCCACTTTATAAAATACAACCTTAAAATTTTTGCTATCTTCAGGTCTCTACTGGGCATGATAATGTTCACGTTTAAAATATCAAACTCCATAGTTCTAGCATAGTAGTTTTGAACTTAAAGATTTTGCTGTTCATATAGCACAACTATCTCCACAATCCTTTTCGAACTTCCTAACCATGTGCTCCTGTCTTGGGTCATCACAAATTTTAACAATATCTGGCACTACGCAGTTCTAAATAAATTGCTATCATGTGACCTTCAACCAAAGTTGCATTTAGAGACGCCTGGTTAACTGCCAAATCATTAGGTATGCTGTGGTTTATGGCTCAAACAAGTGACAAAGATAGATCTACATAATAGATTTATCAGCAAAATTTAACCTATGGAATGGAAGGGAAAGTATTGGGCGGGATTCTCCCAGCCCGGGGCCGGGTCGGAGAATCCCCGCAACCGGGCCACGCGTCCCCGACACCGGCACGCGATTCTCCGCAGAGCGGAGAATCGACGCCACGCCGCAGGCCGCTGTACGCGGCCGGTACACCGATTCTCCAGACGGATGGGCCGAGCAGCCGCTCTAAAAAGGCAGAGTCCGGCCGGCGCCATCCACACCTGGTCGCAGCCGGCGGGAACTCTGCGCGCAGGGTTGGGGAACGGCCTGTGGTTTGGGGGGGGCCTCCGATGGGGCCTGGCCCGCGATCGGGGCCCACCGGTCGGCGGGCCGGCCTCTCGCTCCCCGGGCCTACTTTCTTCCGCGCCGGCCCCTGAACTCTCGCGCCATGTTGCGTCGGGGCTGGCGCGTTGAGGGAGGCCACCATGCATGCGCAAGTTGGCGCCGGCGCCACTGCGCATGCGCAGATCTAGCGGCACACAGTTCACGCCGGGATAGGGGGCTGCAGCGGCGTGAACCACTCCAGCGCCGTGCTGGCCCCCTGTAGGGGCCAGAATCGGTACCCCCAGCGGCCCGTTCACGCGGTCATGAAACGTGACAGCGTTTCAGACGGCGTGGATACTCTGCCGCCAAATGGGAGAATCCCGCCCATTAGCTTTGGTATAGAATTGTCTAATGATAGGAAGCAGAGAGTAGTGGTGAATGTTTTTTTGTATATTAATGTGGTAGAATTGGGTATGCAGGCCACAATTTCAAATGTGTAGATGACACAAAACCTGAAAGTTGTGAACTATGAGGAAGATGGTGATAGCATTCAGTACACATATAGGCTGGTGGACTGGTTGGGCACGTGCAGAGAAATGTGACTAATGGAGGGGCAGCATCAAAAGAAAGGCACAATTTTAAAGGAGATGCAGGAAGAGACACATAGCTATGCGTACAAACTGAAGGTGGTGGAGTAGGTCGAGAAAGTGGTCATTAAGGCACACAGGATCCACAGCTTTATAAAAAGTGAGGCACAGAGCACAAAAGCAACAAACATATGAAGAACCTATTTTAAACACAGTTTCGATCTCAACTGGATTATAGTGTCCAATTGTGGGCACTGCACTTTAGGAAGGATGTGAAGGCTCTAGAGAGGGTGCAAAAAAAATCATTTGAAGTTGAAGGATTTCAGCTATATGGATGAATTGGAGAAGCTGGAGTTGGCCCATTGGAGAAAGCTAAAAGTAGATTTAATTGGGGTGTTCAAAATCATGAGGGGTCCGGGCAGGATTGACAGAGGGAATAAAGTATCCATTTTTACACAGGGGTCGAGAACCAGAGGTTACCGAATTGAGCGGATTGGCAAAAGGACCAACTATTTCTATGCAAACAGTGGTTGGGATCTAGAATGCAATACCCAAGAGTTACTAGTGGTGTACCACAAGGATCTGTTTTGGGGCCACTGCTGTTTGTGAAGGATGGGTGAGTAAATTTGCAGATGACACTAAATTTGGTGGAGTTGTGGACAGTGCAGAAGGATGTTACAAGTTACAGAGGGACATAGATAACCTGCAGCGCTGGGCTGAGAGGTGGCAAATGAAGTTTAATGCAGAAAAGTGTGAGGTGATTCATTTTGGAAGGAATAACAGGAAGACAGAGTAATGGGCTAATGGCAAGATTCTTGGCAGTGTGATGAGCAGAGAGATCCCGGTGTCCATGTACATAGATCCCTGAAAGTTGCCACCCAGGTTGAGAGGGTTGTTAAGAAGGCGTATGGTGTGTTAAGCTTTTATTGGTAGAGGGATTGAGTTTCGGAGCCATGAGGTCATGTTGCAGCTGTACAAAACCCTGGTGCGGCCGCATTTGGAGTATTGCGTGCAATTCTGGTCGCCGCATTATAGGAAGGATGTGGAAGCATTGGAAAGGGTGCAGAGGAGATTTACCAGAATGTTGCCTGGTATGGAGAGAAGATCGTATGAGGAAAGGCTGAGGGACCTGAGGCTGTTCTCGTTAGAGAGAAGGTTAAGAGGTGACTTAATTGAGGCATACAAGATGATCAGAGGATTGGATAGGGTGGACGGTGAGAGCCTTTTTCCTCGGATGGTGATGTCTAGCACGAGGGGGACATAGCTTTAAATTGAGGAGAGATAGATATAGGACAGATGACAGAGGTAGATTCTTTACTCAGAGAGTAGTAAGGGCGTGGAATGCCCTGCCTGCAACAGTAGTGGACTCGCCAACACTAAGGGCATTCAAATGGTCATTGGATGGACATATGGACGATAAGGGAATAGTGTAGATGGGCTTTAGAGTGGTTTCACAGGTCGGCGCAACATCAAAGGCCGAAGGGCCTGTACTGCGCTGTAATGTTCTATGTTCTATGATACAAAAGGGAATTGGCTAAGCACCTGAAGAAAAATAATTTTGGGGGCCACAGGGAAAGGCCAGCTAGGGAAGTGAGACTGGCTGAGTTACTCTGCCAAGCACAGACATGTTGGGCCATATGGCTTTCTTCTGTGCTGTAAACATTTTATGATTCTACAATTTACAAACAAAACCTCCATGAATAACATCGTTACAGTACATTTAGGATGCTGCAAAGTACTTTGGTTTCAGTAGTGATTAAGTAGTCCTGTCATTTTTATATAAAGATGAAGAAGTGACAGGCAATTTGGGCACATGGTTTCACAAACAGTAATAATACACATGACCGGTTAATTTGTTTTGGTGTTATTTGTGGACAAATTAAACACTAGAAATACCCTTGGTTTCAAGTTGTACCAGAAGGTCTTTTACCTGAGGCTGGCGGGGGCACAGATTCTGCCTGATCCAGTAAATGGGTATCCACTTGTTTAACATTCAGTTTAAAGTCTCATCCAAAAGAAATATTGGAGTAGTAGAAGTTGATGAGGTTGAAACATTAGAAAAAGAACAATTATATGAGTGGTGAATTATTAAGAGTGGTAAAAATTGGTCCAGGCCTGAAAGGATTATTTTATAAACAAAGACACAAACAACTGGACCTATTTTCATTGGTGAAATGAAGCAGAGGGAAGCACAAGGTAGATTTTCAAAGTCATGCATAAGGTGGAGGGGGAAAAAAAATCAACCATTCACTCGGGCAAGAAGTTAGAGGACACAAATGTAAATTCACAAGCCATGAGCTAAATTATGGATTAGAGAAACTCTTTCTCTTTCCTCATCCTCTCCCCTCTCACCTTTAAATTGGAGCCCAATAAATGTCCCCTGAGAAGTACTAAGGATTGAAAAGATACTACGTGCTTGATTTCCCCCTCCAGGATGGGGGTGAATTGCAGTGTTCCCGAAAGTAGCAAATCAATGGACAGAAAGCATTTGATGAAGTAGTGGATATCTTCTGCATCCAGCAGTCTTGTTGAGCTCAGCAGCCTTTTTAGTTGCGTCTTCTCTTACATTCTACTTAGGATCGCCGCTGCTGAAGCTGCAACCAAGAAGCTTGCTTTCTTCTTTCATGCTCTATGGATTGTAGCGAGTCACTGCACTCATGATGGCCCACTTGTTTAACCAATGGCAATCCCTAAACTAACTTTCATACCCATGTTATCTTTCCTCACTCAGAAACTTTCATCTCTCTATAAAGCCCACACCTCATCCAGGACACGTATCTTCTTGAACTGAGAAATTAGTCATCCATCAAACTTCTCACATAAATAGCTTTTTACTCTACAGGTGATTCACTTAACTCAGTAGTAGCTTTCATTTCTCTCTCCCTCTACACTTTTGAATCTGTCCTTTAGCATTACTTCTACATTCAGTGCTGCTCTGAAGTTTTTCCTCCAACTATGCTGTCCGACATACGTTATGCAGTCAAAGTACAAATGTACCCATCTTCACTATGTTAGCTGCAAAGCTAAATTCCATTCCAGTAAATACTTTGTTATCTTTCGAGAACCAAAAAACATTAAACACCAGCATTCCAAACTGATTAGAAACTGACTACTTTTTGTGTGGAAACTCTTCTTCAATAACTTCCTTATCGGTCACGTCCTGAATTAAGTGAGTTGCTCACATGTGGCTATTTTCTGACATCACTAGAGAAGGGCTTCTATATCGAAAAATACTTTATAAAATATAATCAAGTTGACCGACTAATTAGCACACAGATTATGCGCAGTTAAGTGATTCCACATTGTTGATGTATTAATAAGCTTCCTGAATGTTCATTTTTAAGTTTCCTCTTTTAAAATCATTTGGTTGCCATGGAACAACTGTTGAAAATTATTTTTTACATCTGCACAGTACTTTCACCTCTTCACATATTTTAAACTGTTGCAACCATTATACTATTTGGTCCGGAGATTCACTGCAATAATTTATCACGATAAGCCTCTTTGTTCTTTCAGCAAGTCTCTAACAGGTTTCAAACACACACACTGGCCTTCAAATAGACTGCATTTTTCATCTTTATTGCCAGTTTTCATGCAGTAATTGAAAGTTAACACTGCAGATCACACACCATGTAAGCAATTAAAATCCAAATATTCCACTGCCTTCCAGCCATTTTGACTGTTCCTGTTAATTCACCTGGCCAGCAATTAATGTGCATCTTTTCAGAAGGTTTTTTTCTTTTTCTGACAGTATTTGTAAAATCACCTAAATTTCAACTTGCTGTAACTCTTCTTTACCAACTTGGGGAAAATGCAATTTGTATCAGAAAAAACCTCAAATATAAAAAAAAGCTAAAAGTATTATTTTTCCAGAAACTTTTTACCGCAGGCAGTATGACAGATGCAGCCAAATAAAAATGTAAGTTTGGTGAAAATACAAAGGAATAACGCAAAGACTGATAGGCAGAGCATAAACACTGGAGAATGAGAGAGAGAGAGAGAGAGAGAGAGAGAGAGAGAGAGAGAGAGAGAGAGAGAGAGAGAGAGAGAGAGAGAGAGAGAGAGAGAGGGAGGGGAGGGAGGGGGACGTGTGTGAGAGAGAGAGAGAGGGGCGTGTGTGTGAGAGGGGCGTGTGTGTCTGAGAGAGAGAGGGGTGTGTGTGGGGAGACAGAGACAGACATGTGTGTGTGCACGTGTATCAGAGAGACGTGTGTGTGTGAGAGGCGAGTGTGTGAGGGAGGAGTGGGAGGCATGAGAGAGAGAGAGAGAGAGAGACAGACAGACAGAGACAGACATGTGCGCACGTGTGTGGGAGAGGCAGGCACGTGCGCGCGTGCGAGAGAGAGGGGGGCAAGTGCGAGTGAGTGTGTGAGTGAGAGACACACAGACAGGTGTGTGCGTGTGAGAGAGAGACAGGCACTTGAGAGTGATGCGAGAGAGAGGAGAGCGATGCGAGAGCGAGGAGAGAGTGATGCGAGAGCGAGGAGAGAGTGATGCGAGAGCGAGAGAGAGGAGAGTGATGCGAGAGCGAGAGAGAGGAGAGTGATGCGAGAGCGAGAGAGAGGAGAGTGATGCGAGAGCGAGAGAGAGGAGAGTGATGCGAGAGCGAGAGAGAGGAGAGTGATGCGAGAGCGAGAGAGAGGAGAGTGATGCGAGAGCGAGAGAGAGGCGAGTGATGCGAGAGAGGAGGAGAGGAGAGTGATGCGAGAGAGGAGGAGAGGAGAGCGATGCGAGAGAGAGGAGGAGAGGAGAGCGATGCGAGAGAGAGGAGAGAGTGATGCGAGAGAGAGGAGCGAGTGATGCGAGAGAGAGAGAGGAGAGGAGAGTGATGCGAGAGAGAGAGAGAGAGGAGAGTGATGCGAGAGAGGGGAGAGCGATGCGACAGAGAGAGGAGAGTGATGCGAGAGAGAGGAGTGATGCGAGAGCGAGAGTGGGGAGTGATGCGAGAGCGAGAGGAGTGTGATGCGAGAGCGAGAGGAGAGAGTGATGCGAGAGAGAGAGGAGAGTGATGCGAGAGAGAGAGGAGAGTGATGAGAGTGATGCGAGAGAGGAGAGTGATGCGAGAGAGAGAGGAGAGCGATGCGAGAGAGAGGAGAGAGTGATGCGAGAGAGAGGAGCGAGTGATGCGAGAGAGAGAGAAAGAGAGAGAGAGAGAGGAGAGCGATGCGAGAGAGAGGAGAGAGTGATGCGAGAGAGAGGAGCGAGTGATGCGAGAGAGAGAGAAAGAGAGAGAGAGAGAGGAGAGCGATGCGAGAGAGAGAGGAGAGCGATGCGAGAGCGAGAGAGAGGAGAGTGATGCGAGAGCGAGAGAGAGGAGAGTGATGCGAGAGAGGAGGAGAGGAGAGCGATGCGAGAGAGGAGGAGAGGAGAGCGATGCGAGAGAGAGGAGCGAGTGATGCGAGAGAGAGGAGCGAGTGATGCGAGAGAGAGGAGCGAGTGATGCGAGAGAGAGAGAGAGAGAGAGAGAGAGAGAGAGAGAGAGAGAGAGAGAGAGAGAGAGAGAGAGAGAGAGAGAGAGAGAGAGAGAGAGAGAGAGAGAGAGCGCGCGATGCGAGAGAGAGAGGAGAGTGATGCGAGAGCGAGAGAGGAGAGTGATGCGAGAGCGAGAGAGAGGAGAGTGATGCGAGAGAGGAGAGGAGAGTGATGCGAGAGAGAGAGAGAGAGAGAGAGAGGAGAGCGATGCGAGAGAGAGAGAGGAGAGTGATGCGAGAGAAGAGAGTGATGCGAGAGAGAGGAGAGCGATGCGAGAGAGGAGAGCGATGCGAGAGAGAGAGCGATGCGAGAGAGAGAGCGATGCGAGAGAGAGGAGAGTGATGCGAGAGAGAGGAGAGTGATGCGAGAGAAGAGAGTGATGCGAGAGAGAGGAGAGCGATGCGAGAGAGGAGAGCGATGCGAGAGAGAGAGCGATGCGAGAGAGAGGAGTGATGCGAGAGAGAGGAGAGTGATGCGAGAGAGAGGAGAGTGATGCGAGAGAGAGGAGAGTGATGCGAGAGAGAGGAGAGTGATGCGAGAGAGAGGAGAGCGATGCGAGAGAGAGGAGAGAGTGATGCGAGAGAGAGGAGAGAGTGATGCGAGAGAGAGGAGAGAGTGATGCGAGAGAGAGGAGAGAGTGATGCGAGAGAGAGGAGAGAGTGATGCGAGAGAGAGGAGAGAGTGATGAGAGAGGAGAGCGATGCGAGAGAGAGATGAGAGTGATGCGAGAGAAGAGAGTGATGCGAGAGAGAGGAGAGCGATGCGAGAGAGAGGAGAGCGATGCGAGAGAGAGAGCGATGCGAGAGCGAGAGAAGAGCGATGCGAGAGCGAGAGAGGAGAGTGGTGCGAGAGAGAGAGAGAGAGGAGAGCGATGCGAGAGAGAGAGAGGGGGATGCGAGAGAGAGGAGTGATGCGAGAGAGAGGAGTGATGCGAGAGAGAGGAGTGATGCGAGAGAGAGGAGAGCGATGCGAGAGAGAGGAGAGCGATGCGAGAGAGAGGAGAGCGATGCGAGAGAGAGGAGAGCGATGCGAGAGAGAGGAGAGCGATGCGAGAGAGAGGAGAGCGATGCGAGAGAGAGGAGAGAGTGATGCGAGAGAGAGGAGAGAGTGATGCGAGAGAGAGGAGAGAGTGATGCGAGAGAGAGGAGAGAGTGATGCGAGAGAGAGGAGAGAGTGATGCGAGAGAGAGGAGAGAGTGATGAGAGAGGAGAGCGATGCGAGAGAGAGATGAGAGTGATGCGAGAGAAGAGAGTGATGCGAGAGAGAGGAGAGCGATGCGAGAGAGAGAGCGATGCGAGAGCGAGAGAAGAGCGATGCGAGAGAGAGAGAGGAGAGTGGTGCGAGAGAGAGAGAGAGAGAGGAGAGCGATGCAAGAGGAGAGCGATGCAAGAGGGGAGCGATGCGAGAGAGAGAGGGGAGTGATGCGAGAGAGGGGAGTGATGCGACAGAGGAGTGATGCGAGAGAGAAGAGTGATGCGAGAGCGAGAGAGAGGAGAGTGATGCGAGAGAGAGAGGAGAGTGATGAGAGTGATGCGAGAGAGAGGAGAGTGATGAGAGTGATGCGAGAGAGGAGAGTGATGCGGGAGAGAGGAGGGCGATGTGAGAGAGAGGAGAGAGTGATGCGAGAGAGAGGAGAGAGTAATGCGTGAGAGAGTGATGCGAGAGAGAGAGAGAGAGGAAAGCGATGCGAGAGAGAGAGGAGAGTGATGCGAGAGCGAGAGAGAGGAGAGTGATGAGAGTGATGCGGGAGAGAGGAGGGCGATGTGAGAGAGAAGAGCGATGCGAGAGAGAGAGAAGAGCGATGCGAGAGAGAGAGAAGAGCGATGCGAGAGAGAGAGAAGAGCGATGCGAGAGAGAGAGAAGAGCGATGCGAGAGAGAGAGAAGAGCGATGCGAGAGAGAGAGAAGAGCGATGCGAGAGAGAGAGAAGAGCGATGCGAGAGAGAGAGAAGAGCGATGCGAGAGAGAGAGAAGAGCGATGCGAGAGAGAGAGAGAAGAGCGATGCGAGAGAGAGAGAAGAGCGATGCGAGAGAGAGAGAGGAGAGAGTGATGCGAGAGAGAGAGGAGAGCGATGCGAGAGAGAGAGAGGAGAGTGATGTGACAGAGAGAAGAGAGTGATGCGAGAGCGAGAGGAGAGTGATGCGAGAGCGAGAGGAGAGTGATGAGGGCGATGTGAGAGAGGAGGGCGATGCGAGAGAGAAGAGCGATGCGAGAGAGAGAGAAGAGCGATGCGAGAGAGAGAGAAGAGCGATGCGAGAGCGAGAGGAGAGTGATGCGAGAGCGAGAGGAGAGTGATGAGGGCGATGAGAGAGAGAAGAGCGATGCGAGAGAGAGAGAAGAGCGATGCGAGAGAGAGAGAAGAGCGATGCGAGTGATGAGAGTGATGCGACAGAGAGGAGAGAGTGATGCGAGTGATGAGAGTGATGCGAGAGAGAGGAGAGAGTGATGCGAGAGAGAGGAGAGAGTGATGCGAGAGAGAGGAGAGAGTGATGCGAGAGAGAGGAGAGAGTGATGCGTGAGAGAGGAGAGAGTGATGCGTGAGAGAGGAGAGAGTGATGCGTGAGAGAGGAGAGAGTGATGCGTGAGAGAGGAGAGAGTGATGCGTGAGAGAGGAGAGAGTGATGCGTGAGAGAGGAGAGAGTGATGCGTGAGAGAGGAGAGAGTGATGCGTGAGAGAGGAGAGAGTGATGCGTGAGAGAGGAGAGAGTGATGCGTGAGAGAGTGATGCGTGAGAGAGGAGAGAGTGATGCGTGAGAGAGGAGAGAGTGATGCGTGAGAGAGGAGAGAGTGATGCGTGAGAGAGGAGAGAGTGATGCGTGAGAGAGGAGAGAGTGATGCGTGAGAGAGGGGAGAGTGATGCGTGAGAGAGGAGAGAGTGATGCGTGAGAGAGGAGAGAGTGATGCGTGAGAGAGGAGAGAGTGATGCGTGAGAGAGGAGAGAGTGATGCGTGAGAGAGGAGAGAGTGATGCGTGAGAGAGGAGAGAGTGATGCGTGAGAGAGGAGAGAGTGATGCGTGAGAGAGGAGAGAGTGATGCGTGAGAGAGGAGAGAGTGATGCGTGAGAGAGGAGAGAGTGATGCGTGAGAGAGGAGAGAGTGATGCGTGAGAGAGGAGAGAGTGATGCGTGAGAGAGGAGAGAGTGATGCGTGAGAGAGGAGAGAGTGATGCGTGAGAGAGGAGAGAGTGATGCGTGAGAGAGGAGAGAGTGATGCGTGAGAGAGGAGAGAGTGATGCGTGAGAGAGGAGAGAGTGATGCGTGAGAGAGGAGAGAGTGATGCGTGAGAGAGGAGAGAGTGATGCGTGAGAGAGGAGAGAGTGATGCGTGAGAGAGGAGAGAGTGATGCGTGAGAGAGGAGAGAGTGATGCGTGAGAGAGGAGAGAGTGATGCGTGAGAGAGGAGAGTGATGCGTGAGAGAGGAGAGAGTGATGCGTGAGAGCGCGAGTGAGAACGTGAGAGAGAGAGTGAGTGAGAGAGTGAGAGAATGAGAGAGAGAGTGAGAGTGAAAGGGCCCTAAATGGGATGATAAAGATGGTCACTAATAAATCTCATAAGGAATTCAGGATGAAGTTCTTCACTCTAACTGGTTACAATGTGGAAGTCACTACACACATAGGTGAGGCACATGGCATGATTGCATTTAAAGGGACTCTAGATAAGTATATGAGGGAGAAAGGAATAGAAGTATATGTTAACAAGCTCAAGCAGATTGGAACGAGGCTTGTGTGGAGCATTGACACCAGCAAAGATCAATTGGACAAATAGACGTTTCTGGTGCTGAGGCTTCTGGATAATTCTGCTACTTCTGCAAGATCACAAACAATCCAGATTTTACAATCCTGAATACAATACAATCCTTAAGGGCTTCAATTGGGGTTTAATGAATAAAACAGTTAGCCTCCCCAGGTGCCAGTCAGCTGATCAAATGTAGTTAATGTTTTTTAAGATTCCCTTGCAGCACTCTATCATGTCCTCTTTTCTGCTATGAAAACAATACAAAGTGCTCATTTAACAATTTCATTGCAGTCCACCATCATCCAACCTGTATTTGTCTTTAATGGTCCCAACATTCCCGTTTACAACTATCTCTTAATTGGTTTATAAAACCTTTCTGCTCCTACTCCCTCTACGATTTCTTTTCCCATTGCTCTTAACTGTTTCCTACATGGATAACCACTTACTCCAAGCTAGTTACCATCACTTGTTGCTTTCTACCTTGTCTGCTCGCAGTCAGCTAGTTGTTTTAAAATTTGTTTACAGGATGTAGGTGTCACTGGTTAGGCCAGCATTTATTGTCCATCCATAGTTACCCTTCAGAAGGTTATGGAGAGTTGCCTTCCTGAACCACTACAGTCCTTGAGGTGTGGTACACCCACTCTGCTGTTAGGGAGGGAATTCCAGGATTTTGCCCCAGTGACAGTGAAGAAACAGCGATATATTTCCAAGTCAGGGTGGTGAGTGACTTGGAAGGGAACCTCCGGGTCTGCTAATAGTCAGCTACTCCCCCTGATCAGCTTGCAAGCCCTACTAAAATTGAGGAATTGAGAAATCGAAGAAACCTTCCCACTGACTGGAGTCATACTTTGCACAAAGTAAGATAATTGTGCAAATTGGAGGCCAATCATCTCCACCCCAGTATATTGCTGCAGGAGTGCCTCAGGGTCGTGTCCTAGGCCCAACCATGTTTAGCTGTTTCAATGATCTTCGCCTCTACAAGGTCAGAAATGGAGATGTTTCAGTGACTCCTGAAATACTGAAGTAATCCACGTTGGCATGCAGCAAGACCTGTATAACATTCAGGCGTAAATTGACAAATGGTAAGGAAGATTCATGCCACACATGTGCCAGATATTGATCAACAAGAAAAAAATCTAACCATCTTCCCAATGGCATTACATTTCTCAGCCCCCCCCCCCATCATCATCATGGGGGTTACCATTGAACAGAAGCTGGAATGGACCAGCCATATAAATACTGTGGCTACAAGACCAAGTCAGAGGCTGGAAATTCTGCAGCAAGTAACCTATCTATCGACTCGCCAAAGCCTGTCCACCATCTGTAAGGCAAGTCAAGGGAGTGTAGATGAGTGCAGCTCCAACTCAGCAACATCCAGGACAAAGCAGCCTGCTTGATCGGCACCCATCCACCACCCTAATCCTTCACTCCCTCCACCACAGTGGCACCAGTGTGCATATTTACGAGATGCACTGCAGCAACTCTCCAAGAGTCCTCCAACACTACCTTCCAAATGTCTGACATGTACCACCTACAGCAGGCACATGTAAACACTACCACTGCAAGTTCCCCACCAAGTCACACATCATCCCGACTTGGAAAAGACCATGGTTGGTAACCGTCGCTGAGCTAAATTCTTGGAATTCCCTCCTTAGCAACATTATGGGAGTACCTATACCAGATATTCTGCATTGGTGCAAGGCAGCAACTTATCATCTTCAAAACTAATTAAGGATGGGTAAAAAATAGTGGTCTTGCCTGCGATTCCCATATCCCATGAACGATTCAGAAACCTTTCAACTCAATGCATCCTGTGGGGTGACAATCCTCTGGATGTCGGCGGCATAATATTTTTTCTCGCTCACAATTATTAGTGTGCCCAGTTAAAACCCAGACTTTCTGCTCGCATTCATATACGTCATGCGTATGAATTCACTCTGCATGGTCTGCATGTACAGGCAAGTCCTGGTTAGGTCACAACTTGATTATTGCAACCATGTTCTAGTCACCACACTTTAGGAAGGACGGAAGTGTCCTTGAAAAGTTGCAGAGGAGATTTGCATCTGCTTATGACCACGCAGACTGTGCTAATGTCTTACAGTAGGGACTGGCCCCAATAGTCTCAGAAACCCCTTGCCATTGAACATCGACCCCACTCTGCTGAGACTGTGTGGCAGTTGGTGTGCAATGACCTCCCCATGTTTATGTTTCAAAAGTCATCCTCCACTCATCCAAATGAAGTTTGGGATTCGGTATATCAGGACCCTCATAGACAACCCAAAGGCGAGAGAAGAGTCTGCAGATTGAGCATTAGCTTATTAGCCCAATCAGAATATAAAAAATATATATTTTTTTAAATTATTTTTTTAAAAACAGTACCCAATTCTTTTTTTTCCCAATTAAGGGACAATTTAGCATGGCCTGCACATCTTTTTGGGATGTGGGGGTGAGACCCACGCAGACACAGGGAGAATATGCAAACTCCACAAGGACATTGACCCGGGGTCGGGATTGAACCCAGTCCTCAGCGCCGTGAGGCAACAGTGCTAAACACTGCGCCACCGTGCTGTCCCCTGCCCAATCAGAACATATTGAATCAAAGTAGAAGCAAGTCATCCTCAACCGGAGGGAGTGTCGAAGAAGAGATTAATCAGAATGGTTACAGGGATGAGGGATTTTAACTACCAGGTCAGGTTGAAGAAGCTGGAGTTCTTCTCCTTGGAACAAAGGACATTGAGGGGGATTTGATAAAAGTGTACCAGATTATAACAGGTCGACCCAATGCAGACAAGGAAAAAAAGCTGACCCCAGTAGTTGATCATACAAGGACAGGAGACACAAATTTAAGGTTTTGAGCAAGAGATGCAGGGGATGAAAGGAAGGGCATTTTACGCAGCAAATAGTAATTACATGGAACTCGCTGCTGGTGAAGTGGAGGTGATAAATAATTTGAAAGGGAAATTAGCTGGGCACTTGACTGAAACAAACTTGGATGGATACGTGGCAAGAGTGAGGCAATAGGACTGACTGGATTGCTCCACAGAAAGCCAGTATGGGGTGATGGACCAAATGACTTCCTTCAATGCTGGAATAAATCAATTTCCTGGTTCACCTTCAGCCATCAGATTTGATGTTTAAACACTGCATCCTCCCTCATCACTCGGCCACAGGTTTTATTTGTTGCCTCATTTTCCCCCCCTCAGATTCTGTCAACTTCTTTTGTCCTATGGAACTTTTGCAATGAAAGTTTATTTTTCCCACATATCAATTACTTTTATGTTTAACTGAATTTTGGCTGCAGTTCTTCAAGACCTACTAAATGCAAACAATTTAATACCTTATTCCCTTTCGGTAAGATCACAAGCCTTCCACAATATGGCTACCCATGCATCATGAATAAGTGCTACATGTCACAGTTGCACGTTGTGTTTGCTGCTTGCTCCTGCTGTGGGCTGCAGATGCCTGGAGGCTGCTGTTTCCTTTCTTTTCTGTAGCTAGAAAGGAGGACAATGTTTTCTAAGATAAATGTGTCCTGGAACACCGGGCTCAGGGGGATAATAGTCCAGAAGGCAATCCGGTTTGAAGCAAGATGATGCTGCGGGACCTGCCGATTGCCATTGTTCCAAACGGCATTTCTTCCACCGTTGAAGAATTGCTTTCAGATTGCTGATGTTTTTGTTGGTGTGGTGAGTGCTGCGTGTAACTGGCAAATCACCACAGGTTAAACACACTGGAAGTCAAGGATGTTCAACCGCACCTTAAGCGCCAGTGGAATAGGTGGATGCCAGCATTTGCTTCCGGTGAGATTGGGCCGTGTGGGAGGGCCTGCACAGCTGCGGCTCCTGGACGGAGAGTAGCACTGATGTATGGAACAAGTCACACATTGACGGACAGGTAATTTCTATAACAAAGTTCTGGACATAATATCACATTCTCAGGCTTATCCTCGGTTTCGGCTGAGGAACTAGTGAGGGGTGATATGGTGTGTTTGCTTTTTTGCAGTGCTTGTGTTTTTTATGAAAATTAGCTGATATAGCTTTGTATTGGTACCAATATGGAACGGTGACATTTCCTTGTTATTTAATGGTTAGTGTGATATGTGGAATGTTACACAGTTGATATTTGAATCTTTGTTACTGTTGACCTATCTGTGTGAAGTCTGAAGTCTGCACGCTCTCCCAGTGTCTGCTTAAGTTTCCTCCGGGTGCTCCGGATTCCTCCCACAAGACCCAAAAAACATGCTCGTTAGTGGACTTCTGAATTCTCCCTCAGTGTACCCGAACAGGCGCCGTAGTGTGGCGACGAGGGGATTGTCACAGTAACTTCATTGCCGTGTTAATGTAGGCCTACTTGTGACACTAATAAAGATTATTAATAAACAAAATATTCAAACGTACAACATTGTTGGATGCATAGTCAAAGTTGCTGAATGCTTACAAACCCAGTTCAGCACCATTCATGCTTTGACTAACATGGTGCTCCAAGATCCACTCAGTGGATAGCAGAAACAGATCAAGGCTGATGATGCATCCTTGTTGAACCCCAACGCAATAATAGAAAAAGCTGACAATTTTAACTACCTTGAGAGATCATTAGACTGCTCAGGTGCCTCTGAAGAGGAGATGTGTCAATAATCAAGTCACTAGAAAATATATTCTCTTGACTTGACTTGTGGAAGTCAAGATTTGAACTAACAACAGGTTGTCAGCATCCCAATCAAGGTTCTCTCCAGGCATGTACATAGGTTACAATGGTGACCAAGAAGCATTTAGACCTGAACAAAGGACCTAAACAAAATCTCAATTAGGTTTCCACATTTCTATGCACTGACCCGCCCCATTGGTGGAGTGAATAAACAGTGGTATTGGTCATGTCCTCTTCACTTTTAAGATGCAAAATCCTATTTGAAAAAATATTTCAAATTACTTAAGATATCAACATTTCCAGGGAGAATGTCATATAACTCTTATCTACTTTGTGTACAAACACATAGCACAAAATAATCATAGTGAAATTACCATGTCACTGGTGTATGAAATAATGGTGATGGAAACTATGCATGGCTCTCCTTGATAAACTTGTTGGCATCTAGCATCTCTTTGAAAAGACATAGCAACAGAAAATTGCACTAAAAATGCATGAACAGTTAATAGGGTTCAGATTTATATTCCTCATGTTTCTGGTCTATCATCAGCAATGATGCTAAGAAATACCAGCTTATTAATATGTAGCAATACCAAAAATGGAGATGGTATTTGTCGGTACTTCATCTGGCAGTTTTGTTTTATGAAAAACATGGTTAACTTGAAATCTTCAGAAAAACCAAACACATTTACTGTGGTTTGCTTGTATACTAGGAATGCAATCTTGCTAGCCCAGAAAATAACAGTAAGAGTTACATCTCTTTCAGATCATGTCATTAAACTCTATGGATAGTGGTGAAAATGATTGAGACTTTAAAGATACTTTAAACAGCAAAAAGCATTTAGCATAAAGATTTTTTCTGCAGGAAAGGAAAACAAGAGTCATTTCATAAACGGTGCTGAACAACTTCAGGCTCAGTATGGTCAATGTCATTTAATCTCAGAGAAAAACAGGACTCTAATACAAAAAGGCATTGTCTCGGATTACTTTGCAGAATGTTAAGGTACATTAATGTTAAGACTTTAATGTAAATAAGTGGAAGGTGATGCATTTTGGTCAGAACAATGGGAAGGCAACTTATCATCTAAACTGGGAGAGATTTCAGGTGTCCGTTGCAGAGGGATCTGAGGGTTCATGAGTCACAGAAACCAGGTACAGCAGATAATAAAGAAAGCAAATGGAATGGTGGCATTTGTAGCTAAAGGAAGAGTATAAAGGTAAGGAAGTGTTGTTGCAACTATACAAAGTATTGGTGAGACTACACCTGGAGTGTTGTACAGTTTTGGTGCCCTTATAGATGTAGTGGCATTGGAGGCAGTTCAGAGGAGATTCACTAGGTTGATTCCAGAGGGGTTTATCGTATGAAGAGAGATTGAACATTTTGACCTATACTCTCTAAAATTTAGAAGAAGGAGGGGAGATCAAATTGAGTATACAAGATGATAAAAGGTATGGATAAAGTAGACTTGGAGCAGATGCTTCCTCTTGTGGGGCATTCTAGAACAAGGAGGTCATAGTCGTCAAAAAGAAAAAGGAGTCTTTTGTATGGTCTAGAAGGGTGGGGACAGTCAAAACCCTTGAGGAATATAAAGAAAGTAGGAAGGTACTGAAGTGAGAAATTAGGAGGGCTACGAGGGGGGTCATGATAAGTCCTTGGCAAGTAGGCTTAAGGTGAATCCCAAAAGCTTTTTATTCATATGTAAAAAGCAAGAGGGTGGCCAGGGAAAGGATTCGACCACTTAAGGACAGTGAGGAGAATCGATGTGTTGAGCCAGAGGAAATGGGAGAGGTACTAAATGAGTACTTTGCATCGGTGTTCACCAAAGAAAGGGACTTTGTGGAAGATGATTCTTGGGTAGGGTGTGTGGACAGTCTGGGATCATGTTAACATCAAAAAGAAGGAGGTATTAGGTCTTTTAAAAGATATTACAGTAGATAAGTCTCCTGGGCCGGATGAGATTTCCCCCGGAATACTGAGGGAAGCAAGGGAGGAAATTGATAGGGCCTCGAATGACATTTTTGTATCCTCATTGGCGACAGGTGAGATCCCAGAGGACTAGAGACTAGCTAATGTGGTACCGCTGTTTAAGAACGATAGCAGGGATGACTTCCGGTGACGGCGGGCGGGAGGCGGCCGCACAATGGAGGGCTCCTGTTCGGGAACGGCATTTTCAGGGCTTTAAGCCCGGCCCCAGGGTCCATGGAGGTGGCAAAAGCAGGGAGAAGGCACAGAGGCAGCAGAGTGAAGGCACAGTGAAGAAAAATGTCGAGGGTGAGCAAAAGAACGTCCGTAAGGAAAACAGCTGAAGGTCCGTCGGGGAGTGGAAAGGTCACCGCAAGGTCACCAAGGAAAATGGAGGGGGGAGTGGACTTTATAGGTTAATGGTGACCATGGGTGGTCCCGGACTCCTTTTCCTTTTTCTCCTTTGTTTTTTTGTTGCCACCGTGGGAGGGTTTGTTTTATTGGATGCATATATTGACAGGTGGGCTGTTGCTTGGGGTGGTGGGAGGATGGGATCGTTGGTATTGTTAAGGGGATTGATTTTGTATTTGTTACCATTTGTGGGTGAGGTGTAAATTTTGAAGGAAAATGTGAAAATGGAGAATAAAAACATTTTTTTTTTTTTTTTTTTAAAAAGAAAGGTAGCAGGGATAATCCTGGAAATCATAGGATGGTGAGCCTCGCGTCTGTAGTCGGTAAATTATTGGAGAGAATTCTCAGGGACAGGATTTATACCCATTTGGAAACAAATGGACTCATAAGCGATAGACACATGGTTTTCTGAAGGGAGGTCATGCCTCACTAACTTGATCGAGTTTTTTGAGGAGGTGGCACAGATGATTGATGAGGGAGGGCGGTGGATGTTGTTTACATGGACTTCAGTTAAGCCTTTGACAAGGTGCCTCATGGCAGACTGGTATAAAAGGTGAAGTCACACGGGATCAGAGGCGAGGTGGTAAGATGGGTACAGAACTGGCTCGGTCACTGAAGGCAAAGGGTAGCAGTAGAAGGATGTTTTTCTGAATGGAAGGTTGTGACGAGTGGTGTTCCACAGGAATCGGTGCTTGGCCCTCTGTTGTTTGTAGTGTACATAAACGATTTGGAGGAAAATGCAGCCAGCTTGATAAGATGATACCAAGGTTGGTGGAGTGGCAGATAGTGTTGAGGATTGTCAGAAGATACAACAGGACATAGTGTTGCTAACTTTTGGTTGGTTCAATTGCTCTGTTTTATTACCTTTGCTCTCGAGTCGCCAGGTATCTTTATGATACCGCCACGAGGTTCAAGTCAAAGTAATGATCAATAACTCAATACACCGATTAATAAGATTCAAATCAAAGCATATTTATTATACACAGTAATCGCTACTCATGCACAAATTCTACGTCTAAGCTACTTCTACAACTAACAGGCCTATACTTAACTTCGGACTGGCCCACCAGGTCAGGGGAACAAATGGCCTTTCGTTCGGGTTCTGAGTCTGCCGGATTCGAAGTTGGTACGGATTAGTAGCTAAGAGCGCCTATCTAATAGCGAGCGTTGAATTAAGACTTACGGTCTTGCGGTGGTCACTGCACCGGTCACGGTTGGTTTGCGTTGCTGGGTGACCCGGGCAGGAAGAAGAGTGAGTTGAACTTGGGGGCTTAACTTTATAGTCCCCAGGGGCTTCCCGCCTTTCGGGGCGGACCCTGTACCTGGTTCTAGGTGATTGGACTTTGTTCCAATCACTTGGTTCGATTTCTCCAATACTGGAGCGGTTCCCTGATCGATGGGCGGTCTTGAAGTGTCCGTTAACCTCTTGTGTTGACTCATGCTGGCGCCGGGGAGTCTGGCTTAGTTTTGTGTGTCCCAAATGTTGCTATTGTTCCCGGGGATTGCTCATTAGTATGTAGATGGCTGCTACATTATTATGCTGATGGTCGCTGGTATCGATGCTGTCTGGGCTTTTGCAGAGTTAAATACACAGCAAACCTGCATCTGCTGGTTTCTGCCTGTGTTGGCTGAAATTCCCTTCAGCCTTTGCCGTTCGCCATTTTAAATCGGGAGTTGGCCAATTTAGGTGGCTACAATAGATAGGTTGGAGACTTGGGTAGAGAAATGGCAAATGGAGTTTAATCCTGAAAAATGTGATGTAATGCATTTTGGTAGGTCTAACATAAAGGGGAAATATACCGTAAATGACAAAACTCTTATGAATATAAAAAGTCAGAGAGATCTGGCTTTGAAGGTGGCAACAAAAGTGGAGAAAGTAGACAAGAAAGCATACGGAATGCTTGCCTTCATTGGACGGGCATCGAGTATAAAAACTGGCAGTCATGCTACAATTGTATAGAACCTTGGTACGGCCGCACTTGGAATATTGCGCACAATTATGGTCGCCACACTACCAGAAGGATGTGGAGGCTTTGGAGAGGTTTACCAGGATGTTGTTTGATCTGGAGGGTGTTAGCTATGTGGAGAGGCTGAATAAATTCGGACTGTTTTCATCTGAAAGACGGAGGTTGAGCGGTGACTTGATAGAGGGATAGGGCACAAGGAAGTGAAGGTTTTGGCAAAGGTTGGTATCATGACCGGTACAGGCTTGGAGGATTGCAGGACCTGTTCCTGTGCTGTATTATTCTTTGTTCTTAGGATAAGAGGTAGCAAATGTAAAACCGAGTTGAGGGGAAACTACTTCTCCCAAAGGGTTGTGAATCTGTGAAATCCGCTACCCTGGAGTGCGGTGGATGATGGGACAGTGAGTAAATTTGAGTAGTTAGACAGATTTTTAATTGGGAATGGGTTGAAGGGTTATGGAGAACAGGCAGGACGTTGTAGTTAAGGCCAGGATGAGATTAGCCCATGTTCGAATGGTGGAGCGGACTCGATGGGCCAAATGGCCTAATTCTGCTCCTATATCTTATGAACTTATGCATCAATCTGACGTAGGAAAAAGAATTACATCCTCATCCTTGGCAATCTTTTTACACAGATGCCCGTCTCAAAGTCTGTGGTTCTGCAGAACCTGTACCACTAGCATTTTAAGCAGCAAAATTCTTCCATGATCTGACCATGGAAAGACAAGCTTACAGAAAATTATGCAGCTTTTTCCCTTCTCCATCTCTACACCCAAGGGGGAAATATTGGACTGGGCATTTTTATATAACGTAAAAAAAATGCTATATAGTTTGTAGGAGACAGCCATTGGAAAGAAATGAGAAATGTTGTTTTCCGTTGAGTCAGACATCATTATCCCAAGATATGTCAAGCACCCTTTTCACCAAGATCAGAAATATAAAACTATAGAACACTTTTCCACCTCATGTACCATAAGCATGATTAGATTCTGCATACTGCTTGAAGCTTTGCCCCTTGTTTCAACTCCAAACCTATTTTCTACTTCAGTCACAATGAGGCTTTAGAGATTACCAATTTAGAACTGAATGAGGAACAACTTCTGGTTCAAACAAATATCAGAAGAAACTTGATTGATAAATTATAACATGCACAATAATGTCATTCCTAATACAATGTCACTGTTATAACTTCAGATCACAAACTTTCTTTTTAAGGCTAATATACAAATGCCTACAAATGGCAAATACTCTGAAATATTGGCAATGAAATCTGTAAATGGGTGAAAAACTATGCTTGTTTTTTGAATTGCTTGCCAATTTGAACCTCATTCTAATTTTCTTTTAAATTGGAATTTTAGAACAGGAAGACTATAGAGCAGTAATGAGATGCTGGTTTTAAACGATAATGATGGCTTGTGTTTCAGTATTGCAATACTCATCATTCCACGTTCTGCAGTGCAGCCATTTACACAAATTGCAACTTCCCTTTCAAAAGGAAAACTTTAATAATCATCCTTACTTTAGAGATGGTATCGGACATGAAGCAACAACCTTTCTTTAAGCCAATGCATATTGTAAGGCAGCAATGCAATTCAGGAAACAACCATGATTTGTTCACTCAAGATATCTTACAATAAAATAAATTCAGCATCATAAGTAAAGGAGGTCTTTGGACCCCTTGGGATCCATTTACGGATGAGTGGCTGCTCATCTGAGCCCGGAAGCTGACGCACTGGTTCCAGCCAGGCAAATTGCTGTTTATATTGCCTGGCCCCTGCCCAGCTGAAACTGCTTGTTTAGGAAACAGCTCTGCAAAAGGTCTGAATAAATGTCAGTTGAGCTTCTGTAAAAATTAGTAACTGAAATGTTTGCAGAGAGGAGGAAGCTGGTACCTTGGTGGCAGATCACTTCTAGGATAAATGATCTGGCTGAGTATTTGTTAAATTACATTTAGCATTGCAATGGATTTACATTCCCTGGAAAAATGAAGCATTGTGGAATTAGAACCAAGAAATCACTTTGTGCTCATGCTAAGCTTAAAAGCCAAGTTTAAAAGCATTTTAAAATAATATATTTTTATTGAAGAGATTTTGCATATATACATAGAAATATCAGAAAACCAGGAATCCACAGGAACAAAGAACAGAGGCCCACTACAACCCCCCACCCTCCGACACCTTAATTCACCGGCTTCCACCTCTGGGTGAAACCCTCCTCCACCCCCGTAAGGCGAACTTGACCTTCTCCAAGTGCAGGAATTCTGCCAGTTCGCTCACCCACACCCCAGTCCTTGGCAGCTTCAAGGCCCGCCAGCTCAACAAAATCCATCTCCGGGCTATCAGGGAGGCAAAGGCCAAAACATTGGACTCTCTCCCCACCTGCACTCCCGGATCTTCCGACATTCCAAATATCACCACCTCGGGCCATGCTTATACCCAGAATCTTGGAGGTGACATCCGAGAAGCCCTGCCAGAACCCCCTCACAGCTTTGGATATGCCCAGAACATGTGGATGCGAATTGCTCCCCCCACACATGCCACCCACACCTACCCTCCACCCCTGTAAAAAGCCGGCTCATCCTCGCAACCGTCATGTGAGCCCTATGCACCACCTTAAATTGGATGAAAATGGAAGGGGCGCCAACAATGGTGCCTTCAAACTCAGCCCTCAACAGGACTCCGCCTCCATCTGCCCTTCTCCACTGCCCATTTCCTTACCATTGCGATATTCGTCCAGTAATAGTTTATCAAACTTGGCAACGCCAGCCCCCTTCCACCACTCTCCAAATACACCCACCTTCCCGCCCACACAAACCCCGAAATTATCCCATTCACCTTCCTAAAAAAGGACTTGGGAACAAAGATGTGGATGTACTGGAACACAAACAGGAACTTGGGCAGCACGTCATTTTAACCGTCTGTACATGGCCAGCCAGAGACAGCGCCAACACATCCCACCTCTGTGAAAGTCCGCCTTCATTCCCCCCACCAGTCGTGTCAAATTCAATTTGTGCAGCTGTGACCAGCTCCGCACCACCTTAATCACGAGATATCTAACACATGCCTCCACCACCCGGAATGGCAACTCCCCCAGCCTCATATCCTGCCCCCTAGCAGTAATCAGGAACACCTCACTTTTCCCCATGTTCAATTTATATACCCCGAAAAATAGCCAAATTCCCTCAGAATCTCCATGATCCTTTCAAAGCTGCACACCGGATCTGAAATTCTACATCCTCATTAGCAGGGGCCCCAGCTCCGCACCAACCTCTTGTAAAACTCGGCTGGGAACCCATCCGGCCCGGGGCATTCCCCGCCTGCATTGAGTCTACGCAGTCAGTCATCTCCTTCAGCCCAATTGGGGCCCCCAACCCCTGCACCATCTCCTCCTCCATCCTTGGGAACTCCAGCCCGTCCAAGAACGGCCTCGTGCCTGCCTCGCCAGGCAGGGGCTCCAACTCATACAACCTCCTGTAATAAGGCCTCAAAAACCCCTTCTGGGTCCAGCACCTTGCTTCCCTCAGCCCTCACCCTAGCAATCTCTCAAGTCGCTGCCTGCTGCCTCAGTTGGTGTGCCAACATCCTACCCACTTTTCCCCCATACTCGTACACTGCTCCTTTCCCGTGATGAATACCCTCTCCTTTAGTAGCCCCTACTAAGGACAGGTCTAAGGCATTCAAGTCAGACGACCCTGGCCTATAC
The DNA here is from genome assembly GCF_047496885.1 of Scyliorhinus torazame. Taxonomy (NCBI): domain Eukaryota; kingdom Metazoa; phylum Chordata; class Chondrichthyes; order Carcharhiniformes; family Scyliorhinidae; genus Scyliorhinus; species Scyliorhinus torazame. Next base: position 84,755,513 of record NC_092725.1, on the reverse strand, counting down.
AAGAAATCCAGGTACGTCCTCTGCAAAGCCATCCGAGATGCCGAGAGAATATCAAACCAAGCTAGAGTCACAGACCGTTGTGGCAAGGACTAAACAACATAACGGGCTACAAAGCAAAGCCGAGCAGTATCTCCGGCAGCAGCGCACCCCTCCCCGATGAACACAATGCATTCTATGCTCGGTTCGAACAGGAAACCAACAATTCGCTGTCAAGTGCCCCAGCAGCCCATAACTCACCCATACCCACCATCACAGCTTCCGAAGTCAGATCGGCCTTCCTGAAAGTGAACCCTCGGAAGGTGACGGGCCCGGATGGGATCCCTGGTGCACTCAGAGCCTGAGCGGACCAGCTGGCAGCGGTGTTCACGGACATCTTTAACCTGTCCCTACTCCACTCCGAGGTCCCCACCTGCTTCAAGAAGACCACCATCATACCGGTGCCAAAGAAGAACCAGCCGGCGTGCCTCAATGACTACCATCCGGTGGCCCTGACTTCAGTCGTAATGAAGTGCTTCGAGATGTTGGCCATGAGGCACATCACCTCCATACTCCCAGAACGCCTTGATCCACTGCGATAAAATATTAAAATATGCTGCTGTGCAGAGAGGTGTACTAGTGCATGAGTCGCAAAAAGTTGGTTTAAGGTGCAGCATGTGATAAAGAAGGCAAATGGAGTTTTGTCCTTCATTGCTAGAGGGATGGAGTTTAAAACTAGGGAGGTTATGCTGCAATTGTATACGGTGTTAGTGAGGCCACCCCCGGAGTATTGTGTTCAGTTTTGGTCTCCTTACCCGAGAAAGGACATATTGGCACTGGAGGGTATGCAGAGGAGATTCACTAGGTTAATCCCAGAGTGAAGGGGTTGGATTACGAGGAGAGGTCGAGTAACTGGGACTGTACTTGTTGGAATTTAGAAGGATGAGGGGGGGGGATCTTATAGAAACATATAAAATTATGAAGGGAATAGATAGGATAGATGCGGGCAGGTTGTATCCACTGGCGGGTGAAAGCAAAACTAGGGGGCATAGCCTCAAAATTAGGGGAAGTAGATTTAGGACTGAGTTTAGGAGGAACTTCTTCACCCAAAGGGCTGTGAATCTATGGAATTCCTTGCCTAGTGAAGCAGTTGAGGCTCCTTCATTAAATGTTTTTAAGATAAAGATAGATAGTTTTTTGAAGAATAAAGGGATTCAGGGTTGTGGTGTTCGGGCCGGAAAGTGGAGCTGAGTCCACAAAAAAAATCAGCCATGATCTCATTGAATGGCAGAGCAGGCTCGAGGGGCCAGATTGCCTACTCCTGCTCCTAGTTCTTATGTTCTTGTATGTTCTAATTCGCATACCGCCGCAACCGGTTCGCAGCAGACGCCATTTCCCTGGCCCGACACTCATCCCTAGAGCATCTCGACAACACATCAGACTCCTATTTATTGACTACAGCTCCGCCTTCAAAACCATAATCCCAGCCAAGCTCATATCAAAGCTCCAAAATCTAGGACTTGGCTCCCCACTCTGCAACTGGATCCTCGACTTTCTGACCCACAGACCACAATCAGTAAGAATGAACAACAACACCTCCTCCACAATAGCCCTCAATACCGGGGCCCCGCAAGGCTGCGTACTTAGCCCCCTACTCTACTCCCTGCACACACACGACTGCGCGGCAAAATTCGGTTCCAACTCCATTTACAAGTTTGCTGACGATACGACCAGTGGGCCAGATCTTAAATAACGTCGAGTCAGAATACAGGAGGGAGATAGAGAACCTAGTGGAATGGTGCAGCGGCAACAATCTCTCCCTCAATGCCAGCAAAACTAAAGAGCTGGTCATTGACTTCAGGAAGTAAAGTACTGTACACACCCGTCAGCATCAACGGGGCCGAGGTGGAGATGGTTAGCAGTTTCAAATTCCTCGGGATGCATATCTCCAAAAATCTGTCCTGGTCCACCCACGTCGATGCTACCGCCAAGAAAGCACAACAGCGCCTATACTTCCTCAGGAAACTAAGGAAATTCAGCATGTCCACATTAACCAACGTTTACAGATGCACCATAGAAAGGATCCTATCAGGCTGCATCACAGCCTGGTATGGCAACTGCTCAGCCCAGGACTGCAAGAAACTTCAGAGAGTTGTGAACACAGCCCAGTCCATCACACAAACCTGCCTCCCATCCATTGAATCCATCTACACCTCCCGCTGGGAAAAGCGGGCAGCATAATCAAAGACCCTTCCTACCCGCTTACTTCTTCTTCCATCAGGCAGGAGATACAGAAGTCGGAGAACACGCACGAACAGACTCAAAAACAGCTTCTTCCCCGCTGTTACCAGACTCCTAAATGACCCTCTTATAGACTGACCTCATTAACAATACACCCTGTATGCTTCATCCGATGCCAGTGCTTATGTAATTACATTGTATATGTTGTGTTGCCCTATTATGTATTTTCTTTTCTTCCCTTTTCTTCCCCTGTACTTAATGATCTGTTGAGCTGCTCGCAGAAAAATACTTTCCACTGTACCTCGGTACACGTGACAATAAACAAATCCAATCCAATCCTCTGGCTGAACCGAATATCTCCGATCCACCCTCAGAATCTCATCCACCATCCTCACTCTCTCTCCTTTTGTTCTATCCTCCCTCTATGCGCCCGAATCGATACAAATTTACCCGAGTACCGCCTTAAGTGGCTTCCATAGTGTGGAGGCCCTGACATCCCCAGTGTTATTCCGCTCCACCTATCTTCAGATGGCTGCCCTCATCCTCTCGCACACCCCCTTATCTGCCAGCTCACATCCAACCTCCACTGCGGCTGCTCGGCCTCCCCCTGACACACCCACAAATCCACCCAGTGCTCCGATTACTCCGAATCGGCTACCCCCGCCAACAGCGCCTTGTCCATCAGGAAAAAAAATCAATCCAGTACACCCGGTGCATATGCAAGAAGCATAAGAATTCCTTTGCTCCACATCCACACCTCCCTCTCCCATACAGTCCATAAATCCCCATAGCTCCCTTGCCACCACTGACCTGGGACACAACCGGTCCATCCTCGGATCCAAAACAGTGTTAACATCACACTCCATTATCAGCTGGCGCATGGCCAGATCCGGGATCTTGCTTAACACCCACCTCAAAGTCCATGTCATCCCAATTTGGTGCTTAGACATTCACCAGGACCACAGGTGTCCCCTCCAGCTTCCCAATATCATCACAGATCTGTCCCCCGGATCAGCTACAATACTGCCAACCTCGAGGGCCGCTTTCTTGTTGTCCAACCCCTAGTGGAACACCTGCCCCATCAATCCCTTCCTCAGCCTCGTCTGATCTCCCAGCTTCAGATGAGTCTCCTGAAGGAACACAACGCCTCCTTTCAAACTCCTCGTGTACAAAAACACATGACTGGCTAACCAGCCCATTCAACCCCTGCATGTTACAAGTCAGCCGTACCCTTTCTTTAGCCCCCCCCCCCTCCCTCCCCAGTCCAAATCTCGCACTTTTTCAGGCGTGCCTCAAGATGTCCGCCGCCATCTCTCCTTAACCAACTGCACCATACCCATGTCAGCATCCCTCCCCTGCCACATATAAAGACAAAAAACAATAACTCTCTCCCCCCCCCCCCCCCCCCCTCCCCCCCTCCCCGGGTCCCTCCTCGTGGCAACCCACCATTTCACCCCCGTTAACTAGCCCAACCAGCTAGCAGGGTGGCCCCCGCCTGGGATCTCTGACTAACCCTCATCTTCCCAAATCCACCCTTCAACTCCCCTCCAAACAACAGACATGCAAGGAAAATCAAAAGGCACACTCACCCTCACTGCTCTCCCTGTCGTGACCTTCATCAATCCACCCTGCGTGCCTACATTTTATACAAAACACCACTCCAAAGTTCAATGTCCTCACACTCCTCCCAGTCTATAGTCTCTCAAAAGTCCTTCACCTCCTCCGGCAAGTCAAAATAAACCTCTTGTTTCTGGTGCATAACCCACAAGCGAGTGGGGTACAGAACCCCAAACTTCATCCCCTTTTTGTAGAAGACAACCTTGATCAGGTTGTACCCGCCCCTCTGCTTCGCCAACTCCGCTCCCAGATTCTGATTGATCCACAGCTCATTCTCCTCCCAGTGTACATCTTGATCTGCCTCGTCCACCTCAAGGTGTTTCCTTGTCAAGGAAACAATGCAACCTCACCACCATCACCCTCTATGGCTCCCCCACCTGCGGCCTCCTCCCCAGCGCCCTGTGCACTCGATTCACCTCAAGTGGACTTTCAAAGACCCCTTCTCCATCAGCTTCTCCAGCATTCTTGCCTTGTACTTGTAACATGCAGCCTCCGCACCTTCAATGCCTTACAGCATCCCCACGATCCGAAGGTTCTGTCTCCTAGGCCGATTCTCAAGATCCTCCAGCTTCTCCCTTAGTCTTTTCTGACTGCTTGTCACCACCCCCATCTCTGCCTCCAGCGAGGTTAACCGATCCTCATGCCTCCTGACCGACTCCTCCACCTTTTGGATCATCAGGCCCTCTGTCTCCTGCCTCTGTTCCAAGCGCTCGATGGCTGCCCTAAGCAGCTCCCTCACTTTAGCCAGGTCCTCCAAGGCCTCCTTCCTCTGCTGCTGGAACTTGCTATTGAGGAATTTCACCAGCTGCACCATAAGCCACTGGGTGTGCAGCGCTGTCCCCCTCTCTGCCACCTTCTCCTGTTTCTCACCACAAATACTCTCTTGCTCAAGCTGCTGTTTCTTTCTCTTTGCACTTCTCTTCCGATGAGCCATAAACCAATCCCACCAGAAGAGTTTTATTTTCCCACAGTTCTCGTGCACCTTCTGCCATCCAACACCACACAATTCGGGTGGGGAAGGGCCAAAATAATCCACCTCGAGCAAGAGCCACCAAATGTGCGAACACTCATTCCATGGCTGCCACAGGAGGTAGTTCAGCACAACACAAGATTTTCAACACAGGTTATTGGTAAAACAAAACTGTGCATTAGCAATCTGATTATTTGCACAAATCTTTGCTCAGTTTTTGCGGGTAAATCTGACTGGCACATCAAATACAGTACATACTTCAGTTAATGTGAGACATGGCTGATGGGGATAGGTACTAAGAAATCTATAATATTCAGGGTATTCAGAAAATAACAAAGGTCTTGCAAAAGTGTTTCAAGAGTGATTCTCTGCACTTTGCCATCAACTCCGGATTGTAATTTTAGAATTATGTACACAACTACTGTTACATTCTGTACATAAAGACCAACCACACCAACCCACTATAATCATGGTTATGCAATTACCTTCCTCAATTTAGATTTAGTCATCATGGTTTTCTTTTTGCATTTAGAGTGCCCGAGTCATTTTTTCTAATTAAGTGACAATTTAGCGTTGCCAATCCACCTACCCTGCACATCTTTGGGTTGTGGAGGCAAAACCCACGCAAACACGGGGAGAAGGTGCAAACGCCACACGGACAGTGACCCAGAGCCGGGATCAAACCTGGGACCTCCTCTCCGTGAGGCAGCAGTGCTAATAACTGCGCCACCGTGCTGCCCTGTCATCATGTTTTGAAGGTTTATTTAAAAACATTCAAACTGTATTCTAACATATGATCTCAATCAATCCAGATTGCATAATCTCTTGACCTAACCTTCAATGTGTCTCATTCTCTTTAATGTTTGAAATAGGAATATGTAGAGAGGGAATGATAAACATAGCAAGATCAAAAATCTCAAAATCAAAGACCATCCTCTGAAAATAAACAATCTTTATGATTCATATTTTGACGGCATTCGATCTAGTTTTAGGTTATTCATGAAGGCCTGCCTTCTCAACCTTGCCCCTCGGCTGAGCTGTGATTATCCACAGGTTAAATCACCACCAGTGATCTCTCTCCCTCAAAAGGGAAAGCATCTTCCAGTCATCTGGGTCTATACCCTTACTTCAAATTTTAAATATGGGTTCACTGCATAGCTATTTAACCATTTGCAAATTGCTACTGTCATTCTAATAAGGTGTTGTTTCTCATTTACTCAAACTGACTTAGAAAACAAATTCCTTGCTGGGCTCTTGCCCTGGTCCCTTTCAACAAGGTTAGGTCTGGGTTCACTTTCCAACTGATTTCTTTCCCACCCTGGTGAAACCATTCCTGTTCAGGTTTGGACATTACCCCATAGACAGCTTGTTACAACTTCATGCATCGGTGTTCCACATAGATCATTCATTCCGTGGTTGTTTGTTAAAATGTGATGACAGGTGTAGTATTTTATATCACCAATGGTAATTTAAATAATTTTGGTTGTACTGCAAAAGTTTCGAAAGCATTTTAGAAACAAATTTGGACCACATTGCTAATTTAAACAATTTCCCACCATGCAGGAAATGATTTCAGCAAACATAATGGCCATAGTGTATGATTTGGATTTTAAAAAAATGTCAAGTGCCCAATTTTGTTTTTCTTCAATTAAGGGGCAATTTAGCATGGTCAATCCACATCTCTGGGTTTGTCGGGACCCACGCAGGCACATGGACAATGCGCAAACTCCACAGATAGTGACCCGGGTCCGGGATCGAACCTGGGTCCTCAGTGCCGTGAGGGGAGGCAATGGCATGGCATAAGAACAAAGAACAAAGAAATGTACACCACTGGAACAGGCCCTTCGGCCCTCCAAGCCCGTGCCGACCATGCTGCCCGACTAAACTACAATCTTCTACACTTCCTGGGTCCGTATCCCTCTATTCCCATCCTATTCATGTATTTGTCAAGATGCCCCTTAAATGTCACGATCGTCCCTGCTTCCACCACCTCCTCCAGTAGCGAGTTCCAGGCACCCACTACCCTCTGCGTAAAAAAACTTGCCTCGTACATCTACTCTAAACCTTGCCCCTCTCACCTTAAACCTATACCCCCTAGTAATTGACCCCTCTACCCCGGGGAAAAGCCTCTGACTATCCACTCTGTCTATGCCCCTCATAATTTTGTAGACCTCTATCAGGTCGCCCCTCAACCTCCTTCGTTCCAGTGAGAACAAACCGAGTTTATTCAACCGCTCCTCATAGCTAATGCCCTCCATACCAGGCAACATTTTGGTAAATCTCTTCTGCACCCTCTCTAAAGCCTCCACATCCTTCTGGTAGTGTGGCTACCAGAATTGAACACTATATTCCAAGTGTGGCCTAACTAAGGTTCTATACAGCTGCAACATGACTAGCCAATTCTTATACTCAATGCCCCGGCCAATGAAGGCAAGCATGTCATATGCCTTCTTGACTACCTTCTCCACCTGTGTTGCCCCTTTCAGTGACCTGTGGACCTGTACTCCTAGATCTCTTTGACTTTCAATACTCTTGAGGGTTCTACCATTCACTGTATATTCCCTACCTGCATTAGACCTTCCAAAATGCATTACCTCACATTTGTCCGGATTAAACTCCATCTGCCATCTCTCCGCCCAAGTCTCCAAGCAATCTAAATCCTGTTGTATCCTCTGACAGTCCTCATCACTATCCGCAATTCCATCAACCTTTGTGTCGTCTGCAAACTTACTAATCAGACCATTTACATTTTCCTCCAAATCATTTATATATACTACAAACAGCAAAAGTCCCAGCATGGATCCCTGTGGAACACCACTGGTCACAGCCCTCCAATTAGAAAAGCATCCTTCCATTGCTACTCTCTGCCTTCTATGACCTAGCCAGTTCTGTATCCACCTTGCCAGCTCACCCCTGATCCCGTGTGACTTCACCTTTTGTACTAGTCTACCATGAGGGACCTTGTCAAAGGCCTTACTGAAGCCCATATAGACAACATCCACTGCCCTACCTGCATCAATCATCTTAGTGACCTCCTCGAAAAACTCTATCAAGTTAGTGAGGCACGACCTCCCCTTCACAAAACCATGCTGCCTCTCACTAATACGTCCATTTGCTTCCAAATGGGAGTAGATCATGTCTCGAAGAATTCTCTCCAGTAATTTCCCTACCACTGAAGTAAGGCTCACCGGCCTGTAGTTCCCTGGACTATCCTTGCTACCCTTCTTAAACAGAGGAACAACATTGTCTTCAGGTGATGTCCCGGAGGACTGGAGAATAGCCAGTGAGGATCCAAAGATTTCTGTCAAGGCTTCAGCAATTTCCTCTCCAGCCTCCTTCTGTATTCTGGGGTAGATCCCATCAGGCCCTGGGGACTTATCTACCTTAATATTTTTTAAGACACCTAACACCTCGTCTTTTTGGATCTCAATGTGACCCAGGCTATCTACACACCCTTCTCCAGACTCAACATCTACCAATTTCTTCTCTTTGGTGAATACTGATGCAAAGTATTCATTTAGTACCTCGCCCATTTCCTCTGGCTCCACACACAGATTCCCTTGCCTATCCTTCAGTGGGCCAACCCTTTCCCTGGCTACCCTCTTGCTTTTTATGTACGTGTAAAAAGCCTTGGGATTTTCCTTAACCCTATTTGCCAATGACTTTTCGTGACCCCTTCTAGCCCTCCTGACTCCTTGCTTAAGTTCCTTCCTACTTTCCTTATATTCCACACAGGCTTCGTCTGTTCCCAGCCTTTTAGCCCTGACAAATGCCTCCTTTTTCTTTTTGACGAGGCCTACAATATCTCTCGTTATCCAAGGTTCCCGAAAATTGCTGTATTTATCCTTCTTCCTCACAGGAACATGCCGGTCCGGAATTCCTTTCAACTGACACTTGAAAGCCTCCCACATGTCAGATGTTGATTTGCCCTCAAACATCCGCCCCCAATCTATGTTCTTCAGTTCCCTCCTAATATTGTTATAATTAGCCTTCCCCCAATTTAGCACATTCATCCTAGGACCACTCTTATCCTTGTCCACCAGCACTTTAAAACTTACTGAATTGTGGTCACTGTAACCGAAATGCTCCCCTACTGAAACATCTACCACCTGGCCGGGCTCATTCCCCAATACCAGGTCCAGTACCGCCCCTTCCCTAGTTGGACTATCCACATATTGTTTTAAGAATCCCTCCTGGATGCTCCTTACAAACTCCGCCCCGTCTAAGCCACTGGCACTAAGTGAGTCCCAGTCAATATTGGGGAAGTTGAAGTCTCCCATCACCACAACCCTGTTGTTTATACTCTTTTCCAAAATCTGTCTACCTATCTGCTCCTCTATCTCCCGCTGGCTGTTGGGAGGCCTGTAGTAAACCCCCAACATTGTGACTGCACCCTTCTTATTCCTGATCTCTACCCATATAGCCTCACTGCCCTCTGAGGTGTCCTCCCGCAGTACAGCTGTGATATTCTCGCTAACCAGTAGCGCAACTCCGCCACCCCTTTTACATCCCCCTCTATCCCGCCTAAAACATCTAAATCCTGGAACGTTTAGTTGCCAATCCTGCCCTTCCCTCAACCAGGTCTCTGTAATGGCAACAACATCATAGTTCCAAGTACTAATCCAAGCTCTAAGTTCATCTGCCTTACCCGTAATACTTCTTGCATTAAAACATATGCACTTCAGGCCACCAGACCCGCTGTGTTCAGCAACTTTTCCCTGTCTGCTCTGCCTCAAGAGCCCCACTGTCCCTATTCCCTAGTTCTCCCTCAATGCTCTCACCTTCTGACCTATTGCTCCCGTGCCCACCCCCCTGCCATACTAGTTTAAACCCTCCCGTGTGACACTAGCAAACCTCGCGGCCAGGATATTTATGCCTCTCCAGTTTAGATGCAACTCGTCCTTATATAGGTCACACCTGCCCCGGAAGAGCTCCCAGTGGTCCAGATAACGGAAATCCTCCCTCCTACACCAGCTGTTTAGCCACGTGTTTAGCTGCTCTATCTTCCTATTTCTAGCCTCACTGGCACGTGGCACAGGAGTAATCCCGAGATTACAACCCTAGAGGTCCTGTCTTTTAACTTTCTGCCTAGTTCCCCGAACTCCTGCTGCAGGACCTCATGCCCCTTCCTGCCTATGTCGTTAGTACCAATATGTACAACGACCTCTGCCTGTTTGCCCTCCCCCTTCAGGATACCCTCTACCCGTTCGGAGACATCCTGGACCCTGGCACCAGGGAAGCAACATACCATCCTGGAGTCTCTTTCACGTCCACAGAAGCACCTATCTGTGCCCCTGACTATAGAGTCCCCTATTACTATTGCTCTTCTGCGCTTTGACCCTCCCTTCTGAACATCTGAGCCAGCCGTGGTGCCACTGCTCTGGCTGCTGCTGTTTTCCCCTGATTGGATACTGTCGGGGGATAGCCTAAGGGGTATACCTGTTCGAGAGGGGGACAACCACAGGGGATTCCTGCACTGACTGCCTACCCTTTCTGGTGGTCACCCATTTCTCTGCCTGCACCTTGGGTGTGACCACTTTTATATAACTGCGATCTATGACGCTTTCCGCCACCTGCATGCTCCCAAGTGCATCCAATTGCTGCTCCAACTGAACCATGCGGTCTGTGAGGAGCTCCAGTTGGGTGCACTTTCTGCAGATGAAGCCATCCGGGACGCTGGAAGCCTCCCGGACCTGCCACATCTCACAGTCAGAGCACTGCACCCCTCTAACTGACATTGCGCCAATTAATTAAAATTAAAAGTTATTTTTAAATGTTTTTTTTTTAAGTTACTGTTAACTATCTGTTTCCTAGCACTAGATTTCTAATATAAATGCGAAAGCTAAATATAGTACTCTCCGATCTCTGGCTTAGATACCCCTCTAAATTATAATTAAGTAATTATGTTTAATTAGTTACCAATGCTTAATTTTTTTGATTTAGTGTAGATTCCCAACCAGCCACTCAGGTCACAGCTTTTCTGTGATGTCACTTCAGTTTCCCCCCACATACACAATTTGAAAAAGGTATAAAAGTAAAAAGGAGTAAAAATCACTTACCTACCTTCTTACCTTCTGAGTGTCTTAGATGTTCTCAGGTTCTCTCCCTGACAGAGACTGCTCCTCCTCCTCCGAACGGCTCCCGAAACTAGGCCGCGATCTTTTAAAATCTCCGCTCTGACTAGCAGCTCCTGCGCTTTTTAAATCTCCCCCGCTTTTTAAATCTCCCGGCTCTCTCTCCTCTCGCGCTGTTTTCAATGTCCCGGCTCTCTTTCCTCCCGCGCTTTTTAAATCTCCTGCGCTTTCTCTCCTCTCGCGCTGTTTTCAATGTCCCGGCTTTCTCTCCTCTCGCGCTGTTTTCAATGTCCCGGCTTTCTCTCCTCTTGCGCTGTTTTCAATGTCCCGGCTCACTCTCTTCTCGCGCTGTTTTCAATGTCCCGGCTCACTCTCCACTCGCCCTGTTTTCAATGTCCCGGCTCTCTCTCTTCTCGCGCTGTTTTCAATGTCCCGGCTTTCTCTCCTCCCGCGCTTTTTAAATCTCCCGCTCTCTCTCCTCGTGCTGTTTTCAATGTCCCGGCTCTCTCTCCTCCCGCGCTTTTAAAATCTCCCGCTCTCTCTCCACTCACGCTGTTTTCAATGTCCCGGCTCGCTCTCTTCTCACGCTGTTTTCAATATGGTATTGCATAGTGGTATTGTTGCTGGACTAGTAATCCAGTGACCCAGGATAATAATTTGGGGACCCGGGTTAAAATCCCACCACAGCAGCTGAATAAAATATCTGAAATTAAAAGTCTAATGATGACCATGAAACCACTGTCGATTGTCGGGAAAACCCATTTGGGTCACTAATGTCCTTTAGGGAAGGAACTCTGCCATACTTACTTGGTCTGGCCTACATGTGGCTCCAGATTCACAGCAATATGGTTGATTCTTAACTGCCCCCTCAAGGGCAATTAGAGATGGGCAATAAATGCTAGCACAACCTGCGACTCCCACGTCCCATGAACGAATAAAAAGAAAGGCAGCAGTGCTAACCACTGCACCACCGTGCTGCCATAGTGTAATGATTAAAGAAAATGCAAGCTTGCCTTTTATGACCTCAGCGCATCCCAAAATGCTTTACCAGCTAATCATGTGCTTTAAAAGTAAACTCACTGTGTGGAAATGCAGCAGCCTGTTATTTAACGCACATAGCAAGGATCCATAAATAGCAAAGATATACAACCAGATAACCTGTTATTCTGGTCTGCTGTTCTACACAGAAATGAGGCACCACCCTCTATTTTTGAGTCACATTTATACAATGAAGCTGCTGGTTAGAAACAAAGTAGAGGACTACGGATTAGAAGTATTTACATATAAACACAATTTCATATTCTGCTTAGTCAGTTTTGTGCCCAAAAGCAAAATTCTGAAAAAAAAAGTCTTTCATTGCCTGTCATGTAAATATAAAATTTTTAGCTACTTGATAATTTTGACAAATTTAAAATTGGTAAAATTTCCCCCATTACTTACTGTTTGTAGTCCAAGAAATATTCAACGTTTTACAGCTGGTCCACTTTTCCTGCTATTAATTTTCCAACCAAGAAATCAGATTTGCACCAAGGCAAAAATCTTCAGAAGATATTACAAACAGCAAGCCACTCTTTGTGCTTCAGCATGTATAAAATATTGACACAATGCTTCACATACAAGGCTAAATCATCAAGGCATAATTTGCTGTAGGAATTAATTTAACAACATCTGCTGTTGTTTGATTCATCCTTGCCCATTTAACCGCAAAAATATTTTGTGTAAGAGCTGGAAAACTTGCAGCGAGGGATACTGGACATTTGGAATCGGTGTGACAAATAAAGCACTTTAACTGCACTTTTCATTTCCTAAACCATTCTCCTCTCAACCATTATACTCAACATTTCAATCAAACTGGCATGTTGCCCTTTCCTTCACATATTGCATTTACCAGCCTTAGCAACAGGCTTCGCTACATAATACTACTCCTTCTCGGAGTAACATGCGGCAGAAAATTATCATATTCTACTGACAGAATGGTCATACAATTGTCTCAATTATTAAAAACAATACAAACCATAATCTTATTTGAAAGTTTAGAATCTAGAAAACAGAGACATATAGAGGCCTACACAAGATTCCTTAAATAAGATCAAATGCTTGGCATTGCTATTGTGCTGTCAGTCAGAATCACTCTGATAAACATTTGTTCGTTATATTTTGAACTGTGAATAGTATGGGCCAAATTTTCCGATCAGAGGCGATCATTGGATTGCCACTCTGCTCCCATTTACTTACCTTGCACCATATCTCCAGTTTCTTGCCAGAACCTCTGACCACATATTGAAAATGAAAATTGCTTATTGTCACAAGTAGGCTTCAAATGAAGTTACTGTGAAAAGCCCTTAGTCGCCACATTCCGGCGCTTGTTCGGGGAGGCTGGTATGGGAATTGAACCGTGCTGCTGGCCTGCCTTGGTCTGCTTTAAAAGCCAGCGATTTAGCCCAGTGTGCTAAACCAGCCTCTTCTCAGAAGAAGTGCAGAGTCCTCCTTCACATTGCAAGATCAGAGAAAGTCAAGCCAGCTCCCCTTTTTATGTCACCAGCTGCTGTATTCCAGTAAATGGTCCCAAAGCTACTTTAAGGGGCTACAGACAGATAGTAGTGTGGCAGGTAGGTGGGTGAGGGGGCAGGCAGGTGCATAGTCGGGATTCCAATGGGGTGGTCAGTAGTATAGTAACCTAGGAGCTGGAACTGGGTTTAAAATCCTTCTTGGGTAACTATGCTGGTAAGCAAGTCAGAACCATCTAAAGTCTCTGACTCCCAACTCTCAGAGGGTTCCAGACACAGGAAATGGGGATCGAAGTCCAGACACCCCAGGGAGTCCTTGGACATCCAAGGGGTTCTCCGAGCGCATTTTCCGAGGTTGCACAGAAGCAGCCATAGGAGCAATTTACTTAGTGCCACTGCCTTGCCATTGCCCCGCATAAACTTTGTTTTCAGATAACAATCCCATTCTAATGCCTCATTCGAACCCGTCTCCGACATATAGTGATTACAAAATCTGCTGACTCATTCGAACAGACAGTCTATAAAGTTTGAAATGAGTTAAAAGAGGTGATCAGCAACAGGCTAATGTTTTGATTTTAGTTTTCAACGTAAATAGAACATTACAGAGGCAAATCCTTAAGATACCTAGTTAGAAACCAAATTAATAGCCCAATTGCTTTAGTGGATAAAACGGACGATCCAGGTTTGAAGCACCAGTGAAAAATTGCATTCAGTGAACATGATAGCATGGATTGATCCATATACCATCCATCATAATTCATCAAGATTACCTATCTAAGGCCTGCCAACAGCTTCACTGCAGTCCATCAACAACTCTTCTGCTTTAAAACTAGATGATCCAAAACCTTGGCCAATACAGAAAATTATGTGGAGATGCCGGCGTTGGACTGGGGTGAGCACAGTACGAAGTCTTACAACACCAGGTTAAAGTCCAACAGGTTTGTTTCGATGTCACTAGCTTTCGGAGCGCTGCTCCTTCCTCAGGTGAATGAAGAGGTCTGTTCCAGAAACACATATATAGACAAATTCAAAGATGCCAAACAATGCTTGGAATGCGAGCATTAGCAGGTGATTAAATCTTTACAGATCCAGAGATGGGGTAACCCCAGGTTAAAGAGGTGTGAATTGTACCAAGCCAGGACAGTTGGTAGGATTTCTGTTGGAAACCTGTTGGACTTTAACCTGGTGTTGTAAGACTTCGTACAATACAGAAAATGGAGTGGCTACTACACACAGAGCCATAGAATCTACGCACGAAGACAGGCCCTTCGGCCCAAACTGGTCCATGCCAACCAAAAAGGCACATCTAAGCTAACCCCATTTGCCTGCATTTGGCCAATATCCCTCTAAACCTTCCCTATCCATGTATCTCTCCAAATGCCTTTTAAATGTTGTCAATGTCCTTGCTTAAACCACTTCCTCCGGAAGCTCATTCCACATACTTACCACCCTCTGCGTAAAAAAAGTTGCTCCTCAGATTCCAATTAATTCTTACCCCTCTTAACTTAAACCTATGCCCTCTAGTTCTCGATTCCCCAACCCTGGGAAAGATTGATTTTACATTTAATCATGCCACATTTAAAAAGTCTTAGTGGAACTCCTTTCCTGTGTAGATTTAATGAAGATCGGGAAAAAATATTTCCTGGAAGTAATGGGATTCCAAAACCATCTCAATGCCCTCCTTTCAAAGGACTCATACCAAAAATCACAAATGACATCCTATGTGACTGAAAAAGGTAAGATATGCCTCCTCAACCTCTTTCTCCGTCTGAAGTATTTGACATGGTTGATCTTGCACCATCTTCCAACGGAGTGGGTCCACAGTCAACTGATTCCAATCTCATCAGTGTGCACTCCAAACTCCAGTCCCTGGTTACAGATTCCAGCACTCTCCTTGCCAAATGTCTGAGACTGAACCAGATTGTTCGTAACCTTAGTGTCATATTTGACCCCGAGAAGAGTTTTCAACCTTGTATCTGTTCCATCACTAAGACCATTTATTACCATGTCCGTAATATTACCGGACTTTACCCCGCTTCACCTGCCCGTCTGCTGCCAAAACCCTCAATGTGCCTTTGTTACCTCGAGATATTCCAACTTACCTCTCACATTTTACCCTCCATACTTGGTCATCTAAATCTCGAAAAATCCCTCCATCGTCCATCGCTACCCCTGAAATAAATTAAACCAAAATGCTGGAAATACTCAGCAAGTTTGGCAGTATCTGTGGAGAGAGAAACAGTTAACGTTTCAAGTCCAATATGACTTCTTGTATCTCTGCAATCTCCCCCAGCTGCACAGGCCTCTGAAATATCAGTGCTCATTTAATTCTGACCTCATGAGGAATACAAATTTGAGTTGTTCCATTGAGAAATTCCCTCCTACATTGCTCCGATTTTTCCTTCAAAACGCTCCATAAGCCTACCTCCTTGACCAAGATTTGGGGTATTTGCCCTAATATCACCTTGCATGACTCTGCATCTAATTTTGCTTTACAACATTCTTGTGAATTTCCATGGATTGGATTTGTTAACTGTCACATGTTCAGAGGTTAAGGCACTATATAGATATAGATTGTTGTTTCTGTAACATTTGAATGCCTCACCTCGAGATCACAGAATCACAACATCAAATCAGGTAAAGAACATAACCAGACAATTAGTCTCTTTTAGTAATCTAGTGTCAGAAATATAAGTTATGAATGGGTTTTGCCCATTTGATCTTTCTTCTTGAACACCAACCATCTTCCCATTGCATTTAGTTGCTTCTTACTGCATATTAATTGAGCCCAGTGACATGGTCTCAACCATTTTCTCTCACAACCCAATTTACCTTCTCTCCTCTGATCATCATTTAACCACTGACCCAAAATAAACTGTGATCCATAGTCTTTGCCACCCATTCAACCATACTATCTCAGATGATCAAACACTCCTACTCCTACTATCTCAATGACAGACAAAGCCATTTCTTTTTTTAAATAAATTTAGAGTTCCCAATTCATTTTTTCCAATTAAGGGGCAATTTAGCGTGGCCTGTCCACCTACCCTGCACATATTTGGGTTGTGGGGGCGAAACCCATGCAAACACAGGGAGAATGTGCAAAATCCACACGGACAGTGACCAAGGGCTGGAATCAAACCTGGGGCTTCGAAGCCATGAGGCAGCAATGCTAACCACTGCACCAACGTGCTGATCTGACAAAGCCATTTTGAACCACTTGCCAGTATTCCACATCATTCACACCTTCATTCCAACCCCACTTCCTTCTGCATACAGTCCTGTAGTAAACTCTCCCCCAAGTCACGTAGAATTGCACATTCAAGCTTCTAACCATCAATACTTTGGCCCTCGAAGTCATGTGATGTGAGCACAAAAGCGGCTGCACTTTCGCGAGCTCAGGCTTGGTTCGTCCAGCATCCTTCATTTAATTCTGGTGCACATTTCAGATTTTCTTTTCTTGGGCTACATGTCCTTGGAAGTTCCTGATTGACTCTTTTGCAAGGAAGAGCAGAGATTTCATGTCGGTCGAAGAGGGCTGGGGTGAAGCCCAGCTTGCAGTGGCACATTTGTTACTTAGCAGGCTCTACCCTTGGCGGTGCTGTGTGCATCTGGATAATGGCTGCTATCGAAATGTTGTCTTGGCTGAGGATCACGGCTCTGCAGTGTAGAGCTCACGCTGAAGAATTGCAGGGTACTGTTGGAAGAGCAGCGAGGAGCATTAGAAGGTTATTGCACTTGAAGGAGCACTTTCCCTGGTTAGGTACCCCCTTTGTGACGTTGAGATACTGCTGCATCATGTGTTGCCTATTCTGACGAGTTTGGGAGATGGAGGCCGGGCGATTGTGCCCGAGCCCGGTCCGTGGCGAGAGGCGACGGAGTTCAAAAATTGGCTGCCATGCTTTGGTAACCTTGATTTGGAGGCTGGGGTGCATCAGCCCCGGCCTGGGCTGTGGACTGTCATTTCAGTTTTTCTTTTGGCTTTTAAAAAAACATTATTTGAATTTAAGAATCCATGTCTTAACCCTTTGATGGCCTGGGCAGATTTTGTGTCCTAGGGAGGACTGGGTTCCTTCTGACTCCTCCATGAGGTTGAGTTTTTATTTTCCTCTGCTTCGGTCTCTCTCTTTACTCCTCCCTTGAGCTATCAAGAGGTGCATTGCCCTGGATGGGGTTGTAAAGGTATGACTCGGCAGGGGTGCAGGTTTTTGGTATGTTCTGGAGTTCCTGGGGTAGGTGTGGTGGCTATCATCCTGTTGCCCCAAGGGGCTCGGGATGTCCGTCTTCAAGGGTGCTTACGGGAGTTGGGGGGGGAGGAGAATTCCTAGGAGGTTGGGCTTTGCTTCTCTGATGTAAGGGGGGTCTGGGGTTGGGCAGAGTTCTGTGCCTTGATGGATATACTGGGGGGGTTTTCGGGAGGGGGGAAAAAGAGAGAGAGAGAAGAACCACAACATGACCTTTTTGATTAAGTAGTCTATTCTCCTCTTCATTGGTGGGTGCCAGGCGGGAGACAAGGATGCATGGGGTCTGGGTCAGGTCCTAATCAGCATACCCCTTCTTCCTTTTCTCCCTTGGGAGGCCCTAAAGGTTCGATATCTGGTGGTTTAGTTCTGGTAGTTTCAGCTTTTTTCTTTTCTCCTTTGGGAGACCCTGAAGGTTTGATCATAATCCAAACGTGTTGTTGCCAGTCCTCTCTTATTAACTGCATGGAATGATTTTGGTTCTGCAGTGGGCCTGTATTGGGGTTTAGCTGTGTTGCATGGCATGTATATAACTCCCTTGAGAACTGGGATTTCCATGTATTCTCTTTTTGCTTTGTACGGGTGGGTATGACAAATTGATTTTTGGTTCCTACAAGGGTACAGATTGGTCAAATATTCAGAAAGTGGAGGCAGTGATGAGACATTGGTGCAGTCGACAATGCTGGAGTTAAGGAGAAAGCACGCTGGTGTCTGATCACGGAGCGGGAAGTTTATTCTGATTTTCATGATGATTGCGGCCTTGTGCAGCGTGGAAGGGTGTGAATGTGTTGTCATGTTTTCATGATCTTATCCTGTTTCGCCTTTGATCTCTAGTGGGGTTATATGAGCATCTAGTTTTGTCTAAATGATTGTATCAAGCCAGTTGTAATTTCGTTCTCCTGTTCAAGTCTGTACTCAAGCATGTCAAGCCATGTGTTTCTCCTTGCTTATGGCATGTATTGTTTTATATCTTTGTTGCATTATTCTCCATAAATATACTTGTTTTAAACAAAAAAGATTTTGGCCTTCCATTCATCACAATATTTCCACAGCTGTCAATCAGCTAAACTGCACCTTCACCTTTGATTCCACAATCCACAATAATACCATTAATCTCTACCACACAGAAATCATTCCACCTGGTATTGGCCCCCATCTACACTCCCTCAAGTTCAAGGGGACATAACAACTTTGCCTTAAGACTGCAATACTAGGCGCATTAATTATTCCAGGAAAAGAGTCCCAGCATGTTTACCCTACTCAGTACATTTGATTATGATCTACAACTGCCCTTTGCTTCAGCCAGTCACTAGCGCAAATCCATGAGTTTTTATATTCAGTATCCACTAACTGGTAGGTTTGTTTGTGACAAGATGCATTATTATCACACAGGGCCCCTCTATCATAGAATCATAGAATTTACTGTGCAGAAGGATGCCATTCAGCCCATTGAGTCTGCACCGGCCCTTACAAAGAGCACCTACTCAAGCCCACGTATCTACCCTATCCCCGTAACCCAGTAACCCCCACTTAACCTTTTGGACACTTAAGGGCAATTTAGCATGGCCAATCCACCTAACCCACACATCTTTGAACTGTGGGAGGAAACCGGAGCACCCGGGAGGAAACTCACGCAGACACGGGGAGAACGTGCAGACTCCGCACAGACAGTGACCCAGCCAGGAATTGAACTTGGGACCCTGGAGCTGTGAAGCAACAGTGCTAACCAATATGCTACCGTGCTTCTACCAATACGTGTCATCTCCATAATATGTTATCAGACAAGAACTAGTTGTCATTAAGTTATTTTCACATAGGTTTCTATTTGTTTGACTATTAATTCCAAATATCAAGGACAGGTGAATAGATCTGCAGCTATCAGGTGAATACATGAACGATATTTACCTCTATTTACTCTGTTGGAATTCTCTAATGTCATTAACTTCTCAAATTACTATCTTGGCTTTTTAAATACCAGGGGTACATTTCTTCCATTGTAAAGAATGTTCAGTCCATAAGGCCTACTTTTGACACTCATGGAGGGAGTTCCTGCGTGGATTCTCCTACTCGGGTATGGGGGAGAAAGAGAAAAGACTGCATTTTTGTAAAATGGGGGAGAAAGAGAAGACTGCATTTTTGTAAAATTTCATGTTTCCTGCCTGCAGTTCTGCAGGATGGCTAAGTCACTTCCAGCCTGTAATGCAATATCTTCAGCCAGCACAGACCACCCCAAGTCCTTTAATTTTACCAGGTGGACTCTTGTTCCAGACTTGAAATCATTATAACCAGAGGCTGCATAAACTGCATTTACCAGACCCTGACCATTACCACAGTGTTATCTTGAAAATTCAATTTATCTTAAGAGGATACTCCAATAGACCGACAGAAAACACTATAGGGAACATTTCAATGTGAGAAGATTTAAAGAGAGTTTTATGAGTATCTGGCTGAACCACAAGATGGCCAGGGCAATTAGAATGTCTTGCCCAACAACTAAACCTACACATCCAATAGGAAAAAAGGATTATCTTGATTTAATTCATATCTATCCTCCAGGTCCAGCATAGAAAGCCAATTTTTCATTCTGGGAATCACTTAAAACAAGTCCAACATCCAGAGCCAGCAAAGAAAGCAAACAAACTCTTAAATCCTTTGTTTCTCTTCTCGACTCCAACCCAGTCTCACTTCCTGTTTAATTAAAATCTTCCTGTGTTTAATTCTAATTCCCAGTCCTCATGGTGATTTCTCCAAACAAACACTTCTTGTTTTGAAATAATAAGGCATTGACTCAGTTCACAAGGATTCTACTCACTATTCTCGAGAAGGGGCCTACAATTCATGTGACAATGTGTCAGAAGGAGGGAGAGAGAGAGAAGCAAGACGGGGAGCAAGCACTTAGTGGAGAGCTATATTTAACTGTTTTTTTAAGATTATTGGTACAGGACATTAAATGCCTTAGTACTTCTCAAAAATTACAGTTCTAGTGGAGAGCCATACATCGTGGAAACATATCACAAGGTGCAGATGTCAATTTACGGTGTAAAATGTTACACCATTGTTTTTATTGCCAATGTTGCAAAGCCAAATGCCAAGCTAGGCACCAACAATGGCTGTTGACAGTAGCAAGATATCTTGATTCCAAAATCTGTATGAACTGCTTACAAATTTCTTTTGTTGCATCATTGGAACACAAAATTATTTTATTTCATTTCTGGAACTATCCGTATGTTCCACTAAATAATGCTGTGACGCATGTATAACAAACATATTTTATTGTCAACAGACTTTCAAAGGGATAGAGTAGAAAGTATTATAATGTAACAGTAAGATTGTCACTGGTTATGTCTTGCCTATAGAGCCTGGGAATAACGGAGCCCTGAACCTACATAGAAATTCGCCTACTCTGGCTTCTACTTTAACTACAAAAGAATCAACAGGAATAGGGTCTATCTCCTGGCATTGGAATGGCCCAAAGTACATGTACAAAATGTTAACTTTGAAATGGACTGGATTTGTACAATCAATGAAATTTTAAAAGACTTTTGGGGAGTTATATCTAACTCCCAAGATGTACAAAAGTCAGAGGCCCAACCATCTTCAGCTGCTTCATCAATGACCTTCCCTTCCAACAGGGGCTGTTAGCACAGGGCTAAATTGCTGGCTTTGAAAGCAGACCAAGGCAGGCCAGCAGCACGGTTCGATTCCCGTAACAGCCTCCCCGAACAGGCGCCGGAATGTGGCGACTAGGGGCTTTTCACAGTAACTTCATTTGAAGCCTACTTGTGACAATAAGCGATTTTCATTTCATTTCACAAGGTCAGAATTGGGGATATTCACTGATGGCTCCACAATGTTCAGCATCATTCGCGACTCCTCAGATAATGAAACAGTCCATGTTCAAAAAGACCTGGACAATGTCCAGGATTGGGCTGGCAAGTGGCAAGATCATCTCCTACAAGAGAGGATCTAATCATTGCCCTAAGTGGCAAGATCATCTCCTACAAGAGAGGATCTAATCATTCAATGGCATTACCATCACCGAATCCCCCACAATCAACATCCTTGTTCCATTGTTCATAAACTGAACAAGACTAGCCATATTAATACTGTGGCTACCAGAGCAGGTCAAAGGCTAGGAATCCTTTAACAAGTAACTCATTGCCAGACGCCCAAAAGCCTGTCCACCATCTACAATGCCCAAGTCAGGAATGTAATGGAATACTCTCCACCTGCCTTGATGATTGGGTGGTGGACTGATTGCTGGTAGACTGTTTAGTTGTCTTTGATTTATACCTTGCGCAGGGGTCACCCTGCTAGTAATATAACTAGTTAACAGAGGCGGAGAGGGTGGGATACCTGCAGCTTGTTACAGTTGGGATAGGTTTTCTTTTAAACCTAATGAGCCTAGGTCTTTTGTTTCTATTTTGGTTGGGATTGGAGACAGGGGAGGGGGGCTTTTGGTTTTCTGTTGGCTGTTTGCTTGGTTTGCCGGGCGAGTGGAGCCTGCAGTGATTAAAGGGGAGATAATCTCTCACCGCAGGGTTTTTCCAAACTGCGGGTGGCGATCCACAGGTGGTCACAGGCAGGTGTCAGAGGGTCACTGAACAATTGGTCATGGCGTTCCAGATCGCGGGAGAAGCACCCAGCAGCCGTGACTGGCTTTTAAATTGAGAATGCTGGCCATGACTGGAACGATGCAGACGCCCAACCAGAAGCGGCAACAGAGAGCGGGTCATGCGCCCAGCACTGACACTGACCAAACGTGCCATGTACGTCCGTGCTTTTGCCGCAAAATCACAGATGAGAGATTCCTCCATTTTCTAACTGCGGGCAAGCAAGACAATAGGATTGTGAAGAACTGAAGATGGATCATTTTAAACAGAAAACTGAAGTCGGGAACAAAGCAGTATAAACATGATCTCTTGAGGTGGGGGCTTTGTTAATTGTGCCTATGCAAATCAGGATGCAAAGCCCATGTGTTATGCAGGGAAGTACTGGCAAATGAGACGATAAAACTCTCAAAACTTCAAAGACCTTTGAAGACTAAGCAGGGCGAGTTCAAAGCCAAACCTCTTGATTTTTTTCAAAGGATGCAGTGAGAACTTAAATCATCAACTGAAGTCCTTAGCAAAAATATAAAATTGAATAACAAAGCAGGTGAGATCATGAGGACCAAGCAGACTCACCTGTCGCATTCAAGGTAAGCGAAAACAGTGGGTCGCGAGGGTCAGCCGGCGTGAAACCCGCAGGGGCCAGCCGGCTGGTAAAAGCGGGTCCAGGAAAAAAAGTTTGAAAAACACCATCTTAAAAGGCACATGGGGAAAAATATGGTAGGATGGAAAGGCAGAGGCTGATGAATTCCATTCACTACCAATACTCGATTGCCCCGACACCGGAGTTATTGGTGAGCAGAATGAAATTGCAGACGGAATTAGAGTTGTTGCAGTGAGCCAGCTGTGGCGCTCGAGGGGTCCTTTTATGAATATGGGGAGAAGGCCAGCCGTCTGTTAGCACACCAGCTGAGACGGCAGGCTGCCTCCCGGGAGATAGTGCAGATCAGGGACTCGTGCGGCAGGTTGGTTTCTGCCACAGTGAAGGTTAATGAGGTGTTTGAGGCCTTCAACCAAGGGCTGCACATTAGTCAGAGCACCCAGAGGAGAGATCATCAATGATGCAGTTTTTGGATGGGTTGACCTTCCCAGAGGTGGAGCGGGAGAGAAGGCAGGCGTTGGAGGGGTTGATAGTATTGGAAGAGGTTATGAACTGTGTTAGGTTTATGCAGATGGGCACCAGGTTCGGATGGATTCCCCATCAAATTTTACAAACAGTTAGCGGGTCAGTTGGTCCCACTTCTGCTGGATCTGTTTAATGATTCTGTGTCCTGGTGGAGTGTTGCCAACCACTTTGGCGCAGGCATCTGTTGCCTTGATCCTGAAGGAGGACAAGATTCCACGGAACGTGGGTCGTATCAACTTATTTTGTTAAGTGCTGACGCTAAGTTGTTGCCAACATGTTTGGAGCCCTGCCTTTCTGAGGTGAGCACAGTAAGAAGTCTTACAACACCAGGTTAAAGTCCAACAGGTTTGTTTCAAATCACTAGCTTTCGGAGCACTGCTCCTTCCTCAGGTGAATGAATAGGTAGGTTTCTGGAACTACCTCTTCATTCACCTGAGGAAGGAGCAGTGCTCCGAAAGCTAGTGATTCAAAACAAACCTGGTGGACATTAACCTGGTGTTGTAAGACTTCTTATTGTGCTTACCCCAGTCCAATGCCGGCATCTGCACATCATCCCTGAGGTGACTTCGGAGAAACAGATTTTCTTTAAGGACCGGCAGTTATCGACCAACATTGGGAAATTGTTAACATTGTGTTGTCATACTCCTTAGGGCCTCAGCCAGAGATGGTTATGTCGGCAGGACGCTGAGAAAGCATTTGGTAGGGTTGAGTGGAGGTAGCTCTTTGAAATCCTTGGAAGGTTTGGTTTTGGGCCAAAAGTTATATTATGGATTAGGTTTTAGTACAGGGCCCCCACCGCAAGCGTGCATACTAATACCCTGAACTTGGGTTATTTTCAACTAAATTGGGGTACGAGGCAGGGGTGAAATAGAACTTTCATAGAATTTACAGTGCAGAAGGAGGCCATTCGGCCCATCGAGTCTGCACCGGCTCTTGGAAAGAGCACCCTACCCAAGGTCCACACCTCCACCTTATCCCCGTAACCCAGTAACCCCATCCAACACGAAGGGTAATTTTGGACACTAAGGGCAATTTATCATGGCCAATTCACCTAACCTGCACATCTTTGGACTGTGGGAGGAAACCGGAGCACCCGGAGGAAACCCACGCACACACGGGGAGGATGTGCAGACTCCGCACAGACAGTGACCCAAGCCGGAATCGAACCTGGGACCCTGGAGCTGTGAAGCAATTGTGCTATCCACAATGCTGCCGTGCTGCCCGTTTTTTTTAAACAAACAACTTAGATTTTGCATTTGCTTTCCCCTCACAACTTTCTCTTCTTCATCTTAATTCCACAGCATGTTCAAAACTTGCAAAGACTCGAGAACTTTTTCATAGAATTTAGTGAAATGTGGACCACTGATGCAAGGTAAATATATGGGAGCAGAGTGGCAATCGATTGCCATTCCTCAGAAGATTCAGGCCTTCATACAACCAACACCACCAATCCAAAATAGGTTAACAAGTTGTTCAGTCCATTGTTGTATGTGGGGCCCAACAGTTGCTGGTTTTGCCTACAAACAGCAATGATTCAAATGGAACTCATTGGTTATAAAGCCAGGGAATGCCCTCTTCTATCTTTAAGACAGAGTCCTTTATTTCAAATCAATTTCACAACAATGCTTTCTAAAATACCGCTACTTGTTATCCTTGTAAAAACATTGTTTAACATACAAATTCCGAGCAAATGCAAAGGAGCTACAATATGCAAGTCATCACAAATGCACTTCCTACCTACACATTACATCTTGCACATGTAGAACATTTAGAAGGTTTCATGGAACTCAATAGATAAAGATCACATAATTCTCTGTAACACTTCCAAAAAGCCTATTGGATCTAAATGGATCGGAAGTTTTCTTGCTAACATTTAGGTCTACCCCGATAAAATAATGTACTGTGAATCAATTTCGTATCACAACCAAAAGCAAAGACTATTATTTAAACTTACTTCAATAACTTACTTTTCCTCCTCTTCCCTAAAAAATTGGCAAAATATCTGTTTGGTAACTTGTCTTTCCAAAAGCACCCAGTACAACAGATATGGTGAAGTGACGAGCAGCAGAGAAAATTCTACATAGAAATAGTCTCACAATAAAGGAGCTGATTGTTCACGAAAGAGACAATCCCAGATTACTTTGTGTACAAGGTCTCACTACAGTTTATAGAAGACTTGTCTATAGGAATTGGTTTTTGGATTGTGCAAGAGAAATATTTGCTGATGAAAGCAAGAACTGTTCAACTCCAAGAGCCTTCAATTTGGCAGAATAAAAAATGAATCTACTGTTTTGATATCAACTACACAACAAAGTAAATTTTAGAGTAAAACAAGCACCAACTAGCTTTTTTATTTCTACACATCGGTGTTGATGCTGGCGTCAAAGCTGGCACGAGCGACTCCAGCGTCAACAGGCCTCCAGGCCCAGGCATTCACCCCTTCCAAGGGGGCTAGTACAGCGCCGGAGTGCTGTCCGCTGCTCTGGCGCTCGAAAGCCAGCACGCCACGGCCGGCGGGGGTCCGCGCATGCGTGTGGGCTGCCGTCTCCACGCCAACCCCCGGGCAATATGGCGGAGCCCTATAGGGCCCGGCGCAGGGCCCCCCCCCCCTGGAATTAGCCCACCCGCCGATCAGTAGGCCCTGATCGCAGGCCTGGCCACCGTGGAGGCCCCCCCCTGGAGTCGGACCCCCCCCCCCCCCCCCCCCCCCAGGACTGCCCCCGCAGCCAGAACTCCGAGGTCACGCCGGGTAGGACTATACGTAACCCACGCCGGTGGGACTCGGCGGAGACTCGGCCCGTTGAGGCGCAGAGAATTGCCGGGGAGGGGGGTACATTTTCAACAGCCCCCGACCGGCGCGGCGGCAACCCCGCAGGCTGAATTGGCACCGATTCTCCGGTCAGGCATCGGAGCGGCGTGGCACAATTCTCGCGCCACCCCCAGGCAATTCTCCAACCCGGCGTGGGATCGGAGAATCCCAGCCCATAGTGCTATCCATCTAAATTTATACAGAGTTTTTATTTTTTATAGCAACTATAAAAGACCGCACCTGGAGTATTGTTCACAGTTTTGGTTCCCTTATTTGAAGAACGATATAGTGGCATTGGAGGCTGTTCAGTGGTGTTCACTAGATTGATTCCAGAGATGAGGGGTTTGTCATATGAGGAGGGATTGAACAGTTTAGGCCTATACTCTCCAGAGTTTAGAAGAATGAGGGGAGATCTAATTGAGGTAGACAAGATGCTAAAAGGTATGGATAAAGTCGATGTGGAGCTAATGCTTCCTCTTGTGGGGCATTCTAAAAAGAGAGGTCAGAATCTTGAAGAGGTAGAAAATCTAGAACAGATTTGAGGACAAACTACTTCTCCCAAATCTGTGGAATTCACTACCCCAGAGTGCGGTGGATGCAGGGACAGTGAGTAAATTTAAGGAGGAGTTAGACAGATTTTTAATTGGTAATAGGTTGAAGGGTTATGGAGAATGGGCAGGTGGGTGGAGTTGAGGCCAGGACGGGATCAGCCATGATCACATGGAGGGTGTTAGGCTCGGGAGGCTAAATTGCCCGCTCCCGCTCTAGTGTGTTCTAGGGAGGAGATGCTCTGGCTGATTTCACAATCCAGCTCTTGGCCTGTAACATTGTAGGTGGCAGATGAGGAACATATCAGCCGTGATAAAATAGCCAAATGGCCTAATTCTGCTCGTATATCTTATGAACTTATAAGTGGGTGCTCATAAGTTTTGTTTTAAATTAAACTTGGGCTCAATTATTAAAACATATAATAGTAAACTTGTTAGTATAAAAATGTGTTGTAATTGTTTCTATGCTTAGATAATATCTCCACATCATTGATAATATCTCACAACCATCTCTCTATTTCTTCAGTGTTGTAATTAAGAAATCAAATCACCTGTTGTCCGAAGTCAAACAAGTACAATTATATACACAACAAAAATTGTGCATCGACTCTGTCAAGCTGTGGCCACTCCCTAAATTCTAAAAAACCTACAAACATTGTATTTCCAGCTTCACACCGATGCTTTTACAACAGAAACTCAATCTCTTAAAAGCAGCCATGCAATTTTTAGTAATAATAATAATCTTTATTGTCACAAGTAACACTGCAATGAAGTTACTGTGAAAAGCCCCTAGTCGCCACACTCCGGCACCTGTTCGGGTACACAAAGGGAGAATTCAGAATGTCCAAATTACATAACAGCACGTCTTTCAGGACTTGTGGGAGAAAACCGGAGCACCTGGAGGAAACCCACACAGACACGGGCAGAACGTGCAGACTGCGCACAGACAGTGACCCAAGCCAGGAATCGAAGCTGGGACCCTGGAGCTGTGAAGCAGCAGTGCTAACCACGGTGCCACCATGCCTCGGTCAAACATTAGCTGGGCCTCTGGATTACTAGTCCAGTGACATTCCCACTATTCACCACCTCTCTTAACATTCATGTGAAAGCTAATGCTCTTACAATGTAATTAAAGCACCACATGAAAATGAAAAATAGAAGGCCAATTTTTAAAAAATGTTTTAATTGGATTTTCACATCTTTTTTTAACAATTCATAAGTTACACATTACAAAACTGTGCCAAAAAGGAAAATGAAAAAGAAAAACAGAAATCAACACATATTTATAGGCAATTACCTTCCCTCCCATTGCGGCCGTGACCCCCTCTTTAGCAGGCATGTTGCAGTCCCCAATATGGCCAGAGCACGTATTTACAACTGTGTCTATTTACCGTTTGCTTTGGGCTTCAGCTTGCCCTCAGACCAGTCCCCTGCAGCTTTGTCCCTTGTCCCTCACATTCACTTGGCATGCCACCCCACCCGCCCATTGTTCCCCCTTTCCTTTTCTTTTCTCCCGTGGCTTGTTCGTGACTGCCCCCCCAACCCCGTCCCCTCCAACCATTGGTTGTTGGCTATGAACAGGTCTTAGAACAAGTTCGTGAACAGCTTCCAAGTCCTGTGGAAGCCTTCTTCCGATCTCCGGATGGCAAATTGTATTTTCTCCAGCCTGAGAAATTCGGACAACCAGTCTGTAGCCTTGGGTGGCGCTGCCGATCAACAGCCAAGCTGGTTTCTCTGGTGGGCAATCAGGAAGACCACGGCTAGGTTGTCGGCCTCCCTCCCCATGAAGAGCTCTGGCTGATCTGAAACCCCAAAGACCGCCACGTTTGGGCATGGCTGCACCCTCACTCCCACAACCTTGGTTATTGCCACAAAAAAGGTCGTCCAGTACCCGACCAGTCTGGGGCAAGCCCCGAACATGTGTTGATGCACCCCTGCACTCTGGAGTTTGCCTTTGTTTGGGGGCTATCCAATATGGCTGTGGTCACCGTACTCATCATGTGGCTGTGCCCATTCGCTCCAGGGTTTCCTTTTGTCCAGGGACCAACCAAGATGGCCGCCACTGTGGTGTAAGCTATGTGGATGTGCTGTTGCACTGCGGGGGGGGTTCCCTTTCTTTGGAGGCCCTCCCAAGATAGATGTCTATAGTTCCCTCGTTTCCATTATTGCCATGTGCAATATGCCAGCTTTAAACCCCCCCTCAACTTTCTCCCTGGGTCCGTCTGCCTCCTAAACTCCCCCCCCCCCGCAGCTTTCCCCCCCCATATAGAGTCCCCCTCCACGGTTGCCAGGCACTCTCTCCATGGCTGCGGCCCTCCCCTCGTCGTACCTCCTTGTGCTAGCTCACGCTTACCCTTGGAGCGATCCTTAACTTTTCCTACCCGTTGCGTTTCTCTCTCCCCCCCTCACCCTTGCGACCTACCACTCTCTCCCACTCCTTCCTGAAACTTATAGTCAGATGAAAGACGAGGCAGATCTGTCCCACGCAAATAGTCTCTATTTAGACCGATGAGACTAGAGTTCTGGTTCACTACTGGTGTTGTTACCTTCCCAGCCTGTGCTGGTGCACAAATCTATCTCCTTCTGCCGGTGCAGTGAAGTAATACTCTCTACCCTGGAAAGTCACCGAGAGTTTAGGGCGGTACAGCATCCTGAACCGCACATTTTTCTTGTAAAGGTCTGCTTGGCTGTGTTAAATTCCGCCCGGCGCTTGGCCAGGCCTGCCTCAATGTCCTGGTACACACTGACAGGACCCAGTGTGCCTTGCCCAATTCGTGATCTTTTCCTGGTATTGGTACCGGTGCAGCTTCTCAATGATGGCCTGTGGCTTCTCCCCAGTTTTGGACTTTGGCTGAAGTGACCTGTGGGCTCTGTGCATTTCAGGGAGCTTAGGGAAGCTTTCCCCTCCAACAGGTTTGCCCAGCATCTAGGCCACGTACACCGTAGAGTTCCTGCCCTCAGTACCCTCTGGTAGGCCTACAACGCAGAGGTTTTGACAGCGCAACCAGTTCTCTCGGTTTTCAACCTTCCCCCTTAGCGTTCCTTGTGTCGCCACCAACCTTGCCATCTCTGTCTCTAGTGAGACGATCCGGTCGTTCTGGTCAGTTGCGGCCTCCTCCTGTTCGGATTGTCGCTTCGCGTCTCCAGTCGTCGTTCCATCTTTTCCAGCGGCGCTTGAAATGGGACCAGCGCCTTCACTGTTGCCGCCTTCACTGTTGCTATCATTTCTAGCTTGCTGGCACCCGAGCACTTGGAGCTCCTGCGTTAGGAGGTCCCGCCATTCACTGATCGGGGGTAGCCTGGCATAAGCCCTGGCAGCCCACCCCGTTCGGGTGTGGCCAAATCCTCAACCCCGCGAGTTCGCCATCATCTCAATCTCTCTCTCTCCAGACTCTCCAGGCAATTGCAGCAGTTTTGAAAAGCAGCGTGTCAACAAGCTTGCCCACCTCAGTGCCAGCACCCACCTGCCTCACACCCGCCCATGTCTGCATGCGTTCACGTGCACGCCAGCATGCACAGTTCATGCGCCTGCATTCCCACCTGCATGTGCAGTGCCTATGTTTCCACCTGTGTATGCAGTGTGCATACCTTCAAGCATTTCTACACTTCTGCTCTGTAGGGGATGTAGAGATTCTATGATTCTACGTACTCGTGTGGGTCTGCGCGTACACATACATTTCTGCGTGCATGTCTGCATGCATGGGGTCTGCACATATGTCGGCACGCATCTGCAAATGTGCACGCATGCCTGACTGAGAGTCGCTTCATGTATGAAAGTTACTGATTAAGGGAGAAGGACAGTTCAGTTTATTAATGAGCATTGAACTAAGAATAGTGTCATCAGGAATTAAATTAGCAATTCTACAAACACAAGTTTGCTTTTTAAATTAAAGGGCTTACAGGTTAGTGTTGAGCAAGTCCATTAAGGATTTTTGCAGGCAGTACGGTGGCAGAGGTTAACACTGCTGCCTCACGGCACGAAGGACCCGGGTTCGATCCCGGCCCCGGGTCACTGTCCATGTGGAGTTTGCACATTCTCCCCGTGTCTGCGTGGGTCTCACCCCCACAACCCAAAAAAGATGTGTAGGGTAGGTGAATTGGCCATGCTAAATTGTCCCTTAATTGGAAAAAAAAAAGAATTGGATACTCTAAATTAAAAAAAAAAAAACAGGAATTCTGCAATCACGACCAGAATCAAACCATCGGGCCAAATCAAAGTGTCAGATCTTTGGGGGAGTGACAATGGGGAAAGCCACCTCAATGAACAAGCCATATGGCTGTCATATGCTAGGTTCAATTTCATTAGTCCTAAAGTGGGTGAAAGTCTATGCAATGGTGTCAGTTACCTTGCAGGTAGAGCTAGGTGGACTCATTAGAGATGAACATAAGGTACGTTTGTCTGAGACACAGATGTGATGGAGCTCTGAAAATAAATGGAAGTGTTACAGCAAGTAAATCTCCCATTAACTTCCTATATTTGTAAAATATTAAGACAGAAAAGAATTATTCCAAAATATTATAATATGCAACAAGTGTTCAGTTTCAAAGCTTTCTTGGCATCTTGTCCCCTTTTGGCACACCAAGAAAATAAAGCTTGTACCCTCGGTGCTCACATCACCCTTCAGAAAACTCGAGACCATAAAACCATAAGATATAGGAGCAAAAGTAGGCCATTCGACCTATCTAGTCTGCTCCGCCAGTTGATGAGATCATGACTGATCGCATGTTATAATCCCAATCTAAATCAGCCAGTGTGTGAAAACATTCTTTCAGATGCTTTATTTGTTTAATCTGCAATATTGTCGTATCCCAAAAACGGTAATGTATCGGCTCTCTCCATGAATGACGGTTGACCTGCTGTTTTTCCAGCATTATTTCTAATTGTTTCAGGTGTTTAACATTTTGGGGGGGGGGGGGGGGGGGGGGGTGTCTTTAACAGTGAAGAAATGTTGGGTTTACATACAATTGAAAATATAGCAATATCATGTCAGATCTCAAGTTTAACAATGGGAATCAAGGTTCTATTTTAGTTGGCTACTATTTGGAGGATGTGCCAATGTTTTCTCGATTTCCAGGTTGTGTGTACATTATCAAGTAGCAAGGGCTGGTCTTGTGACGAAGAAGAAAAAAACGTCTGCACTGTCTGCTGATATTAAGTCAGCTCAGCAGCAAATCAATATTTGCAGAGGTCATCTGATTTCTGAAGACCTTACAATTTTTTTGGAACTTTTTGTGCAACTAGTGTATGAAAAGTATATTAATAGATGTATTAGTGAATTTATCATAATGAAGTTTGCAATCTCCAAAACATAAATTTGAAGTTTTACAAATAAAACATACAAGTTTACGTGGAAATGTTCGAATTAAAAGAACTTTTAAGTTCACCAGAAAATGGATTGCCAGTAATGATATTTCTGTTGTGAAGTGTATAGTCATCTCAAGGCACCTATGTTTGTGGATTCTATTTCTATTTGACCCAGGAACTGACTACTACACCCTTCTTTTTTTAATTAAGTAGAAATTAAAAACATATTTCGGTCACAAGCAGCAGGGTTTAATCCTTCATCGCAGCCCACACCCTCCAACTGGGCTATGTGCCCATTTAGAATTCATTTTTTTTTTTTAAGTAGGTTTCCAGTGTTCAATTTAACACGATTCAATGAAATGTGTACAGTATATTCAACAGTCTGATGTCATACCAGATTGCTATGCTACAATACAAGTACTTTTACAGTCAAATTCCCAAGGAACCGCCGCCATCCTCACCCTAAAGGACTTTACACAAAAACTGACGCACATGTCCACAGTCTCAAATGCATTTTTAAACTTCAATCTTCACTGTTTATTTTAGGGTTAAAAACTGAACTCTTTAAACTGCAGATATTCCAATTTGTGCAGAATTGCACAATACACTACAATTGAAGTTTACATCATTTAAAAACTCCAAACCATAGACCTCTCCCAACACACGCAGCATTGTGGTTCCTGCTATACAAAAAGGGAAATTAAGGAAGGGAAGTAAATGACGGCCTGGCCAGTGACGTACACATCCCATGAATGGATAAGAAAGATGATCTAAACATTTCCCTTGTCATTCAATGGTATTACCACAGCAGAGTTCCCCACCAATATCCTGGGAGTTACCACTGACTAGAAACTGAAACCCGACCAGCCATATAAATACTGTGGCTGCAAGAGAAGGTCAGAGACTGAGAATTCTTTAGAGAGTACAAGTCAGGAGTGTAATGGAATATTCTCCACTTGTCAGGGTGAGAATAGCTCCAACAACACTCAAGAAGCTCAACACCAGACAGAACAAAGCAGACCCTTATTTGGCACCCATCCACTACCTTCAACATTCACTCCTCCACCATCGCCACATAGTGGCAGCAGTGTTTACTATATACATAAGATGCACTGCAGCGACTCGCCAAGGCTCTTTCGACAGCATCTTCAAAACTTGCAACCTCTGCCACCTAGAAGGAAAAGGGCAACAGATGCATGGGGACACTACTCTTAACATGTTCCCCTCCAAGCCACACTTCATCCTGACTTGGAACTATATTGCAATCCTTCACTGTCACTACATAGAAATCCTGGAACTCACGTCCTAACAGCACAATAGGTGTACTAGCACGAGACAGATTGAAACAGTTCAAGAAAGCTACTTGCCATCACCTTTTCATGGGAAATTAGGGATGGGCAATAAAATGCATCTATGTTCACATCCATAAAATAATTGTTTAAACATTGCAATGAAAAAGGTAGCAAAATGTAAGAATTATTAAACTTTGCTAAAAACTTCAAATAATTCATTTGATAAGTTCACCAATATACTTCAAGGCAGAAAACCAATAGTCTGAAAAAAGCCCATTGTTCAATCTTTACTTTGTATATATCAATAAGGAAAATTAACAAAGCATTCTCATCTCGAACTGGAGAAAGCATTTACGATAACAAATACAAGTAGCACACCCTATTATAATTCCTCAAAGAACATCACCCACAGTAACTATTCATGCACTGGTGGCCAACTGTTATTAGCAGGTGATGTTCACAAAAACTGTGGAGGAGTCAGAGTTCCCAAGTTGATTTGAAGTCAGTCTATGGCATATGCTTGCTGAATACAGTTCTTCCTGCCTTTGTCTAATTAACTGCTAATTTGAAGACCATACATACAAATTATGTATCTCACAAATGTGTATGTCAAAAAACTTGAATTTACATTACACATTTAATGTATAAGACATTGGAGCATTATCAAACAAAATTTAACACCAAGCCACATAGGAGGTATTAGAACAAGTGACCAGAAATACACAAGGTAAGATTTAAGGAGCCGTGAAATGGAAGGGGGGCGGGGAGGGGGGGGGGGGGGGGGGGGGGGGGGGGGAGTGGAAGAGAGAGAGGAGGAGAGGACGAGGGAACACATTCTAAGGCTTACTACGGGCAGCTGATGTTGTGGCAGCCAATGGTGACATGTTTAAAATAAAGAATGCACAACAGACCAGAATTTGAGGAGCATAAATATCTTAAAGACTTGCAGGTCTGGAGAACGCAGAAAGGGGGGGGGGGGCAATTGAGGGATTTAGAAACAGGTGAGAATTTCAAAATGTAGGCATTGCAAGACCAGAAGCCAATATAATTCAATGAGCATGGGGTAATGGGCTAACTAGACTTGGTTCAAGAATAATGGCAATAGTGTCATCTACATAGTTCTCCAAAATGGAGGCCACATATCACCAAAAGCCGGTGGATAATGGAAAATGCCATTTAATCAACAATGCCCAAGGCACAAGAATGAATGGAGTTATCAAAACAAAAATAATACAATATTAAGGGCAGCACGGTGGCACAATAGCACTGCTGTCTCATAGCGCCGAGGTCCCAGGTTTGATCTCGACTCTGGGTTACTGTTCGTGTGGAGTTTGCATATTCTCCCCGTGTTTGCGTGGGTTTAGCCCCCACAACCAAGATGTGTGGGGTAGGTGGATTGGTCGCACTAAATTGTCCCTTAATTGGAAAAAATTAATTGGGTACTCTAAATTTTTTTTTTTTTTTTTAAATACAATATTATAACATCTCACGTAAGTATTCTCTGCAAATGTTCGGTCAGATAATAGCGGATGCACATCGTGGGAAAATTGCAATTGCTTTGAAGGTTAAGATTTTTTTTTTTTTAATGATTTACACCGCTCGTGATCATGACAGAGACACTGATCCAACCCAAATCTGTGGCACTTCAGTAAATTAACCAGTTAGTTATTCTAACTGGAATGAATGAGCAACACATTTACTGTCAAGTAATCATATTCCACAATTTCCAATTTCACAAACGCCCACTACTCCTAAACAAAATCTATCCAAATAGGTATGACAAATCAACGTGAACGATTGCACGTTTTCCACTCGTGTGCATATTCACAGTTTTATGCGTACATCAATCATAATCTGTCATTCAAATAAACATTACTCATTCAAAACACTCAATATCAACAGAGAAACTCCAAATTGATCAGTTGAGAATGAATTGCCTGAAGTAGAAAAATAAGAGAAAAACAAAGTCAAGAATCTTACACTATCTTAAATTACTTTTCATCTCAACATTCTTTCATTTCACTTTCCTTTCCATCGATACGTATGCAAATTACTCCTGACCATAAATATATGTGCAAATTACAGATTTTGAATAATTGATAAAATGCAGCCTGGAACTAACCCTAAATGAGAGATGGCAGCTTGTTTTTTCCATCTCTCAGTCAGAAGTATCCCCTTGGATAAGGGGACCAAATTTGTTCACAGTATTCCAGGTGTGGCCTAGCTAGTGCCTTGTATCATGTCGGCGTGGGTTTCCTCCAGGTGCTCCAGTTTCCTCCCACAAGTCCCAAAAGACGTGCTGTTAGGTCATTTGGGCATTGTGAATTCTCCCTCAGTGTACCCGAACAAGCACCGGAATGTGGCAACTAGGGGATTTTCACAGTAACGTCATTGCAGTGTTACTGTAAGCCTACTTGTGACACTAATAAAGATTATTATTGCAGTGTTAATGTCAGCCTACATGTGACAATAATAAAGATTATTTAGCAAGACTTGCCTATTTTTATACTCCATTCCCTTTGAAATAAGGCCAACATTCCATTTTCCTTTCCTGTTACCTGCTCAACTTGCATGCTAGGTTTTTATGATTTATGCACAAGGACCCCTAAATCCCTCTCTGCTGCAGCTTTCTCCATTTAAATAATATTCAGTTCCTTTATTCTTCCCACCAAAGTGCATAACTTCACATTTTCCTTAATTATAGTCCAGTTGTCAGGTTTTTGCCCACTCGCCTTGCCTATCTATAGTCTGTAGACTCTTCCTCCGAAAGGAAAAGATTCATAACTGGTAGTGTTTAAGAAAGGAACTCCAGAGCGCAGGAACCAGATAGCTGAAGGATTGCCATTAGTTGTGAGACAAATATACAGGAATATACAGCAGGGTATGGGGTGGAGGGTGGTGTGGGGTTGTTAGGCAGAAATTTACACTTCTTGGAGGATGGAGGATCTGGTCAAACGATGACAACACAGGATGAAGTAGTCACATTTTGTAATTTGAGTGGGCGAAAGACGGACATTTTGAAACTGCCCAAAGTTTCAATGCATAGTGGGAAGAGAAATTATTGAGACACACACTTTGGCCAGGATCGTCCAAAAATGGATAGTGTAGAAAACCAACGTGAAGCTCGTAGGCTGTACAGCTGACTTTTCTGGCTGATTTGAACACTACTCTGTGCAATTTCAAAGGGAAAGCGATGTACACTCGGCGCAGGGCCTAGGAAAGCCAACAACAATGAAAATCTCGAGATCAGGGTCCCATTTTTAAAGGGCATACCGATCTCTGATGTACATAAAAAGCAACTCCCCCACCCCATCACCGGAACCCCCTCACAGACATGTCACCAGAACCCCCTCACATATATAAGAGTTGTCCCCCTTCTCCCCAACCTCCCCTTCCACCCGGGACATAGTGACCCCACACACAGAAGGTCAACCCCTCCAACCCCGCAATTCCCCATGGATAAAGGGAACCCGTGCAATGGAGCTCCCCAGAGGGAGTGCAATGGCCAGTCATGTTATACCTTCCAGATGGTTATACCTTCCAGATGCCATCTCCATGGCTCTGCACTCTACCCTGGAACACCTAGATAACAAAGTCACCTATGTCAGACTCCTAAATATCGACTACAGCTCAGCCTTCAACACCATCATTCCGACGAAACTCATCTCCAAACTCAGAGGCCTTGGCCTCGGCTCCTCCCTCTGCGACTGTATCCTGAACTCTCTAACCCACAGACCACAATCAGTAAGGATAGGCAACAACACCTCCTCCACGATCATCCTCAGCACCAGTGCCCCACAAGGCTGTGTCCTCAGCCCCCTACTATACTCCTTACACACCTATGACTGTGTGGCCAAATTCCCCTCCAACTCGATTTTCAAATTTGCTGATGATACCATCGTAGTGGGTCGGATTTCAAACAATGACGAGAGAGTACAGGAATAAGATGGAGAATCTGGTGAACTGGTGCGACGACAATAATCTCTCCCTCAATGTCAACAAAATGAAGGAGATTGTCATCGACTTCAGGAAGCGTAGTGGAGAACATGCCCTTGTCTACATCAATGGGAACGAAGTAGAAAGGGTCGAGAGCTTCAAGGTTTTAAGTGTACAGATCACCAACAACCTGTCCTGGTCCCACCATGCCGACACTATAATTAAGAAAGCCCACCAACGACTCTACGTTCTCAGAAGGCTAAGGAAATTTGGCATGTCAGCTACAACTCTCACCAACTTCTACAGATGCACCATAGAAGGCATTCTTTCTAGTTGTGTCACAGCTTGGTATGGATCCTGCTCTGCCCAAGACCGCAGGAAACTACAAAAGGTCGTGAATGTAGCTCAATCCATCACGGACATCAGCCTCCCATCCATTGACTCAATCTATAATTCCCGCTGCCTCGGAAAGACAGCAAGCGTAATTAAGGACCCCACGCACCCCAGACATACTCTCTTCCACCTTCGTCTGTCAGGAAAAAGATACCAAAGTTTGAGGTCACGTACCAATACACTCAAGAACAGCTTCTTCCCTGCTGCCATCAGACTTTTGAATGGACCTACCTCCTATTAAGTTGATCTTTTCTCTCCACCTTGCTATAACTGTAACATTATATTCTGCAGTCTCTCCTTCCTTCCCTATGTACGATATGCATTGTTTGTACAGCATGCAATAAACAATACTTTTCACTGTAAATGTCACACGTGACAATAATAAATCAAATCAAACACCAACCTGTGCACCCCCTAGCGTGGTCATTTTGACTGGTTTTAATTTTTGAAAACTAGTGGTGATTTGCGCCGGCATGACATCATGTCAGTTGGGTGGGAATTAGGACAAGGGCAGAAATCACAGAGTCAAACCTGCCAATACGTTAATTTATGCAAATCAGACTCAAGTCCTTCTTGGATGTGAACCTTTACATCACCGGCAGGGGATGGCGAAGATCTCATTCTGGGATCTCGTCGGCACAAATCCTGTTTTTGGCCTCTTGTGAAATTTAACATCCATTATGGGATTTGCACCCGTGGCTAAAGTATTTGATCAAACAAATAAGAATGTAAACAAACAAGGGTAGCCCCACTCAGTTATATAATGAACTTTTTGCCCATGTTATGATGCTATGAGATGCCATGGGTCTGGAGGCACCATTGAGGACTCCCGAGGCCACTCCCTCCCAACTGTACACCACTGTACCACCACCTCTGATGGGTCTTGTCTGCCAGTGGTTCAAGACATACACAGGGATGATGATGGAGGAGTATGATGTCAGGCTGTTGTTTGACTAGTTCATGGGACAGATGTCCCATTTTGGTACAAATTCCCAAATGTTTGGGAGGAGAACTTTGCAGGGTTAAGTGGACTATGGGTCCAGTGCTTAGGTCGATGCGGGTGATTCATCAGTTTATTTGCGTATTACTTTTGTGTGGTGGTTTGATACAACTGAGTGGCTTGCTAGACAGTTAAGAGGAACCACACTGCTGTGCATCTGGAGTCACATATGGACAAGATCGAGCAAGGGTGGTAAATTTCCTTCCTTAAAAAGGATATTTACTAAAAGTCTAGTAGTTTTATGGTCACCATTACTGACAGCAACTTTTCCTTTCAAATTTATTTAATTATTGGAACTGAAACTCCGTAATGATTGCATGGGTTTCACCCCCACAACCCAAAGATGCACAGGGTAGGTGGATTGGCCTTGCTAAATTGTCCCTCAATTTTTTTTTAAACTCCCTAATTACCATGGTTGGAACTGAACTCATGTCCAGTCTTCAGGATTGCTAGTCCACTAAGATAGTCACAATGCTGCCATAGCCTGTTATATTGATTGCCTATAATTTTATGGGACAAAAATCAAGATTATATTCATCTTAAAAGCATATTCTGATATAAAGCAATCTATATTTTGACAGTTCCATGATAAAAGAGCTGTCAGATAAAATAAGAGGCTGCATATATTGCAATTGTTGAAAACCTGTGTTGGA
The DNA here is from genome assembly GCF_047496885.1 of Scyliorhinus torazame. NCBI lineage: Eukaryota > Metazoa > Chordata > Chondrichthyes > Carcharhiniformes > Scyliorhinidae > Scyliorhinus > Scyliorhinus torazame. The sequence continues at coordinate 84,716,215 of NC_092725.1, read as the reverse complement.
AATAATGCAATTATTTTACTGCATTGGATCAATGCCAGACTCAGATGTATTATCCTACAAAATAAGCACATTTCAAAGAATTTATAGGTTATTTGAGAATATTTAAAAGAATATTTTTCAAGGTTAATCATTGTAGTTTGAACCATTCAACATCCTACTGAAGAAATAAAGCTATAATTGTTCTGCGCATCAGAGTGAAACAGTTCCTGTAAACAGGAAAATAGAGAATAAACTCTTTGAATATGGATCACTTCACCAATGAAACCAAAGTCAAATAGCGTTAAGTCACAACCATTAAGGTCAGATTCGAGTATAACAAAATCTGCAAGACAAACACCAGCTGTATCTTTATGACAATACAACTATTTTTGGAACCACTCAATGAATGAAACTAAATGGCACCAGGTATTTTCCTCTCCAAAGTTATAGTTTCTAAATAAAGCTTAGAAATATCACCATTTCTCATAATTATTGAGTTTTCATTGTAAATAACCTATTTGTAAAACATTTTGTCCGAACTGAGAATCACATTCTTGCTCACCCCCCCCCCCCCCCCCCCCACCCCCTCCACTCCACCCCAAGATCTCGCCAATATCCCCCACAAGAGTTCTCACCAGTCTCTCTCTCCTCCTCCCCCACCTCCCCTCCCCCAAGGGTTCTCACCAATTTTAGCACTTTTCCTACAGGAAGCAGTTTGCATCAAATGCTGGAAGTCAAGAGACATGGTAGGGGGACTTCTTCCGCCATGCACAGTAACACTCAACATTCTGCTCAGGACATCCTCGTAGCGTGACAAACATCAAAATGCACTACGTGGACAGATGAGAATCTAATATCCACATTCAGCCTTGTTATTCACTGTATCAATACGTCACCTAATCTTAGTTTAGTATGCTTGGTTAGTGACTTTTAAATGACTTATGCCACTGCCCAATGCATCTACAGTCTTAATTTTGAGCCCTAGTATATGCATGCCACCTTAGAACTGCAGGTAATAGCAGGCCCTTTTGTAGGCAAAGGAAATACATGCAAAACACCATAGTTCCCCCTCCATGTCACACATTATTAAATTGAACATATAACGTTGTTCCAACACCATGCTGAGACAAAATCCTGGAACTCCCTACCTAACTAAATTAAGGGAGTCCACTCACTGCCACATAGACTGCAACAGTTCATGAAAGCTTCCCATTCCCCTCAAGAACAAGGAAGGATAGTCAGTAAATGCCGACTTGCCAGCGACACAAACCGAGGATGAATAAAAAGGTTGCCTTGTCCATACAAACAACCTCTCTCTAAATGTCGGAAAGACCAAGGAACTGATCATCGACTTCAAGCGTAGCAAGACACACACTCCCGTCTGCATCAATGGTTCCGAAGCGGAGATGGTCGATAGCTTTAAGTTCCTGGGGGTCACCAGCACCAACAGTCTGTCCTGGTCGACTCACAATGATGCAACAGTCAAGAAAGCAATGTCTCTACTGCCTACGGATGCTAAAGGAATTCGGCATGTCTGCATCGACTCTCACAAACTGCTATAGATGTGCCATAGAGAGCATCCTGTCCAGCTGCATCAAAGCTTGGTATGGCAACTGCTCGGTCCAAGATCGCAAGAAACTGCAGAGTGTGGTGAACTCAGCCCAATGCATCACACAAGCTTGCCACCCTCACATTGATTCTGTCTTCACCTCCCACAGCCTCAGGAAGGCAGACAGCATTATCAGAGACCCTTCCCACCCAGACATTGCCTTCTTCCAGACCCTTCCATCAGGCAGAAGGTACAGAAGCCTGAAGAACTATACATCCAGACATAGGAACAGTTTCTTCCACACAGCTACAAGACTCCTCAAAGACTCCCCCCTCGGACTGATCTGTTCTCTGTAAGAACACGATTCACGACACCCTATGCTGCTCTTGCTCGTGTATTTGCTTTGTTTGGCCGCTTGTTTCTCACTGAAACCAATCACCGTTTGTCGATGTACCATCTGTCAATGTACTCTGTTGATTATTCTTTTTGTCTACTATGTACGTACTGTGTATGTTCCCTCGGCCACAAAAAAATACTTTTCACCGTACTTCGGTTCATGTGACAATAAATCAAATATACAATTTCTGCATTTTTAGCTTGATCGAATGTTCAACATTGTGGGAGATTCATGGTTAAATGCAAAAATTATATAAGTATCAACCACTAAAAAAAATAAAATTAAAGAATCACAGGACTGGTGAACAAAGCAGGGTTGAACCAACTCTGATTTTACGACTGACTAGCTGCTAAATAACAAGCTGGCCTTAGAAATGCAACACATGTTCTGTGCCTCTTGAAGGAGCTGATCAATTGCCAAGCGTAAACCAACTAGTACAGTAAACAGCTTAACTTCCTTCACTAGAGGTTCAACACTGGCTTTAAAATACGCAAATTAAAATTGATGGGGGAAAACAGCAAGCCTTGCAATTATATAGCATTTTTCACAACGCAAGGGCACCCCAAAAAGGGAGGGGAAAATGCTGAATGGAACTAGAAAAAAAATTCACAACTGCTCAAAAATGTAGCTATGATCTCGACAACCATCCTAATATGTGGCAATTTTGCCATATTTATAATGGCCTGGATTTTGTCAGTGGTAAAACAATGGCATTCACAGTTGACTTTGAAGAAAGCTACCCAAATCTAGCAATCTTTGGGATGTGAATTTGCAGAAAGATCAGCATACAGAAGACACACATTTACGGTAATTGTCAAGAGAACCAAATAGAACGAGCAAAAGAGCGGAAGAAAACATTACTTATGCAGCAAGTGTCTACCATACTATTCTAAGTTACATACGTTACAACATTCATTTGAACCAGAAGCCAAGTCAAAGAGATGAGATACCCCACAACAGTGATGTCATCAAAGTAAGCAGCCAATCACACTGAAGAATTCTCTGACAGCAAACCAGGAAGCAAAATACACTATTCAAAAATTGGAAGGTGGCACAGTGGTGAACACTGCTGCCTCACGGCACCAAGGACCCGGGTTCGATCCCGGCCCCAGGTCACTATCCATGTAGAGTTTGCACATTCTCCCTGTATCTGCATGGGTCTCACACCCCTACTATCCAAAGATGTGCAGGGTGGGTGGATTGGCCACACTAAATTGCACCTCGATTGGGGAAAAAAGAATTGGGTACTCTAAATTATATTACAAAAACATCAGGGCCAGAGTAGTAGTTATGACAATGTAAATTTTTAAACCTAGTTGCACATCATTAACAAGGTGCAACTTTTGAGGGATTTCATACCAATATTACAGTGTAAAAAGGGGAAGTTCTCATCAGGATCAGTGATTTCTACTTGATTTCCACATGCAGAAATTTCAACATTGTCTCTCTGGAGGAGCACCGAATCAATGACTGCAACTTCTGTATTTCAAATTTTCATTGCACACATGCAGCCTCCAAAAGTTGTAGTTTCAGAAAAGCAATGACTGTGAACACAGAGTTCTGCCATCATTACAACCAAAACATCCAGGCTAAAGGATTTATTAATTTAAACAGAACTACTTGCTCAAACAATGGAGATGAAAGAAAATTTTAATTTGGGATAATCAGCAACTCAAATGATACTCTAAGCCCACAAAACGAATATGCAAGTAGTTTGTGGCCATGACCTCAATCCTAAAACCAGATTACAGCCTTCTTATGCCTAGACAGTTTTCATTTATATTTACATTTGTTTCAGGTACATTCAATTTTCTGACATTGTTGCAAGCAACTGCACCATTTAGACTCGGTAGGCCAGCTAGGTTTATGTACATAGGTATAAATTTGTCAATGAGTCTACACAAAACTACTTAACTCCTTAAAATTTGTACATAAACAGAGAAAATTAGGTAGGATTTTAGTCATCTCAGGAGTTACAGATTTCATTTTTTTTCTCTTTATTCTTTTCATCAGGTCAGGGCGCCACTGTCTAGGCCAGCATTTGTTGCCTATTCCCAAAATGAGCGGCTCACTAGACCATTCCAGAAAGCAGCAAGGGTCATCCGCATCGCTGTGGGTCTGGAATCACACGTAGACCAGACAAGGTAAGGATGGCACATTTCCTTCTCTAAAAGAGAGTAACAAACCACGTAGGTTTTGGCGGCTTCTTGTAAGGGCACCAGTCTGGGGGCGTTGGTAACTGCGCCTCTGCTGCTCCCACCGGCACGCTACTCCACCAGCCCCTTGGTGGTGGCGGCCCTGAGAGTTTGGGGCCAGTGGAGGCAGCATGTGGGAGCATCGATCTGGGCCCCAATGTGTGATAATCACCAGTTTGCTCCAGGGAGTATGGATGGGGGGGTTCCGGTTATGGCGGAGAGCGGGGATTGAGAGGATGGGAGATGTGTTCATAGAGGGAAGCTTTCCCAATATGAGGGCGTTGGAGGAAATGTTTGGGCTGGCGAGGGGAAACAAATTCAGGTATCTGCAGGTGCGAGACTACCTTCGTAAACAGGTGTCAACCTTCCCGCTCCTACCGCTGAGGGGGATTCAGGACAGGATCATTTCCAGAGGGTGGGTGGGGGAGGGGAGCCTCTCGGACATCTATAAGCTTATGGGGTCGAAGGAGACGCAGACCGAGGAGCTGAAGCGCAAGTGGGAGGAGGAGCTGGGAGGATGGTTTATGGGCGGGCGCGTTGAGTAGAGTCAGCCCGTACGCAACATGTGCCAGGCTCAGCTTGATACAATTTAAGGTTGTTCACCGGGCTCACATGACAGTGGCCCGGATGAGCAGATTCTTTGGGGTGGAGGACAGGTGCACAAAATGCGCGGGAGGACCAGCAAACCATGTCCACATGTTTTGGGCATGTCCAAAGCTTAGGGGATTTTGGCAGGGATTTGTAGACGTCATGTCCAGGGTTTTAAAAACAAGGGTGGCGCTGAGTCCGGAGGTGGCGATTTTCAGGGTGTCGGAAGATCCGGGAATCCAGGAGGAGAGAGGCAGATGTTCTGGCCTTTGCTTCCCTGGTAGCCCGGAGCCGGATACTATTGGCATGGAGGGACTCAAAGCCCCCGAAGTCAGAGACCTGGCTATCGGACATGGCTAGCTTTCTCTGTTTGGAGAAAATCAAGTTCGCCTTGAGAGGGTCACTGTTAGGGTTCACCTGGAGGTGGCAATCGTCCGTCGACTTCTTTGCAGAAAATTAATCGTCAGCAGACCCGGGGGGGGGGGGGGGTTTAGGTTACAGTAGGGGGTAATAAGGGTGGGACCTGTACGAAAGGTAAACGGCTTTTGCGCTATTTTTATGGTTTCATGTATATTGTTTATTTTGTTGTTGTTGCTGTACCAAAAATACCTCAATAAAATGTTTATTTTAAAAAAACACATAGGTTTTTGCAACAATTGGTAATAGTGTCATGGTTCATGGAGGAGGGGTTCTGGTGTGAGGTGCTCCGGAGAGTGAACGCCTCCACCTCATGCGCAAGGTTGGGGCTGATACAGCTGAAGGTGACATATAGAGCACATCTCAAGGGCGAGGATGAGCCAGCTCTTTGAGGGGGTAGAAGACGTGTGTGAACGTTGCGGGGGACCCCTGCAAATCACGTTCCTATGTTTTGGTTCTATCCAAAGCTGGAGGATTACTGGAAGGATTTTTTAGGGTAATCTCTAAAGTGGTGCACGTGAAACTGGACCCAGGCCTTCGGGAGGCCATATTCGGGGTGTCGGACCGGCCGGGGTTGGAAACGGGTGTTGTAGCCTTCGCCTCGTTGATCGCCCGAAGCAGATCCTGCTGGGGTGGAGAGCAACCTCTCCACCCTGTGCTCTGGCGTGGCGGAGGGACCAGTTGGAATTCTTGACTCTTAAGAAGGTTAAGTTTGAACTGAGGGGAAGGTTGGAGTGGTTCTACAAGTCATGGGTGTTATTCATTAAGCATTTTCAAGAATTGGATAACATTGAACATAAGATGGGGGGGGGGGGGGGGGGAGACTGTATGTGTTAATGGTGAGAGGATGGGATTGTTGTTGTTGAAATGGGGATTGACATTATATTCGTCACTGCTTATTGTTTATTGTTGGTGGGTGTAAATCTGGGAGAAAATGTGAAAAAGGGGAATAAAAAAAATATATTTTTTAAAACAGTGTCATGGTTACCATCACCGAGATTAGTTGTACACTGCAGATTTATTAACTGAATTTAAATGCCACCAGCTGCTGTAATGAGATTCAATGCTGTGGTCTACAAGTTCAGAGACATTGCCACTCTGCCACCACTTCCCACCTGATGTAATGCGATCCTCGTGGAACACACCTTGTTACAGCCATCAAAATACTTAAGTTCCCAAGGAGATCTAGTTTAGAAATGAAGGTGGAACACTGACGCAATCTTTAATGTTAGTTAACCTGATTATTATTCAACAATAAATACGCCCATGCATGGAAATTATCGACAGAGGCACATTTGGACGAAGATGATTCTGATCAAATACACTTTTGAAATAAAAGCCCACCCTTTGTAAAAATCAATAAACAGAATCTACACACCCTCTCACAGAATCAAATGCATTAGCCGCTGTGTGAGGGAGAAAAAGACTCAACGTCCCACCTGGAGTTCAGCTTCAACAAGATAAGGGAATGATTAAAGAGCCAATTAACCTTGTTGGCGTTTTGAAATAGCACTGCATCGCTGGTTTATGACATCCAGAAACACTTTCCACCAAAGACCTTGAAAGTGGACATGAAAACCTTGTGTGATAGTTTTTTTTTTAAAACCTGCAATCATAAGACCTGCAACAGGGGCGGAGAACCTCAGTTCATGTTGTACAAACACAATTCCGTGACCTGATCGCAAGCGGATCTGTGACCTTGGAATAAATGGGAAGGTTTCGCTGCTTTATTTTTGGACACCCTACAACGGCGCGGGCAAGAGGGCTGTTCGCAGGTTGGAACCGGACATGAAAGTCGCTTGTAACAAGAAGGCGAAGCCAAAGCCAGAACACATACCAACACAATTGCGTCACCTGATGCAAGCAGAAAACTCCCAGAACAAACTCTCACCTTTGAACTTTTTCTCGGGTTGGGTGGGACGGCAATTTTCAATAGCAATGTAAAACTGTCACTTACTGTCGCCCAGCCCGATCACCTGCTCCAACAATTCCCCCGGCAGTGCCTGGTAGTTATCGAGGCCTTTCCCCTCCCTCCCTCCCACGCTCTACAAAAAGCTCTTTTACAAACCGCACGGCAGCTCGAAGCCCACCCCGCCAGTTATTGAAATCTCCCCATCCTCACCCGTTGAAAGGCTGCTTTGTACGTTGCTGGTCTCGTTCTGCACTCACTGACTGACTGACTGACAGGCTCCGCCACCGCCTCCCGATCGCTTTCCCTTCTCTCTGGCAGCAACTCCCCGCGTGCGCGCCGCCACCCGGCGTGCGCGCCGCCACCCGGCTTCTCCGCCTCCCGGCGTGCGCGCGGCCACCCGGCTTCTCCGCCTCCCGGCGTGCGCTCCGGCACCGTGGAACCCGCTCCAGAGCGCGCGCGCTCCATTGGCTCTGGGCCGGCTGGGATGGGATCTCGGTCGCTGCTGACATTTCAGTCGCTCCGACTACAAATCACATGCAACTGAGTGCAATGGGGATGCGGGAACACAGAAACCTGTGTGTGTACGCAAATATTTGCAGATGGCAGGACGAGCTGCACATGTTCCTTGAATTCATAATCCGAGGCATAAAAGTACAAAAGCACGGATGTCATGCTAAACCACTTGTGCCCCCCGCCATCCCCCTCTTTTTTTGCTGGAGAATTGCATCCAATCCTGGGCACCAGACTTCAGGAAGGTTTTTAGAGGAGATTTACTAAAATGGTATCACTTACATACTGGGGTTAAGTCAAGTACACGCAGTGATTTATAGCTTTGTTCTTTCACGGGATGTGGGTGTTGCTGGCTATATATTTTTTTCCCATCCTTAAAGGTTTCAAAGCAGCGGTTAGCACTGCTACCTTACAGTGCCAAGGACCCGGGTTCAATCCCGGCTCTGGGTCACTGTCCGTGTGGAGTTAGCACATTTTCCCCGTGTCTGCGTGGGTTTCATCCCCACAACCCATCATCCCCACAACCCAAAGATGTGCAGGCTATGCGGATTGGCCACGCTAAATTGCCCCTTAATTGGAAAAAATAATTGGATACTCTAAATTTATTTTTTTTAAACAAAAACAAAGTTTCAAAGCCAATGCGCAGAGGGCAAACCCTTAATCCATCTCATTTTGGTTGCTCCAAAAAACAATTCAAATTCAATCCAATTCATGGTCTCCATGAGAAAGACATACAAGTTCCAAGCAGACAAGAAAAAGCCTTTGGTAGAGCAGCACAGTGACGCAGTGGGTTAGCCCTGATGCCTCACGGCGCCGAGGTCCCAGGCTCTGGGTCACTGTCCGTGTGGAGTTTGCACATTCTCCCCGTGTTTGCGTGGGTTTCGCCCCCATAACCCAAAGATGTGCAAGGTAGGTGGATTGAACACGCTAAATTGCCCCTTAATTGGGAAAAAAAAATGAATTGGGTACTCTAAATTTATTTTAAAAAAGAAAAGAAAAAGCCTTTGGGCTTAATCTGACGCTTGATCAGCCAGGTGTTGCTGGCTATAATGCTTAATCTACACATTTTGCTTTTTTGCCCATTACCACCCCTGAGAATTAAGTTGTTGAAATGAATGCAAAACTTTACTGATGCATTTATGGAATTCCCTAGACAACTATATGATTTGCTAATGCAGGGTTTCTCTGCATTTTGTTCAAAATTACTTCAACAACAATTGCAAATGCCAGGAATGAACGAAGTACAGTAAAGAAAATGTACTAGAAATTAAAAGGGAAAAGCTTCAGAATTCTGCAGCAACCTCATGACCAGGAAGGAAGCTGGCTTCCGGAAGTTTTGTGGCTGGTAGCAGAAGAACAGTTGTAGTGAAACCATTGGGAAGGATAATAAATAATCAAATATGATAGTTGCTAATCCGCAATCAGGAAAAAATAATAACCAACCTGCCTCAATGATCAACAAGATACACGTCACTCCCTCAGCCAGAGAGCAAGAATTCCAACACTCCACCCAACGCTGTTGAAGAGCTGGAGAATATTCTTGGTCCAGTAGTCTGTATGAATAAGAGAACAGAAACAAAATGTGCAGCAAGGTAGATCACTTCACTGTCCTCCAAACAGAAGCTGGATAAGAAACAATCCTGTCCCACTACCATGAGAAAGAATAGAGAAGATTCATGCCTATCCTCCATCTTGTCTCACAAAATTCTGGCTGGAACAGCAAGATCACTTCCCCACACTCTAGGGTCACCTACTCTAGTTGGGTGACACCTGTATACATGTCATCCTACTGCACCTGATCGTGTGACATCCGCAAATATTATTGTGACTCTCTCTCTATCTAATTAGTACAAAGAACAATGTATTTCATGTTTGAGGTACTTCTCACAAGGCACACCAGCTTAAATTCTCAGCCCCAGTATTTTTAAACCACTCTCTTGGCTTGAATTTAAGAAAGGAGCATTTTCAAAAAATCATAGAAATGAGAGCAAGAAGGAAGCCATTCAGCTCCCAATGCCTTCACTGGTGACGTGGCTCTCTTCAACTCCCAAATCTCAGTTAATAAAAGAAACATACTGTGGATGCTGAACTCTTTAGAATAATATAATAATCTTTATTGCCACAAGTAGACTTGCATTAACACTGCAATGAAGTTACTGTATTAGAACATAGAACATAGAACAATACAGCGCAGTACAGGCCCTTCGGCCCACGATGTTGCACCGAAACAAAAGCCATCTAACCTACACTATGCCATTATCATCCATATGTTTATCCAATAAACTTTTAAATGCCCTCAATGTTGGCGAGTTCACTACTGTAGCAGGTAGGGCATTCCACGGCCTCACTACTCTTTGCGTAAAGAACCTACCTCTGACCTCTGTCCTATATCTATTACCCCTCAGTTTAAAGTTATGTCCTCTCGTGCCAGCCATATCCATCCGCGGGAGAAGGCTCTCACTGTCCACCCTATCCAACCCCCTGATCATTTTGTATGCCTCTATTAAGTCTCCTCTTAACCTTCTTCTCTCCAACGAAAACAACCTCAAGTCCATCAGCCTTTCCTCATAAGATTTTCCCTCCATACCAGGCAACATCCTGGTAAATCTCCTCTGCACCCGCTCCAAAGCCTCCACGTCCTTCCTATAATGCGGTGACCAGAACTGTACGCAATACTCCAAATGCGGCCATACCAGAGTTCTGTACAGCTGCAACATGACCTCCCGACTCCGGAACTCAATCCCTCTACCAATAAAGGCCAACACTCCATAGGCCTTCTTCACAACCCTATCAACCTGGGTGGCAACTTTCAGGGATCTATGTACATGGACACCTAGATCCCTCTGCCCATCCACACTTACAAGAACTTTACCATTAGCCAAATATTCCGCATTCCTGTTATTCCTTCCAAAGTGAAACACCTCACACTTCTCTACATTAAACTCCATTTGCCACCTCTCAGCCCAGCTCTGCAGCTTATCTATATCCCTCTGTAACCTGCCACATCCTTCCACACTATCGACAACACCACCGACTTTAGTATCATCTGCAAATTTACTCACCCACCCTTCTGCGCCTTCCTCTAGGTCATTGATAAAAATGACAAACAGCAACGGCCCCAGAACAGATTCTTGTGGTACTCCACTCGTGACTGTACTCCATTCTGAACATTTCCCATCAACCACCACCCTCTGTCTTCTTTCAGCTAGCCAATTTCTGATCCACATCTCTAAATCACCCTCAATCCCCAGCCTCCGTATTTTCTGCAATAGCCTACCGTGGGGAACCTTATCAAACGCTTTGCTGAAATCCATATACACCACATCAACTGCTCTACCCTCGTCTACCTGTTCAGTCACCTTCTCAAAGAACTCAATAAGGTTTGTGAGGCATGACCTACCCTTCACAAAGCCATGCTGACTATCCCTGATCATATTATTCCTATCTAGACGATTATAAATCTTGTCTCTTATAATCCCCTCCAAGACTTTACCCACTACAGACGTGAGGCTCACCGGTCTATAGTTGCCGGGGTTGTCTCTGCTCCCCTTTTTGAACAAAGGGACCACATTTGCTGTCCTCCAGTCCTCTGGCACTATTCCTGTAGCCAATGATGACATAAAAATCAAAGCCAAAGGTCCAGCAATCTCTTCCCTGGCCTCCCAGAGAATCCTAGGATAAATCCCATCAGGTCCCGGGGACTTATCTATTTTCAGCCTGTCCAGAATTGCCAACACATCTTCCCTACGTACCTCAATGCCATCTATTCTATTAGCCTGGGGCTCAGCATTCTCCTCCACAACATTATCTTTTTCCTGAGTGAATACTGACGAAAAATATTCATTTAGTATCTCGCCTATCTCTTCAGACTCCACACACAATTTCCCATCCCTGTCCTTGACTGGTCCTACTCTTTCCCTAGTCATTCGCTTATTCCTGACATACCTATAGAAAGCTTTTGGGTTTTCCTTGATCCTTCCTGCCAAATACTTCTCATGTCCCCTCCTTGCTCGTCTTAGCTCTCTCTTTAGATCCTTCCTCGCTACCTTGTAACTATCCATCGCCCCAACCAAAACTTCACACTTCATCTTCACATAGGCCTCCTTCTTCCTCTTAACAAGTGATTCCACTTCCTTGGTAAACCACGGTTCCCTCGCTCGACGCCTTCCTCCCTGTCTGACCGGTACATACTTATCAAGAACACGCAGTAGCTGATCCTTGAACAAGCCCCACTTATCCAGTGTGCCCAACACTTGCAGCCTACTTCTCCACCTTATCCCCCCCAAGTCACGTCTAATGGCATCATAGTTGCCCTTCCCCCAGCTATAACTCTTGCCCTGCGGTGTATACTTATCCCTTTCCATCATTAACGTAAACGTCACCGAATTGTGGTCACTGTCCCCAAAGTGCTCTCCTACCTCCAAATCTAACACCTGGCCTGGTTCATTACCCAAAACCAAATCCAACGTGGCCTCGCCTCTTGTTGGCCTGTCAACATATTGTTTCAGGAAACCCTCCTGCACACACTGTACAAAAAACGATCCATCTATTGTACGCGAACTATATCTTTTCCAGTCAATATTTGGAAAGTTAAAGTCTCCCATAATAACTACCCTGTTACTTTCGCTCATATCCAGAATCATCTTCGCCATCCTTTCCTCTACATCTCTAGAACTATTAGGAGGCCTATAAAAAACTCCCAACAGGGTGACCTCTCCTTTCCTGTTTCTAACTTCAGCCCATACTACCTCGGAAGAAGAGTCCCCATCTAGCATCCTCTCCGCCACCGTAATACTGCTCTTGACTAGCAGCGCCACACCTCCCCCTCTTTTGCCTCCTTCTCTGAGCTTACTAAAACACCTAAACCCCGGAACCTGCAACATCTATTCCTGTCCCTGCTCTATCCATGTCTCCGAAATGGCCACAACATCGAAGTCCCAGGTACCAACCCATGCTGCCAGTTCCCCTACCTTGTTTCGTATGCTCCTGGCATTGAAGTAGACACACTTCAAACCACCTACCTGAACACTGGCCCCCTCCTGCGACGTCAAATCTGTGCTCCTGACCTCTATACTCTCATTCTCCCTTACCCTAAAACTACAATCCAGGTTCCCATGCCCCTGCTGCATTAGTTTAAACCCCCCCCCCAAAGAGCACTAACAAATCTCCCCCCCAGGATATTTGTGCCCCTCAGGTTCAGATGTAGACCATCCTGTCTGTAGAGGTCCCACCTTCCCCAGAAAGAGCCCCGGTTATCCAGAAATCTGAATCCCTCCCGCCTGCACCATCCCTGTAGCCACGTGTTTAAATGCTCTCTCTCCCTATTCCTCATCTCACTATCACGTGGCACGGGCAACAACCCAGAGATAACAACTCTGTTTGTTCTAGTTCTGAGCTTCCATCCTAGCTCCCTGAAAGCCTGCCTGACATCCTTGTCCCCTTTCCTACCTATGTCGTTAGTGCCAATGTGGACCACGACTTGGGGCTGCTCCCCCTCCCCCCTAAGGACCCGGAAAACACGATCCGAGACATCACGTACCCTTGCACCTGGGAGGCAACATACCAAACGTGAGTCTCTCACGCTCCCACAAAATCTCCTATCTGTGCCCCTGACTATAGAGTCCCCAATTACTAATGCTCTGCTCCTCTCCCCCCTTCCCTGCTGAGCAACAGGGACAGACTCCGTGCCAGAGGCCCGTACCCCATGGCCTACCCCTGGTAAGTCCCCCCCCACAAGTATCCAAAGCGGTATACTTGTTTCTCAGGGGAACGACCGCAGGGGATCCCTGCACTGACTGCTTTTTCCCAGTCCCTCTTACAGTTACCCACCTATCTCCAATCTTTGGTGTAACTAATTCCCTGAAGCTGCTATCTATGACCCCTTCTGCCTCCCGAATGATCCGAAGTTCTTCCAACTCCAGCTCCAGTTCCCTAACTCGGTCTTGGAGGAGCTGGAGATGGCAGCACTTCCTGCATGTAAAATCAGCAGGGACACTAACTGCATCCCTCACCTCAAACATCCTGCAGGAGGAACATTGCACTCCCTTCCCTGCCATTCCTCTTACTTTCTACCAAGATCTGGCTAACAACTAAATTAAATTTTTATAAAAAATAATAATAATATAATAAAATATGGTACTTACCTCAGACTAATGGGTTTTATTATTAGGTTAGAGGAGGAGGGCGGGTGGGAGACACTACAAGTGTAGTGTCTCGGGTTTCCTCTCCACCAGAATTTATTGGTGAGGGTCTTCCCAGACGTCCGCGGGTCTACTTCCTGTTCCCGCCTAAAAAACTAATTTAAAAAAAAAGAAAAATTCTCAGCTCCTGCTGAAATTGACTAACCAGCCAGCTCCACTCCCGCCGAAATCGACTGGCCTGCCCCTGCAAAGACAAGTGCTTTTAAAGGTTGACTCACCTCCCAGCAGCCACCTCCGCAATGCTCCCGCTGAAACTGACTCACCAGCTGATTCTCACGCCGAAATTGAAAAGCCCCTAGTCGCCACACTACGGCACCTGTTCGGGTACACAGAGAGAGAATTCAGAATGTCCAATTCACCGAATAGCACGTCTTTTTGAAACAAAAACAGAAAATGCTGGAAAACCTCAGCAGCTCTAGCAGCATCTACGGATACATACATTGTTTTCTCTCTCCACAGATGTGCCAGGCCTGCTGGGTTTTTCCAGCATTTTCTGTTTATGTCCCATATCCCAGTTTCTCTCTTTCCAGATTCATGAGCTCCCATCTCTCTCTCTCTCTCTCTCTCTCTATGACTCTTGATTTTTCCCAGCATACTAGATCTCAGGATAGACTCCCAGATATCCGGTCCGTGACTACTTTAAATGACAATGCTCCAAGATTGGCTCCCCGACCCGCCAAATTCACCGGAAGCACCTCACTCTTTCCGACATTCAGCTTATAGCCCGGGAAGGCCTCAAATCTCTCTAGTATGTCCATAATTCCCCCCATATTCTCCAATGAGTCAGACACAAACTGCAGCAAGTCATCTGCGTACAGTGACACCCAGTGTTCCCTACTGCTCCTCACAATCCTCTGCCACTCTACTGACCACCTAAGGGCCATCGCCAAGGGCTGTTTCGCTAGTACGAACAACAGCGGCCACAACGAGCACCCCTGCCTCATTCCCCTATGCAACTCAAAGCTCTGTGAACTCATCTCATTTATCCGTACACTCACCACCGGGGCCATATACAACAGAGGCACCCACACCACAAACTTTGGGCCAAACCCAAACCTTTCCAGAATCTCAAACTGGTACCTCTGGTACCTCCACTCCACCCGGTTGAAAACCTTCTCCGCGATCATAGAGACCACCACCTCTGGCACCTGTCCCTTCAACGGGTTCATGATCATGTTTAATAACCGCCTGATGTTATTGGAAAGCTGCCTACCCTTTATGAAACCCGTTTGGCCCTCTGCAACTACCCCCGGAACGCATCCTCCCATCTTCCCCGCCACTAACTTGACCAATACTTTCACATCCGCTTTGAGTAGTGAAATGGGCCTGTATGACCCAGAGGTCCTTCCCCTTCTTCAGGATTAACGTAATCGACGCTTGGGTCAGTGCCTCTGGTATCTCCCCCTTCTCCAGCGCCTCGCTAAACCCCCATCAAATGTGGTGTCAACTCCGTCACAAATTCCTTATAGAACTCTGCCGGGTAGCCATCCGGTGTCGTGGCCTTCCCTGACTTCATCCCTTTTATGCTATCCATCACCTCTCTCAGCCCTAGTGCCTGCCTCCTTTCCTCATCCAGTCTTAGGAATTCCAGCTCATCCAAAAACTGCCCCAAATCCCCTTTCTCACCACCCAGCCCGGCCCTATATAACTCCCTGAATGCCTCATTAATCTTCCCCAGCTCCGACACTACTTCCCCTTTCCCTGTCCTTACCCTCAGAATTTCCCTGGACGCGGCCTGCCTCCGTCGCTGATGGGATAGCTATAAGGCTCACCTTCTCTCCATACTCATATTGCACCCCGCAGACCCTTTGTAGTTGCCCCATGCCTTCCCTGTCATCAACCAATCAAACTGCCCCTGTAACCTCTTTCTCACCACCACTAGAGGGCATCCAAATATTTTCTGTCCACTGTCCAACTCATCTATCTTGCCCAAGAATCGTACATATTCCTCCCTCCTCCTCCTGTCTCTGTGCATCTTGAATGAGATAACCTCCCCCTGAACCACCGCCTCCCAATATGTGGCCACCGATACCTCTCCCTTTTGATTCAACTCCACAGAGTCTCTGATCACCCATCGCACCTTCTCACAGAACCCCTTGTCCGTCAAAAGCCCCGAATCCAACCTCTATCCCAAACTCTGCTCCTGCCTCAAGCTAAGTCTCCAACCAGTGTGGCACATGGTCTGAGATCATGATTCCCACATACTCCACCCCCACCAACACTGCTTGGCTCACTACAAAAAAGTACATTCTGGAGAGAGGAGTACTCCCTCTCCCCCGGGTTCCTAAACCTTCACAGGTCCACCATTCCCATCCTTTCCATAAACCCTCCCAGCTCCCAGGGGCTTTTCACAATAACTTCATTGAAGCCTACTTGTGACAATAAGCGATTATTATTATTATTAGCTCCTTTGCCATCCTCAACCTTGCCATTGACTTTGGGCTTGACCTATCCACCCTTGATTCCAGCACACAGTTAAAATCACAGCCCTCTCAGAACCTTAAATGTTTCAATGAGATCACAGGATCGCAGAAAATTACAGTGCAGAAGAGGCCCTTTAGCCTGACCTACTTCTCATTCTTCTAAAATCCAGAGTGTATAGGTCCTTTCGACTCAGTCTCTCTCTTCATCACTCTCACCGTAGAATCAGCTAATGGATCTTGGTTGCATCCTTTTTAAGGCAAGTATATCCTTCCTTTGGTACAGAGATCAAAACTTTGCATGGTGTCCCAGGTATCGTCTCACTAAAGCCTGTATAATTTCAGCAAAAGTTTCTCACTAATATTCCATCCCACTTGCACTAAAGGTTGCCATGTGCCTTCCTAATTGCTTGCCGTACCTGCACATTAAATTCTGTTTGTGTACTACGCAGAGTGGTTAGGATTTGGAATGCACTGCCTGGGAGTGTGGTTGGGGCAGATTCAATGTAGGCTTCAAAAGAGAAAGTATAACTATGTAAAGTGCTATGACCGGGTGAGGAAAGGTGCAAGGACTCCCAATCCCCCCCCTCCCCACCCCCCAACTCTTTGCTTGATTATAACAGATTTAAAAATATATATATTTAAAAGGATGAATGTGCCAAACCAGTGTATACTTAACTGTTTACATGCTGATTGTAAAGAACTCAAACAGATTTCTTGAGTTCAAACAAGGAGGGTTAGTTCTTATTGTGCTAAATGTCCACCCAGGTAAAGGTAGAAAAATATTAACACACACACGTTTGTTAGTGGACAGTTATGAGTCAACCACATTGCTGTAGGTCTAGAGTCACATGATGGGAGACCAGGTAAGGATGGCAGATTTCCTTCCCTGAAGGACATTAGTGAATCAAATGGGTTTTTACAACAATCAGTGATAGTTTCATGGCCACTGTTACTAAGACTCGCTTTCAAATTCGAAATGTATTAATTGAATTTAAAATTCCATAATGACCCCAGAGCATTAGCCTGCCCCCCTGGATTGTTAGTCCAGTGATATTACTGCTACACCACTACCTCCCCACAGGATTTCTTTGCTTGCTGTCCAAATTCTGATATAAGCTAACAGGGTTCAGTTTTGTTGAGAGGCAAGCAGCCTTTGGCTGTTGGGTGTCTTCTGCTTTCCTAATGTCACTTTTTCCAGACTGCTGCAAAGCAAGCAGGGTTTTTATAATAAGACATTTCAAAAATGTTGTTCCAATCACATGACCTCTCTCCATGATGACTGAGTATTCCATAGAAAGTGATCAATTAGCTCATATCTGGGCAGATGCAGGCTATTGTGTTATATTTTAATGTCAAAGCCATTACTTCTGAATGGTCCATTTTTCCACGTGATGAGCAGGAAGAAAATATCAGCATCCCCAGGGGAACCATTGACTCTGTAGACTTTGCATTTCCGTCCTGACAAAAATGGAATGCAAATTGTGGTAGTCATTTTAAATTTCAATCCACTCTTGAAGTCATTTGACATTAACAGGTGTGAAATTCCATGTCCCATATTCGGATTGTCGACTTCCAGAAGCTTGACCAACTTGCTGTTGCAACATGTCAGGTGAGCTCTGGCAGCCATCTTAAGTGTTGTTTCAACAGTTGAAACTGCCTTTTTTATGTCAGTCCAGCAGATTAAATTGAAATGTAATATTTGGCATTAACAGCTCCGTAACAGAAGAGAAAAATAAATCAAGGGCTATGGAGAAAAGAGGGGGAAGTGGGACGAGGTGAATTGCTCTTGCAGAGCCAACATGGACACAATATGCTGAATGGCCTCCTTCTGTGGTGTCAGCATTCAATGAATCTAAAATCCTTCTTAACACCAACATTAACAGTTCTCACCATTGAGGTCAGTACTAGTACTGGTTTCCTTCATTTTTATAATGACTTAGGCTTGCATGCGCAGGGCACAATTTCAAAGTTTGCAGATTTCACAAAACATGAAAGTATCATCAATTTTGAGGATAGTGATGGATTTCTAGAAGACATGATTATAGAATGGGCTGATGAAATCTAACAGAAGTGCAAAGTGATATCTTGATCAAAAGAATAAGGAAAGCCTATATAAATTATAGGATTCAATTCTAGAAAGGGTTGCAGGAAGAGGGAGACACAAGTATACATGTGCACAAATCATTATAGGTGTATGGGGAGGGTGAAAAAGAGCTTAAACAGTCATACAGGATCCTGAGCTTTATTAGTAGAGGCATCTTGTACAAAAGTATGGAAGCTACGATGAACCTTTGTAGAACATTGCATCAGCTTGAGCTGGAGTAATGTGTTCAATTCTGAGCACTGCACTTTAGAAAGGATGTGATATGTTAGTGAGGGTGCAGAAATGTTTTACAAGAATGGTTCCATTCTTAAAGAATACAAGGTTGAGAGGAGATTTGATAGAAGTGTTCAAAATCATGAGAGGGGTCTAGACAGAGTAGATAAGAGAGAAAACGTGCCCAGTGGTGGAATGGTTGAGAAGACAACTTTAAAGCGATTGGCATAAGAACCAAAAGCAACACGAGATAAAACCTTTTACACAATAAGTGATTAGGAATTGGAATGCACTGGCTGAGGGAGTGGTGGGGGAAGATTCAATCGTGGCTTTCAAATAGGAATTGGATAAGCACCAGGAGAGAAACAAATTGCAGGGATACCGATTAAGGGCCTCAAGTGAGCTGAATTGTTCTGGCAGAGAACTGACAAGGTCTTGATGGGCTGAATAGTCTCTTTCTGTACTGTAATAATTCTATTTGGAAAATATTTTATTTTTCTGTTTTTCCTATCAAGGATGATAACCTCATTATTTACCACAATCTATTCCATCTGCCATCTTATTTATTTATATCCCTTTGCGAGTCGTTGGGCAGAACCTTACCACCCAAATCCCTGACACAATGGCAGGACGATTTTTGGGTTTGAAACCATGCTCTGCACAGTGCAAACTAGTTGTCATTCCACCTCTGGACATGCTGACCAGATAGGGAAGGCAGAGAGGATGGTGCACCCATTCTGTCCCAGGATGAATTTCTAGTTAAAGGGATAATGGCATATGTCAGAAAGGTTCACGGCCCTTGGATTTTACAGGCTACAGCAACTGCAGAAATGGAGATCTCTCTTTTACCTGGAGGTCTGCTGTGGGATCTGAGGGGCAGAGTGAGCTGTGCCCTAGCAAGGCCAAGAGAATAACCTCCCCAACTAAGCAGGTATGGATGGAAGTGGCCAAAAAAGACAGCAGCATCCAGAACTTCAGCAGGGAATGTGAAATGAGTGACATTACACATTCAGGTTGCCAAACCTCATATTCTGACTTGCCTGGCATCCACTTGCATGATATACCTCAGGTCAACATACCTTGCAACTCCATTCATTTCTCTCTGTAGGCACCTCACATCCCCATAAGACCCTCCTAAATTCATACTCACTCTCGGCTTACTGCCCCTTACACCGCTACCACAGTAACCCTCCACAAATGGATGTACTTCCCTCCTCTGCACGCAAGCCATTATGAGCACTCATTTCTCCTTGCAGAAAAGCAGAGACCCAGGGGAGGACAGGATGGTGTGGTGGTCCTCCAGTGAGAGGCAGTTTTTCAGCTGCTTGCAATGCGTGGCTATCTATTCAACTGGAAAGATGATCATGGGGCTAATTCTCCGGCTGCATTCCACCTCAGTGCAAATCCCGTTAAGCCCAAAAAGGGAGTTGTGCCAGCCAGCTGCCAGTTTCCAATGCTCCCGACCCACTCGAGCTGGGGAGATCTGATTCACACCCTCACTGGGCATGAACCAGATTAGCATATTTAAATTGCAGGATCTGTTTTAAACTGGATTGCCCAAGCTCCTGCAACTTACTCAGTCGTCGGCGCAATGTGAAGCCAGTGCGAACACGCCGGTCTCCATAAATAGTTTTGCTGACATTGAGGGAGAGAATGTTATTACACCGCTTCACTCGGTTCTCTATCTCCCTCCTGTATTCTGACTTATTATTGTTCGAGATCCGACCCACTACGGTCGTGTCATCAGCAAACTTGTAGATGGAGTTGGAGCCAAATTTTGCCACGCAATCATGTGTATAGGGAGTATAGTAGGGGGCTAAGTATGCAGCCTTGCTGGTCCCCGGTATGGAATACTATCATGGAGCAGGTGTTGTTGTTTATCCTTACCTATTCATAGAATTTAGTGCAGAAGGAGGCCATTCGGCCCATCGAGTCTGCACTGGCTCTTGGAAAGAGCACCCTACCCAAGGTCAACACCTCCACCCTATCCCCATTACCCAGTAACCCCACCCAACACTAAGGGCAATTTTGGACACTAAGGGCAATTTATCATGGCCAATCCACCTAACCTGCACATCTTTGGACTGTGGGAGGAAAACGGAGCACCCGGAGGAAACCCACGCACACGGGGAGGATGTGCAGACTCCGCACAGACAGTGACCCAAGCCGGAATCGAACCTGGGACCCTGAAGCTGTGAAGCAATTGTGCTATCCACAATGCTACCGTGCTGCTATTGTGGTCTATGGGTCAGAAAGTCGAGGATCCAGTTGCAGAGGGAGGAGCCAAGTCCAAGTCCTAGGTTTTGGAGCTTTGATATGAGCTTGGCTGGAATTATGGTATTGAACGCGGAGCTGTAATCAATAATAGGAGTCTGACGTAGGAGGCCTTGTTGTCGAGATGCTCCAGGGGAGAGTGTAGAGCCAGGGAGATGGTGTCTGCTGTGGACCGATTGTAGCGGTATGTGAATTGCAGCGGATCTAGGCATTCTGGGAGTATGAAGTTAATGCGCCTCATGACCAACCTCTTGAAGCACTTCACTACGATCGATGTCAAAGCCACCAGATGAGTCGTTAAGGCACATTGCCTGGTTCTTCTTTGGCACCAGTATGATGGTGGTCTTCTTGAAGCAGGTGGGGACCTCAAACGGAGTAGGGAGGTTGAAGATGTCCATGAACACATCTGCCAGGTGGTCCAGGCAGGATTGGACTGCATGATCAGGGACCCTATCAGGACCCTTCGCCTTCCGAGAGTTCACTTTCAAGAAGGTCAATCTGACTTTGGAAGCTTTGACAGTGGGTACAGGTGTGTCCAGGGCTGCTGAGGGAGTGGACAGCGGTTTGATGGTTTCCTGCTCAAACTGAGCATAGAATTCATCGGGGAGGGGTGCACTGCTGCCAGAGATCCTGTTCGGCTTCACTTTGTAACCCGTTTTGTTGTTAAAGCCTCGCCACAAACAACAAGAGCATATATTAGTCTGCAACTCTAGCTTGGTCTGATAGTCTCTTGGCATCCCTGGTGATTTTGTAGAGGTCATACCCAGATTTCTTGTATTAGGTCAGGGTCACCTGACTTGAATGCCTCAGACCTGGCCTTCAGTAGGGAGTCAATCTCCCAATTAAGCCATGGCCTCCGTCCGGTTGGGGAACATACATACTACTTTCTTTCACATGCAGTCTTCTACATGTTTGCTGATAAAGTCTGTGATGATGGTGGCATACCCGTTTAGGTTGGTCGCTGAGTTCTTAAATATGGAAGTCCACTGACTCCAAGCAGTCAGGTAGGAGCTCTTCTGTTGCCTCAGAACAGCGTTGCACGACCTTCTTAACCGGATTCTCCCACTTAAGTGTCTGCTTATATGCTGGGAAAAGGAGCACTGTCTTATGGTCCAATTTCCATTGCCGTGACCCACCCTATCCCTAATCTCCATTCTTACAGAACTATGCATGTAATCTCAAATATCCTTGAATTTAGTCACTGCAGTATGCTGTCAGCTACCAAGGCCCAAAGCTCTGAATTACCCTCCCCAAATAGTAGAGTGTACATTTGATGTTTTTCATTTCACATTAAATCTGTCTGCTCAGCCAATATCTATAAGGTGTGCCATCCCTTTCCCAATAGCATTTGTTAAGTAAATGTCATCCGGTTTTGCAACTTCATGTTTTCTATCAAGTTAGCCAATTTTAAATTATACAGTGGCTCTGGTCTTCATTCAGTGTAATGACAGATTGGGAAACTTTATTAGGTGGTTGTGTTATAATGAAGAATTGCACTGTTAGAGGTGTTTGATTCCATGGCAATAAATTTAAGAACCTGAAAATGGGATACATATATTTTTTTTTTACAACTGCTAAAGTTTATATGGCTCACTGTGAGCTACAAAGAAATTTGAAAAGCAACAACCGGATTCCAATTTTTACTATGAAACTGCTATTATTCTGACAAAGTTACTGAAAAACCTGCTTTTATTGTATAAAACATTGGAGACAGTCTCTTCGCATTCTCAGATGTCAACAGTCAATATTTGTAGAAAAATTATTTTCCATTTGTAAGCCAAATTTCAATTTCTGATGGACTGCAATTGTTGAGAAGTCCACAAAGTAGCTAATTGCTCCAGAATTTAAACTGCAATCAAGGTCAAAATAAGCTATTTGGAACAGTTCTTCCACCCTGATGACTTCAAAAATTACTTCTTGGCATAAGTGATCTTCATGGCATGAGAGGGTGTGATTCGGAATCCTTGTAATGCGTCACGTGCAGCCCCAGCCTGGCCTTCGTTCTCAAATTCCACAAAAGCTATGTCATGTCGGCCAGGTACCAAACGCACTTCTTTGAAACCAGGGAACCTAAGGTTTTAAAAATAGAAGCAACCTGGTGTTAAAATAAGCAAAATGTTTCAAACAGCAAAAACACCTCTGATTTGTAGCATTTTTCCAAGTTAATTTGTTTAAATAACCTAATTTTAAGAAAAATAGTCATTGAGCAATTTCTGGACAGGTTTGGTCTTGTAAAGCTTGCTTTGAAACAACTCAAATTCAACAACTTGAAAATGCCACAGGAATCTGGTGACACTTGTTTATGTCTGTAATTCATCCAATCTGCTGAATTCCTGATCTCAGTTGTACTCATAAGGGGGAATGACAAACAAACAATGGACTTCCCAAAGGATGCTCAAGAATATAAAGAATGGCAGCACAGTGGCACAGTGGTTAACACAGCTGCCTCACGGCACCAAGGTCCTAGGTGCGATCCCGGCTCAGGATCACTGTCAGTGTGGAGTTTGCACATTCTCCCTGTGTTTGCATGGGTTTCGCCCCCACAACCCAAAATGTGCAGGGTAGGTGAATTGGCCACGCGGAATTGCCCCTTAATTAGAAAAATGAATTGGGTACTTAAAAAAAAAAAAGTTTAAAAAACTGACTCTGTCTAAGTGAGAGAGGCTGCTGCTCGACCACAGGTCAGCAAACTGCTGGGCAGACTTAGTTCCAACTCCACCCCTGCAAAAATTGCTTTTTATGTTACAACAATCTTGAAAGTTCATTCACTTCTTGGGATTGACCCAAAACATGTGCCAGAATCATCCAGAATTCACTTTAATGCTCAAGCATTCCAGTTCTTCTCAGGATAATATTTAGAGGAAATCCTTCCATTAGCCTTTTGGCTAAGTGACCCTCCAACTTTTATTGAATACCTCAAGACTGTGGATGCCTCTGCTTCTTTTTCTGTTTGCCGACAGATATCCAAACTACCGTTTCAAAGCTTCCAAGCTAACTTTGTCACAAGGCTCTGTGAGGACCCCTATGGAGTTCTTCCACTAGATGCAAATGAGAATACATTTTTCAGCTGCTTTTCCCCTCACAAAATCCAAACGGATTTAAGAGCCCCACCTGCATTCCATGCGGTGAACAATTAAATTAGTATTTTCTCTTCTTGAACAGGGCCTAACCAACTAACATCTTAAATGGGCTTCCTCAATTTGGTGAAATGCAGTCACCAATGCAAAGCTGCAATTGACAGTCTGTTCCCAAACTGAACTGCTTGCATCTATCAATAAACACACAGAAATTAAGCAAAGGTTCTTCTACTCTCAGTTCAGCTCTGACAATGCAGCACATTTTTGAATGGTCTCAAACAGAAAAACAAACAAATAATTTTACCTTCAACAGAAGAGTTTTATTCATATGGGCTACAGAATAATTAATATTGCTAATGGAGCTCACAAACCTTTGCCCAGACTCCCTGGATTCACAAAGACACCCCACGTTGACAAAGCTGCTCTCAGCTGCCTTTCATCAAGAAACTACACACAATTTAAATCCATTATTGTTGAAGTAAGGGAGACTCTGGTTCTAACACAAGCCTAATGCTAGGCTCTCAATTATTCAAGTACTCCCACTGTTAACTAAGACGTTATTGAATAAACACTGGTACAAGTGTATTATCCCAAGCATCTGCATGCAATCTGAAATAACACCATTTTACTTAATGTACAAAACAGATAATAATCAGTTAAAAAAAGAATGCAAGATATAAAGGGAGCATAATTTATTGAAGATAAATTTTATAAAAATGCTTACTTTAAAATTTTATTTGAAAATGTTTTTTCTACTGCCACTACAGGCAAAGTGTGTGGCTCCATTGCAAACAGGGACATACAAGTTCAAACCAGTTGGCTAAATGAAATTGCCCAAGCTTGGTAAACCACCCTACAGGTATGGAACTTGCATCTTCAACCTGCAGCATAGTTTTTCAACATTGGGGAGCTTCACAGCAGTCTCAGGTCGATATCATGTTGCAACGGAGTTGCTCCTAAATGCTCAATGTAATGGATATTGAAGTTATAATAAAAACCCTTTTTTAAAAAAAAAAGTGAAAAAAAACAAATAAATTTTGCATTTCTGTTAATAAAAAGGAAGTTTGTTTTGGAGAAAAAGCCCCATTTTCTTGCAATATTAATATATAAAATCACTATTAACATTTATGGGAATTTTCAGAATTTCTACTTACTGATTAAACAGCATGGACAACATCATCTCATTTGTCTCTTCAGGCAAATTAGTAAGAAATAGAATATAGTTGGGTGGATTATCTGGTACCTTTGAGGGAGAAAGGCAGAATGAATGCTAAAGGCTATTTTTCCCATTCGGAATGAGAAAACACAAATAAAATCATTGTAATGCATGCATAAAAATAACTTGATCAATTGGGATATCTAAAACTGTTGGTATTATTACATCACAGATGAATAATGAAATTTAAAATATATGCCATGGGTGTTTAGTATTATACAGATCCGATTTAACCAGAAGGCAACCGTGAAACCCAAGTTACATGATACAATCAGTATGCTTGTTTTCTTCAGAGAATAGTATGTATCTTATCATAAAAGATCATAAACAAACACCAGGGAAAATTTACAATATTTCCCTGTGCTGTGGCTTCCTCAGATTACCAATAGCACGGTTTGCTCTATCCGTAGCCTCAAGTACTGCTTCTCTGGTGGCACTTCCGGTAAACGCACAGTATGCAAGATCAAGAGCAGTCTATACATTTCAGTTTCTACACAGTCTAACCTCAATGGACATGCCACTGCACATACTTAAGGTACAATGTTATTAGGAAACTTGAACCTTAAACAAGGACTTTGTCATGGAACAAGATTGGCAGTTAGGAATGTGCTTTCTTTGATGATAGATGCTGAAATTACAAAAGGCAGATTTCACAGAAATAATGACCTGAATCTTCCAATAAGGGGAACAGAAACTAACTGATCTCAAGTCACTGATGCTCCTTGGAACCCCGAGTAAGCCCCGTAACACACATATGCACGTTACTCATGCGGAAAGTTTAAACTTCCAACTGTCCAGACTTACCCTGCCCAGATTGCTGCAAGATTTCTCTACTTACAGAACTGTGGCAATAAAGACACTAATTGGACCCTAAATGTTTTCCAGATCTGATGGTCAAATATATACAGTTAGAAAGACATGGCAGTACATGCGGTGTGCAAAAACTGCAGCATGGGGGAAGTTAGTAAATGTAATACCTCCATTTAAGAAAGCAAGGAATTACACCTCTATTCAATAAAGCAAGGAATTACAGGCCAGTTAGCATGACAATCACCAAGAAAACATACATACAAATGAGTAGGCCGTTTGGCCCTTGAGCATGCTCAGCCATTCTCCAAGATCATGGCTGATCTAATTGTAATCTCAACCCCACATTCCTGCCTACCCCCGATAACTTTCACCCCTTTGATAATCAAATATCTATCTAGCTTTTGCCTTATTAATATTAAAAGACTGTTTCCACTGCCTTTTGAGGAATAAGAGTTCACCATCCTCAAGAGGGAACATTTCTCATCTCAGTCTTAAATGAGCGACCCCTTTTGTTTTTAAAAAATATGAAAAATGAAAATCGCTTATCGTCACAAGTAGGCTTCAAATGAAGTTACTGTGAAAAGCCCATAGTCGCCGCATGTTCGGGGAGGCTGGTACGGGAATTGAACCGTGCTGCTGGCCTGCGTTGGTCTGCTTTCAAAGCCAGTGATTTAGCCCTGTGCTAAACAGTGGCCCCTAGTTCTAGATTCTCACACAAGAGGAAGCATCCTCTCCACATTGGTTTAGCACACTGGGCTAAATAGCTGGCTTTGAAAGCAGACCAAGGCAGGCCAGCAGCACGGTTCAATTCCCATACCAGCCTCCACGAACAGGCGCCGGAATGTGGCGACTAGGGGCTTTTCACAGTAACTTCACTTGAAGCCTACTTGTGACAATAAGCGATTTTCATTTCATTTCACATTCACCTTGTCAATATCCCAGAGGTTCTTAAAGGTTTCTTACCCTTCTAAACTTCAGTGGACACAAGCCTAGCCTGTTCAGCCTTTCCACACAAGACAACCTGCCCAGTCCAGATATTAGTCTAGTAAACCTTCTCTGGATTGCTTTTAATGCATTTACATCTTTCCTAAATAAGGAGACCAATAATGGACACAGTACTCCAGATGTGGTCTCACCAATGCCCTGTGTAACTGAAACATAACGTCCATACTTTTGTAATTAATTCCCCTCATTCTACCAGCTTGAAATGCTGGAATGTATTAAGGAAATCAAAAACCTCTAGTATGATCAGACAGAGCCAACATGATTTTATGAAACATATTAGGTGACTGAGGATTTATCGAGTGGTGTAGATAAATGGAAAACCAGTAGATGTAATCTACTTGGATTGCCAAAAGGTGCCACACAAAAAGGTTAATGGTCAAGATAATGTTAGGAGTTAGTAGTAATGCAATAGCATGGAGGAGGAATGGTTAACAGAAAGTAATGATAAACATAGCATTTTCAATTTGACAAGCTGTAAATAGTGGAGAAAGAGAACATAAGACAGAGGATCAGAAGTAGGCCATTTGGCCCATCAACTCTGCTCTGCCACTAAATGAGATCCTGACTCAACTCCACTTTCCTGCCTTATCCCCATAACCCTTGCTCAATAAGGTCACCTCTCATTCTTCTAAACTCCAATGAGTACAGACCAGAGAATTACTGCAAGAACCAGTATTGGGGTTTCAACTATTTACAATTTATATCAATGACTTTGAAGAGACTGTGTACACTGCCCCTTTCTTTCCATTATCCCTGGTCAGGTTTAAAGTAAGCCTGGTAGTGATGGCATCCCTCAGTTTACGTGGCATTTTGGATTGGGGGGGCATGTCAATATTGTTGCCAGTCTGCGGAAACCATAGATTTGCACCGTCTGGGATAGACGCAACTTATAGGATTTGGAAGAGGGAGGGGGTCAAGAGGATTAGGGACGTATTTGCTGCAGGTAGTTTGCGGGACTGGAGGAGTTAAGGAAAAATACGAACTCCCAAGGTGGAGCGAATTTAGATATACATGTAGGTGCGGGACTTTGTTAACAAGGAACCTCCTTCATTCCCCCAGTTGCCGAATCATACATTGATGGATAGGATGTTATCGTGTGATGAGCTTGGGGAAGAGAGTATCTCAGATACATATGGGAGACGGGGAAGGCTCTGTTAGAAGAGATAAAGAGGACGTGGGAGTAGGGACTGGGCTTGGCACTGGAGGGAGGGCCTGGAGTGAGATATTGCATCGGGTGAATTAGATTTCCTCTTGCGCCAGCCTGAGTCTGATCGCCCATAGGGCTCATGTGACTAGAACGCACAAGTGGGTTCTTCCCAGAGGTGGAGAATAGGTGCGTGATGTGTCTAAGGGGGCCAGGGAATCACTCGCATACGTTCTGGTCCTGCCCAAAATTGATCGAGTTCTGGACCTTGATCTTTGAGACCATGTTGGTGATCGTGGGGGAGAGGTTAGAGCCATGCCCATTGCTGGTGATTTTTCAGGTGCCAGGTTTGGCGGAGCTTCTAGAGAGGGGGCCTGAAGTTTTAGCATTCGCCCCCGATTAACCGGCAACACATCCTACTTGGAAGGAGGTCGGCGGTGTCACCCAGGGCCCTGATGTGGTTGGAGAATGTGGCAAGCAATTAATATAGAGCATACATAGTTAAAACTCTAGCACTGATACTTGTGGCACTCCACTAGATACAGCTTGCCAACACAAAATTGACCCATTTATCGAGTAACAAAGTGACGTAACTAAAAAACGAACCAGAATGCAAGCTGTGTGGAAGAAAACTGAAGAGGTTGCAAAGAGATAAAGACAGGTTATAAGTGGGCGACAAGGTGGCAAATGAGTATAATGTGGGGAAGTGAGGCAAAAAAGGCTTGAAAGTTTTTTTAAACGTTGATGTTCAGAGACTTGGATGCACTCGCATAAGGAATACAAAACAAAAAGTTAGGATGCAGGTACAGAAAGGAATTAGGAAGGCAAATGGCATGTTGACCCTTAGTCTTGTATTCCAATTCCCTTGCAATTAAGAAAATCTTGCTGAAGTGTATAGTGCTTTGGTGAGAGCACACTCGAGCACTCTAGTTTTAATCAGTACAGTGAAGGATCACAAGATTGGTTCCTGGAATCAGAGGATTGTCCAATCAGGAAAGGTTGAATAAATTAAGCCTGTGCTTTCTAGAATTTAAAATAATGTGATCTCGTTGAAGTATGCAAGATTATGAAGGGTAGACACAGGCAGTTTCCCCTGGTTGGGCAATTTAGAGCAATGGAGCACAGTCTCAGGAACAGATCATAGAATCTACAGTGCAGAAGGAGGCTACTCGGCCCATCGAGTCTGCAACAGCCCTTGGAAAGAGCACTCTACATAAGCCCACGCCTCCACCCTATCCCCACCTAAACATTTTGGACACAAAGGGCAATTTACCGTGGCCAATCCACCTAACCTGCACAGCTTTGGACTGTGGGAGGAAACCCACGCACACACGGGGAGAACGTGCAGGCTCCGCACAGACAGTGACCCAAGCAGGAATCGAACCTGGGACCCTGGAACTGTGCAGCAACTGTGCTAACCACCGTGCTACCCACACGATCAATCTCAGATAAATCATAGGACTGAGAAGATGAAGCATTTTTTCCTTAAGTATTTGGAATTCTCTATCCCTGAGCATTGCAGATGATCCATTGTTGAATATATTCAAGGCTGGGACGGACAGATTTTTGATTTCTCAGGAAGTTAAGGAATGGGGGGGAAATGAGTGAGAAAGTAGATTTGAGGCATATAATCAGCTTCAATCATACTAAATGTTGGGGACAGGCTCAAGGGACAATATGATCTATCCCTGCTCCCATTTCTTATGTTTTTAAAGCATACCTGATTTGCTGAGGAGGCAGTCTGGTTAGAGTTTGAAGTCGTCATCTGTGATGTTCCCTAAAATTAAGAAGTAATTTTAAATCCAGAATATGCAAAAGAGCTTCCAGAATACAAGAAATTAAGCTGGATTCTCATTTTAACACGAGCAATTTTAAACAAAGTGACTAAACAACTAACCAAGTCATTAAGCACAAAGCAATATTCCCCAAAACAATGTGTTTAGTATCTTATATTGTGGTTAAACAGATTACTTACAAATTCTCCATTGCAAAACAAAATTTGCGCCATAATTTTGAAATATTTGAGTGAAACATAAGTAGATGTCAGAGTTTTATCAGCAATACGATTTATCTAAAGTAGATTCCCTTTTGAACATAGCAATGAATATTTATATCATCAAGGTACACTGAAATAATTAAATTTTAAAATTACGAGCCTCACTTGAACTATATCACTGAGAAAGCACTTCAGGATTGTGATTAACATGGTAAGATTTCAAAAGGTAAGATTTCAAAAGGTTACACATTTTAGAGTGGTATTGGGAAAAAAAAAAAAATTATATAAAGACACACCTAAATCAGTCAGCTCAAATGAATAACACTCCCAACTGATATAGCTGTTTCAAAATGTTAATTCTGCCACACTGCAAAGCAAGCTCCTTAGCCACATCTATTATACACTGAGAAATGAATCCTGATTCTAATCAGGAAAGGTCAAAAGCAGCCCAATCTGTACAATACCATCTTTCCATCCTCCCTTTCAGTTAAATATTTGCCATAAAAAAGGTTTTTATTTAATGAGTTTACATATTGCATATTCAGTGTCCATAAGACCATAAGACATAGGAGCAGAATTAGCCCACTCGGCCCAGAGTCTGCTCCGCCATTCAATCATGGCTGATATTTTCTCATCCCCATTCTCCTGCCTTCTCCCTATAACCCCTAATCCCCTTATTAATCATGAACCTATCTATTTCTGTCTTAAAGCCACTCAGTGAATTGGCCTCCACAGCCTTCTGCGGCAAAGGGTTCCACAGATTCCCCACCCTCTGGCTGAAGAAATTCCTCCTCATCTTGGTTTTAAAGGATCGTCCCTTTAGTCTGAGATGGTGTCCTCTGGTTCTAGTTTTTCCTAAAAGTGGAAACATCCTCTCCACATCCACTCTATCTAGGCCTCGCAGTATCGTGAAAGTTTCAATAAGATGCTCTTTCACCCTTCTAAACTCCAACGACTACAGACCCAGAGTCCTCAAACGTTCCTCATATGACAAGTTCTTCATTCCAGGGATCATTCTTGTGAACCTCCTCTGGACCCTTTCCAAGACCAGCACATCCTTCCTTAGAAACAGGGCCCAAAACTGCTCAATACTCCAAATGGGGTCTGACCAGAGCCTTATACAGCCTCAGAAGTATATCCCTCGTCTTGTATTCTTGACATGAATGCTAACATTGCATTTGCCTTCTTAACTGCCGACTGAACCTGCACATTAACCTTAAGGGAATAGTGAACAAGGACTCCCAAGTCCCTTTGTGCTTCTGATCTCCAAAGCATTTCCCCATTTAGAAAATAGTCTATGCCTAAATTCCTCCTTTCAAAGTGCATAGCCATACACTTTTCCACATTGTATTTCATTTGCCATTTCATTGCCCGCTTTCCTAGCTTGTCCAAGTCCTTCTGCAGCCACTTTGCTTCCTCAATACTACCTGTCCCTCTACAGATCTTTGCATCACCTGCAAACTTAGCAACAGTGCCTTCAGTACCTTCTTCCAGATCATTAATGTATATTGTGAAAAGTTGTGGTCCCAGCACAGACCCCTGAGGCACACCACTAGTCACCAGCTGATTTCCTGAAAAAGACCCCTTTATCCCCAGTCTCTGCCTTCTGCCAGTCAGCCAATCCTCTATCCATGCCAGCACCTTGCCCTTTAATTCACAATTATGAAATCCTTTGGAGGAAGAGTTCAAATTAAAATAACAGCCTTATCGTAGTACCACTGGTATGTCACAAAATGCAGTTGGTACACATCACATTATCCTACCATAGGATTGGGAAATAGGCAATTCCTGGACATTAAAACCAAATAATTATAAACGACAAAGAAAACCCCAGACAGTTATGAAGACACCATTGTAAAATCATCTCATTCTCGGAGTAAATCGCAAAGCAAAATGATTGCAAGCGTCCTCACCTGATTCGCTTTTTTGTTTGCTGCCGCCTGTTCTTGGGTTTTAGCCTTTTTCTTTTCTTTTTTCTTTTCTTTATCAGCAAAGGTCCCCCTCATTTTTGAAATTACATCCGAGTCAGTTTTTGCATACTGAATGCGCTGAGGAAAATACAAATTACAATTTTCTAGTATATGCCAATTGGCACTTCTTGTTCACACTGCGCTCTACCCAGTCGCGATTTAATTCTTATTGAGGAAGAATCTGACATTTTTTTAAAGCCAGAAAGATCAAAAGAACATTTAACACTGGCAGATGATTATACTGCCTTTGCATCCCACTTTCACAACCCCTTCTTTTTTAAAATAAATTTAGAGTACCCAATTCATTTTTTCCAATTAAGGGCCAATTTAGCATAGCCAATCCACCTAACCTGCACATCTTTGGGTTGTGGAGGCGAAGCCCACACTAACACGGGGAAAACGTGCAAACTCCACACTGACAGTGACCCAGAGCCGGGATCGAACCTGGGACCTCGGCGCCGTGAGGTTGCAGTGCTAACCACTGCGCCACTTCACAACCTCTTCTAATCCCAATTTCACAACTTGGTCTCCAAATATTGGGCAGAACAGGTAGGGAGAAAAATATATTGTTGGGATTTACAATCAGATCATTAATTAAGACTCTGGATTACAATTTTGAACGGTTTCTGCTTTGAGGCACGTTGGAATTTGTAATGGCTACTGTCCAAATAATTGGTATAGATATCTCCTTTTTTGGAACAGTAAATCAAGTTCAGGATTTAGTTTCAATATTAGTTTTAGTCCCCAAAATCAAGGACTGCTTTTGTTAACCTTCAATTCAAAGCCGAGACCCAGGAATTATTTTTGAATTCCAAAACAGAATATTTCTTCAAAGGTTACAGCCAAAGAATGAACAAACTTCTATTTAACACATTTTACAACTTCTGGACAACCCAGCACACTTTATAGGAAATTAAGGACAACAATGGTGCAATGTGGATAAATATGGTAATCATTTTGTGGACAGTAAAAGGCCCATAAACAAGTGATGACTTAATAACAAGATAATCTGTTTCTAGGTGTTGGAGGAGTGATAAATGTTGATCAGAATACTAGGGATGCTCGCCTGCTCTTCAAATAATGCAGTGAGGCCTTTAATAGCAACCTAGATGACAGATGCCTTGGTTTAATGTCTTCTCAGGAAAACAGTTGACATTTCAGATACTCTTAGTATCGTAATGAAGCGACAGCCTAAATTTTGTGCTCTCATCGTGAGTGAGACATGGGCCTACAATCTTCTGACTCAAGAGGCCGGAGGTTCAAGATGTGAATAGTCAGAAAATCTCACCGCAACACACATGCATGTTTGCATCAAAAGGCCATCAGTATTGGGAAAATAACATTGCCTCAAATTCACCATGTAAACACAGATTGGACTCAGGCAATGTTCCCTTCACCATAACATTTAGGGACCATCTTGGGTGTTGCATGTAGCAACATATTTACAATGTGTCACACCTGACAAATGGAGGAAATTGTTCCCTAATACTCTACCTCCACACTATGGTGCATTCATTTCCAATCAAGTTCCATTATGGACTTCCACTGAGTAGGAATTGTATAAATATATCACTTGTTCCTGGAGTTGAAGGACAATACATCTGGATGTCTAATCAAATTAAAACAATGTGGTGGCTGTTCCATTTGGTTAAAAATGGAAAGGGGATGAAGTTTTTAAATTTTGCCACTACTGCAAGTTTCCCAAGTCGCTTGGCATCCCGACTTGGAACAATATTGCCATTCCATTGCCTAGTCAGAATTTTGGTCTCACTCCCCAACAGCCCTGTGGGTATACTGACACCACATGGACTGTAACAGGTCAAGAATCTAGCTCACCACCTCAAGGGAAATTAGGGATGGGACATTTTCTCTTTTTTAGGTGCTAAATGGCCTGGGCATTTTCTGATTTGTAAGGGTCCTCCCCGTTTATTGCCTTATTTTCCGTCTTTTGTTTTTGCCGTTATATTTTTGATACATGGAATGACACGAGTGGCAGTGGTTAGCACTGCTGTTCCACAGCGCCATCCCTCCCCCAGTTAGATTCCGACCTTGGGTAACTGCCTGTGTGGTGTTTACACAGTCTCCCTGCGTCTGCCAGGGTTTCCTCCAGGTGCTCCGGTTTCCTCATACAGTCCAAATATGTGCAGGTTAGGTGGATTCGCCACGCTAAATTGCCCCTTAGTGTCCAACAGTTAGGTGGGGTTATTAGAGTATGGTGGGAAGAGTAGGGTGTGCTTTCAGAGAGTCAGTGCAGAATCAATGGGTCATATGGCCTCCTTCTGCACTGTAGGGATTCTACGATTAATGGACATGTGTCTTTAAGGCTAGCAATTGGTTATCTTTAATTCAAGCACAAGAATCCAGAGGTCACAGGAGAGATCATTTTAATCAGTGCCATTTTAAACAGAAGCTGCAGATTTGCCAACACCAGAGACAGAAATGGGGTTGGGACTTGGTTTAATAGATTGGCTGGTGGCCAATGAGTTGGCCCAAATGGCCATACTCTGCTTGATAACAGATGGTGATTGGATATCCCAGTGGAAATACTTTTCAGAGTCCCACAAAGTTTCAGTTTTAATTCTGGCAGCCCAGAGACAAGAGTGCTGCATTTCTCATCAGAAAAGCTGCTGTGAGTGCTATATTTCTTAACTTGTGGAAAAATGATCACAGGCTACAAAATAAAGAATTGAACCTGCTATCTCTCTCCAGAAAAGCAGTTGAGTACTGTATTCTTGAAACTACAGAGACCCTGAATGAATGAATCTGCAGAAGACTATAACAGGAGACATATAAATAAATGTTTATATTTACAAATCTGGTGACTGTAATTACTAGGCAGCTAAGGGCCAAAGAGTTTGGGTATTTTTCTAAGAAGTATTGGTTAAGTCACTCGTGTTGTGACTCCGGGATAAGTGGGGCCGGAACGGACCAAGCACTAGCCTATGGTGTCATAACAGTTCTACCATTTTGTTATAACCTGCCTACTTACCATTGGCTGGGGACTAATGACTATCCCACAATCCTGTGGGAGTATGAACTTCCCCAATGAGGGGGGGGGGCGGAGAAACCACTAGTAAACTCCCAGTATAAATAAGCTGGCCAGTTCAGGAGCCAGCAGGAAGGAGTATGTAGCAAGGGAAGTTACTGCTACTGTTATGTATATGTTATAGTAAATAGTAAATAAATGTTATTACTTTGTATCCTTAAAACTAGTGCTGGATTCTTCGTGGCCCTTACAAAACTGGCGACGAAGATTAAAGTGAATAGCCGTCTACACTGCTGAAGCCACCTCCCTGGATTTTTGTTGGATACAGGTTGGAAGTTGTTTTCTATTATACCATGCCTCTGTACGGACGTTTGGATGTTTTTGATGCTGTGCTGGAAAGATGGAACCAGTACACACAACGGATGCGTTACTATTTCCGGGCAAACAATATCACCGAAAACGAGTGCCAGGTGGTCATATTGCTCACCGCCTGCGGCCTGCATATGTTTGGGGTAATTAGGAGCCTTACGTACCCAGCTGCGCCGGACACCAAAACGTTTGATGAACTTGTGAATATAGTGGGGCAACATTTTAACCCAACCCCGTCCACAATAGTCCAGCGTTACCGGTTTAATACCGCTGAGAGGACCCCTGGAGAATCCCTTCCCGATTTTGTATCCAGCCTATGCAGGATTGTGGAGTACTGTGACTATGGTGCGACCTTGTCAGAAATGTTACGCGACCGTTTGGTTTGCGGTATTAACAATGCGGCCACCCAGAGAAAGTTATTAGCGGAGCCAACATTGACTTTTCAACAGGCCATTCAAATAGTATTGTCCCGAGAGTGCAGAGCGAAGAGTACAGGAGCTACAGGGAATGGAAGTGCATGCCTTAGGGCACAACACCTTCCACCCGAAAACATCCCTCCGCACTCCTGCGGTACCTTGGGCGAGGCAACATCCGGACCAACGCCAGTGGCTGTCGGACATTCCTCCCCGAAGCGAGCCTTCTCCAGAGCCAATGGATGAGGAGCCATGTCCGTGTCAGACTTGTAGGCGCCGACCCCATCACGGACGGCGGTCCTGGGGGCGCCAAAGGCACGTCGTTCCGACCGAAACTGGGACCAGCCCAGGGGCCGTACCTTCCAGGTGGATGAACCTGCGGCGACTACTCCAGAGGACGTGGAGACGGAGGACGATTGCCTGCAGCTGCATTGTGTGGCAGCTCCCCATGTGGCCCCCATTAAGGTGACAGTACGGGTCAATGGCCACCAGCTTGAGATGGAGTTGGATACTGGCGCAGCGGTCTCCGTGATCGCCCAGAGGACATTCGACCGCATCAAGCAGGGTATACAGACCCTGACATTAACCGACTCACAGGCCAGGTTGGCCACCTACACGGGGGAACCACTGGACACTGCAGGAACTACAATGACCCCTGTTGTCTATGGACGCCAGGAGGGGCGTTTCCCACTTATCGTGGTGCGCGGCCATGGGCCCAGCCTGTTGGGTTGGGACTGGTTGCGCCATTTGCGGTTGCAATGGCAGCACATCCTCCAAACAGTTTCTGAAGGATTGACTGAGGTGCTAGGACGATACCCAGATGTATTCCAGCCTGGTTTGGGGAAAATAAAAGGGGGCGTAGCCCGTATACAAGTTGAACCAGGAGCCACGCCGCGCTATTTCCGGGCGCGCCCAGTGCCTTACGTCTTGCTCGAGAAGGTAGAAGGGGAGCTCAGTCATTTGGAGAGTTTGGGTATTATCAGGCCCGTCCGTTTTGCTGACTGGGCAGCACCAATTGTACCTGTAATGAAGCCAGATGCCACAGTTCGCTTGTGTGGCGACTATAAACTCAGTGAATACGGTTTCCCGACTCGACCGATATCCAATGCCTCGCATAGAGGATCTCTACACGAAACTTGCAGGTGGACTCATTCACAAAATTAGATATGAGTCACGCCTACCTGCAGTTGGAGCTGGACCCTGCCTCCCGACCATATGTAACGATTAATACACATGGGGGGGGGGGAATGATGTTATAACCTGCCTACTTACCATTGACTGGGGACAAATGACTATCCCACAATCCTGTGGGAGTATGAGCTTCCCCAATGAGGGGGGCGGAGAAACCACTAGTAAACTCCCAGTATAAATAAGCTGGCCAGTTCAGGAACCAGCAGGAAGGAGTATGTAGCAAGAGAAGTTACTGCTACTGTTATGTATATATGTTTTAGTAAATAAATGTTATTACTTTGTATCCTTAAAACTCGTGCTGGATTCTTCGTGGCCCTTACAAAACATTTTCATTTGTCTGGTTTACATTAAGAAAAAAAAACAAAAACAAAAAACAGGATTTAACCTCCAGTACTGACTTACTTATATTGGTTAAAGGCAGCTGAATGGGTTTGATCTCCCCAGTGTAGAGGAAGACACAATGTGAGCAGGAAACACAGTGGACCAGATTGAAAGAAGTACAAGTAATCGCTGCTTCACTTGGAAGGAGTGTTTGGGGCCTTCGACACAGGAGAGAGGAAGTAAAGGGACATGTGTTACAGCTCCTACATTGCATATGAAGGTGCCGTGGAAAAGGGGACAGGGTGTTCGGGGCGATTTGATCAGTATACCACAACGTGAATGGTCCTTTTGGAATGCTTAAAGGGGCTGGAAGATGTTTGGAAATAGTATTACACTGAAAGTTGCAGATATGGCGGAAAATGATCCATCGACTATGGAGGCCGATAGAAAATGATGCAACCCCATCATGGTTCCATGAAGATAGGGACAGGTAACAGTAGTAGTGCAGGAAATGTGGTGACACTATGGACAGCCTTGTAAACCACAGGTCACACAGTGGGAGAGGGGAAGATGGGGAGTCAAGGTAGGAAGAAATCAATTCAGTGGGGCAGGAACATGTTGAAATGATTGCTCTGCCTAGGCAGTCATGTTTATAGATCTTGGGATGTATGTAGAAGAGCTGTATGAGATTGGGGAATTGGAAGCCATGAGGGGAAGATCTCCAGAGAGGTCAGTGACTGTTCTGGAAACAATGGTTTTGATATTTGGTGGTGGTCCAGGAAGAGGCTTTAATTCCCTGAAAGGTAGAACTCAATGGCAATCCCCCCCCCCGTAAGCAGGTTTGATGACAACATTCAATGCAAGCTTTAGAATCACACCTTTCTGCTGGACACACTAATTTCCATTTCAGCACCAATTTCATTTACTACAGAGGGAGGGGGTGGTGGTGCAGAGCCCGACTGTTTTTAGTGTGCAGACTCCTTGTGAAAATGTAGCTGGAATGGGTGTCTCACTGTTTTAGTTTTTTGATTTCCTGGAGGTGGTGGCCCTTTGCATCATTTCAGAATTTAGCACTTCCTTTTAAGCAGATTGTACAGTTATTAACTGATTGCACCATCTGGTGTTTTTTCCTCTCTCCTTTTTCAGATTCTATTAATACATATTTCAAAATCCAAAGACATGCAGTTAGGTGGATTAGCCATGCTAAAATTGTCCCTTAGTTCAAGATGTGCAGGTAGGTGGGGTTACGGCAATAGGTTGTGGGAGTGGGCCTAGGTAGGGTGCCCTATCAGAGTGTCAGTGCAGACTCAATGGGCCGAATAGCCTCCTTCTGCACTGTAGGGATCTAATTGTTCCAAATGAAGACAGCAAAATAGAATTCAAATGGATAAATATTCACCTTTAAATAGCTCAAGTACACCAAAATATGATCAGCGTGTTGTCAAATTTCACTTCAAAAGCATCCGTATAGTTTAATCTCTTGTCTCTATTTAAATCACTTTGCACAATGATCCATTTCATGTGTGCTGTATTCAAATTCACAAAATTCTCAGCCAACCGATTAGAAGGTTAGGATAGAACTTTTACCTGCCCAGGCTATATCCTTACAATGAACTCCACAATACAAGCATGAATGTGATGAAACACAAAGTGAAAGGTTAGGGAAACATGGACATGAGGATGAAATCAACCAAAATATGGGGCAAACACCTATGGATGCAGTATTGTACTCTTTTTAAGACACAAGCAAGATAAATAGTCTGAATAAATAGTCCTGAAGAATGACTGATTTCTCAGAGAATAAAAAATTCTGATCAAAGGAATGTCAGCTTTAAGCTTTTAAGGGCAAATAGGGATGGGCAATAAATGCCAGCCTAGCCAGCGACTCAGTGAAAGAAGAAAAAAGGCAGCAATTAGTAGGGTCTTCTGGGTTTTGTAACGTGATATCAATTTTCTGTAACTTCTTACTTACCATAGGTTTGGCATAAAATGGAAATCCTTGCAACTGCCGTAGAGCACTTGTGGCGCATGTTATCTCTTTAAAAATCACAAATGCTTGTCCTCTCATTTTCATAGTCTTCAACGCTACAATATCAACTATTTGACCAAACTGAGAAAACAGTGCATATAATGCTCTCTTCAGCTCTAAAGAGAAAATAAAAATACATTAATTTGCTAGGCATCTTTTAGAATTTGATATTCCATGTTATAATCGCCATTCAATAACCAAGAACAATGTTTATATAGAAGCTCACTAATTTAGATAGGAATCCACATTCTACATTTTACTGATATAATAATGCCCTTTCATGCACATTTTGATTTTTTTTAAAATCCAAATTGCCTAATCAGCAAAATATGCCCTTCCCTGAATAAGTATGGGCATACACATGGGGTCAACAAGATTTTAGTAATTTTCCAAGCATGTTTTAAGAAAATGAGGCATTAAAACATGCTGCACATAATAGCACTGTAAACTCATGCAGAAATATTTCCTTAATATGGACAGCAATGACTTCCGGTTGCGGCTATGCGGAGCTAAGACACACGTTCGTCAGCTTCCGCTTGGAACGGACTATTGGGCTCTTTTCAGGGCCCCCAAAGGCATTTTTTTCGATATTTCCCGGTGTGGGAAGAAGACTGCAACATTCCCCCGACAGTGTATGGCTTGGACCAGGAGCAGGGAGACTAAAAAAGTGGTGGTGAACCCAAAGAAAGTGCGAGGGAAGAAGAGCAAGATGGCGGCAGGCGGGGACCAGGCAGCGTGGATGCAATGGGCGCAGGAGCAGCAGGAGGTTATCCAGCGCTGCTTCAGGGAGCTCAAAGCGGACCTGCTGGAGCCGATGAAGGCTTCCATTGATAAGCTGCTGGAGACCCAGACGGCCCAGGGGGTGGCGATCCGCGAGGTCCGACAAAAGATCTCAGATAACGAGGACGCGATCTTGGGCCTAGTGGTAAAGGTGGAGGCGCATGAGGCGCTCCACAAGAAATGGCAGGAACGGGTCGAGGAGATGGAGAATCAGTCGAGGCGGAAGAATCTGCGGATCCTGGGCCTCCCGGAGGGGTCGGATGTGGGGGCCTATGTGGTCACCATGTTAAACTCGCTGATGGGAGCGGGGTCCTTCCAGGGGCCCAGAGAGTGCTGGCGAGGAGGCCCAAGGCTAACGAGCCACCGCGGGCAGTGCTGGTGCGGTTTCATTGGTTCGGTGATCGGGAGTGCGTACTCAGGTGGGCCAAGAAAGAGAGGAGCTGCAGGTGGGAGAACGCGGAGATTCGAATATATCAGGACTGGAGCGTGAAGGTGACGAAGAAGAGGGCTGGATGCAACCGGGCAAAGGTGATGCTACACAGGAAGGGGCTGAAGTTTTGCATGCTGCAGCCGGCGCGACTGTGGGTCACCTACGGCACCATTATTTTTGAGTCCTGGGAGGAGGCATGGGCCTTTGTTCAGGCCAAGACATGGACACAAACGGAGGGGCGGGATGAGGGTCGGCCGTGGATTGTTGCTGTTGTGTTACATTTTTAGGGGGAGGTTCTTTGTTCTTGTTTCTTTCTGATTCGGTGTGGGTGGTTAGGGTGGGTTGGGCACTGTTTTGGTTGGGTCTGTCGGGTGGGCTCTTGGAGGGGGGCAAGTAAACGGAGTAGGGGGCGGTAGGGGGGGGGGGGGGGAGAAATGGGCCCCGCGGAGGAGGTTGAGGCCCAAGTCGGGGGTGAGGGAACTGGGCCTGTAAAAGGAGCTGCGCCAGAGGAGGCGGGGCCGGGCAGGTGGAAAGCGCGGGCCTTTTCCCGCGCTGAAGGCTGGAGGGGGCGGGAAGCACGGGTTTTGTCCCGCGCTTGGGATGGAAGGGGGAGGCGGAGAGTGGTGGGTAATGGAGGGGGAGGGAAAGTCCCACAATGGGAGGAGTCGAAGGAGAGGCGGGAGTGGCCAAGGTCAGCAGGAGTCAGCTGACTTGCAGGAGTGCAATGGGGGGAGCAAAGCAGCTAGGAGGGGTTGCTGCTGGTATGGTCAAGGGGGAGTTGGAACGAGTAGAGGGGGTTGGGACGGGGGTCTGCCACCGTGGGGAACGGGCCGGGCGTGGGGGCATGGCGGCAGGTAGCCCCCTGATAACCTGGAACGCAAGGGGACTGAACAGGCCGGTTAAGCAGGTCTGGGTGTTCGCGCACCTGAAGAGGCTGATGGCGGAGAGAGAAAGACACTTTAACACAGTGTTGGATCCGGCACTGGATCGCCCCAGGTCTAGGACGGGTAGGAGGCCGGCGGTGGCTAAAGTGCTGAGGGGGTTTATGGACCAGATGGGAGGGGCGGACCCTTGGAGATTTGCAAGGCCAGGGGATAGGGAATTTTCATCCTTCTCGCATGTTCATAAGGCCTATTCCCAGATCGACTTTTTTTGTTATGAGCAGGGCGCTGATAGCGAGAGTAGAGGATACCGAATACTCGGCGATAGCCGTTTCGGATCACGCCCCTCTTTGGGTAGACCTAGAGCTGGGGGGGGGGGGGGGACAGGGACCAGCGCCCGTTGTGGTACTTGGAGGTGGGGCTGTTGGCAGACGAGGTGAGCGAGCAGGTCCGAGGAAGCATAGAGAGATACCTGGAGGCCAACG
Organism: Scyliorhinus torazame; assembly: GCF_047496885.1. Taxonomy (NCBI): domain Eukaryota; kingdom Metazoa; phylum Chordata; class Chondrichthyes; order Carcharhiniformes; family Scyliorhinidae; genus Scyliorhinus; species Scyliorhinus torazame. The sequence continues at coordinate 84,674,351 of NC_092725.1, read as the reverse complement.
ATAACGGGGAGGTCCGAGTGGGGATGGTCTGGGAGGCGCTGGTTAGGGGAGAGCCGAGGGAGAGGGAGGTTGCGGAGATGGTGAGGGTAGACAGGAAGTACGCTGAGGTGACGGAGGAGGGACTGTTGAGGGAGAGGCGTAACCTCCAGGCCGAATTCGACCTGTTGACCACCAGGAAGGCGGAGGCACAGTGGAGGAAGGCCCAGGGGGCGGTTTATGAATATGGGGAAAAGGCAAGCCGGATGCTGGCGCATCAACTTCGGAAGCGGGACGCAGCTAGGGAGATCGGGGGAGTTAAGGGTAGGAGGGAGTGTGGTGCTGAGTGGGGTTGGCATCAATGGGGTCTTCAGGGACTTTTATGAGGAACTGTATCGGTCCGAGCCCCCTCTGGAGGGAGGGAGGAATGGGCCGCTTTCTGGACCAATTGAGGTTCCCGAAGGTGGAGGAGGGACTGGTGGCGGGATTAGGGGCCACGATTGACTGGAGGAGCTGGCCAAAGGGATAGGGAGCATGCAGGTAGGGAAGGCACCGGGGTTAGACGGTTTCCCGGTCGAATTCTACAAAAAATGTGTGGACCTGTTGGGCCTGTTGCTGGTTAGGGCCTTCAATGAAGCAAGGGAGGGGGTGGCTTTGTCCCCGACGATGTCCCGGGCACTGATCTCCTTGATCCTGAAGCGGGACAAGGATCCCCTGCAGTGTGGGTCTTACAGGCCGATTTCGTTGTTAAAATGTAGATGACAAGACCCATGAGAATTGAGGATTGGGTGCCGCAGGTTATCCACGAAGACCAGACTGGGTTCGTGAAGGGGAGGCAGTTGAATGCAAATGTGCGGAGGCTCCTGAACGTTACGATGCCGGCGAGGGAGGGGGAGGCAGAGATAGTGGTGGCGATGGACGCTGAGAAGGCCTTTGATAGGGTACAGTGGGGGTACTTGTGGGAGGCGCTGAAGAGGTTCGGGTTGGGGAGGGGTTCGTCAGGTGGGTTAGGCTGCTGTACGAGGTCCCGATGGAGTGTGGCCACGAACAAGAGGTCTGCGTACTTTCGGTTGCATCGAGAGACGAGGCAGGGGTGTTCCCTGTCCCCCTTGTGAGGGTACGAGTCTGGAGGCGCTGGCGGTCCCTCCAATGAGGTATACCACAAGCCCGGTGGTGGCGGCTACCCTCAAAGTCTGGGGGCAATGGAGGCGGCACGGGGGGGGGGGGGGGGGGGGGGGGGAAGAAAGTGGGGGCCTCGGTGTGGACCCCGATACAGGGGAACCACCGGTTTGTCCCAGGGAGAATATATGGAGGGTTTTTGGGATAGCACAGGGCAGGGATAAGAAGGTTGGGGAACTGTTTGTGGATGGGAAGTTCGCGAGCCTGGGTGAGCTGGAGGAGAAGTACAGGCTCCCCCCGGGGAACACCTTCAGGTATCTACAGGTAAGGGCGTTTTCCAGGCGACAAGTGGTGGAATTCCCACTGCTGCTGCCACGCACGGTACAGGACAGAGTGCTCTCGGGGGTGTGGGTTGGCGAGGGGAAGATCTCGGTAACATACCAGGTGATGCAGGAGGAGGAGGTGGCCTCGGTGGAGGAGCTGAAAGGTAAGTGGGAGGAGGAGTTGGGAGAGGAGATTGAGGAAGGGACGTGGGCAGATGCCCTAGGGAGGGTGAACTTTTCTTCATCGTGCGTGAGGCTCAGCCTCATACAGTTTAAGGTGCTGCACAGGGCACACATGACCGGGATAAGGATGAGCCGGTTTTTTGGGGGTGAGGACAGGTGTGTTAGGTGCTCAGGGAGCCTAGCAGACCACACCCATATGTTCCGGGCATGCCCAGCACTGGAGGAATTTTGGAAGGGCGTAGCAAGGACGGTGTCGAGGGTGGTAGGATCCAGGGACAAACCGGGCTGGGGGCTCGCAATATTTGGGGTTGCAGGGGAGCCGGGAGTGCAGGAGGCGAAAGAGGCCGGTATTCTGGCATTTGCGTCCCTGGTAGCCCGGTGAAGGATTCTTCTTCAGGTGGAAGGATGCAAGGCCCCCCCAAGTGTGGAATCCTGGATCAACGATATGGCGGGGTTTATTAAATTGGCGAGGGTCGGTGTAAGGGTTTTTCAGGCGGTGGGAACCGTTCTTGGACTTCCTGGCAGAACGGTAGACAATGGTCAGTAGCAGCAGCAGCAACCCGGGGGGGGGGGGTTCTATTTTACTTTTGTTTGTCTATACGAGGGGGTGTATATAATTGCTGTGTTAATTCGGGGTGTTAATTAATTTATTATTTATGTATGGGGGGGGGGAAAGAGACGAGAGGGGGGCACGGGGTTGTTTTGTTTTGTATTTAATTCTATTGGGTTCCTTTTACATTTTGTTGTTGATATTTTGTGAAAACTTTAATAAAAATTTTTTTTAAAAAATATGGACAGCAATGACAAGGGCAGGACGAACAAACCTGCATTTACATAGCACCTTTCAAATCCCAAGGACATCCTAAAGTGCATTACTGTTAATGAATCATGATTGAAGTATACTGTAGACAAAGTGTCAGCCAACCTGCATACAGCAATATTCCAGAGATAAATGGCCAGTTAATCTCTTTATGGTGCTGGTTTAATGATGAATATTAATCAGGATAGTGCCCAAATGTTCAGTGGGGAGCAAATAGGCCAGAGTTATAACACACATACACGGCATGTGCACCCCCCGCCCCCCCCATCCTCTGTCAGCCACTATCTGGGCCCAGGCCCAGGAGCAGCTTCACAAGATCTCCTCCTTCCCCACCCCCCTTCACACCAGGTGGCCACAGATCAGGAGCCAAGGGCTGAAATGCAAACATAATTGCAACAAGGTTTTTCTAAATAACTGAAAAGGGAGTGTAGTCTAAAACAACCTATATATGCATGACCCATAGACTCCACAAGACTGCAAAAACAGCAGGTTTTGCGGACATATTGGGGGGGGGGGGTAGCAAATATGATCAATAAGCGGGTTCAGTTTGAGGCGGAGGGCGTAGTCGCAGACGGCGGGGGCAGATTCCTTATGATAAGTGGCAAGCTGGAGGGGAGAGAAGAGTGGTGCTGGTGAACATATATGTGCCGAGCTGGGACGAAGTAGACTTTATCAAAAGAGTGATGGGGAAGATCCCGGACCTAGACTCACGCAAGTTGATAATGGGGGGGGGGGGGGAAAACGGACTTTAATAGTCCTTGACCCGGGGCTGGACCGGTCATGTCCCAGAACGGGCAGACTCCCAGCAATGGCAAGGGAGCTGAAAGGGTTCATGGAGCAAATGGGGGCTGTGGACCCATGGAGAGCCAGACAGCCGACGGGAAGGGGCTACTCGTTTTATTTGCATGTTCATAAAGTATATTCTAGGATTGATTTTTTTATCGTGAGCAGGGACTGTGTAGGGGAGGTAAAGAATATGGAATACTCGGCAATCACTATCTCGGACCATGCCCCGCACTGGGTGGACCTGCAGATCGGGGGGGGGGGCTGCAAATTACCAACGTCCGCAATGGAGGTTAGACGTAGGACTGTTGTCGGAGGAGGGGATATGTGAGAGACTTCGGAAGTGTATGCAAAATTACTTGCAGGTGAACGATACCAAGGAGGTTTCAGCAGGGACCCTGTGAGAGGCGCTGAAGGCAGTAGTGAGGGGGGGAGCTGATCTCAATTTGGGCTCACAGGGTCAGGGCGGACAGAGCAGAAATGGACAGATTGGTTAGGGAAATTCACCGGATAGACGAGGAGCAAGCGGGCTACCCGGGGGAGGGCCTACTCAGGGAGAGACGGAGATTGCAGGTGGAACTGGGGGTGCTAACCACGAGTAGGGCCGTGGAACAACTTAGGAAGGAGAGGGGAGTGGTGTATGAGCATGGGGAGAAGGCCAGCAGATTGCAAGCGCAGCAACTCAGGAAGAGGGCGGCGGCCAGGGAAATAAGTAAAGTGGTTGATGGGGAGGGGAGCAGAGTGGAGGACCCGGTAGGACTGAATAAGGTATTTCGGGACTTCTATAGTAAGCTGTAGACTTCAGAACTCCCGGAAGAGCCGGACGAGATGAAAAGGTTCCTGGATGGACTAGCCTTCCCAAAAGTACGCGGGGGACTAGTGGACGGGCTGGGAGCCCCGATTAGAGCGGAGGAGGTATTGGGGGCCTAAAGGTCATGCAGTCGGGGAAAGCCTCGGGACCGGATAGATACCCAGTCGAGTTTTACAAGAAGTTCTCGGAGATAAGTCACCGGTCCTGACAAGGGTTTTTAATGAGGCAAGGGACAGAGGGACCCTACCAACGACGATGTCGCAAGCCACCATCTCGCTGATACTGAAGCAGGACAAGGACCCGGAATTCTGCGGGTCATACAGGCCAATCTCCCTGATCAATGTGGATGCCAAGCTCCTGGCGATTAGAATGGAGGTCTGCGTACCAGAGGTGATTGGGGACGATCAGACAGGGTTTGTGAAAGGCAGGCAGCTGACATCTAACTTGAGAACATTGCTTAATGTGATCATGATGCCCCCGACAGGCAAGGAGGTGGAGGTAGTGGTGGCAATGGACGCTGAGAAGGCCTTCGACCGGGTGGAGTGGGGCTATTTGTGGGAGGTGCTTGCACGGTTTGGGTTCGGGAAGGGACTGGTTAATTGGGTCAGGCTATTGTACCAGGCCCCAAAAGCTAGCGTTAGGACGAACAGGATAATGTCAGATAATTTCAGTCTACACCGTGGGACCAGACAGGGGTGCCCATTCTCCCCGCTGCTGTTTGCGCTGGCCAGAGAGCCGTTGGCGATGGCAGAGAGCTGCGAAGGGGTGGAAGGGAATGACGGGGGGGGGGGGGGGGGGGGGGGGGGGGGAGGAAAGAGTTCGGCCGGTTTTCAGGGTACAAATTAAATATGGCCAAGAGTGAGATGTTTGTGGTGCAGGCAAGGGGCCAAGAGAATAGACTGAAGGAGCTGCCATTTAGGCTGGTGGAGGAAAGTTTCCAGTACTTGGGGATACAGGTGGCGCGAGACTGGGGCAGGTTGCACAAGTTAATTTTGACTAGGGTGGTGGAATAAATGAAGAGGGAGTTTCGGAGATGGGGTGCACTCCCACCGTCACTGGCGGGGAGGGTGCAGACTGTAAAGATGGCAATCCTCCCTAGATTTCGGTTCATCTTCCAGTGCCTCCCAATCTTTATCCCATGGTCCTTCTTCCAAAGGACTGGCAAAATCATCATGAGCTTTGTCTGGGTGGGATAAATCCCCGCGGGTGAAGAAGGCGATGCTTGAAAAGGAGCCGCAGCGAGGGGGGACTGGCATTGCAGAGTCTGATCAACTACTACTGGGCGGCTAACAGTCATGATAAGGAAGTGAATGGTGGGTACGGGGTCTATCTGGGAGCGAGTGGGGGCGGCTTCGTGCCGGGGCACCAGTTTGGCAGCCCTGGTCACAGCTCCCCTACCGCTGCCACTGGCCAGGTACTCCACCAGCCCGGTAGTGGGGGCAGCCCTGCAGATATGGGGCCAGTGGAGGGGGTGGGTGCGTCTGTCTGGGCTCCAATATGTGATAACCATCGATTCGCCCCCCCCCCCCCCCCCCCCCCCCCCCGGGAACATGGATGGAGGGTTTCGAACATGGCGGCGGGTGGGGGTGGGCGATATGTTCCTGGAGGGGAGTTTTGCTTGAGGGGCTTGGAGGAGAAATTTGGGTTGGTATGGGGAAATTACTTTAGGTACTTAGAGATGCGGGACTTTGTACGCAGACAGGTCTCATCCTTCCCACGCCTCCCGCCAATAGGGATCCAGGACAGAATAGTCTCTAGAGAAGGTGGAGAGGGTAGAGTCTCAGATAGCTACAAGGTGCTCATGAAGGGGGAAGAGTCCCAGACGGAGGAACTGAAACTCAAATGGGAGAAGGAGCTTGGCGGGGTGATGGAGGACGGGCTGTGGGCGGAAGCCCTGAGTAGGGTAAACTCAACCGCAACATGTGCCAGGCTCGGCCTGATTCAATTTAAGGTCGATCACCGGGCCCACATGACGGTAGCTCGGATGAGCAAATTCTTTGGGGTAGAGGACAAGTGCGCTAGATGCACGGGAGGTCCAGCGAACCATGTTCATATGTTTTGGGCATGTCCTAAGCTTAGGGGGTACTGGGAGAGATTTGCGGGGGTCATGTCCCGAGTGCGGAAAACAAGGGTGGGTGCTGAAAACAAGGGTGGTGATGAGTCCAGGGGTGGCAATTTTCGGGGTTTCGGAAGACCTGGGAGTCCAGGGGGAGAAAGAGGAAGTTGTTCTGGCCTTTGCTTCCCTAATAGCCCGGCGGCGAATACTGCTGGCATGGAGGGACTCAAAACCCCCGAAGACCAAACTATGGCTTTCGGACATGTCAAGTTTTCTGGGTATGGGAAAAATTAAGTTCACATTGAGGGGGATCGGTATTGGGGTTCGCCCGAAGGTGGCAACCATTCATCGACTTCTTCGCAGGAGAGTGAACGTTTGGGGGGGGGGGGGGGGGGGGAAGAGCAGCAGCAGATTAGAGTAGAGTATGAGGGATAAATAGGCCGGTAGTGCCTAGGGGAGAGGAGCGGGCATGTGCAGTATGGTTTGATTGAAGTATTGGTTTTATATTGATGTTTGCACATTTCTGTTATCTGTAACTGTTTACAATGCCAAAAAATACCTCAATAAAATTGTTAGTTAAAAAAAACCAAGAAGCAGCAGGCCACTTGGGAGTCCGCAAACCGATGCAATCTACAGTTGTATGGGACTGCTGCATGCAATACCAGGTCCCCGATGTTAAGGTGGAGGACTCCTCCGTAGAGGGACCTCCGCCACAGAACGACAACAAGGTCTACAAAGGCATGTCTAGGCAGCAGTCGAGAACAAAGTGTGCAGCAGCAGCCAATACAGGAAACCCTTCCGTGCAATGCGAAAAGGCACAGAGGCCTTTTCCACACGGTCACCCTGAGCCACCATCCCCCTTATTCCATCACAAAAACATTAATTATACAAAATGTGGGTTGATAACAATTTTGGAGCCCTCAACCATAACTGTGGCTGCCCTTGGAGGCAACCCTTTGTTCCTGGAGGTGCAGTTTCTTATTATAGGGGAGGTATGTTTGGAATTCCTCTCGCAGTACAAATTACTTATTGCTTTGTAAGTACACTCAATTTTAAATGCATGGACCTACCAGCTGAACACAATCGGTTAGAATTATTTGGAATTTGAAAGAATTTAAGTGGGTTAAGGGAATTGCTGACAATAGCTTCTGGGACCAACTCGAGCACCAAGAATTGCAGCTTTGGTCTGTAATTAACTATCAGCTCATGGGACAGCATGGAATAGATTTTCTGAGCCATTCCCGATTGCTGATCCTGTATAAGTATCCACAATTCTTGTGGTCAATGGAGCTGATGAACTACCTTCTTAAAAAAAAGTGGCAAAAATGTTTTCTACTAAAAAAAGAAAACGTTTTCTACTAAAAAAAGAAAACGTTTTCTACATCTCCCTGCAGTCGTGAACACAGCCCAGTCAATCATGTGAAACCACCTCCCATCCATCGACGGTCTCCACCTCCCATCCATCGACGGTCTCCACCTCCCATCCATCGACGGTCTCCACCTCCCATTGCCTTGGGAAAGCGGGCAACATATTCAATGACCCCCTTCCATCCAGGTTATTTTCTCTTCCATTGGGTAGGAAATACAGAAGTCTGAGAACACGCACCAACAGGTACAAACCTGCTTCTTCCCCGCTGTTACGTCAGGGTCCCAGGTTCGATTCCCCGCTGGGTCACTGTCTGTGCGGAGTCTACACGGTCTCATGTCTATATGGGTTTCCTCCAGGTGCTCCGGTTTCCTCCCAGTCCAAAGACATGCAGGTTAGGTGGCATGTCCATGCTAAATTGCCCTTAGCGCCCAAAAAGCTTAAGAGTTAGGAGGATAGGGAGGAAGTGGGTCAGTGCAGACTCGATGGGCCGAATGGCCCCTTCTGCACTTATCGGATTTATCGCTGTGTGCATCTGGCTGATTAACCAATTCTCTAAACAAAAAAATTAATCTGTACGTGTTTAATACACCATCAGTTACTCCACCAAATTCAAGGAGTTAGACAGACTAGCTTGTTTTCACTTGAGCTTAGAAGAGTAAAGGGTGACTTAATTGAAGTGTAGAAGATCCTGAATGGTCTTGGCAAGTTGGATTTGGAAAAGGATGGTTCCTAATGGAGCATGAGCAGTTAGCGTCTGCTCTTTGTTGGGGGCAATAGTGGCAGACCTTCTCTTCCTTCCCTCAAATGGGGAAGTCGGGGAGCATGTCCCGTGGAATGGCCGCTGCCGCCTCCTTCTCCTGCGCCCGATAAAAATGGCCACCTCCCGATTTTGGCCCCATGGCACGGCCCACGTGACACCAACATCTGCCGCCATGCCGCCAATGACGTATGCTCGGTGAGGAACAACCTCAGCCCCAATGAAGACCAATCAGGGCCTTCATTTAATTTAATTTCAGTGCAATTTAAACGCACCAATAAGGTTACAACCAATGACATCATGGGTATATAAAACAGCTGTCTCTCTCCTGCCTTGGAAACAGAAGTGTAACCGTGCTGCATCTTTGGGTGCTGAATAAAGCCATTGAAACCCACCAACCAGACTACAACTCTGGAAACGAAGAGATCCAACAGTTTCACTTGGGAAGAAGTCCAGAACTAGGGGGCACTATTTTAAAATGAGCAGTTACCTTAATAGGACAGAGATAAGGAGAATATTTTTCTTTCAGACAGTTGTGCGATTTTGGAACTCTCTGGAGGCAGGGTCATTGAATATTTTTACGGTGGAGGTAGATTGCTTCTCTTGCCCAATGAGCATCTAAGCTTTGGGGGCAGGTGGAAATGTGGAATTTGAAACACAAACAGATCAGCCATGATCTTACTGAATGACAGAGCAGGCATGAGGGGCAAATGGCCTACTTCTGTTCCTATTTTATACGTTCAAGTTGGTTTCTATAAATGGTTTTATAAAAATGTATTTTCTATCTCTCTCTATTTCACAAATGCCGCAACATATTTACCAATTGATCAGGGCAGGGAAGGAAGGTGGTGTTAATAGAACAATTTAAACACTACTTTTCTCCTCCATTCCTTTGGCCAGAGCCTTAGAATTACATCCAATATATGGCTCAGAAGTCCATGATTTTAATAACATGTTGTCACAACTTTTTCAGGGAAGTCTTGAAGGACTGTTTTCATCACTTACTCCACTTCTAACCAAGGAATAAGGTAAATGATTTATTGCAGAAGACAATGCTTTGAATGCGAGCATTTGCAGGTAATTAAGTGTTTACAGCTCCGGAGATAGGGGTAACCCCAGGTTAAAGAGGTGTGAATTGTCTCAAGGCAGGACAGTTGGTAGGATTTCGCAAGTCCAGGCCAGATGGTGGGGGATGAATGTAATGCGACATGAATCCCAGGTCCCGGTTGAGGCCGCACTCATGTGCGGAACTTGGCTATAAGTTTCTGCTCGGCGATTCTGCGTTGTCGCGCGTCCTGAAGGCCGCTTTGGAGAATGCTTACCCGGAGATCAGAGGCTGAATGCCCTTGACTGCTGAAGTGGTCCCCGACTGGAAGGGAACATTCCTGCCTGGTGATTGTCGCACAATGCCCGTTCATTCGTTGTCGCAGCGTCTGCATGGTCTCGCCAATGTACCACGCTTCAGGACATCCTTTCCTGCAGCATACGAGGTAGACAACGTTGGCCGAGTCGCACGACTATGTACCGCGTACCTGGTGGGTGGTGTTCTCATGTGTAATGGTGGTATCCATGTCGATGATCTGGCACGTCTTGCAGAGATTGCCATGGCAGGGTTGTGTGGTGTCGTGGTCGCTGTTCTGAAGGCTGGGTAGTTTGCTGCAAACAAATGGTTTGTTTGAGGTTGCGCTGTTGTTTGAAGGCAAGTAGTGGGGGTGTGGGGATGACCTTGGCAAGATGTTCATCTTCATCGATGACGTGTTGAAGGCTGCGAAGATATCGTAGTTTCTCCGCTCTGGGAAAGTACTGGACGACAAAGGGTACTCTGTTTGTCCCGTGTTTGTCTTCTGAGGAGGTCGGTGCGGTTTTTTTGCACGTTGGAACAGTCGATCGACGAGTCGAGTGCCGTACCCTCGCTCGTACGAATGGAATATGGCGCTCGATTCATCGATGCCATGAGTGCGGCCTCAACCGGGACCGGACATTCATATCGCATTACATTCATCCCCCACCATCTGGCCTGGGCTTGCGAAATCCTACCAACTGTCCTGGCTTGAGACAATTCACACCTCTTTAACCTGGGGTTACCCCTATCTCTGGATCTGTAAACACTTAATTACCTGCAAATGCTTGCATTCAAAGCATTGTCTTGCATCTTTGAATTATATATATATATATATATATATATATATATATATATATATATATATATATATATATATATATATATATATATGTTTCTGGAACATACCTCTTCATTCACCTGAGGAAGGAGCAGTGCTCCGAAAGCTAGTGTTTGAAACAAACCTGTTGGACTTTAACCTGGTGTTGTAAGACTTCTTACTGTAAAATCCCAGAACTTTGATTCTATAGAATAATTTTCTTTTCAGTGCTTCCTCTCAGCAGCGTACATTTTAATCAGCTATGTGTTTTAACACATTGGTACTCCGCCTTATGCAGTACATCTAACTGTGAAGGAAGTCGTCAGATTGTTACTACAGGAGATTATCACACAACTGCTCAGCTTCACGGTAAAGTGAGATTGAACAGTAGTCAGTGAGTAGACCTGGATTTCTGTTGGGAAATAACTTGAAGTATACAAAGAGTAACTGCCTCATGATTTTAAGTCATTATTATTTGTTCATATCATATGTCACATAATTTCAAGTCATTTTTTTTGCTCATATCATGTCTTACAAATAATGAACGTAAAAGTATTGATCCCACCAAGGACGCTTCAGAACAACTTACCTTCCTTTTTAACTTTATCATTAATGTTGTTAATATAAATTGTCTGATTAGGTCGGATATCCATTGCTCATGTCAAGTAGATCCAAACCTTAAGTTTAGAGAAAAATATTTTTAAAAATACAAGACTACAATGTGAACTGATTAATTGCAACAAGAAATTTTTTTTAAAAACCATCCCCCAACTCCAGCATGACAAACCAAACTCCACCCCCTCAAAACGTAGCCTTCCCACTTCCGAACCTCCAATTTCTCTTTCAACAACTAAATTTCCTGTTCTGGTCTCCATGCCTGATGATTCCCTAAGTGGTTCTCTAGCCCCTTGGAGGTACTATGCCCTCCATTGCATCAACTCTCAAAGAAAAACCTCAACCTGTTTCCTGGTAAACTACACCATTGCCAACCTTCCTTTCTGCTCCTTGAACATTTCATTTCATCACATGTATGTCCATCTTTCCAGAAATCCCACATCTGAAATTGTTTTTTTAATTCATTCCCGGGGTGCGAGTACTGCCCTTGAACTGATTGGCTTACTAGTTCATTTCAGAGGGCAGTTAAGAGTCAACCACACTGTTGTGGGTCTGGAGGCACATGAAGGCCAGACAAGGTAAAGATGGCAGATTTCCTTCCCTACTGGACATTAGTGAACCAAATGAGTCTTCAATGACAATCGACAATGGTTTCGGGACATTAGGCTTTTAATTCAAAATCTTAATGGAATTCAAATTTCACCATCTGTCGTGATGGGATTCAAACTCGGGTCCCCACAGCATTACTCTATCTTCCCAAGATTTGAATCTCTCCAATCAAGTTTTCATCCCTGACTTAGCTCTGAAATTACCCCCAACCACAGTACAAATGATACCTTTGGTTACTGTGACCTGGCCTCCTGCTGTCATTGACAATCAACCACAGTCTCTTCCAGTGCCTCTCCTCCATTAGCTAGCTTAACGAGATTCCACTCTTAGCTATTATGACAGTTGAGCATCTCCATAAATGTTCTCTCATCGTCATACCATTGTCTCCGTAATCATTCATATATCTACCTTAGCATGTTTCGCCACTCAATTACGTGCTTCCGCATATACACAAACACCACCCAGCTGTACCTCTCTCTCTCTCTCTCCACTGCACATAATATAATAATCTTTATTGTCACAAGTAGGCTTACATTAACACTGCAATTAAGTTACTGTGCAAAGCCTCTAAATCACCACATTCCAGCACCTGTTCGAGTACACAGAGGGAGAATTCAGAATGTCCAAGTTACCCAATAGCACGTCTTTCGGGACTTGTGGTGGGAGGAAACCAGAGCACCCAGAGGAAATCCACACAGACACAGGGAGAACACGCAGACTCCATACAGACAGTTGACCCAAGCTGGGAATTGAACCTGGGACCCTGGTGCTGTGAAGCCACTATGCTACCGTGCTGCCCACATCATGTTGCTAGTCTTGTATCCAGTCATGGTCACGCCACAATCTATTCCAGTTAAAGTGTGGCTGACGCCATCTCCATCTTTGAAACATTACCCACCTCTGCTTACCTATCACTGAAATCCTTATCCACACAAAACACAACTATCCCCATGTACTCCTGTTCAGCCTCCACATCCTGCAAATTCCAGCTCACCCAAAACTCTACTCCCTGAATTCCATTACATACCAAGTTCTGCTCATCTACCATCCTGCCCTTGTTACAATGGTTTCTGGGCCATTTCAGTTTAAAATTGCTGTGTATAAATCTTTTTGTGGTCTTGCCTTTCCCCATCTCTAACCTCCTCCAACCAACTTCCAAACAGGCTTGTTCGGACCTTTAAACATCCCTCCTCGTTTAGCTATGCCATTGGTCGATAAGCTTATAGCTCCTCTCACACTATGTAATTCACTATACTGTTCCATCACAATTATTTGAACTATTAAAATCTATCTTTGGTTACCCTTCCTAATAATAATAATAATCACTTATTGTCACAAGTAGGCTTCAATGAAATGACTGTGAAAAGCCCCAATTCCAGCACCTGTTCAGGGAGGCCAGTACAGGAATTGAACCCGTGCTGCTGGCCTGGTTCTGCATTAAAAGTCAGCTGTTTAGCTCACTGTGCTAAACCAGCCCCTCAACTCAATGTCCACTTTATTTCTGAAGGCATCTGCACCATGGGTCAGTTCTCTACATTAAACAGTTGCTGCTGTTGGAACAAAGTCAATTCTCTCCTCATTGTTCATTTATTTTAAACTTCCAGAACACGACCAATGACTGCACATTTTCCACCTCTGCAGCGGTATTTTATGTTTCGCTGCTGGACATTGCCTAGAATAACACTTAGTGATGTTATACATGTTGCTGACGATGAGCAGTAGACCGCAAATGATTTTGGTCAGGTATTAATTGATTTTTGTTTGTCCCAATTTTTTTTTCCAGTGCCCTCTTTGTTAGCTCCACAATCAGGCAGGCAAGATTGTTGCAGCACCGACATTGCCCCCAGCGGGATGAATTTGGACAAACCATGTCGAAATGACTGGTTTGGGATTTAAAGCTCTGGAGAAGCAGAATTGGAGCTGGCGTGTCCACTCCCATCTGCGGCGTTAAACATTCACACAGCGTGCTGCTGATTGGAAGGCGGCGCAACGCCCGCTCACACCGAGCTCAGCGGCGCAACGCCCGCTCACACCGAGCTCAGCGGCGCAACGCCCGCTCACACCGAGCTCACGACGGTTAAACAGGAGACTGGGGCCAGCCGCTCTTCACCCAGAGGCAGCTCAGGCTTCCGGCCTCTCAGACTGTACCTTCTCCCACGCCATGGCCCAGGCTAAACAACATCCCGCCTGTGACTGGAGGAACAAAACCTGGCAACCCCTCTCCGAGGCCGCCAAACACACTCCGTCCCACTCACCTCTCCGCCCCGCCACGCTCCCAGGCCCCGTCCCGGCTTTTTCTCGGGTTCCTGCGGCGCGCACTGATGACCTCACCAGCTGCTCCTCTCCTTTCTCCCTCCAGGGGGCTCTCTGAGCATTTTCTGTTTTTATATATTTTTCAAAATATTATTGGCATTTTTCAATTTTTACCAATTTAACATATAGTGCTCCTGATATTTACACGTATTGACATTTCTTATTTACAGATTTTACATTCATTCTCCCCGTCTCCCTCCCCCTGTTGGTCGTCTGGTTCTTTCCTGGTACCGAGTTTTGACCTGGATGTAGTCTTCCTGCTCTGCTCCACTCTTCTGCAGTTCCTGTTGTTTTTATGGGTTCCATATGGGCTCCTCCCCCATTTGGGTAGGACCTCCCCACCCCCCCCACCCCAATGCACAATAAATTACACAAAGGCGAGAGTTGGATGCAATTGAGGCTTTATTACACTAAGGTGTGTGGCCTCCTACAGAGCTGGCGAAATGGCTGCTGTACGAGGAGCACACATATTTATACTCTGCCTACTGAACGGAGCCAGCAGGCAGGGAACTACCCCCGTGTCATGATATACATCAGCATATCGTGGAGCAATCACACACACACTGATACACTGATGAACATACAGTAGGACCAACCAGCATACACAACATCGCAGCCAATCACCAGTGAGAGCACACGCACTATCGATGATAAAGACAGGGGACACCAGAGTTCCCGCTCATTCTAGCAGCAGCCAGCTCAGAGCACAGAGCTCACAGCCTGCCTCTCAGACATTCACCATGTGCTGAGTGCCTCACCTATGCTGAAGAGGTTTGGGTTTGGGGAGGGGTTTGTCAGGTGGGTCAGGCTGTTGTGCGAGGTCCCGATGGCGAGTGTGGCCACGAACAGGAGGAGGTCTGAGTACTTTCGGTTGCACCGAGGGACGAGGCAGGGGTGTCCTCTGTCCCCCTGCTCTTCGCACTGGCGATTGAACCCCTGGCTATGGCACTGAGGGAGTCGAGGAACTGGAGGGGGTTGGTGCGGGGTGGGGAGGAGCATAGGGTGTCGCTCCAAGCGGACAACTTGATGTTATATGTGGCGGATCCGGTGGGGGGAATGCCAGAGGTAATGAGGATCCTCAGGGAATTCGGGGATTTCTCGGGGTACAAGCTCAATATGGGGAAGAGCGAGATGTTCGTGGTTCACCCAGGGGACCATGAGAGGGGGATTGGCGAGCTCCCACTAAAATGGGCGGAGAGGAGCTTCAGGTATTTGGGGATCCAGGTGGCCAGGAGCTGGGGGGCCCTGCATAGGCTTAATTTCACAAGGCTGGTGGAGCAAATAGAGGAGGAGTTCAAGAGGTGGGACGCATTGCCTCTGTCCTTGGCGGGTAGGGTGCAGTCAGTCAAAATGACGGTGCTCCCAAGGTTTTTGTTCCTGTTCCAGTGCCTCCCGTGTTTATCCCGAAGGCCTTTTTTAGGCGGGTCAACAGGAGCATAATGGAGTTTGTGTGGGCACGAGGGACTCCGAGGGTGGGAAGGGTGTTCCTGGAGCGGAGTAGAGATAGGGTGGGGCTGGTGCTGCCCAACCTCTGTGGGTACTACTGGGCCACCAATGCGATGATGGAGGGGGAGGGGGCTGCATGTAAGAGGCTGGAGACGGCGTGCTGTGTGGGTACGAGTCTGGGGGCGCTGGCAACGGCGCCGCTGTTGTTCCCTCCAAGGAGGTATACCACGAGCCCGGTAGTGGCGGCTGCCCTCAAAATCTGGGGGCAGTGGAGGCGGCACAGGGGGGAAGTTGGGGCCTCGGTGTGGACCCCAATATGGGGGAACCAACGGTTCGTCCCAGGGAGGACAGATGGAGGGTTTTCAGGGTGGCACAGGGCAGGGATACTAAGGTTGGGAGACCTGTTTGTGGACGGGAAGTTCGCAAGCCTGGGTAAGTTGGAGGAGAAGTATGGGCTCCCACCCGGTGATGCACGATGAATTAAACTCAAAGACGAGGTTGTATCATAACTGAAGGCTTAATAGACTAGATCTGTTCCCCAGCAGCTTCGGTACAGAATGAGGGCTGCTGGGACGGCACCTGTTCTTATACCCCGCCTGTCAGGGCGGAGCCACATACCAAACAGCCAATGATAAGCTGCTAGGCTTACCCAATGGTCTACAGCCTCTCGGGCACTGCAATACCTGATACTACCACATTCACCCACAGGGGTGGTGGCCAGTGGTTACAATTGCATTTAACATGGTATGATCAGATATGGAGGTACCGTGAGTATTTACAAGCGTGGAAGATATATATAGTCAGTTTTCATTTACAGTTACAGTTACAGTTTAGCAATCAGTCGGTTGGGTGGCCTGGTCGTCTTCCTGGATCGTCTGAGCCTCTGTGGTGATTCTGGTGGGGGTCCGGGTGTCTGCGACTCCGCGAGCGTGGCTTCATCGTCCATGCAGCTTCGTCACCCCTAGATGCCGCTGGTGGGGCAAACGGTTGACACGAGAGGGGGGCGCCTGTAGGGGGCGTCGGTGGGTGGGATGGCCTAGGTAGGAGCGGTGGGAGGACCGACCCCCCCCATTGAGGTGCTGTGGGGGGGGAGGGGGTGGGGGTAATGGTTCGGGTGCGCGTGGGGTTCCAGTGGGCGCCAGGTCCCGGAGGGAGACTGTATCTTGCCGGCCGTCAGGGAACGCCACATAGGCGTACTGGGGGTTAGCGTGCAGCAGATGGACCCTCTCGACCAACGGGTCCGACTTGTGCGCCCGCACGTGCTTCCGAAGCAGGATGGGTCCAGGTGTCGCTAGCCAGGTTGGGAGCGAGGTCCCGGAGGAGGACCTCCTGGGGAAGACAAGGAGACGTTCATGAGGTGTCTGATTGGTAGTTGTACAGAGCAGCGACCGAATGACGTGAAGGGCCTCCGGGAGGACTTCCTGCCAGCGGGAGACGGGGAGAGTCCTGGACCGCAGGGCCAGTAGAACGGTCTTCCAGACGGCTCCGTTCTCACTCTCTACTTGCCCGTTTCCCCGGGGGTTGTAACTGGTCGCCTTGCTTGAGGCGATGCCCTTGCTGAGCAGGAATTGACACAGTTCGTCGCTCATAAAGGAGGACCCCCTATCACTGTGTATGTAAGCGGGGAAACCGAACAGTGTAAAGATACCCTGGAGGGCCTTGATGACAGTGGTTGTGGTCATGTCGGGGCAGGGGATGGCCAACGGGAACCGGGAGTACTCGTCAATCACGTTCAGGAAATACGTGTTGCGGTCGGTGGAGGGTAGGGGGCCTTTGAAATCCATGCTGAGGCGTTCAAAGGGACGGGAAGTCTTTATCAGGTGCGCCCTCTCTGGCCGCTAGAAGTGCGGTTTGCACTCCGCGCAGATTTGGCAGTCCCTGGTGACTGTTCTGACCTCCTCGATGAAGTAGGGCAGGTTGCGGGTCTTAATGAAGTGGAAAAAGCGCGTGACCCCCGAATGGCAGAGGTCCTCGTGGAGGGCTCGGAGGCGGTCCACTTTGTGCGGTGGCACACGTGCCGCGGGACAGGGCATCGGAAGGCTCGTTTAGCTTCCCGGGATGGTACAAGATCTCGTAGTTGTAGGTGGAGAGTTCTATCCTCCACTGCAAGATCTTGTCGTTCTTAATCTTGCCCCGCTGTGCATTATCGAACATGAAGGCCACCGACCGTTGGTCCGTGAGGAGAGTGAATCTCCTGCCGGCCAGGTAATGCCTCCAGTGTCGCACAGTTTCTACTATGGCTTGTGCCTCTTTTTCGACCGAGGAATGGCGAATTTCTGAAGCATGGAGGGTACAGGAGAAGAAGGCCACGGGTCTGCCTGCTTGGTTGAGGGTGGCGGCCAGAGCTACGTCGGACGCATCGCTCTCGACCTGGAAGGGGAGGGACTCGTCGATGGCGCGCATTGTGGTCTTTGCAATGTCTGCTTTGATGCGGCAGAAAACGTCGACAGGGGGAAGGGGTTACTGGATTTGGGGTCGGGCTTTGTCTGCGTAGTTGGGGACCCACTGTGAGTAATAACTGAAAAACCCGAGGCAGCGCTTCAGGGCCTTGGAGCAGTGAGGGAAGGGGAACTCCATAAGGGGGCGTATGCGTTCAGGGTCGGGGCCTATAACTCCATTTCGCACTACGTAGCCGAGAATGGCTAGGCGGTTGGAGCTAAAGACGCATTTATCCTTATTGTACGTTAAGTTAAGGATTTTCGCGGTCTGGAGAAATTTTCGGAGGTTGGTGTCGTGGTCCTGCTGGTCATGGCCGCAGATGGTGACGTTATCAAGATACGGGAACGTTGCGCGTAAGCCGTACCGGTCAACCATTCAGTCCATCTCGCGTTGGAAGACCATTAGTGACACCAAAGGGAACCCTTAAAAATTGGTCGAGCCGCCCATCTGCTTCGAAGGCAGTGTACTTGCGGTCACTAGTGCGGAGGGGTAGCTGATGGTAGGCGGACTTGAGATCCACTGTGGAGAAGACCTTGTATTACGCGATCCTGTTCACTAGGTCGGATATGCGGGGGAGAGGGTCCAGCTGTGTAAACCTGTTGATTGTCTGAACGTCGTCAATGACCATCCTATGTTTCTCCCCGGTCTTTACCACCACTACTTGAGCTCTCCAGGGACTGTTACTGGCTTCAATGACCCCTTCCCTCAGTAGCCTTTGGACCTCTGACCTGATGAAGGTCCGGTCCTGGGCACTGTACCGTCAGCTCCTGGTGGCGACGGGTTTGCAATCCGGGGCGAGGTTCGCAAACAGGGAAGGCGGGTCGACCTTAACGGTCGCGAGGCCGCAGACAGTAAGGGAGGGTATAGGGCCGCCGAATTTGAAGGTCAGGCATTGCAAGTTACATTGGAAGTCCAACCCCAGGAGTGTAGCCGCGCAGAGGTGCGGCAGGACATAAAGGCGGAAATTGTTGAATTTCCTGCTTTGGACAGTGAGGTTTGCTAGGCAGAACCCCTTTATCTCCACTGAGTGTGACCCGGAGGCCAGGGAGATTCTTTGGTTTACAGGGTGGGTAACAAGTGAACAGCGCCTTACCGTGTCGGGGTGTATAAAGCTCTCCGTGCTCCCAGAGTCGATCAGGCAAGACGTCTCGTGGCCGTTGATGAAGATCGTCGCCGTTGCTGTTGCGAGTGTCCGAGGTCGATTTTGGTCCAGCGTCACTGAGGCCAGATGGAGCAGTTGTGGGTTGTGATCGGGCAGCATGTAGTCGGCCGTGCTGGGGGCCTGGGGCCCCATCCCAGATGGCGTCTCCCATGGATCGCACATGGTGGTCGGGAATGGACAAAATGGCGGCGCCCATCTGTCCAGCGTGGCGTCCGAGGGGCAAGATGGCCGCGGCCGTGGGTTGGACGTGGCCCTAGGATAGGGGGGTGGCGGTGAGTGCTGGCCGCCTGGGGCCTGAAGGGAAGGTTGCTGCGGCGGTCCGGAGTCGTTGGAGACCGCGGCCATGTCTCGTGCTTAGCAGACCCCCACAAAATGGCCCTTCTTGCCACACCCTTTCCAGGTGGAGGTGCGGGCTGGGCAGCACTGGTGGGGGTGCTTCGCCCGCCCGCAGAAGAAACAACAGGGCCCAACGGAGTTAGCGGGCCGTCTTACAGCGCAGGCCTGCGGGGACATGGGGAAGGTCAATGGGGCTACCGCTGCGGGATGCCACGCAGCCCAGGGGGCCACTGTGCGGTCGGGCGCATAGGACTGTGCGTTTCTGGAGGCAACATCCATGGACCCTGCCAGGGCCCGTGCTTCTCTCAGTCCCAGGGTGTCCTTTTCTAAAAGTCTTTGGCGGATCTCTGAAGAGCTCATACCTGCTATGAAGGCATCCCGGATTAGAAGTTCCATGTGCTCGCTCCCCGAAACTTGCCGGCAGCTACAGTTTCTCCCCAGCACCAGTAGCGGCCGATAGAAGTCCTCCAGCGATTCCCCAGGGCTTTGCCGTCTAGTTGCAAGCAGGTGACGTGCGTAGACCTGGTTTACAGGGCGTATATAATGTCCCTTTAACAGTTCGATCGCATCACCATAGTCCTCCGCCTCCTCGATGAGGGAGAAGATTCCAGGGCATACTCTCGAGTGCAGGAGATGCAGTTTCTGTTCTCCTGAGGGGGTGCCTCCGGCCGTCTCGAGGTAGCCTTTAAAACACGCCAGCCAGTGCTTAAATATCGCAGCCGAGTTCTCCACGTGGGTGCTGAGTTGTAGACACTTCGGCTTGATTCAGAGATCCATTCTTTCAGCTTAAGAGTAGTCTATTAAATTGATGCTCGATCAATTAAACTCAAAGACGAGGTAGTATCATAACTGAAGGTTTTAATAGACTAGATCTGTTCCCCAGCAGCTTCGGTACAGAATGAGGGCTGCTGGGATGGCACCTGTTCTTATACCCCGCCTGTCAGGGTGGAGCCACATACCAAACAGCCAATGGTAAGGTGCTAGGCTTACCCAATGGTCTACAGCCTCTCGGGTACTGCAATACCTGATACTACCACACCCGGGGAACACCTTCAGGTACTTACAGGTACTGCCAGGCGGCAGGTGGTGGAATTCCTGCGGCTGCTGCCACGCACAGTAGAGGACAGGGTGCTCTCAGGGGGTGGGGGGGGGGGGGGGGGGCAGGAGTGGGGAAGATCTCGGAATCTTACCAGGTGATGCAGGAGGAGGAGGAGGCCTCGGTGGTGGAGGTGAAAGGTAAGTGGCAGGAAGAGTTGGGAGAGGAGATCGAGGAAGGGACGTGGGCAGATGCCCTGGGGAGGGTGAACTCTTCATCTTTGTGCGTGAGGCTCAGCCTCATACAGTTTAAGGTGCTGCACAGGGCACACATGACCGGGACAAGAATGAGCCAGTTTTTCGGGGGTGAGGACAGATGTGTTAGGTGCTTGGGGAGCCCAGCAAACCACACCCATATGTTCTGGGCATGCCCAGCGCTGGAGGAATTTTGGAAGGGCGTAGCGAGGATGGTGTCGAGGGTGGTAGGATCCAGGGTCAAACCGGGCTGGGGTCTCGCAATATTTGGGGTGGCAGAGGAGCCGGGAGTGCAGGAGGCGAAAGAGGCCGGTATTCTGGCCTTTGCATCCCTGGTAGCCCGGCGGAGGATTCTTCTTCAGTGGAAGAACGCGAGGCCCCCAAGCGTGGAATCCTGGATCAACGATATGGCAGGGTTTATTAAGTTGGAGAGGGTGAAATTCGCCCTGAGAGGGTCGGTACAAGGGTTCTTCAGGTGGTGGCAACCGTTCTTAGACTTCCTGGCAGAACGGTAGACATTGGTCAATGGCAGCAGCAACTCGGGGAAGGGGTTACTTTAGTTATGTTTAATTATACTGGGGGATCTGAGGGGGTGTATATATTTGCTATGTTGACTCTGTTAAGTTGGGGTGTTAATTTATAATTTTTGTACAGGGGGGGAGAGGGATATGGAGGGTTGTTTTTTGACTGTGTTTTGTATTTAACCCTGTTGGGTTCCTTTTTCATTTTGTTATTGATATTCTGTGAAAACCTTAATAAAAATTATTTAAAAAAAAAAGAATCTCACCCATTTTCTCTGACTCCATGCATAACTTTTCTCCTTTGTCCTTGAGTGGGCCAACCCTTTCTCTAGTTACCCTCTTGCTCCTTATATATGAATAAAAGGCTTTGGGATTTTCCTTAACCCTGTTTGCTTAAGATATTTCACGACCCCTTTTAGCCCTCTTAATTCCTCGTTTCAGATTGGTCCTACATTCTCGATATTCTTCCAAAGCTTTGTCTGTCTTCAGTCGCCTAGACCTTATGTATGCTTCCTTTTTCCTCTTAGCTAGTCTCACAATTTCACCCGTCATCCATGGTTCCCTAATCTTACCATTTCTACCATCATTTTCACAGGGACACTCTAATCAACCTCTCTTTAAAAGCCTCCCACATATCAAATGTGGATTTACCTTCAAACAGCTACTCCCAATCCACATTCCCCAGCTCCTGCCAAATTTTGGTATAGTTGGCCTTCCCCCAATTTAGCACTCTTCCTTTAGGACCACTCTCGTCTTTGTCCATGAGTATTCTAAAACTTACGGAATTGTGATCACTATTCCCAAAGTAATCCCTGACTGAAACTTCAACCACCTGGCCGGGTTCATTCCCCAACATCAGGTCCAGTATGGCCCCGTCCTTAGTTGGACTATTTACATACTTCTCTAGAAAACCCTCCTGGATGCTCCTTACAAATTCTGCTCCATCTAGACCTCTGACACTAAGTGTATCCCAGTCAATGTTGGGAAAATTAAAATCTCCTATCACCATCACCCTGTTGCTCCTACATCTTTCCATAACCTGTTTACATATTTGTACCTCTATCTCACGCTCGCTGTTGGGAGGTCTGTAGTACAGCCCCAACATTGTTACCGCACCCTTCCTATTTCTGAGCTTTGCCCATATCGCCTCACTGCTCGAATCCTCCATAGTGTCAGGCAGAAGGCAGAGAGTTGGGATAAAAGGTTCTTTTTCGGAATGGCAACTGGTGACGAGTGGTGTCCCGCAGGGTTCAGTGTTGGGGCCACAGCTGTTCTCTTTATATATTAACGATCTAGATGACGGGACTGGGGGCATTCTGGCCAATGATACAAAGATAGGTGGAGGGGCAGGTAGTATTGAGGAGGTGGGGAGGCTGCAGAAAGATTTAGACAGTTTAGGAGAGTGGTCCAAGAAATGGCTGATGAAATTCAACGTGGGCAAGTGCGAGGTCTTGCACTTTGGAAAAAAGAATAGAGGCATGGACTATTTTCTAAACGGTGACAAAATTCATAATGCTGAAGTGCAAAGGGACTTGGGAGTCCTAGTCCAGGATTCTTTAAAGGTAAATTTGCAGGTTGAGTCCGTAATTAAGAAAGCAAATGCAATGTTGTCATTCATCTCAAGAGGCTTGGAATATAAAAGCAGGTATGTACTTCTGAAGCTTTATAAAGCATTAGTTAGGCCCCATTTAGAATACTGTGAGCAATTTTGGGCCCCACACCTCAGGAAGGACATACCGGCACTGGAGCGGGTCCAGCGAAGATTCACACGGATGATCCCAGGAATGGTAGGCCTAACATACGATGAACGTCTGAGGATCCTGGGATTATATTCATTGGAGTTTAGGTGGTTGAGGGGAGATCTAATAGAAACTTACAAGATAATGAATGGCTTAGATTGGGTGGACGTAGGGAAGTTGTTTCCATTAGCAGGGGAGACTAGGAACCGGGGGCACAGCCTTAGAATAAAAGGGAGTCACTTTAGAACAGAGATGAGGAGAAATTTCTTCAACCAGAGAGTGGTGGGTCTGTGGAATTCATTGCCACAGAGGGCGGTGGAGGCCGGGATGTTGAGTGTCTTTAAGACAGAAGTTGATAAATTCTTGATTTCGCGAGGAATTAAGGACTATGGAGAGAGAACAAAGAACAAAGAACAAAGAAATGTACAGCACAGGAACAGGCCCTTCGGCCCTCCAAGCCTGTGCCGACCATGCTGCCCGACTAAACTACAATCTTCTACACTTCCTGGGTCCGTATCCCTCTATTCCCATCCTATTCATGTATTTGTCAAGATGCCCCTTAAATGTCACTATCGTCCCTGCTTCCACCACCTCCTCCGGTAGCGAGTTCCAGGCACCCACTGCGTAAAAAACTTGCCTCGTACATCTACTCTAAACCTTGCCCCTCTCACCTTAAACCTATGCCCCCTAGTAATTGACCCCTCTACCCTGGGGAAAAGCCTCTGACTATCCACTCTGTCTATGCCCCTCATAATTTTGTAGACCTCTATCAGGTCTCCCCTCAACCTCCTCCGTTCCAGTGAGAACAAACCGAGTTTATTCAACCGCTCCTCATAGCTAATGCCCTCCATACCAGGCAACATTCTGGTAAATCTCTTCTGCACCCTCTCTAAAGCCTCCACATCCTTCTGGTAGTGTGGCGACCAGAATTGAACACTATACTCCAAGAGTGGCCTAACTAAGGTTCTATACAGCTGCAACATGACTTGCCAATTCTTATACTCAATGCCCAGGCCAATGAAGGCAAGCATGCCGTATGCCTTCTTGACTACCTTCTCCACCTGTGTTGCCCCTTTCAATGACCTGTGGACCTGTACTCCTATATCTCTTTGACTTTCAATACTCTTGAGGGTTCTACCATTCACTGTATAGTCCTGCATTTGACCTTCCAAAATGCATTACCTCACATTTGTCCGGATTAAACTCCATCTGCCATCTCTCCGCCCAAGTCTCCAAACAATAGTGGGTAAATGGAGTTAAAATCAGCCATGATTGAATGGTGGAGTGGACTCGATGGGCCGAATGGCCTTACTTCCGCTCCTATGTCTTATGGTCTTTTTGTGCCCTCCGTCAGCACAGCTGTGATGTCCTCTCTGACCAGTAATGCAACTCCTCCACCCCTTTTACCTCCCTCTCTATCCCGCCTGAAGCATCGATATCCTGGGATATTTAGTTGCCAATCATGCCCTTCCCGCAACCAAGTCTCAGTAATAGCAATAACATCATACTCCCAGGTACTAATCCAAGCCCTAAGTTCATCTGCCTTACCTACTACACTTCTTGCATTAAAACAAATGCACCTCAGACCACCAGTCCCTTTGCGTTCATCATCTGCTCCCTGCCTACTCTTCACTTAGTCACGCTGACTTCATGATCTAGTTCCTTACAGGCTTTAGTTACTACCTCCTTACTGTCCATTAACCTCCTCATTTGGTTCCCATCCCCCTACCACATTAATTTAAACCCTCCCCAACAGCGTTAGCAAAAGCACCCCCAAGGACATTGGTTCCAGTCCGGCCCAGGTGTAGACCTTCCAATTTGTAGTAGTCCCACCTCCCCCAGAACCGGTCCCAATGTCCCAAAAATCTGAACCCCTCCCTCCTGCACCATCTCTCAAGCCACACCTTCATCCTGCCTATTCTTTCATTTCTACTCTGACTACCACGTGGCACTGGTAGCAATCCCGAGATTATTACCTCTGAGGTCCGCCTTTTTAACCTGGCTCCTAACTCCCTAAATTCTGCTTGTAGGACCTCATCTCATTTTTTACCTATATCATCGGTGCCTGTATGCACCACGACAACTGGCTGTTCACTCTCCCCCTTCAGAATGTTCTGCAGCCGATCTGAGACATCCCTGACCTGTGCACCTGGGAGGCAACATACCGTTCGGGAGTCTCGTTTTCGACCACAAACCGTCTATCTACTCCCCTTACAATTGAATCCCCTATGACTACAGCCCTTCCACTCTTTTTCCTGCCGTTCTGTACAGCAGAGCCAGCCACGGTGCCATGAACCTGGCTACTGCTGCCTTCCCCTGGTGAGCCATCTCCCCCAACAGTATCCAAAACGGTATACCTGTTTTGGAGGGAGATGACCGCAGGGGACACCTGCACTGCCTTCCTGCTTTTTCTCTGCCTTTTGGTCACCCATTCCCTTTCTCCCTCAGCCATCCTAATCTGTGGTGTGACCAATTCGCTAAACGTGCTATCCACGACCTCCTCAGCATCACAGGTGCTCCAAAGTGAGTCCATCCGCAGCCGTCATGTGGTCGAACAAGAGCTGCAGCTGGACACACTTCTCGCACGTGAAGAAGCCACGTCCCTGAGCTCCCACATTGAGCAAGAGAAGCATAACACGGATAAAGGATGGCAGATTCTCTTCTCTAAAGTACCTTCGTGAATCAGATGGGTTTTTATGACAATCGGTGATAGTTTTGTGGTCACTATTACTCGAATTAGCTTTTAATTTCCAGATTTTTATTTATTAATTGAATTTAAATTCAATTTGTGGGATTAGGGAAGATGATGGTGGAGTGGTAATGTCACTGGATTAGTAACCCAGAGGCCCAGATTAATGCTCTGGGGACATGGGTCCAAATATCACCACTGCAGCTGGTAGAATTTAAACATTAAATCCAGAATTATAAAGCTAGTTTCAGTAATGGTGACCATAACAACTATTAATTGTAAAAAAGAAAACCCATACTCATGTCCTAATGTCCTTTAGGTAAGAAATCTGCAACCCTTACTTGGTCTGGCCTATGTGCATCTCCAGACTCTGATTGACCCTTAACTGCCCTCTGACGTGGTCTAGCAAGTCCAAGAGCAATTAAGGATGAACAGCAAATGCTGGCCTTGCCAGGGTTGCACAAATCCCACGAAAGGTAACATATCAAGAGGTCAATTTTAAACCTCCCCCATACTCACCTAACACCTGGCCTGGGGGTTTAAAATGGAAGGGGGGCTTTCAACCTTTATGTCCCCACCACTCTGACCACCATCTCCCCAGTCATTGTAACTTACCATAAGACAGGACAAGCATGGGTGTACTTTAGATTCATCAACAAAACAGTCAGTTTTAGCTGCTGAAATCAGGAAGTCAACACAAAAATACAGAGGGCTGGATTCTCCAATTTTGAGGCTATGTCCAGAGCATGTGTCTAGTCTTATGACCAAAAGGTCGGTGCCGCTCCCACACCGATGTTCCGCCCCGTGGGGGGCTAGCAGCCCTGCCACGTAAAGCCCCCGACTTTACCTGCAGATACGGATGGAGAATTGCCGGGTCCGTGGGCACGCATGCGCATGGCGGCGACCTGCGGCGGCCCTGCCATACAACATGGCGCCCGCCATGCACGGACCCAGCCTACCAGATAGTGCCCCCCTGGAACCCCCCTAATCAGCCCTGGAGCACCCCCCCCACCCCACCAGTCCCCCCAGCCCCCGCTGAAGCTACCCTGGCCAGCAGAAGGACGCCCCCCCCACCCCGACTGTGGCGGCGCTGGGCACCATCCTCAGCTACCACACGAGGTCCCCGAAAACTGTGAGCACGCATGACCGACAGCGTCGGGAAGTCGACCCGTCGGGGGTGGAGCATCGGGGAGGTCCTCAGGTGATGTCCTGAGGCCGTCCCAAAGACGTGAGGCTTACTCAGCAATTACGCTGTTTTTGAGGGGGCGGAGCTTCCGAAAAATAGCACCGCCCCCGATTTCGCCGTAAAAATGGATTCTCCGGCCAATCGCTGAATGCGATTTCGGCGTCAGCAATCGGAGTATCCAGCCCATAATGTTTGAAGTCATACACAAAGTCAAGTGCTCCCAATGCAATAGTTGCTCCTGCCCATTGGCCCGAACAGCACTCCCACTGGTTCTGGGAGTGAGACTGATGGATCATTCAAAGAAGGCCTGGAGTTAAGATGGCCTGGGCCTGGGCGTCATGCTGAACTCTTCCCAGGGAAAGTGCACAAAAGAAAAATATTTGAAAGGTATATGGCTAAGAGGAATTTCAACCCCACAATTGTTTTTTCTAAACATTGCGAAGCATTGTAGTGATTTGTGTGACATCCTTAAAACATGGTAACATTAACAAGGAGCAAATTGCAAGCAGCAAATTACTTTTCATCATTACTTTTGCACAGATTGGACAGCTATGTTCATGGACAGCATTGCTACAGTTCAGCTATGTTCATGGACAGCATTGCTACAGTTCAGCTATGTTCATGGACAGCATTGCTACAGTTCAGCTATGTTCATGGACAGCATTGCTACAGTTCAGCTATGTTCATGGACAGCATTGCTACAGTTCAGCTGCTGCCAGAGCTTTTTCACTTTTTAAATATTATTTCCAAATCGTGGCGATAGATCGTCCTAAATCTTTTGTTCTTCCAGCTTTTGAACCACAGGCCTGGCCCAGGCGATTTTTCATGTCACAGTCAACTCCTTCATTCACTGCTAATTCTTCATCCCAACTGACAAAAGCAAAAAAATTAAGAATTTGATTTAAATAAATTGTCGTTAAAATTCGAAACAACTATTTTTTTAGCTGTGGATTCATTTAAGTTTTCCTAATGTACTTTGCGTATGATGAGTAACACATTGGGTATGGTGATTAACACACTATATATGCGTTCTGAGAGCCTGGTAAATTTGATAAAATTGTGAAATCAGGGAGACCATTAAAATGCCATTGGCCTATGGATCTTTCCCTTTAGATCTTCAGGTGCTATTGCTGCAATCTTTAACTAAACGTATGGAGAGACCTGTTTCCAGACACCTCAGGGTAGTTGACAGCATTCACAAGCTGTGTCTGTGAGAGTCTGCTCTTCTTGGGCAGGAACAAGATCCTGGGGCGTCATTCTCCGCCGGCGGGAGTCTCCGTTCTGCCGGCGCCCGGGGGATTCCCGACGGCGTGGGGCTGCCCCACAATGGGAAACCCCATTGACCGGCCGGTGTTACGGAGACTCCCGCCGGCCGGTCGGGGCAGAAATGTGGCGGGGCGGGTAGGAGAATTTCGCCCCTTAATCTCACCAGGATATTAGTGGTCTTGTGCAGGGGGATGTGCAGGGCCAAACACCGCACTTGTGGTTTCTTGACATCAGCGCTGTTTAATCGTTCTACCCAGAAGGAGTTTGTGACTTGGCTGAATGAGGAGACCCCTCCCATGAAGATGGTGTCCACACTTGTCCAAGCCATCCCCAAGGGAAGGCATGGGGCGCGATTCTCCACTCCCACGCCGGTTGGGAGAATCGCCTGGGCCGCCAAAATTTCCGGGGACGCCGGTCCGACGCATTCCCGCGATTCTCCTAAGCGGCAGGAACGGCCCGGTCGAGTTTCGCGGGCCGCAGGCCGGAGAATCGCCGGAGACACCGAAAAAGGAGTTTCTCCGGCAACCCCGCTATTCTGAGGCCCGGATGGGCCGAACGGCCAGGCCAAAACAGCGGGTTCCCCCTGGCGCCGTCCACACCTGGTCGCTGCAGTCGTGGGCGGTGCGTGAACGCTGGGGGGGCGGCCTGTGGGGGGGGCGAGGGGGGATCCTGCACCGGGCTTCACCTGAAATGTGGGTGGCCAGCGATCGGTGCCCAACGATCGCCGGGCTGTCCTCGCTGAAGGAGGACCTCCTTCCTTCCGCGGCCCCGCAAGATCCGT
The DNA here is from genome assembly GCF_047496885.1 of Scyliorhinus torazame. Lineage (NCBI taxonomy): Eukaryota > Metazoa > Chordata > Chondrichthyes > Carcharhiniformes > Scyliorhinidae > Scyliorhinus > Scyliorhinus torazame. The sequence goes on along the minus strand of NC_092725.1, from coordinate 84,645,603 downwards.
CCGCCATCTTCTTGCGGGGCGGACTTAGAGAGAACGGCAACCACGCATGCGCGGGTTGTCGCCGGCCAACCCGCGCATGCGCGGATGACGTCCGTTATGCGGCGCCGCTTTGACGAGGACGACAAGGCCTGGCGCGGGTAGATGACGCGGCTCCGATACTGGCCCATTGTCAGGGCCTGAATCGGTTGGGACCGGGGCCGTTCCGCGCCGTCGTGAACCTCGACGGCGTTCACGACGGCGCGGCCACTTCAGCGTGGGTGTGGAGAAGTTTAATAACTAGGGTGGTTTTAAATTGCTTTCTTAGGTTATGATTTTGGAGGCTTCCCGATATCTCTCAGATTAATATTTCCTCTTTGTTTTGACAGTTCACAGGGGAGTGTCGTTTCAAAAATAATAATAATAATCACTTGTCATAAGTAGGCTTCAATGAAGTTACTGTGAAAAGCCCCTAGTCGCCACATTCCAGCGCCTGTTCGGGGAGGCTGGTACGGGAATTGAATGGTACCAAGTATCAACTGACAACAAAATCGCCTCAGCGGTATTATTCCAATCATCGCCAAACACACTGGAAATACTCTTCTTTAAAAAAAATTTTTTAATTAAAGTTTTCACAAAATATCAACAACAAAATGTAAAAGGAACCCAATAGAATTAAATACCAAACAAAACAAAACAACCCCATGCCCCCCTCCCCCCTATTAAATAATAAACACCCGCCGAAACACATAGCAAATATATACCCCCCCAGAATAGACAAACAAAAATAAAATAGAACCTACCCCCGCCGGGTTGCTGCTGCTGCTGCTGACCATTGTCTACCGTTCTGCCAGGAAGTCTAAGAACGGTTGCCAGCGCCTGAAAAACCCTTGCACCGATCCCCTTAAGCCAAATTTCACCCTCTCCAATTTAATAAACCCCGCCATATCGTTGACCTAGGGTTTCACACTTGGGGGCCTCGCATCCTTCCACTGAAGGAGAATCCTTCGCCGGGCTACCAGGGTCGCAGAGGCCAGAATTTCGGCCTCGTTCACCTCCTGCACTACCGGCTCCCCTGCAACCCCAAAAATTGCGAGCCCCCAGCCTGGTTTGGCCCTGGATCCTACCACCCTCGACACCATCCTCGTTACACCCTTCCAAAATTCCTCCAGCGCTGGGCATGCCCAGAACATATGGGTGTGGTTTGCTGGGCTCCCTGAGCACCTAACACACCTGTCCTCACCCCTAAAAAACCGGCTCATCCTTGTCCCGGTCATGTGTGCCCTGTGCAGCACTTTAAACTGTATGAGGCTGAGCCCCGCGCACGAAGAGGAAGAGTTCACCCTCCCAAGGGCATCTGCCATGATGCTTGTACCCTGAGAAATCCCCGAACTCCCTGAGGGTCCTCATTACCTCCGGCATTCCCCCCACCGGGTCCGCCACAGACAGAGCGACACCCTATGCTCCTCCCAACCCCGCACCAGCCCCCTCCAGTTCCTCGACTCCCTCAGTGCCATAGCCAGGAGTTCAATCGCCAGTGCGAAGAGCAGGGGAGACAGGGAACACCCCTGCCTCGTCCCTCGATGCAACCAAAAGTACTCAGACCTCCTCTTGTTCGTGGCCACACTCGCCATCGGGACCTCGTACAACAGCCTAACCCACCTGACGAACCCCTCCCCAAACCCAAACCTCTTCAGCACCTCCCACAAGTACCCCCACTCTACCCTATCGAAGGCCTTCTCAGCGTCCATCGCCACCACTATCTCCGCCTCCCCCACCCTCACCGGCATCATAATAACGTTCAGGAGCCTCCGCACATTCGCGTTCAACTGCCTCCCCTTCACGAACCCCATCTGGTCTTCGTGATTGACCTGCGGCACCCAATCCTCAATTCTCGTGGCTAAGACCTTCGCCAGCACCTTGGCATCTACATTTAACAACGAAATCGGCCTGTGTTGCTCACTTTCTCCTTGGTTCAATTGCTCTGTTTTATTACCTTTGCTCTCGAGTCGCCAGGTATCTTTATGATACCGCCATGAGGTTCAAGTCTGAGTAATGATCAATAACCCAATACACCGATTAGTAAGATTCAAATCAAAGCACATTTATTATACACAGTAATCGCTACTCATGCACAAATTCTACGTCTAAGCTACTTCTACAACTAACAGGCCTATAATTAACTTCGGACTGGCCCACCAGGTCAGGGGAACAAATGGCCTTTCGTTCGGGTTTTGAGTCTGCGGGATTCAAAGTTGGTACGGATTGGTAGCTAGGAGCGCCTATCTCGTAGCGAGCGTTGAATTAAGACTTACTTTGTTCGATGGTCTCTGCACCGGTCACGGTCAATGTTGGTTCGTGTTGCTGGGTGACCCAGGCAGGACGCAGAGGTGAAGAGTGTTGAAGAGAGCGATTTGAACTTGGGGCTTAACTCTTATAGTCCCCAGGGGCTTCCCGCCTTTCAGGGCGGACCCTGTACCTGGTCCCAAGTGATTGGACTTTGTCCCAATCGCTTGGTTCGGTTTCTCCAATACTGGAGCGGTTCCCTGATCGTTGGGCGGTCTTGAGGTGCTCGTTCACCTCCTTTGTGTTGGCTCCTGCTGGCGCCGAGGAGTCTGGCTTTGCTTTGTGTGTCCAAAATGTTACTTATTGTTCCCGGGGATTGCTCAGCAGTATGCAGATGGCTGCTACATTGTTATGCTGATGGTCACTGGTATTGATGTTGTCTGGCCTTTGCAGAGGTAAATACACAGCAAACCTGCAGCTGCTGGTTTCTGTTCATGTTGGCTGACTTTCCCATCAGCCTTTGCCGTCTGCCATTTTAAATCGGGAGTTGGCCAATTTAGGTGGCTACAATCCCTCCTTGTGATCCTAACGCGAAGCGTGAAGGAACACATAACTACGTTGCTTTTGATTTCCTGACCCGGGGAGCACTTCTTACATGGCCTCTACACTGACCATAACTATGCAAAACATTTTTAACTGACAATTCTAAGGGGCGCTATGTCAAACAGGGACATGCATTACAAAACAATAAAAAAAGTGGGAACCTCAAACTATCCTTAATACGCTAATCCTACTCAAACATTTCATCACTCTAACTTCCTCAACCATACAAACAAAATCATAGCAGTTTATACACATTTGTCCTGGCTTGGCAGTCAATCTCAGGATCGTACAATTGCTCATGAACATTTCTTTAATTACAATAAAACTGCAAATGAATGCTCTTTATTATAGATCGCGGGGGTCGGGGGTCTGGTCGTACCCGAAAATAGGGATTCTGATCCTATATACCGGGGTGCGAGCGCGGTAGGCGCCCCTTCTCCATTTTCTTAGATGCATAGTCTGCACAATGCAGCAGAGTATCGGCAATACCAGCAAGGATTCTATTATGTAGGACAGGGAATACCAGGTTATAAACCTGTCACACCAAGATGGTGCGGTGTCGTTGGTGACTGGGCTCTGGGTACTGTGGGGAAGTGAATCATTAACGGCTGGGGGACTCGAGGTCATGGGGTTCGCGTTCACGCGCAACCAAATGTCCATTGTGATGATGAACCACGCGAAGGAAGTCCTCATGGTGCTTCTTCTTTCACTTCTCTTCTCCGGTCCTGGAGCTTCTGTGGAATCAAGCATAGTGTCTGTAACTATCTTGGTTTAACATCTTGTATGATAGCCTGTCTGTCCTTTAGTGCCAATTACTCCCTTTATAATTGGTCACTATGTGTGACTCCCTCATTTTTTTTCTCAAAAAACGAAATTTAGGACAAGACACACTTACAAATAATGAACCAGTGCGAGCCGTCTCGCAGACTGTGCGGTTTACCATCCAAATGTTTCAGGATGTAAATAGCATGTGGTTGGCAACCTAAGGGTTACCTGAAACAAAACTTTTTGAACTAAAACTTTCCAAAATGAGGTGCATATGGGGCGCGACGGGTAAGAGTTGGATGGAGTCCCCGGGTAGGACGGCTACCAATGCCGTGTCTCCCCTACCCGAGCGTAGCAGACCAGAGGGGGGTTCCCAGACAGGACGGGTCCTAAGCCGTTTCTCCACTGCCTGAGCAACGGACAAGAACGGGCAAGAAATGTAGTCATCGTGGGGGGCTGCAGTAGTGGTTCTACCTTCAAACCAGAAGGGCAGTTATGAACGGGCGTATGGTATCTGTGGACAGACGAGTTCCGCTGAACTGGCGTCTGGGACCTTAACAAGTCTCTGTGGGCAAGTCCTCAGAGGTTTTGGCCGAAAGGGCTTGGGGTGGTGGAAAAAAAAATTCTGGTCTGACATACAACATTTAACAAAACACTACAAACAACATAAAACATGCTGCAGGTTCCATTAAAAAGGACACCGTTTCTCCCAAGCGGTTCCTTCAAAACATCATCTGGACACCTCAGTTAACGGTTGCGAACAGGGTCACAAAGGGGTTCTCGTTCTGGGAGTCAGACTCAAGGTCGTCATCTTCTCCCGGGTGCCAAACTCTTGAATGTATTAAGGTTGATAGGGCTGCATGGTGTGATTTGGGGTCGCTCTCGTCGTTTCGGACGAATCTGTATGAGTTGTCTCTGTGCCAATAGGTGGTGTCTAGTTGTGTGGGGACGGAATTGGGGTCGTCATGGTAGGTCGGTGGTCGGTTTGTTTAGGAAAGTGATCATGAAGGGATCACTCGGATCGTTGTCGGATTCACTGGGTGTGGGTCCTGTTGCATGGGGATAGTAGGGAGGCATGCTGTGGCTATCGTCCGAGTCACAGTCGCTGTCTCTGCTGCTGCAGTCGGTGGGCGTTCCGGGGCGGAGTGTATATTTTGGGGGTGGAGTCGAGATCGAGTCCGTGGCTGGGCTGGACGTGTTGGGGGATGGTATGGTTACGTTGGCTGTGGGCGGGGTGTGGTGTGCTGCGTCGAGCATGACGTGGTGTGCGTGGTTAGACTGTGTTCCATATGCCTTCAGCTGGTTGATATGGAACCACGCAGTCTTGCCGTTGGGATACTTTATCTTGTATACGGAAGGGCTTACTTTGTCCGCAATGGAGTACGGACCCGAGTACTTTGGTGACAGGAATTTGCTGGGGTTGTATACGGAGAGCATGACTTGCTGTCCTACACTGTACTCAGTCGCATGCACTGTCTCGTCGAAACAAGCCTTGCTCTGTTTCTTCCTTGTGCCCAATTTCACTGCGGCTGCTAGCTGAGCCGTTTTAACGTTTTCCACTAATTGTTCCACAGCTTTTTCGTGTGTGAGGGCCGTCACTTCGGGGCTGGTCAAGTCTAAACCTAATAAAAATTCTGTGCCTTTCATGGGGCGTCCGGTCATGAGGGTGTGTGGGGTGTAACCTGTGGAGGTGGAAACAGTGTTACGCAAAAACATCAGCGCAAAAGGGAGGACCGAGTCCCAAGTGGTGTTTTGCTGGACCATTTTTCTGAGGGTGGATTTTAGGGTCCGATTCATGCACTCCACGATACCACTCGACTGTGGGTGGTATGCTATTTGGACCCATTTTGTAAACGTGTCTATCACCACGAGTACATATTTATAGCCATTCCTGCAAGGGGGCAATGGTCCTATAAAATCAATCTGGAGGTTAGTCCAGGGCAATTAACGGGTCGGGTGTGGCTGAGCTCTGCCTTTTTGGCATATCTGTCCGGATTATTCTGGGCGCAGATAAGACAATTCTCGATGTAGTGATTAACATCGTCCTTTAAATTCGGCCACCAACAAAGCTGCTTGAGATGGGCTGTAGTGGGATCGATTCCCTGATGTCCATGACCGTCATGGAATAAACAAATCAGTTGATTCCTGTCCTGTTCAGGAACCACATAAAGGGTGTCTTTTAACACCACACCGTCATGTGTGGTCAGAGCATTTTTAAATCTCTCGTAGGGTGCTGGATACTTTCCTTTTAAAATCTCCCTGAGATTGAACATAGAACATAGAACATAGAAAACATAGAACATAGAAAATACGGCACAGAACAGGCCCTTCGGCCCACGATGTGCCGAACCTTTGTCCTAGATTAATCATAGATTATCATTGAATTTGGTGGGCAGAAGGAGGCCATTCGGCCCTTTGAGTCTGCGCCGGCTCTTGGAAAGAGCACCCTACCCAAACTCAACACCTCCACCCAACACCAAGGGCAATTTGGACATTAAGGGCAATTTATCATTGGCCAATTCACCTAACCCGCACATCTTTGGACTGTGGGAGGAAACCGGAGCACCCGGAGGAAACCCACGCAGACACGGGGAGGACGTGCAGACTCCGCACAGACAATGACCCAAGCCGGAATCGAACCTGGGACCATGGAGCTGTGAAGCAATTGTGCTATCCACAATGCTACCGTGCTGCCCTTATTGCTGTCCTGCTTCTGGGCCTCCACTAGATCCTCGTCTGTGAGACCTATACTGCATTCACTGGTGCGCTTTCGGGGGGGGTGTCCAAAGGTATCCATGCCTGGAACCTGCTTTAGCCAGTGCGTCGGCTTTTACATTTCCAGGGATGGAGGACTGATGGTGACTACGAACTTTGACTATCCCGAAAGTCCTGTTCCGTGCTCTCTCTAAAATGTTACGGAGCAATGGGGCTGAGGGGAGGGGTTTTCCGTCTGCGGAAACAAATCCTCTTGCTTTCCACAGGGGTAGGAATTCCGTGAGGCTGTTGCAGACATAGAGGCTGTCCGAGTATATGTCTGCTGGGCTGGAGAAGGAATCTGGGTGTTCCACTGTATATGCGATGGCCGCGAGCTCTGCTGCCTGCGCGCCTAAGTGGCCTGGAAGTTTTAACGATATTTCCTCGAGGGCGTGTCCTCGACATAAATACCACAACCTGTTATGCGCTTCCCATCCAATACTGTGGAAGATCCATCCACATTGATCTTTATGGGCTCGCACGTGTCTGTGTGCTGGGGGCTCTGGGTTGAACTACCTATCTTTCTGGGGGGTGTTTTTGCAATAAAGGGGCCTGTGTTGTGGTGTGGCGAGATAATTTCACATTCATGGGGGGTTCCGGGGTACTGTAAGTTGTCGGCTAAAAAGGTGTGCGTCTTTGTCTGTTTAACAGTGATGTCCCGTCCCTGCAAGAGAAAGGTCCATCTAACTGCTCTAATCTGGCTCACTGTACCGTCCTTGAGTCGTCCGTCCAGTAAAAGTTGGGTGGGGGTGTGTTCAGTGAGAATTGTGATGCGGTTCAGTCCGGTAATATACGAAAAATACTGAACTGCCCAAAATACTGCGAGCAGGTGCCTCTCACAGGCTGAAAATTTCTGCTCCACAGCATCTAAAATTCTGGAGGCGTAAGCTACGGGCCTTAACTGTTCGTGCCGTTCCTGGAGGAGCACGGCCGAAAGGGTGCGGTCTGTGGTTGCTACCTTTATGCTGCAGAAGCCATTCCCAGGGGGCTCCTTTCCTTAGGAGGTCTGAGAGGGGCGCTGCCTTGCTGGCGAAACCGTCAATGTGGTTTCGGCAGTCGCCAACCAGTCCTAAAAACGACCGGAGGGCTGAAACGTTCTGGGGAAGGGGCAATTTAGCAATCGAGTCAATCCTTTTATGCTCGATCTCGCGTTTACCATGTGTGATAATTGTTCCCAAATATATCACCTTATCTTCCAAAATCTGGGCCTTTTTGGGGTTGACTTTGCAACCGATTGAGTGTAAGAGTTCCAGGAGTTCGGACAGAAGCTCAATGTGCTCTTCCTTGGTGTCTGTCTGCAGTAGTAGGTCGTCTATGTACTGAACCAGACATTCGGGGCGAGAGAATTTGGCTAAACCATTTGCCAGCTGTCGGTGGAAAATGGAGGGGGAGTTGTGGAATCCTTGTGGCAGGCATGTCCACGTGTACTGCTGATTTTTAAAGGTGAAGGCAAATTTGTATTGGCACGCCTTTGCCAATGGAATGGACCAGAATCCATTACTGACATCCAAAACCGTAAAGAATTGGGAATTGAGTCCCTGCTTGAGCATGGTCTCGGGACCTGTGGCTACTGTGGGGGCTGCTGCGGGGGTAATTTTGTTGAGTTCCCGGTAATCAATGGTCAGTCGCCATGATCCACGGGCTTTCTCACTGGCCAAATCGGGGCATTATTGGTGGAGGCTACTGATCTAAATACATCCTGCTCTAATAAGCTTTCTATTACCTTTGAGATTTCTCCCTCTGCCTCTTAGGCAAATTCATACTGTTTTGGGGGTCTGGGGTTAGGTCCTGTTATTTGTACGGAGCCAGTCATCCGTCCACAGTCGTGCTTGTGGGTCACGAATGCTGCCCTGTTCTTTTGCAGAACTGCTCTAACCTGCCTGTCCGTACTAAGCGTGGTCGGGTTGAACCAAAATTTGCCTACTGCACTAATTTTGTTCGCGTATTCACCTATGTTGACCGTTGCGGGGGCTCTTGCAGTCTTTGCCATTTTCCAGACACACTGGTTGACTGGATCAAATGAAAGATTGTGGGAATTCATGAAATCGATTCCCAGAATGTGTTCTGCTGTGTGGGGCAGATCGACTAAGACTATGAGGTGCCTGGTGGTGATGTTGCCGATTTGAATGGGTACAGGGGCTGTGATGTGTCCCTGCTATGAGTGGCCTGTAAAGCCACTGAGGGTGATGGTGGCTGTAGTGGGCCACGTGTCCTTTTGGAATATGGTGGAGGAATTTATTGTGGTGCGGGACCCTCTTGTGTCCCAGAGAAATTCGATGGGCTGTCCCCGGATTTTCGCTGCAACTACCGATCGTCCAGACCTATCCCAAAGGGTGTCGCAGACCCAACTGGGGGAGCCCGTACACCGTCAGTCCGTTCCGGTCAGGTCCGTCTGATCTGAACGGGCGCTAACACTATGAATGGGCTCTGTCTTCTCCTTACTCAGAGTGCCCGTCTGCTGGGCTCTCTATGGCTTTCTAGGGGCATTGCACTCTCTTGCAAAGTGTCCCAACTGTCCACAGTTGTAACACTCCTGTGACTTTTGTGGGGGGCTGCTCTTTCCTTCATTCACCCATGCGGGGTTCTGGTGTGTTTTTACTGCCTGTGCATCTGCGTCGGCCTGCTTTTCTTCGGGAATTTTAACTGCGGGTTTGCTTTGTACAGATTGCTCCCAGGCGTGGGACAATCTTTTCACTACCCACTTCTCGTTATGTGCCTCCTCTGAGGGATCATAACTCGCGCAAGCTTTCTGTCCTGTTTCTGTGGCATGGGAGATAAGGGTGCGGGTCCATGTGGCCATGTTGTCTGGGGACAAATGGGCACGGTCTAAGTCTCCAAAGACTGCTGCAAAGTGGATCCACAGGCGTCCAGCAAACGCTGTGGGGTGCTCGGCTTTCTTTTGCCTGCATTTATTGAGGCCATCTACGGGGTTACCCCGGTTATACCCGATCGCATCCAGGATCGCGGTATGCATTTCTGCAAGGGTGCCTCCTCCTACATTCTGTGGGTTGGGAAGGGCTGCTGCGACTGAAGGATCTAAACTTAAAAGTGTGAGCTTTACATGCTCTCGCTCATCCAGGCCGTACATGGTCGCCTGATGCTTTACAGTGGCAAAGAAATGGTGGGGGTCTGAGGTGGGGAGGAACGGTGTGATTTTCTCGCACGCGTCCCGTAATTGGGTCACTGTTAAGGGGGTGTAGTATAGAAATTCCGTATCGCCCACTATGGCTGTGCGGTGGGTGGTTACTGGGTTCATTGGAGCCTGAACTATCTGCTGTGTGAGGCGCTTTTCTCTTTTGTGGCTTTCCCTGCGCACATGTTCCCTGAACATATCTCTGCGCTGTTTCATTCAATGCTTCCCAATCAGGGCCGTCTTCCTGATCTAATTTTTCTCCAAAGGTTTCCTGGAATCCTTTCTGAACTGAAAGCAGCGATTGCAGCTCTGCAATCTGCTTCCGGCACTTTGCGTGATCTAGCGTGCTTTGTCTTTGCTCTGTGGTGGCAGCATGGAGTGCTCTTAACGCTGCCTTTAGGTCGCTGCACTGTCTCTGCAATGCTTCTACCTGCTTTTCAGTTTCTTCACGTACCAGGACTGCACGTTGCGTGTCCTGATAGGCCTTTTCGTATTGAGACTGGAAGCTGCTTAAGTGCGCCAGACAAGACTGGTGTGCCCTTTTGGCATCCGCCACCACTCCATCTTTTGCTGCCAATTTCCTCCTCAATTCTAAGTTCTCTCTTTCTACCTCGCTTACATCGACCGTACTCATTCGATGTGTGCCCTCTACTTCTTTCCGGAGCGTCCTAACGACCTCCTCTGTGCCTCGCAATTGTGCCAAGCAGGACACGATTGCCATCGGCTTGCAAGCTTTCCCTAAGCTCTTTTTGTGGATCTCGCTCAGGTTCTCCCACCAAGTATGTCCTATACTCCCACAGAATTTCCCTTTCCCTTTGAGGAATTTCCTGATCTCTTCCCCCCAAATGAGACATTGTCCCACTCTACTGCTGCTGGTCGCTGCGGCCGCAAATTCCTCTGGGTTCATGAGGCGCTGCATTGCCATCTTTCCTATCCGAATGCTGCTCTTCAAATTTGGGACAGGGGTATTAAGGCGGTGCTGTAAATACGGGCACGGCTTTCGCTACTTTCCGAAATACAGACTCCCGACAGTTTTGTCGCAACAAAATATCAATCAGTTTTACCTTATCGCCCTGTTAGTTAAGCATGCATACACACACTTCCGAATTATGAGTATTGATCAGAACTGCTTGAACACTTGTGGTTTTCTGTTGTCAATTGGATCTCTAATTCAAATTCTGGGTTCCGCCGGAGTGGGTATGCCACTTCTAGATCGGGTACCGGCGGAGTCGCCAAATAATGTTGCTAACTTTCTCCTTGGTTCAATTACTCTGTTTTATTACCTTTGCTATCGAGTCGCCAGGTATCTTTATGATACCGCCACGAGGTTCAAGTCGGAGTAATGATCAATAACCCAATACACCGATTAGTTCGATTCAAATCAAAGCACATTTATTCTACATTTATCGCTACTCATGCAAAAGTTCTACATCTAAGCTACTTCTACAACTAACAGGCCTATACTTAACTTCGGACTGGCCCACCAGGTCAGGGGAACAAATGGCCTTTCGTTCGGGTTCTGAGTCTGCGGGATTCAAAGTTGGTACGGATTGGTAGCTAGGAGCGCCTATCACGTAGCGAGCGTTGAATTAAGACTTACTTTGTTCGGTGGTCACTGCACCGGTCACGGTCAATGTTGGTTCGTGTTGCTGGGTGACCCGGGCAGGGCGCAGAGGTGAAGAGAGCTGAAGAGAGCGATTTGAACTTGGGGCTTAACTCTTATAGTCCCCAGGGGCATCCTGCCTTTCGGGGCGGACCCTGTACCTGGTCCCAAGTGATTGGACTTTGTCCCAATCGCTTGGTTTGATTTCTCCAATACTGGAGCATGGGCGGACTTGAGGTGCTCGTTCACTTCCTTTGTTTTGGCTCCTGCTGGCGCCGAGTAGTCTGGCTTTGCTTTGTGTGTCCAAAATGTTACTTATTGTTCCCGGGGATTGCTCATCAGTATGCAGATGGCTGCTACATTGTTATGCTGATGGTCACTGGTATCGATGTTGTCTGGCCTTTGCAGAGGTAAATACACAGCAAACCTGCAACTGCTGGTTTCTGTCTATGTTGGCTGACTTTCCCATCAGCCTTTGCCGTTCGTCATTTTAAATCGGGAGTTGTCCAATTTAGGTAGCTACACCTTGTTGTGAAAACTCGGAAGAATATGACATTTGATACATGAAAATAACACTAAGAATACCTGAGGCGTTTAAATGAAAAGGAGAATTCCCACACGGGGTTAACAGCAGCAGCCTGTTTTGAAAGCAGACAACTTCACAGACAGGGATGAAAAAAGATAGGAGCTTCATTTTAATTTACAAGTTAGAAAAGACATTTGATTGACTTAAAAACTCTTAAAGTTATATGAAAAGGAACAGTATCTCACAAATCTTTAGTGAGGAGTTACTTAATTGAACAATTAGGAAAAGCAGCCAGACTCGAAAGTCTAAGATAAGGATCAAATGTTAAAGCGTGAAAAGTAATAAAATGAAACAACTGATTAATAAATTGAGGAAACTAAAAGGTGACAAAGTAACATTATAACTACATCACATTTGAAGTTAAACCTTTTGAAGATGGCGAAAGCAGATAAAGTTAGAATCAAGGGGGATAACACTAACATGACATTAGTTTAACCTGAAGATGACCCGAGTCGAATCAGAGAAAAAGTGCATCAGAAAAGACATGAAACCAAAAGAGTGCGAACTAAGGCACATAAATTTGTGACATGTCAAGCAAAGCGAGAAAAATGCAGTCAAGGATGGCGAGCTAGGGAGGATGAAACTGCACTATCGCTGTAGAAACAGAACCACGCTTCTAAACTGCTAATATTTAGCCTACCAAATGTCATGCAGACAGACTGAAGGGTGCCAGGTTCAAAGGTTAAGGGGCCCCAAATGGCTATAAAAACTGGGGATAATGAGCGGATAATCAGAAGAGCATCTTCCTCGGTGATGGGACGAGCAGCATCGACAGACCGAGCAGCCCAGAGAACTCAGCAGAAGACCAAAAGTTAAAGAAACCTGATTGTCAAGAGAGACTTGAAAGTCTGCAACTGGTCCAAACAGGAAAAGATCTTTCTACCTTTCTGTAAAATTAGTTATTCTCTTTTAACTTGAAAATAAAGTTAAGTTCAAATTGATAAAAATGAGTGGTTATTATTTTTCTCTTTAAAGTTTACTTTACTTCACTTAGCAAGCTGGACCAGTGTGTAAGTTACTAAGTGGTAAGTAGATAAATTTCTTCTACGAAGATACGAGTTATACCGGAGGATAACTTGAAATACTAGTTTGACCCGAATAGCATTCGCCTAAGTCTGCGGAGGAGTCGGGGAATGAGAATCCCTGCTCACCATTTAGAATAAATCGGCCCTTTTTGGTATAGGGGGAATTCTAAGAATAGTGGTGAGGTAAAAACTACAACCTGTAAGACCCACACTGCAGGGGATCCTTGTCCCGCTTCAGGATCAAGGGGATCAGTGCCAGGGACATCGTCGGGGGGCAAAGCCCGCCCCTCCCTTGCCTCATTGAAGGTCCTAACCAGCAACGGGCCCAACAGGTCCACATATTTTTTGTAAAATTCGACCAGGAAACCGTCCGGCCCCGGTGCCTTCCTCGCCTGCATGCTCCCTATCCCTTTGGCCAGCTCCTTCAGCCCAATCGGGGGGCCCAATCCCGCAACCAGTCCCTCCTCCACCTTCGGGAACCTCAGTTGGTCCAGAAAGCGGCCCATCCCTCCCTCCTCCAGTGGGGGCTCGGACCGATACAGATCCTCATAAAAGTCCCTGAAGACCCCATTGATGCCAACCCCACTCAGCACCACACTCCCTCCCCTATCTTTAACTCCCCCAATCTCCCTAGCTGCGTCCCGCTTCTGAAGCTGATGCGCCAGCATATGTTTTAATGCAAGAAGTATTACGGGTAAGGCAGATGAACTTAGAGCTTGGATTAGTACTTGGAACTATGATATTGTTGCCATTACAGAGACCTAGTTGAGGGAAGGGCAGGATTGGCAGCTAAACGTTCCAGGATTTAGATGTTTCAGGCGGGATAGAGGGGGATGTAAAAGGGGTGGCGGAATTGCGCTACTGGTTAGGGAGAATATCACAGCTGTACTACGGGAGGACAACTCAGAGGGCAGTGAGGCTATATGGGTAGAGATCAGGAATAAGAAGGGTGCAGTCACAATGTTGGGGGTTTACTACAGACATCCCAACAGTCAGCGGGAGATAGAGGAGCAGATAGGTAGACAGATTTTGGAAAAGAGTAAGAACAACAGGGTTGTGGTGATGGGAGACTTCAACTTCCCCAATATTGGCTGGGACTCACTTAGTGCCAGGGGTTTAGATGGGCCAGAGTTTGTAAGGAGCATCCAGGAGGGCTTCTTAAAACAATATGTAGACAGTCCAACTAGGGAAGGGGCTGTACTGGACCTGGTATTGGGGAATGAGCCCGGCCAGGTGGTAGAAGTTTCAGTAGGGGAGCATTTCGGGAACAGTAACTACAATTCAGTAAGTGTTAAAGTTCTGGTGGACAAGGATAAGAGTGGTCCTAGGGTGAATGTGCTAAATTGGGGGAAGGCTAATTATAACAATATTAGGCGGGAACTGAAGAATCTAGATTGGGGGCGGATGTTTGAGGGTAAATCAACATCTGACATGTGGGAGGCGTTCAAGTGTCAGTTGAAAGGAATTCAGGACCGGCATGTTTCTGTAAGGAAGAAGAATAAATACAGCAATTTTCGGGAACCTTGGATAACGAGAGATATTGTAGGCCTCGTCAAAAAGAAAAAGGAGGCATTTGTCAGGGCTAAAAGGCTGGGAATAGACGAAGCCTGTGTGGAATATAAGGAAAGTAGGAAGGAACTTAAGCAAGGAGTCAGGAGGGCTAGAAGGGGTCACGAAAAGTCATTGGCAAATAGAGTGAAGGAAAATCCCAGGGCTTTTTACACGTACATAAAAAGCAAGAGGGTAGCCAGGGAAAGGGTTGGCCCACTGAAGGATAGGAAAGGGAACTATGTGTGGAGCCAGAGGAAATGGGCAAGGTACTAAATGAATACTTTGCATCAGTATTCACCAAAGAGAAGGAATTGGCGGTGTTGAGTCTGGAGAAGGGTGTGTAGAAAGCCTGGGTCACATTGAGATCCAAAAAGACGAGGTGTTGGGCATCTTGAAAAATATTAAGGTAGATAAGTCCCCAGGGCCTGATGGGATCTACCCCAGAATACTGAAGGAGGCTAGAGAGGAAATTGCTGAGGCCTTGACAGAAATCTTTGGATCCTCACTGTCTTCAGGTGATGTCCCGGAGGACTGGAGAATAGCCAATGTTGTTCCTCTGTTTAAGAAGGGTAGCAAGGATAATCCAGGGAACTACAGGCCAGTGAGCCTTACGTCAGTGGTAGGGAAATTACTGGAGAGAATTCTCCGAGACAGGATCTACTCCCATTTGGAAGCAAATGGATGTATTAGTGAGAGGCAGCATGGTTTTGTGAAGGGGAAGTCATGTCTCACTAACTTGATAGAGTTTTTCGAGGAGGTCACAAAGATGATTGATGCAGGTAGGGCAGTGGATGTTGTCTATATGGACTTCAGTAAGGCCTTTGACAAGGTCCCTCATGGTAGACTAGGACAAAAGTTGAAGTCACACGGGATCAGGGGTGAGCTGGCAAGGTGGACACAGAACTGGCTAGGTCATAGAAGGCAGAGAGTAGCAATGGAAGGATGCTTTTCTAATTGGAGGGCTGTGACTAGTGGTGTTCCGCAGGGGTCAGTGCTGGGACCTTTGCTGTTTGTAGTATATATAAATGATTTGTAGGAAAATGTCACTGGTCTGATTAGTAAGTTTGCAGACGACACAAAGGTTGGTGGAATTGCAGATAGCGATGAGGACTGTCAGAGGATACAGCAGGATTTAGATTGTTTGGAGACTTGGGCGGAGAGATGGCAGATGGAGTTTAATCCGGACAAATGTGAGGTAATGCATTTTGGAAGGTCTAATGCAGGTAGGGAATATACAGTGAATGGTAGAACCCTCAAGAGTATTGAAAGTCAGAGAGATCTAGGTTTACAGTTCCACAGGTCACTGAAAGGGGCAACACAGGTGGAGAAGGTAGTCAAGAAGGCATACGGCATGCTTGCCTTCATTGGCCGGGGCATTGAGTATAAGAATTGGCTAGTCATGTTGCAGCTGTATAGAACCTTAGTTAGGCCACACTTGGAGTATAGTGTTTAATTCTGGTCGCCACATTACCAGAAGGATGTGGAGGCTTTAGAGAGCGTGCAGAAGAGATTTACCAGAATGTTGCCTGGTATGGAGGGCATTAGCTATGAGGAGCGGTTGAATAAACTCGGTTTGTTCTCACTGGAACGACGGAGGTTGAGGGGCGACCTGATAGAGGTCTACAAAATTATGAGGGGCATAGACAGAGTGGATAGTCAGAGGCTTTTCCCCAGGGTAGAGGGGTCAATTACTAGGGGGCATAGGTTTAAGGTGCGAGGTGCAAGGTTTAGAGTAGATGTACGAGGCAAGTTTTTTACACAGACGGTAGTGGATGCCTGGAACTCGTCGTTACCAGAGGAGGTGGTGGAAGCAGGGACGATAGTGACATTTAAGGGGCATCTTGACAAATATATGAATAGGATGGGAATAGAGGGATACGGACCCAGGAAGTGTAGAAGATTGTGGTTTAGTCGGGCAGCATGGTCGGCATGGGCTTGGAGGGCTGAAGGGCCTGTTCCTGTGCTGTACTTTTCTTTGTTCTTTGTTTGACTTGCCTTTTCCCCATATTCATAAATCACCCCCTGGGCCTTCCTCCACTGCGCCTCTGCCTTTCAGGTGGTCAACAGGTCGAATTCAGCCTGGAGGCTGCGCCTCTCCCTCAACAGTCCCTCCTCCGGCACCTCCGCGTACCTCCTGTCTACCCTCACCATCTCCCCCACCAGCCTCTCCCTCTCCCTCTGCTCTCTCCTCTCCTTGTGGGCCCTAATGGAGATCAGCTCTCCCTTAACCACCGCCTTCAGCGCCTCCCAGACCATCCCCACTCGGACCTTCCCATTACCGTTGGCCTCCAGGTATCTCTCTATGCTTCCTCGGACCTGCTCGCTCACCTCCTCGTCCGCCAACAGCCCCACCTCCAAGCGCAACAACGGGCGCTGGTCCCTCTCCTCCCCCAGCTCTAGGTCTACCCAATGCGGGGCGTGATCCGAAATGGCCATCGCCGAGTACTCAGTATCCTCTACTCTCGCAATCAGCGCCCCGCTCATAACAAAAAAGTCGATCCGGGAATAAGCCTTATGAACGTGCGAGAAGAATGAAAATTCCCTAGCCCCCGGTCTTGCAAATCTCCAAGGGTCCACTCCTCCCATCTGGTCCATAAACCCCCTCAGCACTTTAGCCGTCGCCGGCCTCCTACCCGTCCTAGACCTGGAGCGATCCAGTGCCGGATCCAACACCGTGTTAAAGTCCGCCCCCCCCCCCCCCCCCCCCCCCCCATTATCAGGCCCCCCACTTACAAGTCCGGGATCCGACCCAACATGCGCCACATAAAACCCGCATCATCCCAGTTTGGGGCGTAGACGTTGACCAGCACCACCCTCTCCCCTTGCAGTTTACCACTTACCATTACGTACCTGCCGCCATTGTCTGTCACAATGCTCGACGCCTCGAACGACACCCTCTTTCCCACCAAGATTGCCACCCCCTGATTTTTTGCATCCAGCCCCGAATGAAACACCTGACCTACCCACCCCTTCCTCAATCTTACCTGGTCTGCCACCTTCAGGTGTGTCTCCTGGAGCATGACCACATCTGCCTTCAGCCCCTTCAGGTGCGTGAACACCCGGGCCCGCTTAACCGGCCCGTTCAATCCCCTTACATTCCAGGTTATCAGCCGGATCAGGGAGCTACCCGCCCCCCCTCCCCCGCCGACTAGCCATAACCCCTCCTCGGCCAGACACTTGCCTGACCCCACGCCCAGCCCGTTTCCCACGGTGGCAGACCCCCGTCCCAACTCCCTCTACTCGCTCCAGCTCCCCCTTGACCATACCAGCAGCAACCCGGTCCCCCCCCCCTCCCCCCCCCCCCCCCACCCCCCCCCCACCTCCCCCCCCCCCCCAGCTAGGACCCCTCCTAGCTGCATTGCTCCCCCCATTGCACTCCCGCAAGTCAGCTGACTCCTGCTGACCCCGGCCACTCCCGCCTCTCCTTCGACTCCTCCCACTGTGGGACTTCCCCTCCCCCTCCATTACCCACCAGCAGCCTTTCCCCCTCCCCCTTCCATCCCAAGCGCGGGAAAAAACCCGCGCTTCCCTGTCCTGGCCCCGCCCCCTCCAGCCTTCGGCACGGGAAAAAGCCTGCGCTTTCCACCTGCCCGGCCCCACCTCCTCTGGCGCATCTCCTTTTACAGGCCCAGTCTCCTCACCCCCAACTCGGGCCTCACCCTCCCCCGCGGGGCCCCATCCCCCTACCAGCCATCCACCCTACTCAGTTTACTTGCCCCCCTCCAAGAGCCCATCCGACAGACCCAACCAAAACAGTGCCCAACCCACCCTAACCACCCACACCGAACCAAAAAGAAACAAGAACAAAGAACCCCCCCCCCCTCAAAATATAACACAACAACAACAATCCCCGACCATCCCCATGCCCGACCCCCATCCCGCCCCTCAGTTTGTGTCCATGACTTGGCCTGAACAAAGGCCCATGCCTCCTCCGGGGACTCAAAATAATGGTGCCGCTCCTTGTAGGTGACCCACAGATGCGTCGGCTGCAGCATGCCAAACTTCGCCCCCTTCCTGTGCAGCACCGCCTTCGCCCGGTTGTACCTGGCCCTCTTCTTCACCACCTCTGCGCTCCAGTCCTGATATATTCGAATCTCCGCGTTCTCCCACCTGCTGCTCCTCTCTTTCTTGGCCCACCTGAGTACGCACTCCCGATCAGCGAACCGATGAAACCGCACCAGCACTGCCCGCTGTGGCTCGTTAGCCTTGGGCCTCCTCGCCAGCACTCGATGGGCCCCTTCCAGCTCCAGGGGCCCCTGGAAGGACCCCGCTCCCATCAGCGAGTTTAACATGGTGACCACATAGGCCCCCACGTCCGACCCCTCCAGCCCCTCCGGGAGTCCCGTTTTCCGCAAATTCTTCTGCCTCGACCGATTCTCCATCTCCTCGAACCGTTCCTGCCATTTCTTGTGGAGCGCCTCGTGCGCCTCCACCTTTACCGCGAGGCCTAAGATCTCGTCCTCATTATCTGAGATCTTTTGTCGGACCTCGCGGATCGCCACCCCCTGGGCCGTCTGGGTCTCCAGCAGCTTATCAATGGAAGCCTTCATCGGCTCCAGCAGGTCCGCTTTGAGCTCCCTGAAGAAGCGCTGGATACCCTCCTGCTGCTCCTGCACCCATTGCATCCACGCTGCCTGGTCCCCGCCCGCCGCCATCTTGCTCTTCTTCCCTCGCACTTTCTTTGGATTCACCACCACTTTTTTAGTCGCCCTGCTCCTGGTCCAGGCCATACACTGTCGGGGGAATGTTGCAGTCTTCTTCCCACACCGGGAAATGTCGAAAAAATGCCGTTGGGGGCCCTGAAAAGAGCCCAATAGTCCGTTCCAAGCGGACGCTGCCGAACGTGCGACTTAGCTCTGCATAGCCGCAACCGGAACCACACTGGAAATACTCAGCAGGTCTGACAGCATTTATGGAGAGACAAACAGAGTTAATGTTTGAAGTCAAATATGATTCTTTTAGAATCCAATCTTTGGTTTCATGGCTGCCACCTAAGGCTGACCAACCAGAAGCCATCCTGCTTGGCTCTCACCAAAAACCCATATCCTGGCCCCAAACTCTGATCTCTTGCTCTGGCTGAGTTCAATTACTTGCAACCTCAGTGCCCTGTTTGACATTGAACAGTGCTTCAAATCCCATATGTTATCCGTACTAAGATATCTGTTTCCATCTCCAATAATAGTGCCACCTCTATCTTTCCCTCACACCTACTGCCATTCAAACCTTCATGCAAGCCTTCATCACATAACTCTCAAATACTCTTCCGAACAACTTCCCACATTCCATTCTTTATAACTAAAATTAATTCAAAATTCTTCAGCCCATACTGGCTCTGTTTTCACCTTTTTCTGTTGGATTCCTGGTCCCAGACTCATTGAATTCAAATGTTTGTTTTGATTCACAATCTCCTCAAGGTAATTGTTGCTCGCTACCTGTGCCATTACTACAGCCCTGCATTTCAGAGCAAGTCCCTCGTTATGGCCTCTTATACGGTCATCCTCCCTTCTTTTCACGTTTGACTGTTTTGGCCTCATATTCTGAAATGTCTTTACCTCCCATCCTTCAAATACTTCCTCAAAACTCACCTTCTTCTCTGTTCATTCTTCCTAACTCTTCTCCCACTCCTACTTGGGATTAATTTTCTCCTCCTTTAAGTACTTTGTTTAGTGCATTTAACATGGTAAAATATACAAATCCAAATTGTGCATGTTCCTCTTTGGATGGCTAAATCTTGTTTTAGATTAATCTTGGTACCTGTCATGCTGATATTTTATTGACATTCAGTGACAATCAAATATTCATGATCTCTCAATGCCAGTTGGTACCATTTGAATTCGTAATACATTACGGTTCAAAACTATCTTCAGCAGTGCTTTGTCGTGGCTCTGTTTCAGTGTCACCTGACATTAACACGGTGTCTTACTACCATTGCATACCTTGTTTGGAGTAATACAGGAAGCAGCCGTTCATGAACTCAATGCAAATTTGGTAAGTCACAGTGTCATGCTTAGACCTTTTTGCAAGCTTTGCTAATTGCTGGAGCAATAAGTTTACCCAAGAGAAAATGAACTAGTGCACAGTTCCTGGGACTTCATATGATTTAGAAATAGGAGATCACATGTTGCATCACCTATTTACAACATCAAGCCAACTTTTTCATGTAAAAACTTTCCCAAGAACCGAGCAAGCTGGGTGATATTTTTATTACAGCGAATAGAATAGAATCCTTACAGTGCAGAAGGAGGCCATTCGGCCCTCTGAAAGAGCACTTCACCCAAACTCTCTCCCCTGCCCTATCCCATTAATCCAACCTTCGTTTTGGACACTAAGAGGCAATTTAGCGTGGCCAATTCACCTAACCTACACATCTTTGGACTGTGGGAGGAAACCAGAGCACCTGGAGGAAACCCACGCAGACACAGGTAGAATGTGCAAACTCCACACAGCTAGTCACTCAAGGCCAGAATTGAACCCGGGTCCCTGGCGCTGTGAGGCAACAGTGCTAACCACTGTGCCACCATGTCACCCATTCTGGTTGCAAAATAAAGAAGAAATATCAATTGGCTTGGAAACTCAACTATTTTGTATTTTCTCTCAAAACTTTGAGACAATTACAATTTCATGAACATTTTTATATAAGAAACCCAAAGTTTTGGATTATTATTTGTGAGTAACTTACAGGATGACATAATTTCCAAGAGCTTCTTTGGAAGGATTTTTGCTCAACTTGCAATCTGGTATGTCGCCATTAGGTGCAACAATGTTCAACGTGTCATTGATGAGATTGTATTTCATGATTCGGTCATTAGCTGTGCTGGATGCCAGTGAAGGAGAAGCATTCACCTACATGGGGGAAGAAATCATTTTACAAACAGAAATATTTGGAACATGTGGCACTAAATAGTAGATAAATCGGGTTTCAAGTTTGGGGATTGTGATGCGTAATTACCATACACCCAATTGAGGAGAAGTAGGAATTGGGCAAACTTCATGCCACCTGCTCATCACCGTTGTGACATGCAGCCCAGTTCTGCTAACTGACTGCACTCGCAACAGGGGTACGTACAGCTGTGTGTGTGGTTAGCTCAAGTTAAAGGTAGCCTACATTTCTTAAAACCAGATTAAAAGTTCTTCTGAAGAATAAAGTGCCAATGAAACAGCTGGCCAGAGAGATGGCTCCCAGGTTCTCTGACATAGCGCCAGAGGCCTTACTCCAGGAGGTGCCATATCCTATCCACTGCACTACCAACATCACACGTCACTCAATGCACCACACACTCATCACTCCCCCATCAGTAATCTCTAAAATTCAGGACTCGTACCTAATATTCATACCCATTTCACTCTCACATCTTATGACTACTGTAAGCCTCACCCACGACTTGCAGCTTTCACATGCTGTCAGCTATACAGCTAAGACAGGCTCATTACCCAAGCACATAGCAACATACTCACCAACATTCTTTACTCTTTCATGAAGGATAACATGAGGGAGCACCAGAAACCTGACCGGGGACAGGCCTGAGCTCCTCTGAGAAGGCTTTACTGCAAATTATTGAGACCATCCATGATGATGGGTATGTTCCTGCCTTACGTGTCTTCTCAAGTTCCGCTTCTCCTTCATCCTGTTATCTGTCATGAATTACAAGCTGCAATGGTGTGACAACCAATATGCCCCAACACCATTCCCTCATCCCAATCATCTCCGTCTGCATTTATGCTTTCAGATATTCAAAGAACTGCCACGTAGTCAACCAGTGCAGCCTCACATTGAAGCTACTGGGCAAAAGCAACATCTGAAGAAGCACTTTCATTTGTACTAACAATCACAGCCACAAGCTCAGGTATTGGCACTATGTATACTTTAGAGGGTACTTTGAGTTGGGAGCAGACGGTGAACAACAGCATGCACCCCTGTGGTATTAAAGGTATTACGGTACCTGATAGGCTAAAGCATCATTGGTGGAAACTGTATGCTTTCTATTGGTTAGAATGTACAATAGCTCCATACTGCTACGACGACCGTATTCATCAACGGGCACGAGACGTCCTGCCTAATCGACTCTGGGAGCACGGAGAGCTTCATACACCCTGACACGGTAAGGCGCTGTTCTCTCCTCATCCACCCCATTAATCAAAAAATCTCCCTGGCTTCCGGTTCACACTCAGTGGAGATAAAGGGGTTTCGTGTAGCAAACCTCACAGTCCAGGGAAGGGAGTTCAAAAATATCCGTCTCTACGTCCTTCCTCACCTCTACGTCCTTCCTCACCTCTGCGCGGCTACACTCCTGGGTTTAGACTTCCAGTGTAACCTTCAAAGTCTGACCTTCAAATTCGGCGGCCCTATACCCCCCCTTACTGTCTGCGGCCTCGCGACCCTTAAGGTCGACCCGCCTTCCCTGTTTGCGAACCTCACCCCAGATTGCAAACCCGTCGCCACCAGGAGCAGACGCTACAGTGCCCAAGACCGGATCTTTATTAGGTCAGAGGTCCAAAGGCTACTGAGGGAAGGTGTCATTGAGTAAGAGCCCCCGGAGAGCTCAAGTAGTGGTGGTGAAGACCGGGGAGAAGCATAGGATGGTCATCGACTACAGTCAGACCATCAACAGGTTTACGCAGCTGGACGCGTACCCTCGCTCCCGCATATCCGACCTGGTAAACAGGATCGCGCATTATAAGGTCTTCTCCATGGTGGATCTCAGGTCTGCCTACCACCAGCTCCCCATCCGTACAGTGACCGCAAATACACTGCCTTCGAGGCAGATGGGCGGCTCTATCACTTCTTAAGGGTTCCCTTCGGTGTCACCAACGGGGTCTCGGTCTTCCAGCGCGAGATGGACCGAATGGTTGAGCGGTACGGTTTACGGGCAACATTCCCGTACCTCGATAATGTCACCATCTGCAGCCATGACCAGCAGGACCCCGACACCGACGTCCGAAAATTTCTCCAGACCGCTAAAATCCTTAACCTTACATACAACAAGGATAAATGCGTGTTTAGCACCGATCGTCTAGCCATCCTCGGCTTTGTAGTGCGAAATGGAGTTATAGGCCCCGAACCTGAACGCATTCGCCCCCTTATGGAGTTCCCCCTCCCTCACTACTCCAAGGGCCTGAAACGTTACCTAGGGTTTTTAAGCTACTACGCCCAGTGGGTCCCCAACTACGCGGACAAGGCCCGTCCCCTGATCCAATCCACAGCTTTTCCCCTGTCGATAGAGGCCCACCAGGCCTTCAGCCGCATCAAAGCAGATATTGCAAAGGCCACGATGCACGCCATCGACGAGTCCCTCCCCTTCCAGGTCGAGTGCGATGTTTCCGACGTAGCTCTGGCGGCCACCCTCAACCAAGCGGGCAGACCCATGGCCTTCTTCTCTCGTACCCACCATGCTTCCAAAATCCGCCACTCCTCAGTCGAAAAGGAGGCCTAGGCCATAGTAGAAGCTGTGCGACATTGGAGGCATTACCTGGCCGGCAGGAGATTCATTCTCCTCACGGACCAACGGTCGGTTGCTTTCATGTTTGATAATGCACAGTGGGGCAAGATAAAAAAACGACAAGATCTTGCAGTGGAGGATCGAACTCTCCACCTACAACTATGAGATCTTGTATCGTCCCGGGAAGCTAAACGAGCCTCCTGACGACCTGTCCCGCGGCACATGTGCCACCGCACAAGTAGACCGCCTCCGAGCCCTCCACGAGGACCTCTGCCACCTGGGAATCACTCGCTTTTTCCCTTTTGTCAAGACCCGCAACCTGCCCTACTCCATCGACAAGGTCAGGACAGCCACCAGGGACTGCCAAATCTGCGCGGAGTGCAAACCGCACTTCTACCGACCAGAGAAAGCGCACCTGATAAAGGCTTCCCATCCCTTTGAACGCCTCAGCATGGACTTCAAAGGCCCCCTCCCCTCCACCGACCGCAACACGTACTTCCTGAATGTGATTGACGAGTACTCCCGTTTCCCATTCGCCATCCCCTGCCCCGACATGACCGTAACCACCGTCATCAAGGCCCTCCATAACATCTTCGCACTGTTCGGGTTCCCCGCTTACATACACAGTGATAGGGGGTCCTCCTTTATGAGCGACGAACTGCGTCAATTCCTGCTCAGCAAGGGCATCGCCTCGAGCAGGACGACCAGTTACAACTCCCGGGATAACGGACAGGTAGATAAGGAGAACGGAACGATCTGGAAGACCGTCCTACTGGCCCTACGGTCCAGGAACCTCCCAGTCTCCCGCTGGCAAGAAGTCCTCCCGGATGCCCTCCACTCCATCCGGTCACTGCTTTGTACGACCACCAATCAGATACCCCACAAACGTCTCGTTGTCTTCCCAAGGAAGTCCTCCTCTGGGACCTTGCTCCCGACCTGGCTGGCAGCACCCGGACCCATCCTGCTCCGAAAACACATGCGGGCCCACAAGTCGGACCCGTTGGTCGAGAGGGTCCATCTGCTCCATGCTAGCCCCCAGTACGCCTACGTGGTGTACCCCGACGGCCGACAAGATACAGTCTCCCTACGGGACCTGGCGCCCGCCGGAACCCCATGCACATCCCAGCCACCAGTCCCACCCTCTTCTCCACCGCAGCACCTTACAGGAGGATCGGTCCTTCCACCGGCCCCGTCTAGGCCCCCCCACCCACCGACACCCCCCGCAGGCACTCCCTTCCCAGGTCAACCGTTTTCCCCACCGTCTAGGGGTGCTGAAGCTGCCATGAAGATCGAAGCCACGCTCCGACGATCACAAAGGACGACCAGGGCCACCACCCCGCCGGACTCTTTATTAACAGGGGGTGAATGTGGTATTATAGGTATTACGGTACCTGATAGGCTAAAGCACCATTGGTGGAAACTGTATGCTTTCTATTGGTTAGAATGTACGATAGCTCCGCCCTGCTAGGCGGGGTTTAAGAACCCGTGCCGCCCCAGCAGTCTTCATTCTGTACCTGAGCTGCTGGGGGAAACATCTAGCTTATTAAAGCCTTCAGTTGGACTACAACCTCGCTTTAGTAGTCATTGATTGTGCATCAACCCCATATTTTGCTTCCTATTCTTTATGCGCAATGATGTCCAAAATGGCCATGTGAGCTGCTAAATTGGCTCCACTGCACCACCAGTGCAGCTGCTGTGGAAGCCCCAAAGAAATATAATGGTGGCCGAATACTTCTAGCTGCATGGCACTCACTGATTGACGGGGCATTAGCATGGGTGTACCACACATGCACTGGAAGCATGCAGAATGGGCAAATCATGACCTCAGCGTCTCAGCTGATTCTATGCTCATTCTGCTAATGTAGACCCCAAGGGACAGCTAACACCCTCTCCTAACACACCAAAAAAAGGCTCTTGACAAACTCCCTGCATGATCGTTTACATCCATCTAACAGACAGAGGGAAACTCATTTAACATTTCTTTGAGAAGGGCGGCATGGTGGTGCAGTAGTTAGCACTGCTGCCTCACGCCGCTGTGGACTCGGGTTCAATCCCGGGTCACTCTCCGTGTGGAGTTTGCACATTCTCCCCGTGGCTGTGTGGGTTTCACCCCCACAACCCAAAAATGTGCAAGGTAGGGAATTGGCCACGCTAAATTGCCCCTTAATTGGAAAGATTAAAAAAAAGGAAAAGATGAAATAGCTGAATAAAGCCAGTATACAGAAGCAGTGTCATGTCCTGTCATGGACTTCCTTTAAAATCCTGGCAGCAGCATTGTTTTCAAACCCTTTTAAAAGGCAGCCAGTTGGAGCAATCGGACAGCTCGTGGCGCTGGTAACCAAAATAGATGGCTTACCGGCACGACCTTTCCTCAGTGAATGTCCAATATGCAAACACAATAATGCAGGTCACCCATCGTTCTCCTGGTAATTAGATGATCTGGCTGCTAAAAGGCTTCAGAGGCCACTAAGCTGTTAATGAGTAGTTATAAATCACTGAATTGTATCAATAGCAATCTTCAGTTATTCAGTGTTTTTTACCTCAATAAGCCACGGCTTCAGTTTGCTATCAATGATAATGTCATAGCCATAACATTCAAAGCAGTGTTTGTCATTGATCATCACTGGCTGAAAAACAAAAGTAATAATAATCTCAGGTAAAATGTTATAATCTGCATGAATGTTAATACAGGTATGAACAGGGCGGCACGGTGGCTTTAGCACTGCTGCCTCATGGCGGCAAGGACCCAGGTTTGATCCCGGCCCCGGGACACACTGTCCATGTGGAGTTTGCACATTCCCTCCGTGTCTGCGTGGGCCTCACCCCCACAACCCAAAGATGTGCAGGGTAAGTGAATTGGCCACGCTAAATTGCTCCTAAATTGGAAAAAAAAATGAAATGACTAAAAGCACTAGATACAGCAAAGGCTATTGTATCCCCTCCCACGCCGGGTGAGTCCTGCCACTCCGCCCCTACGTCCGCATGCGATTCTCCCACCGCCCCCCCAAACCGGCGAGGCGGAAATCACGGCTGGCCGCTGGGAAAATCGCGGTTTGCCGTTTGTAACGGGCGAGCGGCGATTCTCCGGCCCGGATGAGCCAAGTGGCCTGCCCAACACGACAGGTTCCCGCCGGCGCCATCCACACCTGGTCGCTGCCAGCGGGAACAGCGCGGGAACGCTGGGGGGGGGGGGGGCGGCCTGTGGGGGTGGGAGGGGGGTTCCTGCACCGGGGGGTCCACTCAAAAGGGGTCTGGCCCACGATCAGTGCCCACCAATCGGCGGGCCGGCCTCCCTGAAGGAGGACCTCCTTTCCTCCGCCGCCCTGCAAGATCCATCCGACATCTTCTTGCGGGGCGGCTGCGGGGAGGACGGCAACCGCGCATGCGCGGGTGACGTCATTTACGCGGTGCCGTTCGCGGCATTTGCACGGCGCCACTTTTACACGCCGCCAAGGCCCGGCACGCGTAAATGACGCGGCGCCGCTCCTAGCCCCCCGGGGGCGGGAGAATAGGGGTCTGGGAGCAGCCTCCGACGCCGGAGTGAAATACTCCGGTTTTGACTCCGCCGTCGGGACTTAGTCTCCCGATGGGAGAATTGCGCCCATGGACTCTGACATTATCCCAGTAGCAGTTCTAACCTGAGCCCTAAGGCTCCAGAACTAGCCGTACCTCTGACTAAGCTATTCCAGTTCAGCTACAACATTAACATCTACCTGGCATTGTGAAATGTTTTCTGTACTGTCCACAAAAAGCAGGCCAAATCCAAAGGAGCCAATTACATCTCGTCAGTCTATTCTCGATCATCAGGTATCTTTGACAGTACTATCACGGAGTACCAACACAGTAAGCGCCTGCTCACCGACACTCTACCAGGGCCACTTGACTCTCGGCTCATTACAGCCTTGTACCAAACATGGACAAAAAGGCTGCAGTCAAGAGATAGGTTGAGAGTGACTGCTCGTGACAGTAAGGCAGCATTTGACCGAGTGCAGCATAAAGGGAAATGGAAGTCAATGGGAATCAAGGGGAAAACTAGCCATAGAAGTACCTGATGTGGGATTCTCTGTTGACGGGATCCTCTGCTTCGCTGGCAGCATGCCCATGCTCGCGAGTTTCCTGATGGCGTGGATGGCCCCAATGGGAGACCCCATTGGCCAGCTGCGGGAACGGAGAATCCCGCTGCCGGTGGGGGCGCGTTGCGCTGGAACACGGGGCTGGTGGGACGGAGAATCCCGCCCCTGGCCTCAACTGCAGAAGAGAGGCTGGGAATTCTGCAGTGAGTAACTTGCCTCCTGTCACCCTAAAGCCTGTCTATCGACAAAGCACAAGTGAAGAGTATGACAGAATACTTTCCACTTGTTTGGATGAGTGTAGCTCCAGGAATGTTCAAGAGCTTGAACACCACCTAGGACAATAC
Source organism: Scyliorhinus torazame (assembly GCF_047496885.1). Classification (NCBI taxonomy): domain Eukaryota; kingdom Metazoa; phylum Chordata; class Chondrichthyes; order Carcharhiniformes; family Scyliorhinidae; genus Scyliorhinus; species Scyliorhinus torazame. The sequence continues at coordinate 84,617,467 of NC_092725.1, read as the reverse complement.
AGCCTGCTTAATCGGCCCCCCATCAACCACCTTGAACATTTTCTCCCTCCACAAGCAATATGGCCAAGGTGTACTGTAGCAACTTGCCACGCCTCCTCTGACCCACGTCCTCTGGCACCTAGGACAACAATTAGCAGAAAATGCATGGGAACACCACTACCTGCAAGTTCCCCTTCAGGTCACTCACCATCCTTCTTGCAAATATTTCACTGATCCTTCAGTGTCACTGGGTCAAAAATTTGGAACGTCTTCCCTAACAGCACTGTGGGTGTATCTACAACACATGCACCATGGCATGATTGTCCACACGTGTCTTGCCTCCAATTAAATCTAAAGTTGGAGGTAGATTGAGTTCAAGATTGACATTTTAAATATCCACACCCAACCTGGCTCAAACCCACCCATTCTTTGGAGGTTAAAATTCTCCCCCGAGTTGGTTACATACCAATGTCCTTGTCAATTTCTTTACACCTTTTCCTCTTCTGGATACTCACTAAATATCAAAGCTATACTCACAGCTGCAGCTCTGAGTGATTGTACAATCATCCAGTAGATTTCATCAAACAGCCTATCAGTGACCGTCTTTCCTCGTGTGCTCTCCAGGTGGAGTTTCAAATTTGCCACACTCCACTTTCCACCATGAATAGGATTGTAGTCATCCTTTTAAAATAGAACAAAGGAATATTTGAAAAGTTTTTTGTTGTTGCTCATACTAAGGCCCAAAACTGCAATCCCAGTCAGCAGTGAGTCAGGACCATTGCCAGCTTTGCAAAACCAGCTCCTGAAAAGCTGCCCTGGAAGTTGTGATTTTCATTAGTGTAATGTTTCTGACAACCCCAGAAACAGAGGCTGCAAGGTGCAGCGGTGGACTAGGCAAAAAGCCAGACTCGATTATCCAGCACTCTGACCCGGCTACAAAAGAAAACAATTTTTAAAAAAAAAACAGCTCTCTGATCCTCACTCCAACACCCACATCATGCCCTCCACCCAACCCTCATGGCCTTTTATGGCCCTAATGCCAACTTAGTGCCAACTGATGCCAATCTATGTCCCCCATCCACCGCCACTTTACCTTGTACTTCCCATGTCAACCTACCCAATATCCACCATGGGCAGACTTCAGGACCCATGCTGAGAGGAAATAGAATTAAGTGTCAATTAGTTCACTGTTTACAAAAATCTCTCACTGATTAAAAACCCATTCACTACATTTAAATTCCTTCAACCACTTAATCTCTTATAACAACAAGCATTATAACTACTTGGAGCTGTCAATCAAACTGTGAACTGACAGATACCCTATGAACTGAGAATCAAACTATGAACTGACAGGCACTCCATAGTGAGATAAATAAATTGTGAAATCAGTCATGCACCACTAATCCTATAATGATCGGTTTATATGAACAGCCGGAGTGCAATGGCAAACACTGATTTTTTAAGACTTGCAGACAACTTTTCAAATATTTAAACATGCGGGCTAATGTTTGGGGTTTGGTGGGAGGATGGGATCATTGTTATTGATATGGGGATTGACATTATATTCGTTACTGATTATTGTTTATTGTTGGTGGAAATTTGGGAGAAAATGTGAAAAAGGAGAATAAAAATATTTTAAAAAATCTTTTCAAATATTTAAAGGGAAGAGGATTCAAATGCCTTGACAGCTTATTTGATAGTTTTTAATGAGTTTATCCATTTTCTATGCACATGCATGCCTACTTTTAACAATGCCAAAGGGCACTTGACCTCTCCAAAAAGCATCTTATCTCTCCAAAAGGACATCTTACCTTTCCCAAAGATGTTTGGGATTATATCCAAAAGGCTACCATACCTCTTCAAAAAGATTCTGTACCTCTCCAAAGAACTCCGCTAACTTTAGACCTTCTCCTGATTGGTCCAAAGTGCACAAGTTGTATTTTTGACATCCCACTAACGAAAATTGGATCTGACTAGTGGCAGCTGCACTTCAACATGTGCAGTTGCCTCCATGAACCATGGATGTGCAAAGTACAACCTGTCCTTGCAAAAATGGTGGTGGCTGGGTTCAGGGGCTTGACTTTCTGATTTGGGCATCCAGTGTCATTCTGGCTAAACCAGAACCCTCTCCATCGATGTGAAAATTCAATCCAAAAATTACAAATTGCTTGCAACGAATATGAAGTTCACAAAATTCCCCATAATTTGCCACTAATTGACATCAAATTTGTAATTGTGTCCAATAATGAAGGTATGGAAAACAAAACATTCACTAAGCAGGGATGGTCTTTTCAGATTGTGATTAAAGAATAAATTAAGAGAATTTTATGTTTCATCTTCTTCATGCAGTCTGATTCATCAGGAAAAAGTAATGTAAACATAATCCTTTTGTGAGCACAAAAGTTACCAGAAAAAACAATTAAAACTTTTTCCAAAGAACTGCAGGTCGTCTACTGGGATTTTGAGGATTGATCTTCTGCATAGATGACCCAGAATTCTCTTAGAGGACTAGCATTGTGATTGATTTCATTCCAAACAGGTCTTACCCCATGTTTCTGTATGGCAACATTTGTAAGATGCACAAACATGTTGTCTAGTTCATTATTACTTGGAGTGTATTTGACAGTGCAGAAACGGCAAAAGCCCAGTTTATACCTAGAAAAAAGATTTTTAAAGTATGTATTTTCGATGCACAAACTAGCGGACAAATAAAGACTTTGGTATCACACATGAAAAAAATTCCATCTTGCACCCTTGCGATTTTAGGTATTAGTCACTTTGAAAACATGCAAAAAACACATGGCTGCAGTTTATAACGGAAAGCTAAAGTTACATTCTGATACTGTCATCTCGCTCCAATGGCCAAGGACCCTTACTGGGTCCAGGAAGCACTCTGGCCCCTTCTGGTTTACAAGGATCCCGCATAAGAGTGACATTTTCAAACATATCTTGGCCTCTCCCGTCCTATCCATGGACCACTGCCTTGGTCAAGCTGTTAGACATTAGCTCTTTCATTCACCATTCCCACTAGTTGGGGAGGGGATTAAAATCAACCTCACAGTTTCCATACCCACGACTACTTCCATTTTGCATTGTCAGATGTCAGTAGCTCAGTATTTGCAACAGGTTTTATGAAATAAACTTCCAATGAATGTTTGTATGCGTTTGAAAGATGCGTCCAGTGCAGTTGCATCCATGGATCAAATTTAATAAGCTGCAGTATCATTATCTGAAAATAAAGTGGTTGAAGTTTGAAATGGATTTAACTTACATGTAACATTTTAATGGACGAATTGAAGTTACTAGCACATAGAATCGGAGGTCAAACTTCTTCCCACCAATTAATAATGGACTGTCTATGTAGAGGGAGATGACATACGTTTCCTTGCAAGGGGTAGTCACAAAACTGCAAAAGAAATGAAAATCAATAATGGCACTGAAGGACATTGGATCTCGCATTTAGCAGCATGTGGAGGTGAAGAGTAAGCAAGGTGAAGAAGCTCTAAAAAATAAGTCTGACTTTTCTTTACAGGAATCCGGTAAACCTTTGGGCTTTGTTGCTGCTTTTCGTCCACTGCTAGCTTTTAAAGTACTTGTGTTCTTGCCACTATTTCCAGGTGGAAAATCCTATACTAGAATGCGACTGAGTCACACCAATGACCCAGCCTGTCTAACATCTGGGCAATGGAAAGGGACATCAGGGCAATTGAGTCCCATTTTGAGTTCCTTAATTGAGGAAGAATGTCAAAGCCATGGGGAGACACTGAAAGAGATCCACTAAACTGATATCAGGGCTGAGAGCCTTCCGTTATGGGGAAATAATAGAGAACATGGGACCTTCTTCATTACAAGAAAGAAGATTGTTCGTGGATGGTTTGACAGAGATGTTTTAAGCTATTAGTGTTTATTTGATTTGATTTGATTTATTGTTACATGTACCGAAGTACAGTGAAAAGTATTTTTCTGCGGCCGAGGAACATACGGTAATTGATACGGTAAATAGGGAGAAACAATTTCCACTTGTTGATGAGTCTTCGATTTAGTATGCTCCATTTTCTTCTGTTCTCTCTGTTTTCTTTTTAATTTCCTTTTAGGTGGGCAATGGTGCATGGTACAGTGTGGTGTGGCAGGGAAAATAACCATCAACAGCTCCAAACAGCTTTTGTAGCGGGAATTGAAGGGAAATGTAAGAGGCAAAGAACAAGGACAATGGCTTTGGTCTTCAGCAGTACATTCAGAAAACTGTGAACACAAGTCTTTGTGAAGTAGCTGTTCAGTTACGCTATTGTGTCTTTAGTAAAATGTATTCTTCAAACACAGAGCTCCTCACTAAGTCTTCCTTGGACCTGTGTAAATTCCTTGGCAGAGAGTGGAGGGGTGTGGGGGGGATGAAGAGCGTAAAATATTGAGGGGCACGTGATTTCCATGTGAAGTTTGACTCCTCTTTCCCTTATCCTGCTGTTGTTTCTCCTCCGTTATAATAGCAGTAAATATTTGTCCATTGAACGTCCCATACCTGGTCTGGTCCACTGTTCCTCTCATTTTGAAGTTGCATAGTTCCACATGGTCTGTGACAACTCTCACATTGTAAATGGGAAAAAGCACTCCAGGCTCAAATATTCCTCACTTCCACCAGTCTCAGTCTCAGCTGTTACTGGCAACAGGTACATCCTAAAAATCATGTTCAGTTACCTCTATGTTGCAAGCATAGCTCCTGAAATTGCAACACACCAAACCCACTGTGTCATATTTTAAAATATTTAAATAAACACCATGAAATCTCCCGCCAAGTCCCCATGGAGCTGATTTACTTTCACAGAGTTAACGTGGACCATTTATTTCAATACTTACTTAGGGCCTTTGTTATCACGAGACCATTTCTTGATTTGTGAGAGCTTATTGATAAGAAAAATCCCCTTTCCCTGAGCCTTTCCACAGGGTTTCATGATCCAGGTGCTGTTTGGATTTTTCCTAAATTCTTCCACAAACATGTTATAATCTGCCGGTAGCATAAATGTAACTGGAACAAAATCTTTAAAAACAAAACAGGAATCCTTAAAAAATGAAACATATGCAACAGTATAGTTAAAATCAGATTGTATCAGTGTAAAAATACCACCTATAACTTATTAAACAACAGGGTGGAACAATGTCATCCCTCCTCCAGTGGGGGCTCGGACCGATACAATTCCTCATAAAAGTCCCTGAAGACCCAATTGATGCCAACCCCACTCCGCACCACACTCCCTCCTACCCTTAACTCCCCCGATCTCCCTAGCTGAGTCCCGCGTCCGAAGCTGATGCGCCAGCATCCAGCTTGCCTTTTCCCCATACTCGGAAATCGCCCCCTGTGCCTTCCTCCACTGTGCCTCCACCTTCCTGGTGGTCACCAGGTCAAATTCGGCCTGGAGGCTGCGCCTCTTCCTCAACAATCCTTCCTCAGGCACCTCCGCATACCTCCGGTCTACCCTCACCATCTCCCCCACCAGCCTCTCCCTCTCCCTCTCCTCCCTCCTCTCCTTGTGGGCCCTAATGGAGATCAGCTCTTCCCTAACCACCGCCTTCAGCGCCTCCCATACCATCCCCACTCGGACCTCCCCGTTATCGTTCGCCTCCAGGTACCTCTCTATGCTTCCTCGGACCCGCTCACTCACCTTCTCGTCTGCCAACAGCCCCACCTCCAAGCGCCACAACGGGCGCTGGTCCCTCTCCTCCCCCAGCTCTAAGTCGACCCAATGCGGGGCGTGACCCAAAAAGCCTATCGCAGAGTACTCGGTATCCTCTACTCTCGCTATCAGCGCCCTGCTCAAAGTAAAAAAGTCGATCTGGGAATAAGCCTTATGGACATGTGAGAAGAATGAAAATTCCCTAGCCCCCGGCCTTGCAAATCTCCAAGGGTCCACCCCTCCCATCTGGTCCATAAATCCCCTCAGCAGCTTAGCCGCCGCCGGCTTCCTACCCGTCCTAGACCTGGAGCGATCCAGTGGCTGATACAACACCGTGTTAAAGTCTCCCCCCGTTAACAGACCCCCACTTCCAAGTCTGGGATCCGACCCAACATGCGGCGCATAAAACCCGCATCGTCCCAGTTCGGGGCATACACATTGACCAGTACTACCCTCTCTCCTTGCAGCTTACCACTTACCATTACGTACCTACCGCCATTGTCTGCCACAATGCTCAACGCCTCGAATGACACCTTCTTTCCCACCAAGATCGCCACCCCTCGATTTTTGGCATCCAGCCCCGAATGAAACACCTGACTTACCCACCCTTTCCTCAGTCTTACCTGGTCTGCCACCTTCAGGTGTGTCTCCTGGAGCATAACCACATCTGCCTTCAGCCCCTTCAGGTGTGCGAACACGCGGGCCCGCTTGACCTACCCGTTCAGTCCCCTTACATTCCAGGTTATCAGCCGGATCAGGGGGCTACCCGCCCCCCTCCCCCGCCGACTAGCCATAACCCCTCCTCGGCCAGCCACGTGCCCGCACCCCACGCCCGTTCCCCACGGCGGCAGACCCCCGTCTCGACCCCCCCCCACTTGCTCCAGCTCCCCCTTGACCATAGCAGCAGCAACTCGATTCCCCCCCCGGCCAGGACCCATCCTAGCTGCTTTACTCCCCCCCTTGCACTTCCGCAAGTCAGCTGACTCCTGCTGACCCCGGCCACTCCCGCCTCTCCTTCGACTCCTCCCATTGTGTGGCACACCCTCCTCTTCCATTCCCCATCCGCAGGCTCCCCACCTCCCCTTCCATGCCAAACGCGGGATACAACCCTCGCTTCCCCGCCCCGGCCCCGCCCCCTCCAGTCTTCAGCGCGGGAAAAAGCCCGCGCTTTCCACCTGCCCGGCCCCACCACCTCTGACGCAGCTCCTTTTACAGGCCCAGTCCCCTCACCCCCGACTCGGGCCTCCCCCTCCCCCATCTCACTGCCGGCCATCCACCCCTGTTCCATTTGCTTAGCCCCCTCCAAGAGCCCCCCCGACCAACCCAACCCAAACAGTGCCAAACCCCCCCTAACCACCCTCACCGAACCAGAAAGAAAAAAGAAAACAAGAGCAGAGGACTCAAAAAGTAACATATCAACCGCAATCCCCAAACGCCCATCCCGACCCTCAATCTGTGTCCAACTTCTCGGCCTGAACAAAGACCCACGCCTCCTCCGGAGACTTAAAATAATGGTGCCGGTCCTTGTAGGTGACCCACAGTCACGCCGGCTGCAACATGCCTTACTTCACCCCCTTCCTGTGCAGCACCGCCTTCGCTCGATTGTACCCGGCCCTCCTCTTTGCCACCTCCGCACTCCAGTCCTGGTATATTCGAACCCCCGCGTTCTCCCACCTGCTGCTCCTCTCCTTCTTGGCACACCTGAGCACACACTCCCGATCAGTGAACCGATGAAACCGCACCAGCACCGCCCGCGGAGGCTCGTAAGCCTTGGGCCTCCTCGCCAGCACTCTGTAGGCCCCTTCCAGCTCCAGGGGCCCCTGGAAGGACCCCGCTCCCATCAGCGAGTTCAACATGGTGACCACATAGGCCCCCATGTCAGGCCCCTCCAGCCCCTCCGGGAGGCCCAGAATCCGCAAATTCTTCGCCTCGACCGATTCTCCATCTCCTCGAACCGCTCCTGTCATTTCTTGTGGAGCGCCTCATGCGCTTCCACCTTTACCGCCTGGCCTAAGATCTCGTCCTCGTTGTCGGAGATCTTTTGTCGGGCCTCACATAACGCCACCCCCGGGCCGTCTGTGTCTCCAGCAGCTCATCGATAGACGCCTTCATCGGCTCAAGCAGGTCCGCTTTAATCGCCCTGAAGCAGCGCTTGATAACCTCCTGTTGCTCCTGCGCCCACTGCATCCACGCTGCCTGGTCCCCGCCCGCCGCCATTTTGTCCTTCTTCCCTTGCACCTTCTTCGGGTCCACCACCACTCCTTTAGTCGCCCTGCTCCTGGTAAAAGCCATATACTGTCGGGGAACTATTGTACTCTCCTTCCCACCGTGGGAAACGTCGGAAAAATTCCATTGGGGGCCCTGAAAAGAGCCCAAAAGTCCGTTGTTTGCGGGAGCTGCCGAATGTGCGACTTAGCTCCGCATAGCCGCAACCGGAAGTCACTTCCAAACTCCTGTAGCATCAACTGCAGCGGCACTTTAGAGTCCAATTACGCAGCCATTGGGTCATGTAAAGCTCCAGGTTTAATCTACTGTCTCTGCTTGTTCCTGATGAGTAAGTTGACATCAGCCAGGGAAGTTGCAATTGATTTTGGTGTTTTTTTTTTATTCGTCCATGGGATGTGGACATCGCTGGATGCGCCAGCTTTTATTGCCCATCCCAGGGGGCAGTTAAGAGTCAACCACATTGCTGTGGGTCTGGAGTCACATGTAGGCCAGACCGGGTAAGGACGGCAGATCTCCTTCCCTAAAGGACATTGGTGAGCCAGATGGGTTTTTACAACAATCAACAATGGTTTGAGCATTAGACTTTTAATTTTAGATTTATTGAATTCAAATGTGACCATCTGCAGTGGTGGGATTGAACCTGGGTCCCAAGAGCATTACTCTGGGGCTCTGGTTTACTATTCCAGTGACAATACCACTAGGTCACCGTCTCCCCACAATTACTGTACTAAGAATAGAGAGAAAATGACTTGTATTAGCTCTTGCTTCTAATTGTTATCCAGTGATCTCTGCAGGAAGTAAGATTGTTTGCTTGCTGGGTAGAGAGGTCAGGTTGATTGTGAAAAAATGAATAGCGCACATATAGAAGGTAGCCGTATGGTCATGGAGGGATAGAGGACTCCCAGTAAATATGCAATAAAACCTTACCTTCTGGGGAGGAGTTAAAAACTGAACTTGGAGTTTAGAAGAATGTGAGGTCACTTTATTGAGACCTATAGGACGCAATTCTCCGGCCTCATTACTCTCTCGCTCGAGCGAAACGAGGCTGGTGAATAGCGGGAGAGGCCAAAATTGAGACCTGTTCCAGGCACCAAACAGTTTGCCATGCAACTGCCAGCTTCCCGAGGCGAAATCAGGATCTCGCCATAGTGTGGAGAGAAACCAATTATTTCCATACAATTAACATAAGCGGGGCAGCACGATGATGCAGTGGTTAGCACTGCTGCCTTATGGCGTTGAAGACCCGGGTTCAATCCCAGCCCGAGTTACTGTCCATGTGGAGTTGGCACATTCTCCCCATGTCTGTGTGGGTCTCAACCGCACAACCCAAAGATGTGCGGGGTAGGTGGATTGGCCACGCTAAATTGCCCCTTAATTGAAAAAATCAATTGGGTACTCTCAATTTATAAAAAATAAAAATAAAAAAAACAATTAACAGGAGCGACCCCATATACAAAGGCCTGCCGTTATTCATCGGCCTCCCCAAGAAGTGGTCACGCTGGCGCCGATTAGTACTCCTTTTGAAAAATGTGAACCTGGCGCAAGGGCTTGAGGGGTCGGTGGCAATGGTGAGGTGGAGGGGGTGCTAGCGGAGCAACTGCATGTGGCACCAGCATGCCAACCCCTGGAGGGCATAATCTTAGAGTAAGCAGTTGTCCATTTAAGACAGAAATTAGAAGAAAGTTCTGCTCTGAGAGGATAGTAAATCTGTGCAATTCTTTACCACAGAGGCTGGGTCATTGGGAATGTTCAAGGCTGCATTAGACAGATTTTTAATCAGTATGGGAATCAAGGGTTATGGGCATAAGGTGGGAAAGTGGAGTTGAGGATTATCATTTCAGATCGGTCATGATCTCATTGAATGGCGGGGCAGTCTTGATAGGCCGAATGGCCTATTTATGCTCCAAACTCTTGTGGTCTTATGAAAATAATTCAATAAAAATAATACATCTTAACAAAATACCTCCAGGAAAGCATCAATTTGTATTTAGATCTGATGACTTTTTTTCTTTGCATCAAATAATATTGAAAAGTTGAGTTTTCTTCCATAAACAGAAAACCAAATTAACAGCTGCTGTTCCATAAATACATTGTACCCCGAAAGTGGCCAGTCATTATTCACTTAAAAAGAAAATGGGCGGGATGCTCTGATCCTGAGGGTAAGTGTTGACGCCGTCAGCAATTCCGGTCCCTAAAGGGGGCCAGCAGGGCGCTGGAGCGGTTGACGCCACTCCAGTTGCTGATCCGGCCGTGAAATTGGCGCCGTGGGATGTGCAGTGGATCTGGTGCGAACCCGCGCATGCGCAGTCCCACCGGCGCAATTTCCGCGAATGCGCGGTGTCTCCCTTGTCCGCGCCGGACCCGACCCAACACGGCGCAGGGGTGCAGGCGCCGGCGCAGAGGAAAGGAGGCCGGGAGACAGAGAGGCCGGCCCACCAATCGGTGGGCCCCAATTGTGGGCGAGGCCATGCCGCTCCAGCTGCTGATCCTGGCGTGAACTGGGCGCCGGGGGGGCCCATGCATGCGCAGTGGCACCGGCGCCAACGTGCGCATGCACAGTGGTTCCCTTCAATGTGCCGGCCCCGACGTAACATGGCGCAGAGCTACAGGGGCTGGCGCGGAAAAAAAGGAGGCCCCCAGCCAGAGAGGCCGGCCCGCTGATCGGTGGGCCCCGATCGTGGGCCAGGCCACATCGGGCCCCCCCCCCCCCGGGGTCGGACCCCCTCCCCCACCACAGGCCGCCCCTTCCATGCCGAGGTCCCTCCGGCTGAGAGCAGGTGTGAACGGTGCCGGCGGGACTCGTTTTTTTTTACAACTGCCGCTCGACCCATCCCGGGCCGAGAGTCGGCAGGGAGGCCGCGTAGAGCGGCCCCCGACCGGCGCCGTGCCAACCACGCTGGCGCCAATAGCAAGATTTGCACCGGTCGCGTGGATTCTCCGGCCCGGCTCGGACTGAGAGAATCCCGCCCATAAAGTTTGACCCGCTACATAAAGGATATTAAACTACGGGGAACAAACAGCGCTGGAATAGAAAACTACAGTTACGATGACAAACTTGAGATATTTGAGTGTTGCATTTTTGATAGGGTAAATTGAGAAAGACCTTTTCATTTGGTTGGACAGGTAGAGGTGAAGGGCCATCAATTTAAAATTGTCACTAAAATAATGAGGAGGGAGATCACAAGAAATTGGGATCAAATATCAAATCTGATGAACATAAGAAATAGGAGTAGGAGCAGACTGCTTCACCAGTCAATGTGATCATGGCTGATGTTGGGTTTCAACCCCACTTTCCTGCCCACTTCCCATACCCTTTGATTCCCTGAGACAACAGACATCAGTCTATCCCAGCCTTAAATATAATTATGATGGTGCATCCATAACACTCTGGGGCAGAAAAAAGTTTCACAAATCCTTTGAGTGAAGCGATTTCTCCTAATCTCCTAATCTGATTCCATATCCTGAAACTCTGCCACCTCGTTCTAGATCCCCCAGCCAGGGAAAACAACCTCTCAGTCTACCCTGTCAAGCCCCTTCATAATGCTGAATGCTTCTGCTCATTCTTCTAAACTCCAGGGAATACGAACCCAATTTACTCAGTGTGTCATCACTGGATAACCTTCTCAACCCAGCAAACCTTTTCTGTACTCTTTCCAATGCAAATATATGTTTCCTTAAATATGGAAATCAAAACTGCATACAAGGTTCCAGATCATGGGCGTCATTCTCCGACCCCCCGCCGGGTCGGAGAATGGCCGTTGGCCGCCGTGAATCCCGCCCCCGCCCCCGCCGAAGTCTCCGAATGGAGAAAAGTCGGCGGGGCGTTAATGGCGCCGCTGCCGCGGAGAATGTCACCGGTCTGCGCAAGGCAGCCGATTTTCGGCCTGCCGATATTCTCCCTTCCGGATGGGCCGAAGTCCCGTCGACGTGATGACCGTTCACGTCGACGTCAATCAAACCTCCTTTTCATCGGCGTGACCTGGTGCTCCAGGCTCACGCCGACCAGCGAGGAGGTGAGTGACGGCCTGGGGGGTTGGCTCTGGGCAGGAAATGGCGTGGCCGCAGACTGATTGCGTGAGGAGAGGTGTGTCTCGGCTTGTGTGTGTGTGTGTGCGGCGGGGGGTGGGGGGGAGGGGGGGGTGGTTAGAGTAGGCTGGGCTCCGGGGGAGTGCCGGGAGGGGGTCCGTGCCGGGGTGGAGGTTGGGGGGGGGGGTCCGTGCCGGGGTGGAGGTTGGGGGGGGGGTCTGTGCCGGGGTGGAGGTTGGGGGTTGGGGGGGGGTCCGTGCTGGGGTGGAGGTTGGGGGCTGGGGTCCGTGCCGGGGTGGAGGTTGGGGGTTGGGGGGGTCCGTGCCGGGGTGGAGGTTGGGGGGGGGTCCATGCCGGGGTGGAGGTTGGGGGTTGGGGGGGGGTCCGTGCCGGGGTGGAGGTGGGGGGGGGGTCCGTGCCGGGGTGGAGGTTGGGGGTTGGGGGGGGGTCCGTGCTGGGGTGGAGGTTGGGGAGGGGGTCCGTGCCGGGGTGGAGGTTGGGGGGGGGGTCCGTGCCGGGGTGGAGGTTGGGGGGGGGGTCCGTGCCGGGGTGGAGGTTGGGGGTTGGGGGGGGTCCGTGCTGGGGTGGAGGTTGGGGGTTGGGGTCCGTGCCGGGGTGGAGGTTGGGGGTTGGGGGGGTCCGTGCCGGGGTGGAGGTTGGGGGGGGGGTCCATGCCGGGGTGGAGGTTGGGGGTTGGGGTCCGTGCCGGGGTGGGTGATGGGAGGGCAAATGAGTTGGTCCACCTGGCCAGGTGCCAGCCTCCAACAGTTGGACCCATGCGGTCCATGCCACCTGGCTGGGGGGAGGAGGGGATATGGGCAATGATGACATGTCGTCGTTCCCCTCCCCCCCACCAGGCCGTCATGTTTTCAGACCATCCAGCGATCTTGGCCGCCGTGGTGGCAGCCGCTCATGTCTATGTTGCCCTGGATGAGGAGGAGGAGGAGGAGGAGGAGCGTGCCAGAGAGGCGGCGCATGCTGCCGCAGAGGGGCAGGCGGCAGCCGCCCAGGCTGGAGGGACACCTGACCGACAGGACGAGGAGGGGGAGGAGGACGTCGCGGCCCCACGGCAACGGAGGCACCCGAGGGCGCCCCGTGTGTACCGGCCCCGGCAGTCATACCAGGACCTCACGGACCGGGAATGCAGGAGGAGACTCCGGATGAGCCGGGAAACCGTGGCACACATCTGCCACCTGCTGGCACACCTGTCACCGCGTGGCACTGGCGGGGGACACCCTCTCCCCGTGTCCGTCAAGGTTACGGTGGCCCTGAACTTTTATGCAACGGGGTCATTCCAGGCACCGAGTGGGGACCTGTCCGGCATATCGCAGACATCGGTGCATCGGTGCATCCGGGCAGTGACAGATGCCCTTTATGCCATGGCGCACCGCTACATCCGCTTCCCCGTGGACCGGGCCAGCCAAGATGCCCGGGCCGTGGGCTTCTCTGCCGTTGCCGGGTTCCCCATGGTCCAGGGCGCGATCGATGGGATGCACGTCGCCGTGCGGCCACCTGCAGATAACAGGGCCGTGTTCACTAATAGGAAGGGGACCTATTCAATGAACGTACAGGTGGTCTGCGACCACCGCATGATGATCCTGCACGTCTGCGCCCATCACCCAGGCAGTGTACACGACTCATTCGTGTTGTCGCGGTCATCCATCCCCGGCATGTACGAGGGACGCCATCCCCGGCTGAGGGGCTGGTTGCTGGGCGACAGGGGCTACCCATTGCGATCGTGGCTGATGACGCCTATACGGAGGCCACGCAATGAGGCGGAGAACCGCTACAATGATGCCCATGTAGCGACAAGGGGAGTGATCGAGAGGTGCTTTGGCGTGCTGAAGATGCGTTTCAGGTGCCTGGACCTCTCTGGGGGCGCCCTCCAGTATCGGTCAGATAGGGTCGGCCGCATCATTGTGGTGTGCTGCGTCCTGCACAACATAGCCCAGCAGAGGGGCGATGTGCCGCAGGCAGAGGAGGGCGGAGTGGAGGAGCAGCAGGAAGAGGCCCAGTCCTCCCCAGATGAGGGGGATGGGGGCAATGGTCAGGGCAGACGGGGTAGACACAGGCGGGTGGCTGTCCACCGTTACCGGCTGGCCCAGCGGGCACGGGACAGACTGATAGACGCCCGCTTCACTGACTAGATGGGCGTGGGAATCGGGTAGTATGGCCACAGACCGCACACCATGACAACAGCCGACCACCCACACCCCCCACCCATCCACCCACCCAGCACCCTCACCCCCCTCCCCAACCCCACACACCCCACCCGCATGCACACCACCCCCCCACCCCCAATTGCCGATCCACCGGCGGCACAACGGGCCGGGCTCACCCAGTTGCGGGTGGACGCGTGTCTATCGCAGGCCATGGAGAATGATGACAACCCGCCTCCGATGAGCTCCTGGCTCTACATCGTTGGACTATGTCTGACCCATGGCCACAGTACCACCATCCACCCGGACCATCCCTGCATGCGGCTATGACACTTCAGCGCACGGTCCCGTCCTCTGCCCGGGGGATGTTGATGGCGGCCCAGGGGGAAGGGGGCAGACTCACCTGGGGCTGAGGTAAGACCACCCCTCACACACACACTTGCGCTCAACGTACATGACACCCCCGCACACTTTGGACAGAGCACAAAGGCAGCTTCGGTAGGTGTAACATTGACTTTAATAACCAAAGGAGTTCATGCACGTGCCCTAGCCCCTAAAACTCATCTGTGCCCTGCACCCGTGCCAACTTACTCAGTGTCTAATTGTTTGGCCTTACGGGCCCTTTGACTACGTCTACGTGGTTCCCCAGACGGTACAGCAGAACTGGAGGTGGACTCCTGTGATTCCTGCCCTCTGACACTGGATCCCTTTGGCGGCCGTTTCCTGGGGCGTCCTGGCCTAGATGGGCCAGGCTGCGGCCCGGGCGACTGGGATGGCGAGCTGCCAGCCTGTCCTGCCCGTTGCCCACCCGATGCACCTGGGACGGAAGGGGGGGAGTCCGAGGTGTCGCGGTGTACCGGGACCTCCCCTACAGAGGGAGCCGGGATGGACCACACCACCTCCTCCTCCCTCGGGGTGCCCGATGGCCCCCAGGCCTCTACATGGGTGGGGGATGCGAACGGACTGGCCATCCGACGCGCCCCCGACATCTGGCGCTGCCAGTCCTGGAGGCCCGTGCTGGTATCGACAGGGGTCTGCAGGTTTGCAGCCATGGAGCCCAGTGGGTTGTCGAACCCTGTCTGCGACAGTGCGACGCCAGCTCGCACATGGCCACTGGCGCCGATGCCCTCAGCGATGGCCTGCTGAGACTGGGCCATGGCCTGCAGAGACTGGGCCATGGCCTGCAGAGACTGGGCTATGGCCTGCTGAGACTGGGCCATGGCCTGCTGAAACTGGGCCATGGCCTGCTGAGACTGGGCTATGGCGTTGAGCGCCTCTGCCATCTGGCGCTGGCACTGGCTCATGGCCTCCTGTGAGAGGGCAGCCATTTCCTGGGCCACAGACGCCGCCTGCACGGAAGGCCCCAGGCCTCGCAAACCGTTCCCCATGTCTGACACCGTCGCACCCATTGCCTCCACCGCGGACGCCACCCGTGCGGTGTCAGCCTGGGTGGCACGCATGACCGGGACCACTCCCAGCTCCTGGACGCGGGTGGACTCCTCCACCTGCGACCGCAGCCGCCGCAAGCCACCCGTCACCCTATTCGCTCGTCTCCGTGTCGGTGGTTGCATTGAATCTATGTGTGGGTGTGGTAACTGCAGGAACCCGGGATCCATCTGGGCGGCAGATGTTCGCTTGGCCTGGGCTGCCCTCCGACCGCCCGGTCCCTCTGCTGCTCCTACCTCCACCTGCTGTACCGGGACGGCTGTGTTGTGCGCACCAGTGAGTGTAGCAGACGCCTCATCACAAAGTGCCCAACCGAGGTGAGTGTTTCTGCGATGGTGGAGGGTGTTGGTGACAGCAGTGGCGATGTGTCGTGCTCTTCGTCCCACTCTGAGTCCATGGCACTTTGGGGTGGGGGTTCGTCTCCACCCATCCACTCTGAGTCACTGTCCGGTATTTCGTCTTCCCGGGTAAGGGTGTCCTGGGTAGTGCTGTCCCGGGTAGTGCTGTCCCGGGTAGTGGTGTCCCGGGTAGGGGTGTCCCGCGTAGGGGTGTCCTGGATAGTGGTGTCCTGGGTAGTGGTGTCCTGGCTCGGATGTGACGGGGGCCTGTGGCTGCCCCCCTCATCGCTGGGTGGTCGCTCCCGCACGTGACGGGGGTGTCGTCTCCCTGTTGCTCCAGGTCTCTCCGTCTCCCGTGGTGTGCGAGGGGCATCCTGCGGGCGTCGCATGCTGGAGGGTCCGGGTCTCTCCGTCTCCCGTGGTCTCCGAGGGGCATCCTGCGGGCGTCGCATGCTGGAGGGTTCGGGTCTCTCCGTCTCCCGTGGTCTCCGAGGGGCATCCTGCGGGCGGTCTGCATCTGTGGGGATGGGTGCCTGGACGTTTGGTCCTGCGATACACAATGAAGCATGCATGGTTAGACATCAGGCAGTGATCAGGTGATACGGGGGAGGGGGATATAGGGGAGGGGGGATATGGGGACGGGCTGTTGGTGGCTCACTTGCTCGTGGGGCCCCGACCTCTGCATCAGCAACCTCCCGGTCCTCAGGTCCGCCAGCCAGTTCCAGGACCCTTTCCTCGTGTACGGTCAGTGGCCTCTCATCAGCGGGCCCTCCTCCAGTCCTCACATGCTCCCTATTGTTGTGTGCGCGCTTCTCCTGGGGGGGGGGGGGGGGGGGGGTGGTGGTGGCAGGGGTAAAAGGCAACAGTGTTAGGCAGGTATATGAATGCACGCCATCGGTTGCGCGTGCATTGCAGAGGTTAAGGTTAGGGCTGGATTCACTTGGGGATATGGGGGAGGGGGGGATATGGGGGATATGGGGGAGGGGGGATATGGGGGATATGGGGGAGGGGGGATATGGGGGAGGGGGGAATATGGGGGATATGGGGAGGGGGATATGGGGGAGGGGGGAATATGGGGGATATGGGGGAGGGGGGGATATGGGGGCGGGGGGATATGGGGGAGGGGGGATTTGGGGGAGGGGGGATATGGGGGATATGGGGGAGGGGGGATATGGGGGAGGGGGGATATGGGGGAGGGGGGATATGGGGGATATCGGGAGGGGGGGATATGGGGGATATGGGGGAGGCTCACCCTGCCTGCTCTGACGAGGTCGTTCACCTTCTTGTGGCACTGGGTGCCTGTCCGTGGTGTTAGGGCCACAGCGGTGACGGCCTCTGCCACCTCCCTCCACAGACGCCGGCTGTGGCGTGGGGCAACTCTGCGGCTGTGCCCGGGATACAGGGCGTCCCTCCTCTGCTCCACCGCGTCCAGGAGCGCCTCCACATCGCGTGACTCGAACCTCGGGGCTGAGCGACGGCCAGCCATCAAGTCGGGTGTTGCGGTCGGCTGTTCCGGTCGGGTGGGGGGGAGCTGCGCGGCCTTATGAGCCATCACGCCGTGCAGCGCGTATGACGCTGCACGGCGTGAACCACTGCGCAAGCGCGGATCCCGTTACGTCGCTGCTAGCCCATTTCGGGCCGCAGACTATCGGCCCATTTTTATGACGTGACGCAAGTGGGATTTGCGCCGTTTTTTGCGCCGAGCGGCGGACTTTCCACCGATAATGGAGAATTTCGCCCACAGTCTCACCAAAGCTTTGTATAATTGTAGCTAGACTTCTTTATTCTTATACTCCAATCGTCTGCAGTAAAGGCCAAAATGCTATCTGCTTTCCGAATTGCTGTACCTGTATACCAACCTTTTGTGTTCTACTTATGGTACAAGCAGCATATATTAATGGATCTATACCAAGGTGTTTTGAAAATCTTATAGGCATGTAATTTCTCTTTGGTGGCAGTGTAAAAGGGCAATATTGTATTGGCCCCTTTTTTTAATACCCACTGCCTAAAATTGAATTCCATTCAACCCACTTGGAACCATAGAACCACAGAATCCTTGCAGTGCAGAAGGAGGACATTCAGCCTGCACCAGCCCTTGGAAAGAGCACCCTACTTAAGGCCTTGCCTGCACTCTATCCCCACCTAACCTTTTGGACACCTAAGGGGCAATTTTCAATGGCCAATCCACCGAACCTGCACACCTTTGGACTGTGGGAGGTAACTGGAGCACCCGGAGAAAACCCATGCGGACACTGGGAGAAAGTGCAAACTCCACACAGACAGTTACCGAGCCGGAATGGAACCCGGAGTCCCTGGAGCTGGGAGGCAGCAGTGCTAACCACTGTGATACTGTGCCGTCCCTAACCTGAATCAAACAGTGGGCTGTGTGTGTAACTGGTGACCAATGCGATACCACACGTTCTGCACTACCACCCTAGATAAATCTTTCCTTCAATATTTTTCCTTTCAGGTGACAAAGCAGATGGACATAAACTGCAGTTAAAATTTTTACATTTTTGAAAGTTCATTTGTGCAATGAAAATATTAAGTTAACAAAATAAGTAAACTTTCTACAAGCCTCAATTAGTCTACTAGTTATAACTCCCAGTTAGTACGATGTAAACTGCAAGTTGGAATTTGACTAGTTCTGTGCTCTAACTGAAACATATGAAAATCATAAGTAAATGCTACTCTACTGCAGTATGGGCATTCAGCAATGGCAAATCTTATCTGTTAGGCAAATGGTGGTGTGAGATGAAATTTATGCATGACAGCCTTATGTATTTGGAAAAGATAGTTCCAAAGGCTCAGCACATATACAAAATACAAGGCAAATAACACTTTTTTTAGTTGATTTTTATCTGATGAAATTTGCACTCACTAAAATATACGTTCCTAAATTGACATAATTTCAAAAGACTTATTAAGATTACAGAGTTTAAGTTTCATTTTCCTTGAAATAGTTTATCAATCATGTTAAGACTTATCTAGATAGCAAATACACAAGATTTGCAGATAAATTAGCAATATGCAAAAAAAAGATCGAGTGGCTTTATTTAGCCAAAGACAGATGGGGATTAAAGTAAAGTGGCGCAGAAGGTTCAAGCTTTCTACACTGCCATATTTTTGACTTTTTTCTGGATGAGTATGTTCTTAATCCAACATAGAAGGAGGCAGTGCTGAACTGGATTTAGAGAGGAATGGAAGGATGGAAGGAAGGTTGAACTTACATTTATATAGCATAATTGGTGGATTTTAAAAAACACTGAACACTGAAGGAAGTCAGAGAGGATCTGACTTTAATCTTTCAGACATGCTAGGAGATGAAAGTTATGTCAGAAAACTGGAATATTAGGCAGAATACTCCCCTCCAGCCCATGGCGGGTTACGTGGTGGGCAGGGCCAGAAAATTCAGAGAAAGACCAAATATCGGAAGCCCGCCAGCAGGAAAAGAGTTCGGAATTTTACCGTCACCACATTTATTTTTATTTTTTTTAAATTAAAAAAAAAAAAATTTAGCGTACCCAATTCATTTTTTCCAATTAAGGGGCAATTTAGCGTGGCCAATCCACCTACCTTGCACATCTTTGGGTTGTGGGGGAGAAACCCACATAAACACGGGGAGAATGCCCTCACCACATTTATGACGATGAATGGGGGTTCAGGTTTCCCGCTGATCCATCGCGGGAATGCCATTTGCATGCATTACCATGTCTTGAATTTAAAACGCTACTCGCCAAAATCATGTAGCCCCTCCCAATCTAGCGCTACATCAGCAGGAAATTAGACTGGTCTGAAACATGTTTGGAAATAAGAGGCATGCATCGATCAGCCACACTCGCTCCTGATTTTGAGGTGGGGGACAACATTCAAAGCCTACCTGAAGCAATGCCGCTCTGGGTTCTCACCAAAGCCAGTGAGACACTACACTGGAGGCCATGTCGACTTGCTTCCCTCACTGGCTTCCTCCATTGTTCAGGAGGGTGTTACCCAGGGGCTCATGTAGGGCAGTGAACTAGACAAAGGCCGGCATTGCGACTGGGGTGGGGGAAAGGAGTAAAGAGAAATGGGGACAATAGGCAAAAGTGGGATTAAAGGAGGGGGAGAAATGATGGCAGGCAGAGGGGAGACGGAGGGTGGGGAAGGTGGAATCCAACATTAAAGACTCCAACACAGATAGAGTAGGAGGTAGAATGGGAACAGAACTACACAAATTGGAGAGGATGCATGCAGACTGCAGAATTTGAGGGGGACTTATATTAGTATGGCACAAGAGGGTAAAGCTTGCACAGAGACTCAAGGAGGTGAAAGGGCGAAGGGCAAAGACCCAAAGAAGGTTAGGGGGGAAAGAACACTGTGTTGTCAGCAGTCAAGAAGGAATGGGGGGACTAAGGGAACGACCGATGCAGTCCCTGGTCTGGGGCCAAGAGGTTGGAGTGAGAGATTAAAGGCAATCCAGGAACTTTGCAGGCCATACTACAGGGATATGCATGGCTTACACATCGTAGTCAAGCTCCATGAAGAGAGAAGGTTGTCTGCTCAATGAGGATAAAGTATAACTTGGTGTGCAGGGCACGGTCATGGTTTTGCCTGGCTTAGTACTGGGCTGCAAATGGGATGGTCAGTGTTAGGCGAGGCATCTGCAGCCTGTAAAATGGGAAAAGGCCATAGAAAGGTGGGTATTTATAACATTCCTGGGCGAGGCGATCTCCTCTGTAGGGACCATGCATGCAGCCTCGGGATGGAGAGGAGTGAGGACCACAATGGGCATGTGGGCATCAACAGTGATGAGTTCAGGTGGGACGGATGGAATATCGATCACAATGACTAAGGGATCCAGGATTATTGGGGTAGGCTCGAGAACAATGGGAGGGAGCTCTACCTTCACACCAGGCAGAGGCTTCTGCTAGGTTGGAAGTTGGCAGCACCACCCAGGGCCTACGAATGGCTCTCTGATCTGGCTGAGTTCTGAAGCTACAAAAAATAAAAGGGGGTCCAAGGAGAGAGTCCACGGCACATGGAAAATAAACTGGGAAAATAGACTGATCTGCCCTCCCACGAGAAGAGAACTCAAGGGAGGAACGGGACCCCCCCCCCCCCTCCCCCCCCCCCCCCTCCCTCCACCCTTCAAGATACTGTATAAACACTATTGTAAATAATGTAAAATAGTACTGGGACCTCCATCAAGTACATGGTGACAGCATGAAAAATGAAAATCGCTTATTGTCACAAGTAGGCTTTAAATGAAGTTACTGTGAAAAGCCCCTAGTCGCCACATTCCGGCACCTGTTCGGGGAGGCTGGTATGGGAATTGGACCGTGCTGTTGGCCTACTTTGGTCTGCTTTCTAAGCCAGCGATTTAGCCCTGTGCTAAACCAGCCCCTCATGGGTCTCATGTTTTGTCGTTTTTATTGTGTCAACTATTATTACCGTTGTTCTTGTATTATTCTTTGTCTGCAAAGCTCAGTTTTTGGTATTAAATTCAAATACAAATAAAAAATGATTCAATGGGACCGGTTCATTGGGACGATCAGCGGCAAATCCTTTAGCGGTTGTAATGACTTAGGCCAGGCCTTTGAGATTGGCCAATTAGAATACGAGTTCCCTGATTAGTGGCCCAATCAGGTGTAGACAGCAGACTGAATGGTCATGGTTGTTCAGCTGTTGGGTTTGTAAATAAAAGGAATTCTGGTGATGGGACTTCTGCCTCCGTGGACATATTACAGTGGCGACGAGGTAAACATAATGACCCGAAGAAACCTGCTCGTCAGCAGCTGCCGCATATTGAGGGTAAGCCACTGACAGGCAAAATGCCTTTATTCGGAAAGTTGGAAGACTGGGCCCAATATTTCGAGCGGATGAAGTACTTCTTTAGAGCAAACGATATAATTCCGGAAGGAAAGCAATGGGTCATTCTGCTGACCGCGTGTTGTAAGACTTCGTACCGCGTGTGGGCCAGCAGCCTTTGCCATGATGTACAGTCTCACTTTTCCGGAGGCACCGGACACGAAAACTTTCAAGGAATTGACAGACTTAGTAAAAGAGTACTATGGCCCTGAGCCACCTCTAATCCTGCGAAGGTACCGGGGCTTTACTCAGCATTCCGAGACACTGGGGAGTCAGTTACAAACTTTTTAACAAGATTAAGGTGATTAGCAGAGGCTTGAGAATTTGGCCTGACGCTAAATGAGATGCTCCGAGACTGTTTGGTATGCAGAATAAATAACATAGCAATACAGAAACGTCTGTTAGCAGAGGCCGAGCTGGATTGCAAACAAACATTGCAGCTGGCTTTGTCCTTAGAAAAAGCGGCAAGCGGAGCGCATGAGTTACAGGGTACTCCGATAGAGGTAGACGCCCATACCAGTGAAACTGAATTAAGGAACTACCGCTGGGGGATAGGCAACTGCATAGCCACCCTCAGGAACGATTCGGATACTAAGTTAACCAGGCCCACTCGCGGAAGCCCTCCCAAGCAAGGGAAAATTAGATCCAGACAGACGACAGCCCCTGCAGCCTTTCGCCCAGCAAAATATTGTAGTTGTTGCTAGAGATCGGAGCCAGAAAGGAGAAATAGAAGCCCAAAACCATCACCTTAGCGAAGGTCACGTAGGCCGGGGTACAAGAGAATGCATACCCTTTAAGCCCCACCTACCTCCGACGAGGAACAACTAAATTGTGTAACAATGGTAAAATCACAACCCATTGAATTATCCATTGACAGAGGCCCCCCCACGGTTCTCCGCGCCCAACTGGCTGAGTTCCCGACGGCGTGGTTCTAACTACCTATCGGCCGTCGGGAACGTTGGGTGGCGGCTGCGGACTCAGTCCGCGGCCGCTCTGGTGAGGGGTGGGGGGATCGATCACGGTGGGGGGCACTCATGGACGGCCAGGGGAGCGATCGGGCAGCACCGATCTGCGGGCGCGCGCAATCTCAGGGGGACCTCCTTCTTCCTCACGGTCCGCGGTGCGAGTCTGCCATGTCGCGCAGGGCGGGCCGCAGGGCGGGCCGCAGGCCACCGCTGTGCGCATGCGCGGACTCCCGACCAGGACAGTGGGGCCCCTTATCCGCAGCCAGAGCTGCGAGAACCACCCCGGGACCCTGCCAGCCCTCTGCAGATGGGAGAATCACTCAGGACTTTCTTAAGGAAAGTCCAGAGTGAAACACCAGCGTTTTTGGAGAATCCAGCCCATTATTGGAGAATCCAGCCCATCATGTTTTGTAAAGCACAGTTACATTTGTACATGTGACCAGTTTAAAATGATCAGGCATGTCATGTTGTGTAAAGCACAGTTACATTTGTATGTAAATGTTAACACTTCCAAAGGAAGGGGGATGTGGTGATCTGCCTGTGCACAGTTTAGTATATAATTGTCCATCAATGTATATAGTTATCGATGCAACCTCCAACCAGCTGGTGGTGATAGAGACCTACCATCTAGTGAGGCCGGGAATTATCGAGTGTGCCAAGGTGAAGGCGTTGTGCACACTGCCTGGGTATGAGGCGCAGACATGCATGATGTGAAGCTGATGGTCACATATCAGCTGCACGTTCATTGAGTTGAACCGCTTTTGATTTGTGTAGCCTGACATCTGCAGGAGTTTGGAGGGTAACATGCATCGCGTTGATCACCCCCTGGCCCCGGAACATGTAAGCAATAATGGCAAACTCTGCTTCCCAGGCATTCTGGTGGGGTTGGTCCACATTGAATAGGATGTATTATGCTGACTGGGCATATAGGGCCTCCGTGACGGCGCAGATGCAAATGCACCAAGCTCTGTGAGATCCAGGATAGGTCCCCAGTCTTTTTTTAAACTTAATTTATGGGATATGGGCGGAGCAGGTTAGGACGGCATTTATTGCCCAACCCTAGTTGCTCTTCAGAAGATGGTGGTGTGTTGCCTTCTTGAACCGCTGCAATCCTTCTGGTGTAGGTACACCCATTCGGCACCTGGAAGGACCCCGGGCGTAAAGATTCTGGCCGACCGTCACCTTGATGGCCACCGGGAGCAGGTGTCCTCCCCCATTCTCCTGTGGTGCCAGGTAAGTCACGGTCTGGCAGATATGTCGTACTGTCTCCTGACTCAGCTGGAGTCTTCAACAGCATGCCCGATCCGGCAGTCCCTCAAATGACAGGCGCTGCTGGTATAAGCGAGGTCTCATGCAGCGCCTCCTTTGTACCTGCTCCTCATCCTCCTTGGCCTGTTGGCTGATCAGCTCTCCATATTCAGCGACTGCCTCCTGTTCCACAGCTGGATGCTCAGCTCCTCCTTGAGCAGCTTCAGCTCGTACAGCCGCAGGGCATCCCCAAGGCTGCGGTGACTAGGAGGAAGGCCACCATTGCAGGTTGGATGCCAATATCCATTGTTTGCAGGGGGTGAAACGCCGACATGTTAACATGGTGCACAACCCCGTGCCCAACCATGTCCAATGGGCTACATGGTGCCGCCGTTTGGCACTGTGAACTCTGCCCCTGCATGTCCCCCGCCCATCCCCGCACCCCTGACCCCTGCGCCTGTCCCTTCTGTCAAGG
Organism: Scyliorhinus torazame; assembly: GCF_047496885.1. Lineage (NCBI taxonomy): Eukaryota > Metazoa > Chordata > Chondrichthyes > Carcharhiniformes > Scyliorhinidae > Scyliorhinus > Scyliorhinus torazame. Next base: position 84,593,092 of record NC_092725.1, on the reverse strand, counting down.
ATACCGTTGGTTGGCACTTCCTGCTTCCCTTGCCAGCGGTATGCTCCGCAGCACCCGTCCAGTGCGCCCGTAGGGGCTACAATGGGCGTTGTCCTTGGGTGAGCCGCCTGATGACCCACCGATGGGTGGCGGCTGGGTGAGGGGGCGGGTATGGTGGTGAGTGAGGTGCGGGAGTGGTGGGGTGGGGCACCCATATGGCTGATGTCACTGCAGAACCAAGGCCAAGATGGGTGGTCAGCAAGATGGCTGCCTTGCAGGCTGCCTGCACACCACCCCAGTCCCAGGGGGGTCACCCCGACCACACGTTCCGTCCCCTCATCACCCCCCCCCCTCACCCCAGCCAGCATCTGGCCTGGTAGCCCACGGTCACACCTCTCCATGTCCTACCTCCTCTCTCTCCCTCATCAGCCACGATGTCGGTCTCACGATTTTTGGAAGCTCAAGTGAACCTCGGCATTCGGAATCTGCCCCAGTGGAGGTGGAGAATCGCGGAGGCCCCGGAGAATACTGGGTGGGACCCGCTAATGATATGCCAACCGTGTTTACTGTATGTGCATTTTGGAATGCATTGACGCTGCTGTTGAAGCGATGGAGAAGTGTAATTTGCTGTAAAATCGGGGCCCGCCATGATTTCAGCGCTGGAACCGACTCTTCACCCAATTCCGTTTCCTCATTCCCGCCCTTGGTGTTCCACCCAAAACTCCATTCACTCTCAGCGGCACTGGAAAATCCCAGCTGCGAACGAGGATGGACGATTTCGGCCAGCATATTGTTTTACAAATGCTGCTAAATTAAATAAATTGTAATATTTTGCCACATTAATCTTAAACACCAATAGGATATATAACATGTTTACCTAAGTGAACATATTTGCCATTTTCATCCTTTTCTGCGAGAGGACTTCCCTCTTTTTCGAGTTCTTTGCGATAACGCTTTATGTTCTTAATCATCAAGTCCTTCCTGGTCAGCTCAGAGTGGTTTGGGAAGTGGTTTACAATCTGATCATCTGAAAGACGGTAACCATTTTCAACACTGAAGACATTCCTGACAGTCTGTACGCTCATCCTGCACAGTAAAAATAAGACCAGAAAATTGATGGAATCTCTTTTCCTATTAGGAAATTTAAATAACAGGCAAAATGCCCAAAGTTGATTACATTCCAAGGTCATTGGATTAACTGCTGGATGAAATGAAAAAATTCACAATGATACAGAAGATTTACTTCATATTCTCAGGATGTAAGTAACATTGGCAAATACGTTATTTTTTTTCATCCCCAGTTGATCTAAGAAGGTGGTGAAGAGACTTCTTTTTGAGCCACTTCAGTCTAAATGTTCCTGTAAACACATTAGTGACTCAGTTGGATTTTTTGACACTCCAACCACTGGTACAGCCTCTAAAAAAAAAAATGTCTTACAGTTAAATTCTCAAACTTTCAGATGGGATTTCAACTGAGTTTTTCAGCTTATTCAGCTTATAGCCTGAGAAGGCGTCGAACCTCTCCAAATAGCCCATAACTCCCCCATACTCTCCAGTGGGTCTGATACAAACAGCAGCAGGTTGTCTGCTTTCAGCGATACCTGGTATTCCCTACTCCCCCTCGTAATCCCCTGCCAGTCTGCTAAGGGCCATCGCCAAGGGCTCTATCGCCAGTGCAATCAACGACAGCGGACACCCCTGGCCTCGTTTCCCTATGCAACCCGAAGCTCCATCTTGTTTGTCCGTACACTCGCCACCAGATCCACGTACAGCAGACGCACCCACGCCACAAACTTCGGCCTAAACCCAAACCTTCAAACAGGTACCACCACTGCATCTGGTCAAAAGCCTTCTCCGCGTCCATAGTCACCACTACCTCTGGTACCCGTCCCCTTGACGGGGTCATGATTTAATAACCGCCATATGTTAGTGGAAAGTTGCCTGCCCTTCACAAAACCCCTTTGGTCCTCTGCAACCACCTACAGCTCACATCCTTCCATCCTCCCCGCCACTAACTTGGCCAAAAATTTCACTACCATATTTAACAATGATATGGGCCAGTAAGACCCACATTTAAAAGGGCCCGTCTCCTTCTTCGGGATTAGCATGATCAATGTCTGGATCAGTGCCTCCGGTAGCTCCCCCTTCTCCAGCGCCTCGCTAAACAGTGCCAATAAATGTGGTGCCAACTCCGTCGCAAACATCTTTATAGAACTCGGCTGGGTAACCATCAGGCCCCGGGGTCTTCCCCGACTTCATCCCTTTTATGCTATCCATCACCTCGCTCAACCCTAAGGGCTCCTCCAGTGCCTGCCTCATCTCGTCATCCGACCGTGTGAATTCCAGCCCGTCCAAAAACTGCCCTTTCCTCACCACCTGGATCAGACCTATGCAGCTTCTCGTTGTACTCCCTGAACACCTCTGTTATCTTCGCCAGCTCCGACAATCACAACGACAAAATCACCCCACCCAAGAATAAAAATAAAAACCACCCTCCAGCCCCCACACTACTCCCATCTTCCGAACTCCATTGTTCCAACTTCTCCGTCTCCCATCAATGTTCAGTTCTCCCCCAGCTTCTCCACGAACAAGGGGCTGGTTTAGCACAGTGGGCTAAATAGCTGGCTTTTAAAGCAGACCAAGGCAGGCCAGCAGCGCGGGTTCAATTCCCGTACCAGCCTCCCCGAACAGGCACTGGAATGGGGCAACTAGAGGCTTTTCACAGTAACTTCATTTGAAGCCTACTTGTGACAATAAGCGATTTTTATTTTCATGTTCATTTTATTCCATTTCATTCAGCTTATGGTCTGTAATAAAGTCATTGGCCTCTGGGGTTTCAAAATAGTACTCTCCGCCTTCAAAAGTCACCCATAATTTTGCAGGGTACAGCACCCCAAACTTGATCTGGTTGAACCTGGTGTGCTTTTTTGCTGGCTCCGCTCCAATGTCCTGATAGATTTGGACCCTGTTCTCCTCCCATTCGCAGTTCTGCTTCTCCCTGGCCCACCGTAGGGTCTTCTCTTTTTCCACAAACTTGTGCAACCTCACAATCACTGCCCGTCGCGGCCCCCCCCCACTCTCGGCTTCTGCCTTAGGGGCCTGTGTGCTCTATCCACCTCTGGGACCTTGTCCAGTACCCTCTCTACCACTGGCCCCGCCAGCATCCTCGAGATATATCTCACGGCACTCATGTCTTCCACACCTTCAGGCAAGCCAGTGATACTCAGGTTCTGCCTTCTAGATCTGTTCTCCTGCTCCTCTACCTTTGCCCTTAACGGCTTGCAAAGGTACCTCAGGAGCCACACCTCCGCTTCCAAGACTACCAGGCGATCACTGTGGTCGGACATCACCCTCTCCATCTCCCGGATCTGCGACCCCTGTGCCTCCAAGCACTTCTCGATTCACTCCATCAAGCCTTTCAGGGGTGCAACGGCCATTCGATGGCCTTCGTTCGGTCTTCCTGCATCTAATTTCTTTGTTGGCAGAACTTCTCTCTGATAAACGCCATCAGCTGCACCATCTGTGGTTTTCCAACATGCAATGACCCTTCCCCCTCAGCCATCTGTCCAATTGTTGCTGCGTCACAGGTCTCTTCCAGTTCCTTGGCCAGGTCTTTAACCTTCTTCTGCCGGGTCTGATAACCAGCAGACATGTCACTCCCGGGGCGGGGAAACTTCTCCTCCACACCTTCAGCTACACTTTCCTGTCAAAATTCCCCCATTTGCGGGTAAAAAATCTCAAATCAAAGCCTTCTAGCTGGAGCTGCCATGTGTGCGACCACTCACTCCATGGCCGCCATCGAAAGTAGGCTGATAAAGTTTAGTGTGACCTTAGAGTCAGAAATACATAAGCGAGGGCAGCACAGTAGCGCAGTGGATTAGCACTGCTGCCTTATGGCGCCATGGTCCCAGGTTCGATCCCGGCTCTGAGTCACTGTCCGTGTGGAGTTTGCACATTCTCCCCGTGTTTGCGTGGGTTTCGCTCCCACAACCCAAAGATGCGCAGGGCAGGTGGATTGGCCACGATAAATTGTCCCTTAATTGGAAAAAATGAATTGGGGTGCTCTAAATTTATTTTCAAAAAAAGAAACACATAAGTGCATAACTATAAAAGGGCTAAATAGAAAATATTTTATTAAGGCATTTATAAATATAACAACTTTACCACGAGGTATCAAAAGGAACAAAACAAGATAAACAACACATCCACCCAATAACAAACACCAGCCAACATGGCTTACACAAACATGGCCTCTTTCCCAGCCCCCCCTTTCCACTGACCATCTTAACCTTACTCAACCCCTCACGCCTGCGCCCCCCCCCCTTCCCTAGCCATGCTGACAGCTTAATTTTTTTTGAAGTAGCCGATGAACGGCTGCCACCTCCGGGCAAACCCCTGCAGCGATCCCCTCAAGGCTAACTTAATTTTCTCGAGTCAGAGAAACCCCGCCATGTCACTGATCCATACCCCCGACTTCGGGGGTTCCAAGTCTCACATCCTGGGCTCCCGGATCTTCCGACATGCCAAAGATCGCCACCTCTGTACTCGGCACCGCCCTCACCGTTAAGACCTCTGACATGACGTCAGCAAACCCCTGCCAGAAACCCCTCAGCCTCGGATGTGCCCAAAACATATGGACATGGTTCGCAGGCCCCCCGCACAGCGCCCAGACATGTCCTCTACCCCCTCGAAGAACCTGCTCATCCGGGCCACCATCATGTGCGCCCTGTGGATCACCTTGAATTGTATGAGGCTGAGCCTGGCACACAACAAGGGTGCATTGACTCGTCTGAGGGCCTCCCCCATAATCCAGCCTCCAAATCCCCAACCAGCTCTTCTTCCCACTTCCACTTCACCTCCCCTATCAGGGTACCCTCCCACTCCATCAGTTCCTTGTAGATCTCTGAAACCTTCCTCTCTGGAGGCATCATGATCACATTGAGTAGCCTCCAGATCTTGACCGCCAGATGCCTCCTCTTCACGAACCCCGTCTGGTCCTCCCCTATGCTCCCTAGCACACAATCCTCTATTCTCGAGGCCAAGATCTTAGCCAATAGTTTGGCAGCTACATTTATCAAGGAGATCGGTCTGCATGACCCACATTGTTCCGGGTCCTTTTCCCACTTCAAAATGAGGGAGATCAAAGCCTGCGGCAACTTCGGGGGGAGCAGTCCCAGCTCCCTTACCAGCAGCGGCCCCAATACCCCCGAGAACTTCTTATAAATTTCAACCGGGTACCCGTCTGGCCCCAGGGCCAAAAGGGCTACACTTAATTAAATAACTATTTGCGCAGAGACTGCATGTTCTCGCCGCATCTGCGTGGGTTCCCTCCGGGTGCTCCAGTTTCCTCCCTCAGTCCAAAGATGTGCAGGTTAGGTGGATTGGCTGTGCTAATTTGCCCTTAGTGTCCAAAAAGGTTAGGTGGGGTTACTGGGTTACGGGGATAGGGTGGAGGCGTGGCCTTAAGTAGGGTGCTCTTTCCAAGGGTCGGTGCAGACTCGATGGGCAGAATGGCCTCTTTCTGCACTGTAAATTCTATGATTCTATGAATGGAACAAGTAAACTGAATAAATTGGAAAAAGTTGTTTGACATGCAGGTTAAATACATTCCCAAATCCAATAAGTGCAAACTAAGCAAACATAATACTAAATATCAAATTATGCAGCAACAATGTGCATTCAACGGAGTGTATTGAAATAGCATTCTTAGTCAAATCATCACTCAACATGTTCCACCAATACAAAGTAGTACTCGTAAAAGATAATCAATAGTATGTTCAACTACAAAATCAAAACAACAGAATGTAAGTCAGAGGAAATGTGACCAAACTGAGTGGTGTGTTGGCTGATGTTATTGACAAAGGTCTGAGTTACAAAAAAAAAAGACTAAAGAAACTTGGGTTTTCAAAGTGGTGTCTGAGAGCGGAATGTAAAATTGTTAAGTGTATAGGCACAGTTAACTCGCAATATTACTTTAAATTAAACTCAGGAATAGAACCAAACACAAGTTCAAACTAGTAAAAGGCAGTTTAAGGGCTGATATCTGGAAATTCTTCCATCCAGAAGGAATGATCGATATCAAGAGTAAACTTCTCGATAGTCCAGTGGAGGAGACTCAGGAATCATTTTCAAGATACAAGTTGAATACCATAATGGGAGGACATTAGGATTGTTCCGGATGGATGGATTAACAAGGGAGGATCACTTCCTTGTCCATAGCTATCTTTTGTATGTCACTGTGGTTTCGCTATTTAACATTGGTGTCTTTGCTCTTGGTCATTGCCCTCATGTATAATGACCAAAAGTGGCATGATATTAGAATGCTGCCTCCAAAATAAATCAGAAGTTACTACACTGCCTGATGTGTGTGTGCTTCCTGTGAGTACGAAGTGAATAAGATATAATAATTGAATATAACTAACCCTGAACTTGGGGAAGATCTCTAGATGTATTCAACCCTACTTCTTCCATATTCTCACATGTAAAGATGCCCACGGCTTGTAATTGATCGGCCTCTCCCCTGCTGCAGTTCAAACCAACTCCCTTGTTTGTTTTGTCATTGAAGCATAGCAATAGTCTTCATCCGTCAGTTAAAGGAGTACAAATACAATAAAAGATATGTGCTGAACCTGCAGCTCATAATGTGTCATGTCGCTAGGTTGATAAGCAATGAAAGCTCTGTCAGGTTGTGTGAGCAGTATGTGTGGGACAAACTGAAAGGTAACATTTTACGGCACACTTCTTAGAGGTATCTACGGTGAGGTGGTTTGAATGCTGAGGCTTACTGCCACCTTCCATCAGACATGCTGTACTGCTGTTCTATTGAGGATATTACCCTGGAGTTCCAGGCACCCTTCCTTCATGCACCTATCACCCACCATCAGAGACTTTGGATACTGAGCCGCCCCATCATTTACTCTCAAACTGTTTGTTTCCCACATATTTTTCTCCCTGCATTGGCTTTTGCCAAACATTCCTTCCTTCTGGTGTAGCTCACTTGGGGAGCCTTTAGAAAGTTGAACTGTTTTTTTTTTCTTACAGACTACTTAAGTGCACAATTCTTTCTTATCTCCCAGCTTTGAGCCCCAGTGCCGGGAAGATGCACAGGTTAGGTGGATTGGTCATGCTAAATTGCCCCTTCATGTTCAAAGATGTGCAGGTTAGGTGGGACTATGGGGATAGGACGTGGAGAGAGTCTAGGTCGGTGCAGGCACAGTGGGCCGATGGACCTCCTTCTGCATTGTAGGTATTCTATGTTCTATGAAACAGGTGGGGCGGGATTCTCCATCCTGCCAGGCCCGATTTTCCGGTGTGGCGCACCCCCGCCAGCAGCGGGATCCTCCGTTCCAGCAGCTGGCCAATGGGGTTTCCCATATAGGCCATCCCACACCATCGGGAAACCCGTGGGAATGGGTGTGCTGCCGGCGAAGCGGAGGATCCCGTCAACAGAGAATCCCGTAGGTGGTCTTGCAGTTTATGGCTAATTACGGCAGGTTTCAGAGCATTCTGTAAAGCTGGACAAATGACCCAAATCTAAAACACACATTGCTCCAGTTACACTGCTTCACCGTATAGTCTTAAAAAACCTGTCAGAATGGACACTATAAAACGTCATTGCATCGGAATGCAAAGTTGCTTTCACCAAATTCTCTTACCAATGATTTTGACCCACAGTCCCACAGTCCCATCCTTGGTAACCAAATCAGAATCTATGCATTTACTATTAAACAATGTACTCACCAATAGAAATTCCAGTCTTCAGATGCTGAAGCCTCGATCCAACCTCTTTTTTCAAAGTTATTTAGAAGCACAGATTTATCAATGTCCGTTACCCATTTCACTTTCCCTGTCATGATTTCCTGAAGCATGTGAACGGACGGCCACAAATTGAGTTAACACACTGTCAAAGAAAGACACAATACTGTACTCACAAGACAACACAAAGATCTGCAGGAATCTTGTGAAACCTTAATACTTGCGGCAAAAGGTTCATCCTAATTCATGGATTTTTGTTATTTCTTTTTTAAAAATAAATTTAGAGTAGCTAATTATGTTTTTCCAATTAAGGGGCAATTTAGCGTGGCCAATCCACCTAACCTGCACATCTTTGGGTTGTGGGGGTGAAACCCAGGCAGACACGATGAGAATGTGCAAACTCCACACGGACAGTGATCCAGGGCCGGGGGATTTTTATTATTTCTTGAGGAAAAACTTTAACATTCTATTGTAGTGCTTTTTTTGTAAATCAAGGATATGAATGTGTTCAAAGCCCATCACGGCAGTTTGTGAATTTTAATTCCGTTTAGAAATTCTGGAAGTAAAACTTGCCTGAACCAGTTGTGACTCCAGTCTCACACTAACTTGTTTGGCTCTTAACTGTCCTCCGAAGTGGCCCAGCAAGCCACTCAGCTGAATGAAATTGCTCAATGAGAAGGCCCACCATATTTCCTCAAGGGTAAAGAGGGCAAAGCAATGCATGTCAGTCTTGCCGATGCTGTGCATTTTGGGAGAATGAACAAATGAAATCAGTCAGAAATACATTTGCCACGAGCAAATTCAACTTCTTTAGTTGTCACCGAAGAAAAAAAAAGTAAAACGGGAAAATAAGAATACTGGTCTGAACTTTTTTTTCCCGATTGGGCATTTATAATACCCAGTTCAGTAGCAGAATTATTGCTGTTGTCTCAAAGAGTTCAAGTCCTACATCAGAAAATTAAGCATTTAATGCAGGCTGACACTCCAGTGGAGTACTGTGGGAGTGCTGTCCTGCCTCAATGAGATGATGAACCAAGGCACTGCCTGCACCCTCAGGTGAATATGAAAGATCACTACTTCACATAAGAAAAAGGCAGTACTCTCCATTGTCCTGGCCAAATTTATCCCTCAATCAAAATCGATCAAACAGGTTGCCCTGGATTATGCGATAGACACAATACTGGAGTTGTGAGCACCTCCCATTGTTTTGGAGCAAATTAGATAGCAACTTCAGTAGTCTGCACATGTGTAGTTACATGCAGAAACATGGAATTTGGTGCCAGATTTGTTCCCCTCTCCCTCAAACTTCACTACACCAGTACGTCGCTGATAGTCAGCATCAAAACAAATGGAAGATAGTGAGCCACTAAACACACCAGAATATGTTGCCTCCCTAGTGCCAGGGCCAGGGATGCCTCGGATCATATCTTCAGGATCCTTAAGGGGGAAGGTGAGCAGCCAGAAGTCGTGGTGCACATTGGTACCAACGACGTAGGTAGGAAAAGGGGTGTGAAGGTAATAAACGAGTATAGGGAGTAAGGCTGGAAGTTAAAAGCCAGGACAGACAGAGTTGTCATCTCTGGTTTGTTGCCGGTGCCACGTGATAGCGAGGCTAGGAATAGGGAGAGAGTGCAGTTGAACACGTGGCTGCTGGAATGGTGTAGGAGGGAGGGCTTCAGGTATTTGGATAATTGGGGCGCATTCTGGGGAAGGTGGGACCTGTACAAGCAGAACGGGTTGCATCTGAACCAGAGGGGCACCAATATCCTGGGAGGGAGGTTTTCTAGTACTCTTCGGGAGGGTTTAAACTAATTTGGCAGGAGAATGGGAACCGGATTTGTAGTCCAGTAACCAAGCTAGCCGATATTCAGGACGCCAAAGCGTGTAGTGAGGCAGCGGCGAAGGGAACACTGACAAAGGAGAGTACTTGCAGGCACGGAGATGGGTTGAAGTGTGTATACTTCAACGCAAGAAGCTTCAGGAATAACGTGGGTGAACTTAAGGCATGGATCGGTACTTGGGACTACAATGTGGTGGCCATCACGGAAACTTGGATAGAAGAGGGGAAGAAATTGTTGTTGGAGGTCCCTGGTTATAGATGTATCAATAAGATTAGGGAGGGTGGTAAAAGAGGTGGGGGAGGGGGGGGGTAGCATTGTTAATTATAGATAGTATAACAGCTGCAGAAAGGAAGTTCGAGGAGTATCTGTCTACTGAGGTAGTATGGGTTGAAGTCAGAAATAGGAAAGGAGCAGTCACCTTGTTAGGAGTTTCCTATAGGCCCCCCAATAGTAGGAGAGATGTGGAGGAACAGATTGGGAAACAGATTTTGGAAAGGTGCAGAAGTCACAGGGTAGTAGTCATTAGTGACTGTAACTTCCCAAACATTGAGTGGAAACTCTTTAGATCAAATAGTTTGGATGGGGTGGAGTTTGTGCAGTATGTCCAGGAAGCCTTTCTAACACAGTATGTAGATTGTCTGACCAGAGGGGAGGCAATATTGGATTTGGTACTTGGTAATGAACCAGGGCAAGTGATAGATTTGTTAGTGGGGGAGCATCTTGGGTTACAGAGAGTGAAACAAGATGAATGAGGGTTAAAGAGAGGGAAACAAGATGAATGAGGGTTAAAGAGAGTGAATCAAGATGAATGAGGGTTAATGAGAGTGAAACAAGATGAATGAGGGTTAAAAGGAGTGAAACAAGATGAATGAGGGATAAAGAGAGTGAAACAAGATGAATGAGGGTTAAAGAGAGTGAAACAAGATGAATGAGGGTTACAGAGAGTGAAACAAGATGAATGTGGGTTACAGAGGGTGAATCAAGATGAATGAGGGTTAAAGAGAGTGAAACAAGATGAATGAGGGTTAAAGGGAGGGAAACAAGATGAATGAGGGTTTAAGAGAGTGAAATAAGATGAATGAGGATTAAAGAGAGTGAAACAAGATGAATGAGGGTTAAAGAGTGAAACAAGATGAATGAGGGTTAAAGAGAGTGAAACAAGATGAGTGAGGGGTAAAGAGAGTGAAACAAGATGAATGAGCGTTAAAGAGAGTGAAACAAGATGAATGAGGGTTACAGAGAGTGAAACAAGATGAATGAGGGTTACAGAGAGTGAAACAAGATGAGTGAGGGTTAAAGAGAGTGAAACAAGATGAATGAAGGTTACAGAGAGTGAAACAAGGTGAATGAGGGTTAAAGAGAGTGAAACATGATGAGTGAGATTTAAAGAGAGTGAAACAAGGTAATGAGGGTTAAAGGGAGTGAAACAAGATGAATGAGGGTTAAAGAGAGTGAAACAAGATGAATGAGGCTTAAAGAGAGTGAAACAAGATGAATGAGCGTTAAAGAGTGAAACAAGATGAATGAGGGTTACAGAGAGTGAAACAAGATGAATCAGGGTTACAGAGAGTGAAACAAGATGATTGAGAGTGAAAGAGAGTGAAACAAGATGAATGAAGGTTAAAGAGAGTGAAACAAGATGAATGAGGGTTAAAGAGTGTGAAACAAGATGAGTGAGGTTTAAAGAGAGTGAAACAAGTTAATGAGGGTTAAAGGGAGTGCAACAAGATGAATGAGGGTTAAAGAGTGAAACAAGATGAATGAGGGTTACAGAGAGTGAAACAAGGTGAATGAGGGTTACAGAGAGTGAAACAAGGTGAATGAGGGTTAAAGAGAGTGAAACATGATGAGTGAGATTTAAAGAGAGTGAAACAAGGTAATGAGGGTTAAAGGGAGTGAAACAAGATGAATGAGGGTTAAAGAGAGTGAAACAAGATGAATGAGGCTTAAAGAGAGTGAAACAAGATGAATGAGCGTTAAAGAGTGAAACAAGATGAATGAGGGTTACAGAGAGTGAAACAAGATGAATGAGGGTTACAGAGAGTGAAACAAGATGATTGAGAGTGAAAGAGAGTGAAACAAGATGAATGAAGGTTAAAGAGAGTGAAACAAGATGAATGAGGGTTAAAGAGTGTGAAACAAGATGAGTGAGGTTTAAAGAGAGTGAAACAAGTTAATGAGGGTTAAAGGGAGTGCAACAAGATGAATGAGGGTAAAAGAGTGAAACAAGATGAATGAGGGTTAAAGAGAGTGAAACAAGATGAGTGAGGGGTAAAGAGAGTGAAACAAGATGAATGAGCGTTAAAGAGAGTGAAACAAGATGAATGAGGGTTACAGAGAGTGAAACAAGATGAATGAGGGTTACAGAGAGTGAAACAAGATGAGTGAGGGTTAAAGAGAGTGAAACAAGATGAATGAGGGTTACAGAGAGTGAAACAAGATGAATGTGGGTTACAGAGGGTGAATCAAGATGAATGAGGGTTAAAGAGAGTGAAACAAGATGAATGAGGGTTAAAGGGAGGGAAACAAGATGAATGAGGGTTAAAGAGAGTGAAATAAGATGAATGAGGATTAAAGAGAGTGAAACAAGATGAATGAGGGTTAAAGAGTGAAACAAGATGAATGAGGGTTAAAGAGAGTGAAACAAGATGAGTGAGGGGTAAAAAGAGTGAAACAAGATGAATGAGCGTAAAAGAGAGTGAAACAAGATGAATGAGGGTTACAGAGAGTGAAACAAGATGAGTGAGGGTTAAAGAGAGTGAAACAAGATGAATGAAGGTTACAGAGAGTGAAACAAGATGAATGAAGGTTAAAGAGAGTGAAACAAGGTGAATGAGGGTTAAAGAGAGTGAAACAAGATGAGTGAGATTTAAAGAGAGTGAAACAAGGTAATGAGGGTTAAAGGGAGTGAAACAAGATGAATGAGGGTTAAAGAGAGTGAAACAAGAAGAATGAGGCTTAAAGAGAGTGAAACAAGATGAATGAGCGTTAAAGAGTGAAACAAGATGAATGAGGGTTACAGAGAGTGAAACAAGATGAATGAGGGTTAAAGAGTGTGAAACAAGATGAATGAGGGTTAAAGAGTGTGAAACAAGATGAGTGAGGTTTAAAGAGTGTGAAACAAGATGAGTGAGGTTTAAAGAGAGTGAAACAAGGTAATGAGGGTTAAAGGGAGTGAAACAAGATGAATGAGGGTTAAAGAGAGTGAAACAAGAAGAATGAGGCTTAAAGAGAGTGAAACAAGATGAATGAGCGTTAAAGAGTGAAACAAGATGAATGAGGGTTACAGAGAGTGAAACAAGATGAATGAGGGTTACAGAGAGTGAAACAAGATGATTGAGAGTGAAAGAGAGTGAAACAAGATGAATGAAGGTTAAAGAGAGTGAAACAAGATGAATGAGGGTTAAAGAGTGTGAAACAAGATGAGTGAGGTTTAAAGAGAGTGAAACAAGTTAATGAGGGTTAAAGGGAGTGCAACAAGATGAATGAGGGTTAAAGAGTGAAACAAGATGAATGAGGGTTAAAGAGAGTGAAACAAGATGAGTGAGGGGTAAAGAGAGTGAAACAAGATGAATGAGCGTTAAAGAGAGTGAAACAAGATGAATGAGGGTTACAGAGAGTGAAACAAGATGAATGAGGGTTACAGAGAGTGAAACAAGATGAATGAAGGTTAAAGAGAGTGAAACAAGATGAATGAAGGTTAAAGAGAGTGAAACAAGATGAGTGAGGTTTAAAGAGAGTGAAACAAGGTAATGAGGGTTAAAGGGAGTGCAACAAGATGAATGAGGGTTAAAGAGAGTGAAACAAGATGAATGAGGGTTAAAGAGAGTGAAACAAGGTGAATGAGGGTTAAAGAGAGTGAAACAAGATGAATGAGGGTTAAAGAGAGTGAAACAGGATGAATGAGGGTTAAAGAGAGTGAAACAAGATGAATGAGGGTTACAGAGAGTGAAACAAGATGAATGAGGGTTACAGAGAGTGAAACAAGATGAGTGAGGGTTAAAGAGAGTGAAACAAGATGAATGAAGGTTACAGAGAGTGAAACAAGATGAATGAAGGTTAAAGAGAGTGAAACAAGATGAATGAAGGTTAAAGAGAGTGAAACAAGATGAGTGAGGTTTAAAGAGAGTGAAACAAGGTAATGAGGGTTAAAGGGAGTGCAACAAGATGAATGAGGGTTAAAGAGAGTGAAACAAGATGAATGAGGGTTAAAGAGAGTGAAACAAGGTGAATGAGGGTTAAAGAGAGTGAAACAAGATGAATGAGGGTTAAAGAGAGTGAAACAGGATGAATGAGGGTTACAGAGAGTGAAACAAGATGAATGAGGGTTACAGAGAGTGAAACAAGATGAGTGAGGGTTGAAGAGAGTGAAACAAGATGGATGAGGGTTAAAGTGAGTGAAACAGGATGAATGAGGGTTACAGAGAGTGAAACAAGATGAATGAGAGTTAAAGAGAGTGAAACAAGATGAATGAGGGTTAAAGAGAGTGAAACAAGATAAATGAGGGTTAAAGAGAGTGAAACAAGGTGAATGAGGGTTAAAGAGAGTGAAACAAGATGAATCAGGGTTAAAGAGAGTGAAACAGGATGAATGAGGGTTACAGAGAGTGAAACAAGATGAATGAGGGTTAGAGAGAGTGAAACAAGATGAGTGAGGGTTAAAGAGTGAAACAAGATGAATGAGGGTTAAAGAGAGTGAAACAAGATGAGTGAGGGTTAAAGAGAGTGAAACAAGATGGATGAGGGTTAAAGAGAGTGAAACAGGATGAATGAAGGTTACAGAGAGTGAAACAAGATGAATGAGAGTTAAAGAGAGTGAAACAAGATGAATGAGGGTTAAAGAGAGTGAAACAAAATGAATGAGGGTTAAAGAGAGTGAAACAAGATGAGTGAGGGTTAAAGAGAGTGAAACAAGATGGATGAGGGTTAAAGAGAGTGAAACAGGATGAATGAAGGTTACAGAGAGTGAAACAAGATGAATGAGAGTTAAAGAGAGTGAAACAAGATGAATGAGGGTTAAAGAGAGTGAAACAAGATGGATGAGGGTTAAAGAGAGTGAAACAGGATGAATGAAGGTTACAGAGAGTGAAACAAGATGGATGAGAGTTAAAGAGAGTGAAACACGATGAATGAAGGTTACAGAGAGTGAAACAAGATGAATGAGGGTTACAGAGAGTGAAACAAGATGAATGAGGGCTAAAGTGAGTGAAACAAGATGAATGTGGGTTAAAGAGAGTGAAACAAGGTGATTGAGAGTTAAAGAGAGTGAAACAAGATGAATGAGGGTTACAGAGTGAAACAAGATGAATGAAGGTCAAACAGAGTGAAACAAGATGAATGAGGATTAAAGAGGGTGAAACAAGATGAGTGAGGTTTAAAGAGAGTGAAACATGTTAATGAGGGTTAAAGGGAGTGAAACAAGATGAATGAGGGTTAAAGAGAGTGAAACAAGATGAATGAGGGTTAAAGAGAGTGAAACAAGATGAATGAGGGTTAAAGAGTGAAACAAGATGAATGAGGGTTAAAGAGAGTGAAACAAGATGAGTGAGGGTTAAATAGAGTGAAACAAGATGAATGAGGGTTAAAGAGAGTGAAACAGGATGAATGAGGGTTACAGAGAGTGAAACAAGATGAGAGAGGGTTAAAGAGAGTGAAACAAGATGAATGAAGGATACAGAGATTGCAACAAGATGAATGAGGGTTAAAGAGAGAGTAACAAGATGAATGAGGGTTAAAGAGAGTGGAACAAGATGAATGAGAGTTAAAGAGAGTGAAACACGATGAATAAAGGTTACAGAGAGTGAAACAAGATGAATGAGGGTTAAAGAGTGAAACAAAATGAGTGAGGGTTAAAGAGAGTGAAACAAGATGAGTGAGGGTTAAAAAGAGTGAAACAAGACAGATGAGAGTTAAAGAGAGTGAAACAAGATGAATGAGGGTGACACAGAGTGAAACAAGATGAATGAGGGTTACAGAGAGTGAAACAAGATGAATGAGGGTTACAGAGAGTGAAACAAGATGAATGGGGGTTAAAGAGAGTGAAACAAGATGAGTGAGGTTTAAAGAGAGTGAAACAAGTTAATGAGGGTTAAAGGGAGTGCAACATGATGAATGAGGGTTAAAGAGAGTGAAACAAGATGAATGAGGGTTAAAGAGAGTGAAACAGGATGAATGAGGGTTACAGAGAGTGAAACAAGATGAATGAGGGTAAAAAAGAGTGAAACAAGATGAATGAGGCTTAAAGAGAGTGAAACAAGATGAATGAGCGTTAAAGAGTGAGACAAGATGAATGAGGGTTACAGAGAGTGAAACAAGATGAATGAGGGTTACAGAGAGTTAAACAAGATGATTGAGAGTGAAAGAGAGTGAAACAAGATGAATGAAGGTTAAAGAGAGTGAAACAAGATGAATGAGGGTTAAAGAGAGTGAAACAAGATGAGTGAGGTTTAAAGAGAGTGAAACAAGATGAATGAGGGTTAAAGAGAGTGAAACAGGATGAATGAGGGTTACAGAGAGTGAAACAAGATGAATGAGGGTGACAGAGAGTGAAACAAGATGAGTGAGGGTTAAAGAGTGAAACAAGATGAATGAGCGTTAAAGAGAGTGAAACAAGATGAGTGAGGGATAAAGAGAGTGAAACAAGATGGATGAGGGTTAAAGAGAGTGAAACAGGATGAATGAGGGCTACAGAGAGTGAAACAAGATGAATGAGAGTTAAAGAGAGTGAAACAAGATGAATGAGGGTTACAGAAATTGAAACACGATGAATGAGTGTTACAGAGAGTGAAATAAGATGAGTGAGGGTTAAAGAGAGTGAAACAAGATGAATGAAGGTTACAGGGAGTGAAACAAGATGAATGAGGGTTAAAGAGAGAGAAACAAGATGAATGAGGGTTAAAGAGAGTGGAACAAGATGAATGAGAGTTAAAGAGAGTGAAACAAGATGAATGAGGGTTAAAGAGAGTGAAACAAGGTGAATGAGGGCTAAAGAGAGTGAAACAAGATGAGTGAGGTTTAAAGAGAGTGAAACAAGTTAATGAGGGTTAAAGAGAGTGAAACGATGAATGAGGGTAAAAGAGAGTGAAACAAGATGAATGAGGGTGAAAGAGAGTGAAACAAGATGAATGAGGGTTAAAGAGAGTGAAACAAGATGAATATGGGTTACAGAGGGTGAAACAAGATGAATGAGGGTTACAGAGAGTGAAACAAGATGATTGAGAGTGAAAGAGAGTGAAACAAGATGAATGAAGGTTAAAGAGAGTGAAACAAGATGAATGAGGGTTAAAGAGTGTGAAACAAGATGAGTGAGGTTTAAAGAGAGTGAAACAAGTTAATGAGGGTTAAAGGGAGTGCAACAAGATGAATGAGGGTAAAAGAGTGAAACAAGATGAATGAGGGTTAAAGAGAGTGAAACAAGATGAGTGAGGGGTAAAGAGAGTGAAACAAGATGAATGAGCGTTAAAGAGAGTGAAACAAGATGAATGAGGGTTACAGAGAGTGAAACAAGATGAATGAGGGTTACAGAGAGTGAAACAAGATGAGTGAGGTTTAAAGAGAGTGAAACAAGTTAATGAGGGTTAAAGGGAGTGCAACAAGATGAATGAGGGTAAAAGAGTGAAACAAGATGAATGAGGGTTAAAGAGAGTGAAACAAGATGAGTGAGGGGTAAAGAGAGTGAAACAAGATGAATGAGGGTTACAGAGAGTGAAACAAGATGAATGTGGGTTACAGAGGGTGAATCAAGATGAATGAGGGTTAAAGAGAGTGAAACAAGATGAATGAGGGTTAAAGGGAGGGAAACAAGATGAATGAGGGTTAAAGAGAGTGAAATAAGATGAATGAGGATTAAAGAGAGTGAAACAAGATGAATGAGGGTTAAAGAGTGAAACAAGATGAATGAGGGTTAAAGAGAGTGAAACAAGATGAGTGAGGGGTAAAAAGAGTGAAACAAGATGAATGAGCGTAAAAGAGAGTGAAACAAGATGAATGAGGGTTACAGAGAGTGAAACAAGATGAGTGAGGGTTAAAGAGAGTGAAACAAGATGAATGAAGGTTACAGAGAGTGAAACAAGATGAATGAAGGTTAAAGAGAGTGAAACAAGGTGAATGAGGGTTAAAGAGAGTGAAACAAGATGAGTGAGATTTAAAGAGAGTGAAACAAGGTAATGAGGGTTAAAGGGAGTGAAACAAGATGAATGAGGGTTAAAGAGAGTGAAACAAGAAGAATGAGGCTTAAAGAGAGTGAAACAAGATGAATGAGCGTTAAAGAGTGAAACAAGATGAATGAGGGTTACAGAGAGTGAAACAAGATGAATGAGGGTTACAGAGAGTGAAACAAGATGATTGAGAGTGAAAGAGAGTGAAACAAGATGAATGAAGGTTAAAGAGAGTGAAACAAGATGAATGAGGGTTAAAGAGAGTGAAACAAGATGAATGAGCGTTAAAGAGAGTGAAACAAGATGAATGAGGGTTACAGAGAGTGAAACAAGATGAATGAGGGTTACAGAGAGTGAAACAAGATGAATGAAGGTTAAAGAGAGTGAAACAAGATGAGTGAGGTTTAAAGAGAGTGAAACAAGGTAATGAGGGTTAAAGGGAGTGCAACAAGATGAATGAGGGTTAAAGAGAGTGAAACAAGATGAATGAGGGTTAAAGAGAGTGAAACAAGGTGAATGAGGGTTAAAGAGAGTGAAACAAGATGAATGAGGGTTAAAGAGAGTGAAACAGGATGAATGAGGGTTACAGAGAGTGAAACAAGATGAATGAGGGTTACAGAGAGTGAAACAAGATGAGTGAGGGTTGAAGAGAGTGAAACAAGATGGATGAGGGTTAAAGTGAGTGAAACAGGATGAATGAGGGTTACAGAGAGTGAAACAAGATGAATGAGAGTTAAAGAGAGTGAAACAAGATGAATGAGGGTTAAAGAGAGTGAAACAAGATAAATGAGGGTTAAAGAGAGTGAAACAAGGTGAATGAGGGTTAAAGAGAGTGAAACAAGATGAATCAGGGTTAAAGAGAGTGAAACAGGATGAATGAGGGTTACAGAGAGTGAAACAAGATGAATGAGGGTTAGAGAGAGTGAAACAAGATGAGTGAGGGTTAAAGAGTGAAACAAGATGAATGAGGGTTAAAGAGAGTGAAACAAGATGAGTGACGGTTAAAGAGAGTGAAACAAGATGGATGAGGGTTAAAGAGAGTGAAACAGGATGAATGAAGGTTACAGAGAGTGAAACAAGATGAATGAGAGTTAAAGAGAGTGAAACAAGATGAATGAGGGTTAAAGAGAGTGAAACAAGATGAATGAGGGTTAAATAGAGTGAAACAAGATGAGTGAGGGTTAAAGAGAGTGAAACAAGATGGATGAGGGTTAAAGAGAGTGAAACAGGATGAATGAAGGTTACAGAGAGTGAAACAAGATGAATGAGAGTTAAAGAGAGTGAAACAAGATGAATGAGGGTTAAAGAGAGTGAAACAAGATGGATGAGGGTTAAAGAGAGTGAAACAGGATGAATGAAGGTTACAGAGAGTGAAACAAGATGGATGAGAGTTAAAGAGAGTGAAACACGATGAATGAAGGTTACAGAGAGTGAAACAAGATGAATGAGGGTTACAGAGAGTGAAACAAGATGAATGAGGGCTAAAGTGAGTGAAACAAGATGAATGTGGGTTAAAGAGAGTGAAACAAGGTGATTGAGAGTTAAAGAGAGTGAAACAAGATGAATGAGGGTTACAGAGTGAAACAAGATGAATGAAGGTCAAAGAGAGTGAAACAAGATGAATGAGGATTAAAGAGGGTGAAACAAGATGAGTGAGGTTTAAAGAGAGTGAAACATGTTAATGAGGGTTAAAGGGAGTGAAACAAGATGAATGAGGGTTAAAGAGAGTGAAACAAGATGAATGAGGGTTAAAGAGAGTGAAACAAGATGAATGAGGGTTAAAGAGTGAAACAAGATGAATGAGGGTTAAAGAGAGTGAAACAAGATGAGTGAGGGTTAAATAGAGTGAAACAAGATGAATGAGGGTTAAAGAGAGTGAAACAGGATGAATGAGGGTTACAGAGAGTGAAACAAGATGAGAGAGGGTTAAAGAGAGTGAAACAAGATGAATGAAGGATACAGAGATTGCAACAAGATGAATGAGGGTTAAAGAGAGAGTAACAAGATGAATGAGGGTTAAAGAGAGTGGAACAAGATGAATGAGAGTTAAAGAGAGTGAAACACGATGAATAAAGGTTACAGAGAGTGAAACAAGATGAATGAGGGTTAAAGAGTGAAACAAAATGAGTGAGGGTTAAAGAGAGTGAAACAAGATGAGTGAGGGTTAAAAAGAGTGAAACAAGACAGATGAGAGTGAAAGAGAGTGAAACAAGATGAATGAGGGTGACACAGAGTGAAACAAGATGAATGAGGGTTACAGAGAGTGAAACAAGATGAATGAGGGTTACAGAGAGTGAAACAAGATGAATGGGGGTTAAAGAGAGTGAAACAAGATGAGTGAGGTTTAAAGAGAGTGAAACAAGTTAATGAGGGTTAAAGGGAGTGCAACATGATGAATGAGGGTTAAAGAGAGTGAAACAAGATGAATGAGGGTTAAAGAGAGTGAAACAGGATGAATGAGGGTTACAGAGAGTGAAACAAGATGAATGAGGGTAAAAAAGAGTGAAACAAGATGAATGAGGCTTAAAGAGAGTGAAACAAGATGAATGAGCGTTAAAGAGTGAGACAAGATGAATGAGGGTTACAGAGAGTGAAACAAGATGAATGAGGGTTACAGAGAGTTAAACAAGATGATTGAGAGTGAAAGAGAGTGAAACAAGATGAATGAAGGTTAAAGAGAGTGAAACAAGATGAATGAGGGTTAAAGAGAGTGAAACAAGATGAGTGAGGTTTAAAGAGAGTGAAACAAGATGAATGAGGGTTAAAGAGAGTGAAACAGGATGAATGAGGGTTACAGAGAGTGAAACAAGATGAATGAGGGTGACAGAGAGTGAAACAAGATGAGTGAGGGTTAAAGAGTGAAACAAGATGAATGAGCGTTAAAGAGAGTGAAACAAGATGAGTGAGGGATAAAGAGAGTGAAACAAGATGGATGAGGGTTAAAGAGAGT
Organism: Scyliorhinus torazame; assembly: GCF_047496885.1. Taxonomy (NCBI): domain Eukaryota; kingdom Metazoa; phylum Chordata; class Chondrichthyes; order Carcharhiniformes; family Scyliorhinidae; genus Scyliorhinus; species Scyliorhinus torazame. The sequence continues at coordinate 84,572,411 of NC_092725.1, read as the reverse complement.
GAAACAGGATGAATGAGGGCTACAGAGAGTGAAACAAGATGAATGAGAGTTAAAGAGAGTGAAACAAGATGAATGAGGGTTACAGAAATTGAAACACGATGAATGAGTGTTACAGAGAGTGAAATAAGATGAGTGAGGGTTAAAGAGAGTGAAACAAGATGAATGAAGGTTACAGGGAGTGAAACAAGATGAATGAGGGTTAAAGAGAGAGAAACAAGATGAATGAGGGTTAAAGAGAGTGGAACAAGATGAATGAGAGTTAAAGAGAGTGAAACAAGATGAATGAGGGTTAAAGAGAGTGAAACAAGGTGAATGAGGGCTAAAGAGAGTGAAACAAGATGAGTGAGGTTTAAAGAGAGTGAAACAAGTTAATGAGGGTTAAAGAGAGTGAAACGATGAATGAGGGTAAAAGAGAGTGAAACAAGATGAATGAGGGTGAAAGAGAGTGAAACAAGATGAATGAGGGTTAAAGAGAGTGAAACAAGATGAATATGGGTTACAGAGGGTGAATCAAGATGAATGAGGGTTAAAGAGAGTGAAACAAGATGAATGAGGGTTAAAGTGAGGGAAACAAGATGAATGAGGGTTAAAGAGAGTGAAACAAGATGAATGGGCTTAAAGAGAGTGAAACAAGATGAATGAGGGTTAAAGAGTGAAACAAGATGAATGAGGGTTAAAGAGAGCGAAACAAGATGAATGAGGGTTACAGAGAGTGAAACAAGATGAATGAGGGTTACAGAGAGTGAAACAAGATGAGTGAGGGTTAAAGAGAGTGAAACAAGATGAATGAACGTTACAGAGACTGAAACAAGATGAATGAGAGTTAAAGAGAGTGAAACAAGATGAATGAGGGTTAAAGAGAATGAAACAAGATAAATGAGGGTTAAAGAGAGTGAAACAAGGTGAATGAGGGTTAAAGAGAGTGAAACAAGATGAATCAGGGTTAAAGAGAGTGAAACAGGATGAATGAGGGTTACAGAGAGTGAAACAAGATGAATCAGGGTTAGAGACAGTGAAACAAGATGAGTGAGGGTTAAAGAGTGAAACAAGATGAATGAGGGTTAAAGAGAGTGAAACAAGATGAGTGAGGGTTAAAGAGAGTGAAACAAGATGGATGAGGATTAAAGAGAGTGAAACAGGATTAATGAGGGTTACAGAGAGTGAAACAAGATGAATGAGAGTTAAAGAGAGTGAAACAAGATGAATGAGGGTTAAAGAGAGTGAAACAAGATGAATGAGGGTTACAGAGAGTGAAACAAGATGGATGAGAGTTAAAGAGAGTGAAACACGATGAATGAAGGTTACAGAGAGTGAAACAAGATGAATGAGGGTTACAGAGAGTGAAACAAGATGAATGAGGGCTAAAGTGAGTGAAACAAGATGAATGTGGGTTAAAGAGAGTGAAACAAGGTGATTGAGAGTTAAAGAGAGTGAAACAAGATGAATGAGGGTTACAGAGTGAAACAAGATGAATGAAGGTCAAAGAGACTGAAACAAGATGAATGAGGATTAAAGAGGGTGAAACAAGATGAGTGAGGTTTAAAGAGAGTGAAACATGTTAATGAGGGTTAAAGGGAGTGAAACAAGATGAATGAGGGTTAAAGAGAGTGAAACAAGATGAATGAGGGTTAAAGAGTGAAACAAGATGAATGAGGGTTAAAGAGAGTGAAACAAGATGAGTGAGGGTTAAATAGAGTGAAACAAGATGAATGAGGGTTAAAGAGAGTGAAACAGGATGAATGAGGGTTACAGAGAGTGAAACAAGATGAGAGAGGGTTAAAGAGAGTGAAACAAGATGAATGAAGGATACAGAGATTGCAACAAGATGAATGAGGGTTAAAGAGAGACTAACAAGATGAATGAGGGTTAAAGAGAGTGGAACAAGATGAATGAGAGTTAAAGAGAGTGAAACACGATGAATAAAGGTTACAGAGAGTGAAACAAGATGAATGAGGGTGAAAGAGTGAAACAAAATGAATGAGGGTTAAAGAGAGTGAAACAAGATGAGTGAGGGTTAAAAAGAGTGAAACAAGACAGATGAGAGTTAAAGAGAGTGAAACAAGATGAATGAGGGTGACAGAGAGTGAAACAAGATGAATGAGGGTTACAGAGAGTGAAACAAGATGAATGAGGGTTACAGAGAGTGAAACAAGATGAATGGGGGTTAAAGAGAGTGAAACAAGATGAGTGAGGTTTAAAGAGAGTGAAACAAGTTAATGAGGGTTAAAGGGAGTGCAACATGATGAATGAGGGTTAAAGAGAGTGAAACAAGATGAATGAGGGTTAAAGAGAGTGAAACAGGATGAATGAGGGTTACAGAGAGTGAAACAAGATGAATGAGGGTAAAAAAGAGTGAAACAAGATGAATGAGGCTTAAAGAGAGTGAAACAAGATGAATGAGCGTTAAAGAGTGAGACAAGATGAATGAGGGTTACAGAGAGTGAAACAAGATGAATGAGGGTTACAGAGAGTTAAACAAGATGATTGAGAGTGAAAGAGAGTGAAACAAGATGAATGAAGGTTAAAGAGAGTGAAACAAGATGAATGAGGGTTAAAGAGAGTGAAACAAGATGAGTGAGGTTTAAAGAGAGTGAAACAAGATGAATGAGGGTTAAAGAGAGTGAAACAGGATGAATGAGGGTTACAGAGAGTGAAACAAGATGAATGAGGGTGACAGAGAGTGAAACAAGATGAGTGAGGGTTAAAGAGTGAAACAAGATGAGTGAGGGTTAAAGAGAGTGAAACAAGATGAATGAAGGTTACAGAGAGTGAAACAAGGTGAATGAGGGTTAAAGAGAGTGAAACAAGATGAGTGAGGTTTAAAGAGAGTGAAACAAGATGAATGAGGGTTAAAGAGAGTGAAACAGGATGAATGAGGGTTACAGAGAGTGAAACAAGATGAATGAGGGTGACAGAGAGTGAAACAAGATGAGTGAGGGTTAAAGAGTGAAACAAGATGAATGAGGGTTACAGAGAGTGAAACAAGATGAGTGAGGGTTAAAGAGAGTGAAACAAGATGAATGAAGGTTACAGAGAGTGAAACAAGGTGAATGAGGGTTAAAGAGAGTGAAACATGATGAGTGAGATTTAAAGAGAGTGAAACAAGGTAATGAGGGTTAAAGGGAGTGAAACAAGATGAATGAGGGTTAAAGAGAGTGAAACAAGATGAATGAGGCTTAAAGAGAGTGAAACAAGATGAATGAGCGTTAAAGAGTGAAACAAGATGAATGAGGGTTACAGAGAGTGAAACAAGATGAATGAGGGTTACAGAGAGTGAAACAAGATGAATGAGAGTGAAAGAGAGTGAAACAAGATGAATGAAGGTTAAAGAGAGTGAAACAAGATGAATGAGGGTTAAAGAGTGTGAAACAAGATGAGTGAGGTTTAAAGAGAGTGAAACAAGTTAATGAGGGTTAAAGGGAGTGAAACAAGATGAATGAGGGTTACAGAGAGTGAAACAAGATGAATGAGGGTTACAGAGAGTGAAACAAGATGAGTGAGGGTTAAAGAGAGTGAAACAAGATGAATGAGGGTTACAGAGAGTGAAACAAGATGAATGAGGGTTAAAGAGAGTGAAACAAGATGAATGAGGGTTAAAGGGAGGGAAACAAGATGAATGAGGGTTAAAGAGAGTGAAATAAGATGAATGAGGATTAAAGAGAGTGAAACAAGATGAATGAGGGTTAAAGAGTGAAACAAGATGAATGAGGGTTAAAGAGAGTGAAACAAGATGAGTGAGGGGTAAAGAGAGTGAAACAAGATGAATGAGCGTTAAAGAGAGTGAAACAAGATGAATGAGGGTTACAGAGAGTGAAACAAGATGAATGAGGGTTACAGAGAGTGAAACAAGATGAGTGAGGGTTAAAGAGAGTGAAACAAGATGAATGAAGGTTACAGAGAGTGAAACAAGGTGAATGAAGGTTAAAGAGAGTGAAACAAGGTGAATGAGGGTTAAAGAGAGTGAAACAAGATGAGTGAGATTTAAAGAGAGTGAAACAAGGTAATGAGGGTTAAAGGGAGTGAAACAAGATGAATGAGGGTTAAAGAGAGTGAAACAAGAAGAATGAGGCTTAAAGAGAGTGAAACAAGATGAATGAGCGTTAAAGAGTGAAACAAGATGAATGAGGGTTACAGAGAGTGAAACAAGATGATTGAGAGTGAAAGAGAGTGAAACAAGATGAATGAAGGTTAAAGAGAGTGAAACAAGATGAATGAGGGTTAAAGAGTGTGAAACAAGATGAGTGAGGTTTAAAGAGAGTGAAACAAGTTAATGAGGGTTAAAGGGAGTGCAACAAGATGAATGAGGGTTAAAGAGTGAAACAAGATGAATGAGGGTTAAAGAGAGTGAAACAAGATGAGTGGGGGGTAAAGAGAGTGAAACAAGATGAATGAGCGTTAAAGAGAGTGAAACAAGATGAATGAGGGTTACAGAGAGTGAAACAAGATGAGTGAGGGTTACAGAGAGTGAAACAAGATGAGTGAGGGTTAAAGAGAGTGAAACAAGATGAATGAAGGTTATTGAGAGTGAAACAAGATGAATGAAGGTTAAAGAGAGTGAAACAAGATGAATGAAGGTTAAAGAGAGTGAAACAAGATGAGTGAGGTTTAAAGAGAGTGAAACAAGGTAATGAGGGCTAAATGGAGTGAAACAAGATGAATGAGGGTTAAAGAGAGTGAAACAAGATGAATGAGGCTTAAAGAGAGTGAAACAAGATGAATGAGCGTTAAAGAGTGAAACAAGATGAATGAGGGTTACAGAGAGTGAAACAAGATGATTGAGAGTGAAAGAGAGTGAAACAAGATGAATGAAGGTTAAAGAGAGTGAAACAAGATGAATGAGGGTTAAAGAGAGTGAAACAAGATGAGTGAGGTTTAAAGAGAGTGAAACAAGTTAATGAGGGTTAAAGGGAGTGCAACAAGATGAATGAGGGTTAAAGAGAGTGAAACAAGATGAATGAGGGTTAAAGAGAGTGAAACAAGGTGAATGAGGGTTAAAGAGAGTGAAACAAGATGAATGAGGGTTAAAGAGTGTGAAACAGGATGAATGAGGGTTACAGAGAGTGAAACAAGATGAATGAGGGTTACAGAGAGTGAAACAAGATGAGTGAGGGTTGAAGAGAGTGAAACAAGATGGATGAGGGTTAAAGTGAGTGAAACAGGATGAATGAGGGTTACAGAGAGTGAAACAAGATGAATGAGAGTTAAAGAGAGTGAAACAAGATGAATGAGGGTTAAAGAGAGTGAAACAAGATAAATGAGGGTTAAAGAGAGTGAAACAAGGTGAATGAGGGTTAAAGAGAGTGAAACAAGATGAATCAGGGTTAAAGAGAGTGAAACAGGATGAATGAGGGTTACAGAGAGTGAAACAAGATGAATGAGGGTTAGAGAGAGTGAAACAAGATGAGTGAGGGTTAAAGAGTGAAACAAGATGAATGAGGGTTAAAGAGAGTGAAACAAGATGAGTGAGGGTTAAAGAGAGTGAAACAAGATGGATGAGGGTTAAAGAGAGTGAAACAGGATGAATGAGGGTTACAGAGAGTGAAACAAGATGAATGAGAGTTAAAGAGAGTGAAACAAGATGAATGAGGGTTAAAGAGAGTGAAACAAGATGAATGAGGGTTACAGAGAGTGAAACAAGATGGATGAGAGTTAAAGAGAGTGAAACACGATGAATGAAGGTTACAGAGAGTGAAACAAGATGAATGAGGGTTACAGAGAGTGAAACAAGATGAATGAGGGCTAAAGTGAGTGAAACAAGATGAACGTGGGTTAAAGAGAGTGAAACAAGGTGATTGAGAGTTAAAGAGAGTGAAACAAGATGAATGAGGGTTACAGAGTGAAACAAGATGAATGAAGTTCAAAGAGAGTGAAACAAGATGAATGAGGATTAAAGAGGGTGAAACAAGATGAGTGAGGTTTAAAGAGAGTGAAACATGTTAATGAGGGTTAAAGGGAGTGAAACAAGATGAATGAGGGTTAAAGAGAGTGAAACAAGATGAATGAGGGTTAAAGAGAGTGAAACAAGATGAATGAGGGTTAAAGAGTGAAACAAGATGAATGAGGGTTAAAGAGAGTGAAACAAGATGAGTGAGGGTTAAATAGAGTGAAACAAGATGAATGAGGGTTAAAGAGAGTGAAACAGGATGAATGAGGGTTACAGAGAGTGAAACAAGATGAGAGAGGGTTAAAGAGAGTGAAACAAGATGAATGAAGGATACAGAGATTGCAACAAGATGAATGAGGGTTAAAGAGAGAGTAACAAGATGAATGAGGGTTAAAGAGAGTGGAACAAGATGAATGAGAGTTAAAGAGAGTGAAAGACGATGAATAAAGGTTACAGAGAGTGAAACAAGATGAATGAGGGTTAAAGAGTGAAACAAAATGAATGAGGGTTAAAGAGAGTGAAACAAGATGAGTGAGGGTTAAAAAGAGTGAAACAAGACAGATGAGAGTTAAAGAGAGTGAAACAAGATGAATGAATGTGACAGAGAGTGAAACAAGATGAATGAGGGTTACAGAGAGTGAAACAAGATGAATGAGGGTTACAGAGAGTGAAACAAGATGAATGGGGGTTAAAGAGAGTGAAACAAGATGAGTGAGGTTTAAAGAGAGTGAAACAAGTTAATGAGGGTTAAAGGGAGTGCAACATGATGAATGAGGGTTAAAGAAAGTGAAACAAGATGAATGAGGGTTAAAGAGAGTGAAACAGGATGAATGAGGGTTACAGAGAGTGAAACAAGATGAATGAGGGTAAAAAAGAGTGAAACAAGATGAATGAGGCTTAAAGAGAGTGAAACAAGATGAATGAGCGTTAAAGAGTGAGACAAGATGAATGAGGGTTACAGAGAGGGAAACAAGATGAATGAGGGTTACAGAGAGTTAAACAAGATGATTGAGAGTGAAAGAGAGTGAAACAAGATGAATAAAGGTTAAAGAGAGTGAAACAAGATGAATGAGGGTTAAAGAGAGTGAAACAAGATGAGTGAGGTTTAAAGAGAGTGAAACAAGATGAATGAGGATTAAAGAGAGTGAAACAGGATGAATGAGGGTTACAGAGAGTGAAACAAGATGAATGAGGGTGACAGAGAGTGAAACAAGATGAGTGAGGGTTAAAGAGTGAAACAAGATGAATGAGGGTTAAAGAGAGTGAAACAAGATGAGTGAGGGATAAAGAGAGTGAAACAAGATGGATGAGGGTTAAAGAGAGTGAAACAGGATGAATGAGGGCTACAGAGAGTGAAACAAGATGAATGAGAGTTAAAGAGAGTGAAACAAGATGAATGAGGGTTACAGAGAGTGAAACAAGATGGATGAGAGTTAAAGAGAGCGAAACACGATGAATGAAGGTTACAGAGAGTGAAACAAGATGAATGAGGATTAAAGAGAGAGAAACAAGATGAATGAGGGTTAAAGAGAGTGGAACAAGATGAATGAGAGTTAAAGAGAGTGAAACAAGATGAATGAGGGTTAAAGAGAGTGAAACAAGGTGAACGAGGGTTAAAGAGAGTGAAACAAGATGAGTGAGGTTTAAAGAGAGTGAAACAAGTTAATGAGGGTTAAAGAGAGTGAAACGATGAATGAGGGTAAAAGAGAGTGAAACAAGATGAATGAGGGTTAAAGAGAGTGAAACAAGATAAATGAGGGTTAAAGAGAGTGAAACAAGGTGAATGAGGGTTAAAGAGAGTGATACAAGATGAATCAGGGTTAAAGAGAGTGAAACAGGATGAATGAGGGTTACAGAGAGTGAAACAAGATGAATGAGGGTTAGAGAGAGTGAAACAAGATGAGTGAGGGTTAAAGAGTGAAACAAGATGAATGAGGGTTAAAGAGAGTGAAACAAGATGAGTGAGGGTTAAAGAGAGTGAAACAAGATGGATGAGGGTTAAAGAGAGTGAAACAGGATGAATGAGGGTTACAGAGAGTGAAACAAGATGAATGAGAGTTAAAGAGAGTGAAACAAGATGAATGAGGGTTAAAGAGAGTGAAACAAGATGAATGAGGGTTACAGAGAGTGAAACAAGATGAATGAGAGTTAAAGAGAGTGAAACACGATGAATGAAGGTTACAGAGAGTGAAACAAGATGAATGAGGGTTACAGAGAGTGAATCAAGATGAATGAGGGCTAAAGTGAGTGAAACAAGATGAATGTGGGTTAAAGAGAGTGAAACAAGGTGATTGAGAGTTAAAGAGAGTGAAACAAGATGAATGAGGGTTACAGAGTGAAACAAGATGAATGAAGGTCAAAGAGAGTGAAACAAGATGAATGAGGATTAAAGAGGGTGAAACAAGATGAGTGAGGTTTAAAGAGAGTGAAACATGTTAATGAGGGTTAAAGGGAGTGAAACAAGATGAATGAGGGTTAAAGAGAGTGAAACAAGATGAATGAGGGTTAAAGAGAGTGAAACAAGATGAATGAGGGTTAAAGAGTGAAACAAGATGAATGAGGGTTAAAGAGAGTGAAACAAGATGAGTGAGGGTTAAATAGAGTGAAACAAGATGAATGAGGGTTAAAGAGAGTGAAACAGGATGAATGAGGGTTCCAGAGAGTGAAACAAGATGAGAGAGGGTTAAAGAGAGTGAAACAAGATGAATGAAGGATACAGAGATTGCAACAAGATGAATGAGGGTTAAAGAGAGAGTAACAAGATGAATGAGGGTTAAAGAGAGTGGAACAAGATGAATGAGAGTTAAAGAGAGTGAAACACGATGAATAAAGGTTACAGAGAGTGAAACAAGATGAATGAGGGTTAAAGAGAGTGAAACAAGATGAATGAGCGTTAAAGAGTGAGACAAGATGAATGAGGGTTACAGAGAGTGAAACAAGATGAATGAGGGTTAAAGAGAGTGATACAAGATGAATCAGGGTTAAAGAGAGTGAAACAGGATGAATGAGGGTTACAGAGAGTGAAACAAGATGAATGAGGGTTAGAGAGAGTGAAACAAGATGAGTGAGGGTTAAAGAGTGAAACAAGATGAATGAGGGTTAAAGAGAGTGAAACAAGATGAGTGAGGGTTAAAGAGAGTGAAACAAGATGGATGAGGGTTAAAGAGAGTGAAACAGGATGAATGAGGGTTACAGAGAGTGAAACAAGATGAATGAGAGTTAAAGAGAGTGAAACAAGATGAATGAGGGTTAAAGAGAGTGAAACAAGATGAATGAGGGTTACAGAGAGTGAAACAAGATGAATGAGAGTTAAAGAGAGTGAAACACGATGAATGAAGGTTACAGAGAGTGAAACAAGATGAATGAGGGTTACAGAGAGTGAATCAAGATGAATGAGGGCTAAAGTGAGTGAAACAAGATGAATGTGGGTTAAAGAGAGTGAAACAAGGTGATTGAGAGTTAAAGAGAGTGAAACAAGATGAATGAGGGTTACAGAGTGAAACAAGATGAATGAAGGTCAAAGAGAGTGAAACAAGATGAATGAGGATTAAAGAGGGTGAAACAAGATGAGTGAGGTTTAAAGAGAGTGAAACATGTTAATGAGGGTTAAAGGGAGTGAAACAAGATGAATGAGGGTTAAAGAGAGTGAAACAAGATGAATGAGGGTTAAAGAGAGTGAAACAAGATGAATGAGGGTTAAAGAGTGAAACAAGATGAATGAGGGTTAAAGAGAGTGAAACAAGATGAGTGAGGGTTAAATAGAGTGAAACAAGATGAATGAGGGTTAAAGAGAGTGAAACAGGATGAATGAGGGTTCCAGAGAGTGAAACAAGATGAGAGAGGGTTAAAGAGAGTGAAACAAGATGAATGAAGGATACAGAGATTGCAACAAGATGAATGAGGGTTAAAGAGAGAGTAACAAGATGAATGAGGGTTAAAGAGAGTGGAACAAGATGAATGAGAGTTAAAGAGAGTGAAACACGATGAATAAAGGTTACAGAGAGTGAAACAAGATGAATGAGGGTTAAAGAGAGTGAAACAAGATGAATGAGCGTTAAAGAGTGAGACAAGATGAATGAGGGTTACAGAGAGTGAAACAAGATGAATGAGGGTTACAGAGAGTTAAACAAGATGATTGAGAGTGAAAGAGAGTGAAACAAGATGAATGGAGGTTAAAGAGAGTGAAACAAGATGAATGAGGGTTAAAGAGAGTGAAACAAGATGAGTGAGGTTTAAAGAGAGTGAAACAAGATGAATGAGGGTTAAAGAGAGTGAAACAGGATGAATGAGGGTTACAGAGAGTGAAACAAGATGAATGACGGTGACAGAGAGTGAAACAAGATGAGTGAGGGTTAAAGAGTGAAACAAGATGAATGAGGGGTAAAGAGAGTGAAACAAGATGAGTGAGGGATAATGAGAGTGAAACAAGATGGATGAGGGTTAAAGAGAGTGAAACAGGATGAATGAGGGCTACAGAGAGTGAAACAAGATGAATGAGAGTTAAAGAGAGTGAAACAAGATGAATGAGGGTTACAGAAATTGAAACACGATGAATGAGTGTTACAGAGAGTGAAATAGGATGAGTGAGGGTTAAAGAGAGTGAAACAAGATGAATGAAGGTTACAGAGAGTGAAACAAGATGAATGAGGGTTAAAGAGAGTGGAACAAGATGAATGAGAGTTAAAGAGAGTGAAACAAGATGAATGAGGGTTAAAGAGAGTGAAACAAGGTGAATGAGGGTTAAAGAGAGTGAAACAAGATGAGTGAGGTTTAAAGAGAGTGAAACAAGTTAATGAGGGTTAAAGAGAGTGAAACGATGAATGAGGGTAAAAGAGAGTGAAACAAGATGAATGAGGGTGAAAGAGAGTGAAACAAGATGAGTGAGGGTAACAGAGAGTGAAAAAAGATGGATGAGAGTTAAACAGAGTGAAACACGATGAATGAAGGTTACAGAGAGTGAAACAAGATGATTGAGGGTTACAGAGAGTGAAACAAGATGAATGAGGGTTAAAGAGAGTGAAACAAGCTGAATGAGAGTTAAAGGGAGGGAAACAAGATGAATAAGGGTTAAAGAGAGTGAAACAAGATGAATGAGGGTTAAAGAGAGTGAAACAAGATGAATGAGGGTTAAAGAGAGTGAAACAAGATGAATATGGTTTACAGAGGGTGAATCAAGATGAATGAGGGTTAAAGAGAGTGAAACAAGATGAATGAGGGTTAAAGTGAGGGAAACAAGATGAATGAGGGTTAAAGAGAGTGAAACAAGATGAATGGGCTGAAAGAGAGTGAGACAAGATGAATGAGGGTTAAAGAGTGAAACAAGATGAATGAGGGTTAAAGAGAGCGAAACAAGATGAATGAGGGTTACAGAGAGTGAAACAAGATGAATGCGAGTTAAAGAGAGTGAAACAAGATGAATGAGGGTTAAAGAGAGTGAAACAAGATAAATGAGGGTTAAAGAGAGTGAAACAAGTTGAATGAGGGTTAAAGAGAGTGAAACAAGATGAATCAGGGTTAAAGAGAGTGAAACAGGATGAATGAGGGTTACAGAGAGTGAAACAAGATGAATGAGGGTTAGAGAGAGTGAAACAAGATGAGTGAGGGTTAAAGAGTGAAACAAGATGAATGAGGGTTAAAGAAAGTGAAACAAGATGAGTGAGGGTTAAAGAGAGTGAAACAAGATGGATGAGGGTTGAAGAGAGTGAAACAGGATGAATGAGGGTTACAGAGCGTGAAACAAGATGAATGAGAGTTAAAGAGAGTGAAACAAGATGAATGAGGGTTAAAGAGAGTGAAACAAGATGAATGAGGGTTACAGAGAGTGAAACAAGATGGATGAGAGTTAAAGAGAGTGAAACACGATGAATGAAGGTTCCAGAGAGTGAAACAAGATGAATGAGGGTTACAGAGAGTGAAACAAGATGAATGAGGGCTAAAGTGAGTGAAACAAGATGAATGTGGGTTAAAGAGAGTGAAACAAGGTGATTGAGAGTTAAAGAGAGTGAAACAAGATGAATGAGGGTTACAGAGTGAAACAAGATGAATGAAGGTCAAAGAGAGTGAAACATGATGAATGAGGATTAAAGAGGGTGAAACAAGATGAGTGAGGTTTAAAGAGAGTGAAACATGTTAATGAGGGTTAAAGGAAGTGAAACAAGATGAATGAGGGTTAAAGAGAGTGAAACAAGATGAATGAGGGTTAAAGAGAGTGAAACAAGATGAATGAGGGTTAAAGAGTGAAACAAGATGAATGAGGGTTAAAGAGAGTGAAACAAGATGAGTGAGGGTTAAATAGAGTGAAACAACATGAATGAGGGTTACAGAGAGTGAAACAAGATGAGAGAGGGTTAAAGAGAGTGAAACAAGATGAATGAAGGATACAGAGATTGCAACAATATGAATGAGGGTTAAAGAGAGAGTAACAAGATGAATGAGGGTTAAAGAGAGTTGAACAAGATGAATGAGAGTTAAAGAGAGTGAAACACGATGAATGAAGGTTACAGAGAGTGAAACAAGATGAATGAGGGTTACAGAGAGTGAAACAAGATGAATGAGGGCTAAAGTGAGTGAAACAAGATGAATGTGGGTTAAAGAGAGTGAAACAAGGTGATTGAGAGTTAAAGAGAGTGAAACAAGATGAAGGAGGGTTACAGAGTGAAACAAGATGAATGAAGGTCAAAGAGAGTGAAACAAGGTGAATGAGGGTTAAAGAGAGTGAAACAAGATGAGTGAGGTTTAAAGAGAGTGAAACAAGTTAATGAGGGTTAAAGAGAGTGAAACGATGAATGAGGGTAAAAGAGAGTGAAATGAGATGAATGAGGGTGAAAGAGAGTGAAACAAGATGAGTGAGGGTAACAGAGAGTGAAAAAAGATGGATGAGAGTTAAACAGAGTGAAACACGATGAATGAAGGTTACAGAGAGTGAAACAAGATGAATGAGGGTTACAGAGAGTGAAACAAGATGAATGAGGGTTAAAGAGAGTGAAACAAGCTGAATGAGAGTTAAAGGGAGGGAAACAAGATGAATAAGGGTTAAAGAGAGTGAAACAAAATGAATGAGGGTTAAAGAGAGTGAAACAAGATGAATGAGGGTTAAAGAGAGTGAAACAAGATGAATATGGGTTACAGAGGGTGAATCAAGATGAATGAGGGTTAAAGAGAGTGAAACAAGATGAATGAGGGTAAAAGTGAGGGAAACAAGATGAATCAGGGTTAAAGAGAGTGAAACAAGATGAATGGGCTTAAAGAGAGTGAAACAAGATGAATGAGGGTTAAAGAGTGAAACAAGATGAATGAGGGTTAAAGAGAGCGAAACAAGGTGAATGAGGGTTACAGAGAGTGAAAAAAGATGGATGAGAGTTAAACAGAGTGAAACACGATGAATGAAGGTTACAGAGAGTGAAACAAGATGAATGAGGGTTACAGAGAGTGAAACAAGATGAATAAGGGTTAAAGAGAGTGAAACAAGATGAGTGAGGGTAACAGAGAGTGAAAAAAGGTGGATGAGAGTTAAACAGAGTGAAACACGATGAATGAAGGTTACAGAGAGTGAAACAAGATGAATGAGGGTTACAGAGAGTGAAACAAGATGAATGAGGGTTAAAGAGAGTGAAACAAGCTGAATGAGAATTAAAGGGAGGGAAACAAGATGAATAAGGGTTAAAGAGAGTGAAACAAGATGAATGAGGGTTAAAGAGAGTGAAACAGGATGAATGAGGGTTACAGAGAGTGAAACAAGATGAATGAGAGTTAAAGAGAGTGAAACAAGATGAATGAGGGTTAAAGAGAGTGAAACAAGATGAATGAGGGTTACAGAGAGTGAAACAAGATGGATGAGAGTTAAAGAGAGTGAAACACGATGAATGAAGGTTACAGAGAGTGAAACAAGATGAATGAGGGTTAAAGAGAGTGAAACAAGATGAGTGAGGGTTAAAGAGAGTGAAACAAGATGGATGAGGGTTGAAGAGAGTGAAACAAGATGAATGAGGGTTACAGAGAGTGAAACAAGATGAATGAGGGCTAAAGAGAGTGAAACAAGCTGAATGAGAGTTAAAGGGAGGGAAACAAGATGAATAAGGGTTAAAGAGAGTGAAACAAGATGAATGAGGGTTAAAGAGAGTGAAACAAGATGAATGAGGGTTAAAGAGAGTGAAACAAGATGAATATGGTTTACAGAGGGTGAATCAAGATGAATGAGGGTTAAAGAGAGTGAAACAAGATGAATGAGGGTTAAAGTGAGGGAAACAAGATGAATGAGGGTTAAAGAGAGTGAAACAAGATGAATGGGCTGAAAGAGAGTGAGACAAGATGAATGAGGGTTAAAGAGTGAAACAAGATGAATGAGGGTTAAAGAGAGCGAAACAAGATGAATGAGGGTTACAGAGAGTGAAACAAGATGAATGAGAGTTAAAGAGAGTGAAACAAGATGAATGAGGGTTAAAGAGAGTGAAACAAGATAAATGAGGGTTAAAGAGAGTGAAACAAGTTGAATGAGGGTTAAAGAGAGTGAAACAAGATGAATCAGGGTTAAAGAGAGTGAAACAGGATGAATGAGGGTTACAGAGAGTGAAACAAGATGAATGAGGGTTAGAGAGAGTGAAACAAGATGAGTGAGGGTTAAAGAGTGAAACAAGATGAATGAGGGTTAAAGAGAGTGAAACAAGATGAGTGAGGGTTAAAGAGAGTGAAACAAGATGGATGAGGGTTGAAGAGAGTGAAACAGGATGAATGAGGGTTACAGAGCGTGAAACAAGATGAATGAGAGTTAAAGAGAGTGAAACAAGATGAATGAGGGTTAAAGAGAGTGAAACAAGATGAATGAGGGTTACAGAGAGTGAAACAAGATGGATGAGAGTTAAAGAGAGTGAAACACGATGAATGAAGGTTACAGAGAGTGAAACAAGATGAATGAGGGTTACAGAGAGTGAAACAAGATGAATGAGGGCTAAAGTGAGTGAAACAAGATGAATGTGGGTTAAAGAGAGTGAAACAAGGTGATTGAGAGTTAAAGAGAGTGAAACAAGATGAATGAGGGTTACAGAGTGAAACAAGATGAATGAAGGTCAAAGAGAGTGAAACAAGATGAATGAGGATTAAAGAGGGTGAAACAAGATGAGTGAGGTTTAAAGAGAGTGAAACATGTTAATGAGGGTTAAAGGAAGTGAAACAAGATGAATGAGGGTTAAAGAGAGTGAAACAAGATGAATGAGGGTTAAAGAGAGTGAAACAAGATGAATGAGGGTTAAAGAGTGAAACAAGATGAATGAGGGTTAAAGAGAGTGAAACAAGATGAGTGAGGGTTAAATAGAGTGAAACAACATGAATGAGGGTTACAGAGATTGAAACAAGATGAGAGAGGGTTAAAGAGAGTGAAACAAGATGAATGAAGGATACAGAGATTGCAACAATATGAATGAGGGTTAAAGAGAGAGTAACAAGATGAATGAGGGTTAAAGAGAGTTGAACAAGATGAATGAGAGTTAAAGAGAGTGAAACACGATGAATGAAGGTTACAGAGAGTGAAACAAGATGAATGAGGGTTACAGAGAGTGAAACAAGATGAATGAGGGCTAAAGTGAGTGAAACAAGATGAATGTGGGTTAAAGAGAGTGAAACAAGGTGATTGAGAGTTAAAGAGAGTGAAACAAGATGAAGGAGGGTTACAGAGTGAAACAAGATGAATGAAGGTCAAAGAGAGTGAAACAAGGTGAATGAGGGTTAAAGAGAGTGAAACAAGATGAGTGAGGTTTAAAGAGAGTGAAACAAGTTAATGAGGGTTAAAGAGAGTGAAACGATGAATGAGGGTAAAAGAGAGTGAAATGAGATGAATGAGGGTGAAAGAGAGTGAAACAAGATGAGTGAGGGTAACAGAGAGTGAAAAAAGATGGATGAGAGTTAAACAGAGTGAAACACGATGAATGAAGGTTACAGAGAGTGAAACAAGATGAATGAGGGTTACAGAGAGTGAAACAAGATGAATGAGGGTTAAAGAGAGTGAAACAAGCTGAATGAGAGTTTAAGGGAGGGAAACAAGATGAATAAGGGTTAAAGAGAGTGAAACAAGATGAATGAGGGTTAAAGAGAGTGAAACAAGATGAATGAGGGTTAAAGAGAGTGAAACAAGATGAATATGGGTTACAGAGGGTGAATCAAGATGAATGAGGGTTAAAGAGAGTGAAACAAGATGAATGAGGGTTAAAGTGAGGGAAACAAGATGAATCAGGGTTAAAGAGAGTGAAACAAGATGAATGGGCTTAAAGAGAGTGAAACAAGATGAATGAGGGTTAAAGAGTGAAACAAGATGAATGAGGGTTAAAGAGAGCGAAACAAGATGAATGAGGGTTACAGAGAGTGAAAAAAGATGGATGAGAGTTAAACAGAGTGAAACACGATGAATGAAGGTTACAGAGAGTGAAACAAGATGAATGAGGGTTACAGAGAGTGAAACAAGATGAATAAGGGTTAAAGAGAGTGAAACAAGATGAGTGAGGGTAACAGAGAGTGAAAAAAGATGGATGAGAGTTAAACAGAGTGAAACACGATGAATGAAGGTTACAGAGAGTGAAACAAGATGAATGAGGGTTACAGAGAGTGAAACAAGATGAATGAGGGTTAAAGAGAGTGAAACAAGCTGAATGAGAATTAAAGGGAGGGAAACAAGATGAATAAGGGTTAAAGAGAGTGAAACAAGATGAATGAGGGTTAAAGAGAGTGAAACAGGATGAATGAGGGTTACAGAGAGTGAAACAAGATGAATGAGAGTTAAAGAGAGTGAAACAAGATGAATGAGGGTTAAAGAGAGTGAAACAAGATGAATGAGGGTTACAGAGAGTGAAACAAGATGGATGAGAGTTAAAGAGAGTGAAACACGATGAATGAAGGTTACAGAGAGTGAAACAAGATGAATGAGGGTTACAGAGAGTGAAACAAGATGAATGAGGGCTAAAGTGAGTGAAACAAGATGAATGTGGGTTAAAGAGAGTGAAACAAGGTGATTGAGAGTTAAAGAGAGTGAAACAAGATGAATGAGGGTTACAGAGTGAAACAAGATGAATGAAGGTCAAAGAGAGTGAAACAAGATGAATGAGGATTAAAGAGGGTGAAACAAGATGAGTGAGGTTTAAAGAGAGTGAAACATGTTAATGAGGGTTAAAGGGAGTGAAACAAGATGAATGAGGGTTAAAGAGAGTGAAACAAGATGAATGAGGGTTAAAGAGAGTGAAACAAGATGAATGAGGGTTAAAGAGTGAAACAAGATGAATGAGGGTTAAAGAGAGTGAAACAAGATGAGTGAGGGTTAAATAGAGTGAAACAAGATGAATGAGGGTTAAAGAGAGTGAAACAGGATGAATGAGGGTTCCAGAGAGTGAAACAAGATGAGAGAGGGTTAAAGAGAGTGAAACAAGATGAATGAAGGATACAGAGATTGCAACAAGATGAATGAGGGTTAAAGAGAGAGTAACAAGATGAATGAGGGTTAAAGAGAGTGGAACAAGATGAATGAGAGTTAAAGAGAGTGAAACACGATGAATAAAGGTTACAGAGAGTGAAACAAGATGAATGAGGGTTAAAGAGTGAAACAAAATGAATGAGGGTTAAAGAGAGTGAAACAAGATGAGTGAGGGTTAAAAAGAGTGAAACAAGACAGATGAGAGTTAAAGAGAGTGAAACAAGATGAATGAGGGTGACAGAGAGTGAAACAAGATGAATGAGGGTTACAGAGAGTGAAACAAGTTAATGAGGGTTAAAGGGAGTGCAACATGATGAATGAGGGTTAAAGAGAGTGAAACAAGATGAATGAGCGTTAAAGAGTGAGACAAGATGAATGAGGGTTACAGAGAGTGAAACAAGATGAATGAGGGTTACAGAGAGTTAAACAAGATGATTGAGAGTGAAAGAGAGTGAAACAAGATGAGTGAGGTTTAAAGAGAGTGAAACAAGATGAATGAGGGTTAAAGAGAGTGAAACAGGATGAATGAGGGTTACAGAGAGTGAAACAAGATGATTGAGGGTGACAGAGAGTGAAACAAGATGAGTGAGGGTTAAAGAGTGAAACAAGATGAATGAGGGTTAAAGAGAGTGAAACAAGATGAGTGAGGGATAAAGAGAGTGAAACAAGATGGATGAGGGTTAAAGAGAGTGAAACAGGATGAATGAGGGCTACAGAGAGTGAAACAAGATGAATGAGAGTTAAAGAGAGTGAAACAAGATGAATGAGGGTTACAGAAATTGAAACACGATGAATGAGTGTTACAGAGAGTGAAATAAGATGAGTGAGGGTTAAAGAGAGTGAAACAAGATGAATGAAGGTTACAGAGAGTGAAACAAGATGAATGAGGGTTAAAGAGAGAGAAACAAGATGAATGAGGGTTAAAGAGAGTGGAACAAGATGAATGAGAGTTAAAGAGAGTGAAACAAGATGAATGAGGGTTAAAGAGAGTGAAACAAGGTGAATGAGGGTTAAAGAGAGTGAAACAAGATGAGTGAGGTTTAAAGAGAGTGAAACAAGTTAATGAGGGTTAAAGAGAGTGAAACGATGAATGAGGGTAAAAGAGAGTGAAACAAGATGAATGAGGGTGAAAGAGAGTGAAACAAGATGAGTGAGGGTAACAGAGAGTGAAAAAAGATGGATGAGAGTTAAACAGAGTGAAACACGATGAATGAAGGTTACAGAGAGTGAAACAAGATGAATGAGGGTTACAGAGAGTGAAACAAGATGAATGAGGGTTAAAGAGAGTGAAACAAGCTGAATGAGAGTTAAAGGGAGGGAAACAAGATGAATAAGGGTTAAAGAGAGTGAAACAAGATGAATGAGGGTTAAAGAGAGTGAAACAAGATGAATGAGGGTTAAAGAGAGTGAAACAAGATGAATATGGTTTACAGAGGGTGAATCAAGATGAATGAGGGTTAAAGAGAGTGAAACAAGATGAATGAGGGTTAAAGTGAGGGAAACAAGATGAATGAGGGTTCAAGAGAGTGAAACAAGATGAATGGGCTTAAAGAGAGTGAGACAAGATGAATGAGGGTTAAAGAGTGAAACAAGATGAATGAGGGTTAAAGAGAGCGAAACAAGATGAATGAGGGTTACAGAGAGTGAAACAAGATGAATGAGGGTTACAGAGAGTGAAACAAGATGAGTGAGGTTTAAAGAGAGTGAAACAAGATGAATGAAGGTTACAGAGAGTGAAACAAGATGAATGAGAGTTAAAGAGAGTGAAACAAGATGAATGAGGATTAAAGAGGGTGAAACAAGATGAGTGAGGTTTAAAGAGAGTGAAACATGTTAATGAGGGTTAAAGGGAGTGAAACAAGATGAATGAGGGTTAAAGAGAGTGAAACAAGATGAATGAGGGTTAAAGAGAGTGAAACAAGATGAATGAGGGTTAAAGAGTGAAACAAGATGAATGAGGGTTAAAGAGAGTGAAACAAGATGAGTGAGGGTTAAATAGAGTGAAACAAGATGAATGAGGGTTAAAGAGAGTGAAACAGGATGAATGAGGGTTCCAGAGAGTGAAACAAGATGAGAGAGGGTTAAAGAGAGTGAAACAAGATGAATGAAGGATACAGAGATTGCAACAAGATGAATGAGGGTTAAAGAGAGAGTAACAAGATGAATGAGGGTTAAAGAGAGTGGAACAAGATGAATGAGAGTTAAAGAGAGTGAAACACGATGAATAAAGGTTACAGAGAGTGAAACAAGATGAATGAGGGTTAAAGAGTGAAACAAAATGAATGAGGGTTAAAGAGAGTGAAACAAGATGAGTGAGGGTTAAAAAGAGTGAAACAAGACAGATGAGAGTTAAAGAGAGTGAAACAAGATGAATGAGGGTGACAGAGAGTGAAACAAGATGAATGAGGGTTACAGAGAGTGAAACAAGTTAATGAGGGTTAAAGGGAGTGCAACATGATGAATGAGGGTTAAAGAGAGTGAAACAAGATGAATGAGCGTTAAAGAGTGAGACAAGATGAATGAGGGTTACAGAGAGTGAAACAAGATGAATGAGGGTTACAGAGAGTTAAACAAGATGATTGAGAGTGAAAGAGAGTGAAACAAGATGAATGGAGGTTAAAGAGAGTGAAACAAGATGAATGAGGGTTAAAGAGAGTGAAACAAGATGAATGAGGGTGACAGAGAGTGAAACAAGATGAGTGAGGGTTAAAGAGTGAAACAAGATGAATGAGGGTTAAAGAGAGTGAAACAAGATGAGTGCAGGATAAAGAGAGTGAAACAAGATGGATGAGGGTTAAAGAGAGTGAAACAGGATGAATGAGGGCTACAGAGAGTGAAACAAGATGAATGAGAGTTAAAGAGAGTGAAACAAGATGAATGAGGGTTACAGAAATTGAAACACGATGAATGAGTGTTACAGAGAGTGAAATAAGATGAGTGAGGGTTAAAGAGAGTGAAACAAGATGAATGAAGGTTACAGAGAGTGAAACAAGATGAATGAGGGTTAAAGAGAGAGAAACAAGATGAATGAGGGTTAAAGAGAGTGGAACAAGATGAATGAGAGTTAAAGAGAGTGAAACAAGATGAATGAGGGTTAAAGAGAGTGAAACAAGATGAGTGAGGTTTAAAGAGAGTGAAACAAGTT
Organism: Scyliorhinus torazame; assembly: GCF_047496885.1. Taxonomy (NCBI): domain Eukaryota; kingdom Metazoa; phylum Chordata; class Chondrichthyes; order Carcharhiniformes; family Scyliorhinidae; genus Scyliorhinus; species Scyliorhinus torazame. Next base: position 84,551,933 of record NC_092725.1, on the reverse strand, counting down.
AATGAGGGTTAAAGAGAGTGAAACGATGAATGAGGGTAAAAGAGAGTGAAACAAGATGAATGAGGGTTAAAGAGAGTGAAACAGGATGAATGAGGGTTACAGAGAGTGAAACAAGATGATTGAGGGTGACAGAGAGTGAAACAAGATGAGTGAGGGTTAAAGAGTGAAACAAGATGAATGAGGGTTAAAGAGAGTGAAACAAGATGAGTGAGGGATAAAGAGAGTGAAACAAGATGGATGAGGGTTAAAGAGAGTGAAACAGGATGAATGAGGGCTACAGAGAGTGAAACAAGATGAATGAGAGTTAAAGAGAGTGAAACAAGATGAATGAGGGTTACAGAAATTGAAACACGATGAATGAGTGTTACAGAGAGTGAAATAAGATGAGTGAGGGTTAAAGAGAGTGAAACAAGATGAATGAAGGTTACAGAGAGTGAAACAAGATGAATGAGGGTTAAAGAGAGAGAAACAAGATGAATGAGGGTTAAAGAGAGTGGAACAAGATGAATGAGAGTTAAAGAGAGTGAAACAAGATGAATGAGGGTTAAAGAGAGTGAAACAAGGTGAATGAGGGTTAAAGAGAGTGAAACAAGATGAGTGAGGTTTAAAGAGAGTGAAACAAGTTAATGAGGGTTAAAGAGAGTGAAACGATGAATGAGGGTAAAAGAGAGTGAAACAAGATGAATGAGGGTGAAAGAGAGTGAAACAAGATGAGTGAGGGTAACAGAGAGTGAAAAAAGATGGATGAGAGTTAAACAGAGTGAAACACGATGAATGAAGGTTACAGAGAGTGAAACAAGATGAATGAGGGTTACAGAGAGTGAAACAAGATGAATGAGGGTTAAAGAGAGTGAAACAAGCTGAATGAGAGTTAAAGGGAGGGAAACAAGATGAATAAGGGTTAAAGAGAGTGAAACAAGATGAATGAGGGTTAAAGAGAGTGAAACAAGATGAATGAGGGTTAAAGAGAGTGAAACACGATGAATATGGTTTACAGAGGGTGAATCAAGATGAATGAGGGTTAAAGAGAGTGAAACAAGATGAATGAGGGTTAAAGTGAGGGAAACAAGATGAATGAGGGTTAAAGAGAGTGAAACAAGATGAATGGGCTTAAAGAGAGTGAGACAAGATGAATGAGGGTTAAAGAGTGAAACAAGATGAATGAGGGTTAAAGAGAGCGAAACAAGATGAATGAGGGTTACAGAGAGTGAAACAAGATGAATGAGGGTTACAGAGAGTGAAACAAGATGAGTGAGGTTTAAAGAGAGTGAAACAAGATGAATGAAGGTTACAGAGAGTGAAACAAGATGAATGAGAGTTAAAGAGAGTGAAACAAGATGAATGAGGATTAAAGAGGGTGAAACAAGATGAGTGAGGTTTAAAGAGAGTGAAACATGTTAATGAGGGTTAAAGGGAGTGAAACAAGATGAATGAGGGTTAAAGAGAGTGAAACAAGATGAATGAGGGTTAAAGAGAGTGAAACAAGATGAATGAGGGTTAAAGAGTGAAACAAGATGAATGAGGGTTAAAGAGAGTGAAACAAGATGAGTGAGGGTTAAATAGAGTGAAACAAGATGAATGAGGGTTAAAGAGAGTGAAACAGGATGAATGAGGGTTCCAGAGAGTGAAACAAGATGAGAGAGGGTTAAAGAGAGTGAAACAAGATGAATGAAGGATACAGAGATTGCAACAAGATGAATGAGGGTTAAAGAGAGAGTAACAAGATGAATGAGGGTTAAAGAGAGTGGAACAAGATGAATGAGAGTTAAAGAGAGTGAAACACGATGAATAAAGGTTACAGAGAGTGAAACAAGATGAATGAGGGTTGAAGAGTGAAACAAAATGAATGAGGGTTAAAGAGAGTGAAACAAGATGAGTGAGGGTTAAAAAGAGTGAAACAAGACAGATGAGAGTTAAAGAGAGTGAAACAAGATGAATGAGGGTGACAGAGAGTGAAACAAGATGAATGAGGGTTACAGAGAGTGAAACAAGTTAATGAGGGTTAAAGGGAGTGCAACATGATGAATGAGGGTTAAAGAGAGTGAAACAAGATGAATGAGCGTTAAAGAGTGAGACAAGATGAATGAGGGTTACAGAGAGTGAAACAAGATGAATGAGGGTTACAGAGAGTTAAACAAGATGATTGAGAGTGAAAGAGAGTGAAACAAGATGAATGGAGGTTAAAGAGAGTGAAACAAGATGAATGAGGGTTAAAGAGAGTGAAACAAGATGAGTGAGGTTTAAAGAGAGTGAAACAAGATGAATGAGGGTTAAAGAGAGTGAAACAGGATGAATGAGGGTTACAGAGAGTGAAACAAGATGAATGAGGGTGACAGAGAGTGAAACAAGATGAGTGAGGGTTAAAGAGTGAAACAAGATGAATGAGGGTTAAAGAGAGTGAAACAAGATGAGTGCAGGATAAAGAGAGTGAAACAAGATGGATGAGGGTTAAAGAGAGTGAAACAGGATGAATGAGGGCTACAGAGAGTGAAACAAGATGAATGAGAGTTAAAGAGAGTGAAACAAGATGAATGAGGGTTACAGAAATTGAAACACGATGAATGAGTGTTACAGAGAGTGAAATAAGATGAGTGAGGGTTAAAGAGAGTGAAACAAGATGAATGAAGGTTACAGAGAGTGAAACAAGATGAATGAGGGTTAAAGAGAGAGAAACAAGATGAATGAGGGTTAAAGAGAGTGGAACAAGATGAATGAGAGTTAAAGAGAGTGAAACAAGATGAATGAGGGTTAAAGAGAGTGAAACAAGATGAGTGAGGTTTAAAGAGAGTGAAACAAGTTAATGAGGGTTAAAGAGAGTGAAACGATGAATGAGGGTAAAAGAGAGTGAAACAAGATGAATGAGGGTGAAAGAGAGTGAAACAAGATGAGTGAGGGTAACAGAGAGTGAAAAAAGATGGATGAGAGTTAAACAGAGTGAAACACGATGAATGAAGGTTACAGAGAGTGAAACAAGATGAATGAGGGTTACAGAGAGTGAAACAAGATGAATGAGGGTTAAAGAGAGTGAAACAAGCTGAATGAGAGTTAAAGGGAGGGAAACAAGATGAATAAGGGTTAAAGAGAGTGAAACAAGATGAATGAGGGTTAAAGAGAGTGAAACAAGATGAATATGGTTTACAGAGGGTGAATCAAGATGAATGAGGGTTAAAGAGAGTGAAACAAGATGAATGAGGGTTAAAGTGAGGGAAACAAGATGAATGAGGGTTAAAGAGAGTGAAACAAGATGAATGGGCTTAAAGAGAGTGAGACAAGATGAATGAGGGTTAAAGAGTGAAACAAGATGAATGAGGGTTAAAGAGTGCGAAACAAGATGAATGAGGGTTACAGAGAGTGAAACAAGATGAATGAGGGTTACAGAGAGTGAAACAAGATGAGTGAGGTTTAAAGAGAGTGAAACAAGATGAATGAAGGTTACAGAGAGTGAAACAAGATGAATGAGAGTTAAAGAGAGTGAAACAAGATGAATGAGGGTTAAAGAGAGTGAAACAAGATAAATGAGGGTTAAAGAGAGTGAAACAAGGTGAATGAGGGTTAAAGAGAGTGAAACAAGATGAATCAGGGTTAAAGAGAGTGAAACAGGATGAATGAGGGTTACAGAGAGTGAAACAAGATGAATGAGGGTTAGAGAGAGTGAAACAAGATGAGTGAGGGTTAAAGAGTGAAACAAGATGAATGAGGGTTAAAGAGAGTGAAACAAGATGGATGAGGGTTCAAGAGAGTGAAACAGGATGAATGAGGGTTACAGAGCGTGAAACAAGATGAATGAGAGTTAAAGAGAGTGAAACAAGATGAATGAGGGTTAAAGAGAGTGAAACAAGATGAATGAGGGTTACAGAGAGTGAAACAAGATGGATGAGAGTTAAAGAGAGTGAAACACGATGAATGAAGGTTACAGAGAGTGAAACAAGATGAATGAGGGTTACAGAGAGTGAAACAAGATGAATGAGGGCTAAAGTGAGTGAAACAAGATGAATGTGGGTTAAAGAGAGTGAAACAAGGTGATTGAGAGTTAAAGAGAGTGAAACAAGATGAATGAGGGTTACAGAGTGAAACAAGATGAATGAAGGTCAAAGAGAGTGAAACAAGATGAATGAGGATTAAAGAGGGTGAAACAAGATGAGTGAGGTTTAAAGAGAGTGAAACATGTTAATGAGGGTTAAAGGAAGTGAAACAAGATGAATGAGGGTTAAAGAGAGTGAAACAAGATGAATGAGGGTTAAAGAGAGTGAAACAAGATGAATGAGGGTTAAAGAGTGAAACAAGATGAATGAGGGTTAAAGAGAGTGAAACAAGATGAGTGAGGGTTAAATAGAGTGAAACAAGATGAATGAGGGTTAAAGAGAGTGAAACAGGATGAATGAGGGTTACAGAGAGTGAAACAAGATGAGAGAGGGTTAAAGAGAGTGAAACAAGATGAATGAAGGATACAGAGATTGCAACAATATGAATGAGGGTTAAAGAGAGAGTAACAAGATGAATGAGGGTTAAAGAGAGTTGAACAAGATGAATGAGAGTTAAAGAGAGTGAAACACGATGAATGAAGGTTACAGAGAGTGAAACAAGATGAATGAGGGTTACAGAGAGTGAAACAAGATGAATGTGGGCTAAAGTGAGTGAAACAAGATGAATGTGGGTTAAAGAGAGTGAAACAAGGTGATTGAGAGTTAAAGAGAGTGAAACAAGATGAATGAGGGTTACAGAGTGAAACAAGATGAATGAAGGTCAAAGAGAGTGAAACAAGGTGAATGAGGGTTAAAGAGAGTGAAACAAGATGAGTGAGGTTTAAAGAGAGTGAAACAAGTTAATGAGGGTTAAAGAGAGTGAAACGATGAATGAGGGTAAAAGAGAGTGAAATGAGATGAATGAGGGTGAAAGAGAGTGAAACAAGATGAGTGAGGGTAACAGAGAGTGAAAAAAGATGGATGAGAGTTAAACAGAGTGAAACACGATGAATGAAGGTTACAGAGAGTGAAACAAGATGAATGAGGGTTACAGAGAGTGAAACAAGATGAATGAGGGTTAAAGAGAGTGAAACAGGCTGAATGAGGGTTAAAGAGAGTGAAACAAGATGAATATGGGTTACAGAGGGTGAATCAAGATGAATGAGGGTTAAAGAGAGTGAAACAAGATGAATGAGGGTTAAAGTGAGGGAAACAAGATGAATGAGGGTTAAAGAGAGTGAAACAAGATGAATGGGCTTAAAGAGAGTGAAACAAGATGAATGAGGGTTAAAGAGTGAAACAAGATGAATGAGGGTTAAAGAGAGCGAAACAAGATGAATGAGGGTTACAGAGAGTGAAAAAAGATGGATGAGAGTTAAACAGAGTGAAACACGATGAATGAAGGTTACAGAGAGTGAAACAAGATGAATGAGGGTTACAGAGAGTGAAACAAGATGAATGAGGGTTAAAGAGAGTGAAACAAGCTGAATGAGAGTTAAAGGGAGGGAAACAAGATGAATAAGGGTTAAAGAGAGTGAAACAAGATGAGTGAGGGTAACAGAGAGTGAAAAAAGATGGATGAGAGTTAAACAGAGTGAAACACGATGAATGAAGGTTACAGAGAGTGAAACAAGATGAATGAGGGTTACAGAGAGTGAAACAAGATGAATGAGGGTTAAAGAGAGTGAAACAAGATGAATATGGGTTACAGAGGGTGAATCAAGATGAATGAGGGTTAAAGAGAGTGAAACAAGATGAATGAGGGTTAAAGTGAGGGAAAAAAGATGAATGAGGGTTAAAGAGAGTGAAACAAGATGAATGGGCTTAAAGAGAGTGAAACAAGATGAATGAGGGTTAAAGAGTGAAACAAGATGAATGAGGGTTAAAGAGAGCGAAACAAGATGAATGAGGGTTACAGAGAGTGAAAAAAGATGGATGAGAGTTAAACAGAGTGAAACACGATGAATGAAGGTTACAGAGCGTGAAACAAGATGAATAGGGTTACAGAGAGTGAAACAAGATGAATGAGGGCAAAAGAGAGTGAAACAAGATGAATGTGGGTTAAAGAGAGTGAAACAAGATGAATGAGGGTTAAAGAGAGTGAAACAAGATGAATGAGGGTTAAAGAGAGTGAAACAAGATAAGTGAGGTTTAAAGAGAGATAAACAAGTTAATGAGGGTTAAAGAGAGTGAAACGATGAATGAGGGTAAAAGCGAGTGAAACAAGATGAATGAGGGTTAAAGAGAGTGAAAGAAGATGAATGAGGGTTACAGAGAGTGAAACAAGATGGATGAGAGTTAAAGAGAGTGAAACACGATGAATGAAGGTTACAGAGAGTGAAACAAGATGAATGAGGGTTACCGAGAGTGAAACAAGATGAATGAGGGCTAAAGAGAGTGAAACAAGATGAATGTGTTTACAGAGGGTGAATCAAGATGAATGAGGGTTAAAGAGAGTGAAACACGATGAATGAGGGTTAAAGGAAGGGGAACAAGATGAATGAGGGTTAAAGAGAGTGAAACAAGATGAATGAGGGTTAAAGAGAGTGAAACAAGATGAATGAGGGTTAAAGAGTGAAACAAGATGAATGAGGGTTAAAGAGAGTGAAACAAGATGAGTGAGGGTGAAAGAGAGTGAAGCAAGACAGATGAGATTTAATGAGAGTGAAACAAGATGAATGAGGGTTACAGAGAGTGAAACAAGATGAATGAGGGTTACAGAGAGTGAAACAAGATGAATGAGGGTTAAAGAGAGTGAAACAAGATGAGTGAGGTTTAAAGAGAGTGAAATAAGTTAATGAGGGTTAAAGGGAGTGCAACAAGATGAATGAGGGTTAAAGAGAGTGAAACAAGATGAATGAGGGTTAAAGAGAGTGAAACAGGATGAATGAGGGTTACAGAGAGTGAAACAAGTTGAATGAGGGTTACAGAGAGTGAAACAAGATGAGTGAGGGTTAAAGAGTGAAACAAGATGAATGAGGGTTAAAGAGAGTGAAACAAGATGAGTGAGGGTTAAAGAGAGTGAAACAAGATGGATGAGGGTTAAAGAGAGTGAAACAGGATGAATGAGGGTTACAGAGAGTGAAACAAGATGAATGAGAGTTAAAGAGAGTGAAACAAGCTGAATGAGGGTTACAGAAAGTGAAACAAGATGAATGAGGGTTACAGAGAGTGAAACAAGATGAGTGAGGGTTAAAGAGAGAGTAACAAGATGAATGAGGGTTAAAGAGAGTGGAACAAGATGAATGAGAGTTAAAGAGAGTGAAACAAGATGAATGAGGGTTAAAGAGAGTGAAACAAGATGAATGAGTGTTAAAGAGAGTGAAACAAGATGAGTGAGCTTTAAAGAGAGTGAAACGATGAATGAGGGTAAAAGAGAGTGAAACAAGATGAATGAGGGTGAAAGAGAGTGAAACAAGATGAATGAGGGTTACAGAGATTGAAACAAGATGGATGAGAGTTAAAGAGAGTGAAACACGATGAATAAAGGTTACAGAGAGTGAAACAAGATGAATGAGGGTTAAAGAGTGAAACAAGATGAATGAGGGTTAAAGAGAGTGAAACAAGATGAGTGAGGTTGAAAGAGAGTGAAACAAGTTAATGAGGGTTAAAGTGAGTGCAAGAAGATGAATGAGGGTTAAAGAGAGCGAAACAAGATGAATGAGGGTTAAAGAGAGTGAAACAAGATGAATGAGTGTTAAAGAGAGTGAAACAAGATGAATGAGGGTTAAAGAGAGTGGAACAAGATGAATGAGAGTTAAAGAGAGTGAAACAAGATGAATGAGGGTTAAAGAGAGTTAAACAAGATGAATGAGGGTTAAAGAGAGTGAAACAAGATGAGTGAGGTTTAAAGAGAGTGAAACAAGTTAATGAGGGTTAAAGAGAGTGAAACCATGAATGAGGGTAAAAGAGAGTGAAACAAGATGAATGAGGGTTAAAGAGAGTGAAACGATGAATGAGGGTAAAAGAGAGTGAAACAAGATGAATGAGGGTTAAAGAGAGTGAAACAAGATGAATGAGTGTTAAAGAGAGTGAAACAAGATGAGTGAGCTTTAAAGAGAGTGAAACGATGAATGAGGGTAAAAGAGAGTGAAACAAGATGAATGAGGGTTAAAGAGAGTGAAACAAGATGAATGAGGGTTACAGAGATTGAAACAAGATGGATGAGAGTTAAAGAGAGTGAAACACGATGAATAAAGGTTACAGAGAGTGAAACAAGATGAATGAGGGTTAAAGAGTGAAACAAGATGAATGAGGGTTAAAGAGAGTGAAACAAGATGAGTGAGGTTGAAAGAGAGTGAAACAAGTTAATGAGGGTTAAAGTGAGTGCAAGAAGATGAATGAGGGTTAAAGAGAGCGAAACAAGATGAATGAGGGTTAAAGAGAGTGAAACAGGATGAATGAGGGTTACAGAGAGTGAAACAAGATGAATGAGGGTTACAGAGAGTGAAACAAGATGAATGAGGGTTAAAGAGAGTGGAACAAGATGAATGAGAGTTAAAGAGAGTGAAACAAGATGAATGAGGGTTAAAGAGAGTTAAACAAGATGAATGAGGGTTAAAGAGAGTGAAACAAGATGAGTGAGGTTTAAAGAGAGTGAAACAAGTTAATGAGGGTTAAAGAGAGTGAAACGATGAATGAGGGTAAAAGAGAGTGAAACAAGATGAATGAGGGTTAAAGAGAGTGAAACAAGATGAATGAGGGTTACAGAGAGTGAAACAAGATGGATGAGAGTTAAAGAGAGTGAAACTCGATTAATGAAGGTTACAGAGCGTGAAACAAGATGAATAGGGTTACAGAGAGTGAAACAAGATGAATGAGGGCTAAAGAGAGTGAAACAAGATGAATGTGGGTTAAAGAGAGTGAAACAAGTTGAATGAGGGTTAAAGAGAGTGAAACAAGATGAATGAGGGTTAAAGAGAGTGAAACAAGATAAGTGAGGTTTAAAGAGAGTGAAACAAGTTAATGTGGGTTAAAGAGAGTGAAACAATGAATGAGGGTAAAAGAGAGTGAAACAAGATGAATGAGGGTTCAAGAGAGTGAAACAAGATGAATGTGGGTTACAGAGGGTGAAACAAGATGAATGTGGGTTACAGAGGGTGAATCAAGATGAATGAGGGTTAAAGAGAGTGAAACAAGATGGATGAGAGTTAAACAGAGTGAAACACGATGAATGAAGGTTACAGAGAGTGAAACAAGATGAATGAGGGTTACAGAGAGTGAAACAAGATGAATGAGGGTTAAAGAGAGTGAAACAAGATGAATGAGAGTTAAAGGGAGGGAAACAAGATGAATAAGGGTTAAAGAGAGTGAAACAAGATGAATGAGGGTTAAAGAGAGTGAAACAAGATGAATGAGGGTTAAAGAGAGTGAAACAAGATGAATATGGGTTACAGAGGGTGAATCAAGATGAATGAGGGTTAAAGAGAGTGAAACAAGATGAATGGGCTTAAAGAGAGTGAAACAAGATGAATGAGAGTTAAAGAGTGAAACAAGATGAATGAGGGTTAAAGAGAGCGAAACAAGATGAATGAGGGTTACAGAGATTGAAACAAGATGAATGAGGGTTACAGAGAGTGAAACAAGATGAGTGAGGGTTAAAGAGAGTGAAACAAATGAATGAAGGTTACAGAGAGTGAAACAAGATGAATGAGTGTTAAAGAGAGTGAAACAAGATGAATGAGGGTTAAAGAGAGTGGAACAAGATGAATGAGAGTTAAAGAGAGTGAAACAAGATGAATGAGGGTTAAAGAGAGTTAAACAAGATGAATGAGGGTTAAAGAGAGTGAAACAAGATGAGTGAGGTTTGAAGAGAGTGAAACAAGTTAATGAGGGTTAAAGAGAGTGAAACGATGAATGAGGGTAAAAGAGAGTGAAACAAGATGAATGAGGGTTAAAGGGAGTGAAGCAAGATGAATGAGGGTTACAGAGAGTGAAACAAGATGGATGAGAGTTAAAGAGAGTGAAACTCGATTAATGAAGGTTACAGAGCGTGAAACAAGATGAATAGGGTTACAGAGAGTGAAACAAGATGAATGAGGGCAAAAGAGAGTGAAACAAGATGAATGTGGGTTAAAGAGAGTGAAACAAGATGAATGAGGGTTAAAGAGAGTGAAACAAGATGAATGAGGGTTAAAGAGAGTGAAACAAGATGAGTGAGGTTTAAAGAGAGTGAAACAAGTTAATGAGGGTTAAAGAGAGTGAAACGATGAATGAGGGTAAAAGCGAGTGAAACAAGATGAATGAGGGTTAAAGAGAGTGAAACAAGATGAATGAGGGTTACAGAGAGTGAAACAAGATGGATGAGAGTTAAAGAGAGTGAAACACGATGAATGAAGGTTACAGAGAGTGAAACAAGATGAATGAGGGTTACCGAGAGTGAAACAAGATGAATGAGGGCTAAAGAGATTGAAACAAGATGAATGTGTTTACAGAGGGTGAATCAAGATGAATGAGGGTTAAAGAGAGTGAAACACGATGAATGAGGGTTAAAGGAAGGGCAACAAGATGAATGAGGGTTAAAGAGAGTGAAACAAGATGAATGAGGGTTAAAGAGAGTGAAACAAGATGAGTGAGGGTTAAAGAGAGTGAAACAAGACAGATGAGATTTAATGAGAGTGAAACAAGATGAATGAGGGTTACAGAGAGTGAAACAAGATGAATGAGGGTTACAGAGAGTGAAACAACATGAATGAGGGTTAAAGAGAGTGAAACAAGTTGAATGAGGGTTAAAGAGAGTGAAACAAGATGAATGAGGGTTAAAGAGAGTGAAACAAGATAAGTGAGGTTTAAAGAGAGTGAAACAAGTTAATGTGGGTTAAAGAGAGTGAAACAATGAATGAGGGTAAAAGAGAGTGAAACAAGATGAATGAGGGTTCAAGAGAGTGAAACAAGATGAATGTGGGTTACAGAGGGTGAAACAAGATGAATGTGGGTTACAGAGGGTGAATCAAGATGAATGAGGGTTAAAGAGAGTGAAACAAGATGGATGAGAGTTAAACAGAGTGAAACACGATGAATGAAGGTTACAGAGAGTGAAACAAGATGAATGAGGGTTACAGAGAGTGAAACAAGATGAATGAGGGTTAAAGAGAGTGAAACAAGATGAATGAGAGTCAAAGGGAGGGAAACAAGATGAATAAGGGTTAAAGAGAGTGAAACAAGATGAATGAGGGTTAAAGAGAGTGAAACAAGATGAATGAGGGTTAAAGAGAGTGAAACAAGATGAATATGGGTTACAGAGGGTGAATCAAGATGAATGAGGGTTAAAGAGAGTGAAACAAGATGAATGGGCTTAAAGAGAGTGAAACAAGATGAATGAGAGTTAAAGAGTGAAACAAGATGAATGAGGGTTAAAGAGAGCGAAACAAGATGAATGAGGGTTACAGAGATTGAAACAAGATGAATGAGGGTTACAGAGAGTGAAACAAGATGAGTGAGGGTTAAAGAGAGTGAAACAAGATGAATGAAGGTTACAGAGAGTGAAACAAGATGAATGAGTGTTAAAGAGAGTGAAACAAGATGAATGAGGGTTAAAGAGAGTGGAACAAGATGAATGAGAGTTAAAGAGAGTGAAACAAGATGAATGAGGGTTAAAGAGAGTTAAACAAGATGAATGAGGGTTAAAGAGAGTGAAACAAGATGAGTGAGGTTTGAAGAGAGTGAAACAAGTTAATGAGGGTTAAAGAGAGTGAAACCATGAATGAGGGTAAAAGAGAGTGAAACAAGATGAATGAGGGTTAAAGGGAGTGAAACAAGATGAATGAGGGTTACAGAGAGTGAAACAAGATGGATGAGAGTTAAAGAGAGTGAAACTCGATTAATGAAGGTTACAGAGCGTGAAACAAGATGAATAGGGTTACAGAGAGTGAAACAAGATGAATGAGGGCAAAAGAGAGTGAAACAAGATGAATGTGGGATAAAGAGAGTGAAACAAGATGAATGAGGGTTAAAGAGAGTGAAACAAGATGAATGAGGGTTAAAGAGAGTGAAACAAGATGAGTGAGGTTTAAAGAGAGTGAAACAAGTTAATGAGGGTTAAAGAGAGTGAAACGATGAATGAGGGTAAAAGCGAGTGAAACAAGATGAATGAGGGTTAAAGAGAGTGAAACAAGATGAATGAGGGTTAAAGAGAGTGAAACACGATGAATGAAGGTTACAGAGAGCGAAACAAGATGAATGAGGGTTACCGAGAGTGAAACAAGATGAATGAGGGCTAAAGAGATTGAAACAAGATGAATGTGTTTACAGAGGGTGAATCAAGATGAATGAGGGTTAAAGAGAGTGAAACACGATGAATGAGGGTTAAAGGAAGGGCAACAAGATGAATGAGGGTTAAAGAGAGTGAAACAAGATGAATGAGGGTTAAAGAGAGTGAAACAAGATGAGTGAGGTTTAAAGAGAGTGAAACAAGTTAATGAGGGTTAAAGGGAGTGCAACAAGATGAATGAGGGTTAAAGAGAGTGAAACAAGATGAATGTGGGTTAAAGAGAGTGAAACAGGATGAATGAGGGTTACAGAGAGTGAAACAAGATGAATGAGGGTTACAGAGAGTGAAACAAGATGGATGAGAGTTAAAGAGAGTGAAACACGATGAATGAAGGTTACAGAGAGTGAAACAAGATGAATGAGGGTTACCGAGAGTGAAACAAGATGAATGAGGGCTAAAGAGATTGAAACAAGATGAATGTGTTTACAGAGGGTGAATCAAGATGAATGAGGGTTAAAGAGAGTGAAACACGATGAATGAGGGTTAAAGGAAGGGCAACAAGATGAATGAGGGTTAAAGAGAGTGAAACAAGATGAATGAGGGTTAAAGAGAGTGAAACAAGATGAGTGAGGGTTAAAGAGAGTGAAACAAGACAGATGAGATTTAATGAGAGTGAAACAAGATGAATGAGGGTTACAGAGAGTGAAACAACATGAATGAGGGTTAAAGAGAGTGAAACAAGATGAGTGAGGTTTAAAGAGAGTGAAACAAGTTAATGAGGGTTAAAGGGAGTGCAACAAGATGAATGAGGGTTAAAGAGAGTGAAACAAGATGAATGTGGGTTAAAGAGAGTGAAACAGGATGAATGAGGGTTACAGAGAGTGAAACAAGATGAATGAGGGTTACAGAGAGTGAAACAAGATGAATGAAGGTTACAGAGAGTGAAACAAGATGAGTGAGGTTTAAAGAGAGTGAAACAAGTTAATGAGGGTTAAAGAGAGTGAAACGATGAATGAGGGTAAAAGAGAGTGAAACAAGATGAATGAGGGTTACAGAGAGTGAAACAAGATGAATGAAGGTTACAGAGAGTGAAACAAGATGAGTGAGGTTTAAAGAGAGTGAAACAAGTTAATGAGGGTTAAAGGGAGTGCAACAAGATGAATGAGGGTTAAAGAGAGTGAAACAAGATGAGTGAGGTTTAAAGAGAGTGAAACAAGTTAATGAGGGTTAAAGAGAGTGAAACGATGAATGAGGGTAAAAGAGAGTGAAACAAGATGAATGAGGGTTAAAGAGAGTGAAACAAGATGAATGAGGGTTACAGAGAGTGAAACAAGATGGATGAGAGTTAAAGAGAGTGAAACTCGATTAATGAAGGTTACAGAGCGTGAAACAAGATGAATAGGGTTACAGAGAGTGAAACAAGATGAATGAGGGCTAAAGAGAGTGAAACAAGATGAATGTGGGTTAAAGAGAGTGAAACAAGATGAATGAGGGTTAAAGAGAGTGAAACAAGATGAATGAGGGTTAAAGAGAGTGAAACAAGATAAGTGAGGTTTAAAGAGAGTGAAACAAGTTAATGAGGGTTAAAGAGAGTGAAACGATGAATGAGGGTAAAAGAGAGTGAAACAAGATGAATGAGGGTTCAAGAGAGTGAAACAAGATGAATGTGGGTTACAGAGGGTGAAACAAGATGAATGTGGGTTACAGAGGGTGAATCAAGATGAATGAGGGTTAAAGAGAGTGAAACAAGATGGATGAGAGTTAAACAGAGTGAAACACGATGAATGAAGGTTACAGAGAGTGAAACAAGATGAATGAGGGTTACAGAGAGTGAAACAAGATGAATGAGGGTTAAAGAGAGTGAAACAAGATGAATGAGAGTTAAAGGGAGGGAAACAAGATGAATAAGGGTTACAGAGAGTGAAACAAGATGAATGAGGGTTAAAGAGAGTGAAACAAGATGAATGAGAGTTAAAGGGAGGGAAACAAGATGAATAAGGGTTAAAGAGAGTGAAACAAGATGAATGAGGGTTAAAGAGAGTGAAACAAGATGAATGAGGGTTAAAGAGAGTGAAACAAGATGAATATGGGTAACAGAGGGTGAATCAAGATGAATGAGGGTTACAGAGAGTGAAACAAGATGAATGAGGGTTAAAGTGAGGGAAACAAGATGAATGAGGGTTAAAGAGAGTGAAACAAGATGAATTGGCTTAAAGAGAGTGAAACAAGATGAATGAGGGTTAAAGAGTGAAACAAGATGAATGAGGGTTAAAGAGAGTGAAACAAGATGAATGAAGATTACAGAGAGTGAAACAAGATGAATGAGTGTTAAAGAGAGTGAAACAAGATGAATGAGGTTTAAAGAGAGTGGAACAAGATGAATGAGAGTTAAAGAGAGTGAAACAAGATGAATGAGGGTTAAAGAGAGTTAAACAAGATGAATGAGGGTTAAAGAGAGTGAAACAAGATGAGTGAGGTTTAAAGAGAGTGAAACAAGTTAATGAGGGTTAAAGAGAGTGAAACGATGAATGAGGGTAAAAGAGAGTGAAACAAGATGAATGAGGGTTAAAGAGAGTGGAACAAGATGAATGAGAGTTAAAGAGAGTGAAACAAGATGAATGAGGGTTAAAGAGAGTTAAACAAGATGAATGAGGGTTAAAGAGAGTGAAACAACTTGAGTGAGGTTTAAAGAGAGTGAAACAAGTTAATGAGGGTTAAAGAGAGTGAAACGATGAATGAGGGTAAAAGAGAGTGAAACAAGATGAATGAGGGCAAAAGAGAGTGAAACAAGATGAATGTGGGTTAAAGAGAGTGAAACAAGATGAATGAGGGTTAAAGAGAGTGAAACAAGATGAATGAGGGTTAAAGAGAGTGAAACAAGATGAGTGAGGTTTAAAGAGAGTGAAACAAGTTAATGAGGGTTAAAGAGAGTGAAACGATGAATGAGGGTAAAAGCGAGTGAAACAAGATGAATGAGGCTTAAAGAGAGTGAAACAAGATGAATGAGGGTTACAGAGAGTGAAGCAAGATGGATGAGAGTTAAAGAGAGTGAAACTCGATTAATGAAGGTTACAGAGCGTGAAACAAGATGTATAGGGTTAAAGAGAGTGAAACAAGATGAATGAGGGTTAAAGAGAGTGAAACAAGATGAATGAGGGTTACAGAGAGTGAAACAAGATGGATGAGAGTTAAAGAGAGTGAAACACGATGAATGAAGGTTACAGAGAGTGAAACAAGATGAATGTGTTTACAGAGGGTGAATCAAGATGAATGAGGGTTAAAGAGAGTGAAACACGATGAATGAGGGTTAAAGGAAGGACAACAAGATGAATGAGGGTTAAAGAGAGTGAAACAAGATGAATGAGGGTTACAGAGAGTGAAACAAGATGAGTGAGGGTTAAAGAGAGTGAAACAAGACAGATGAGATTTAATGAGAGTGAAACAAGATGAATGAGGGTTACAGAGAGTGAAACAAGATGAATGAGGGTTACAGAGAGTGAAACAACATGAATGAGGGTTAACGAGAGTGAAACAAGATGAGTGAGGTTTAAAGAGAGTGAAACAAGTTAATGAGGGTTAAAGGGAGTGCAACAAGATGAATGAGGGTTAAAGAGAGTGAAACAAGATGAATGAGGGTTAAAGAGAGTGAAACAGGATGAATGAGGGTTACAGAGAGTGAAACAAGATGAATGAGGGTTACAGAGAGTGAAACAAGATGAATGAGGGTTACAGAGAGTGAAACAAGATGAGTGAGGGTTAAAGAGAGAGTAACAAGATGAATGAGGGTTAAAGAGAGTGGAACAAGATGAATGAGAGTTAAAGAGAGTGAAACAAGATGAATGAGGGTTAAAGAGAGTGAAACAAGATGAGTGAGGGTTAAAGAGAGTGAAACAAGATGGATGAGGGTTAAAGAGAGTGAAACAGGATGAATGAGGGTTACAGAGAGTGAAACAAGATGAATGAGAGTTAAAGAGAGTGAAACAAGCTGAATGAGGGTTACAGAAAGTGAAACAAGATGAATGAGGATTACAGAGAGTGAAACAAGATGAGTGAGAGTTAAACAGAGAGTAACAAGATGAATGAGGGTTAAAGAGAGTGAAACAAGATGAATGAGGGTTACAGAGAGTGAAACAAGATGGATGAGGGTTAAAGAGAGTGAAACAAGATGATTGAGAGTTAAAGAGAGTGAAACAAGATGAATGAAGGTTAAAGAGACTGAAACAAGATGAATGAGGGTTAAAGAGAGTGAAACAAGATGAGTGAGCTTTAAAGAGAGTGAAACAAGTTAATGAGGGTTAAAGAGAGTGAAACGATGAATGAAGGTAAAAGAGAGTGAAACAAGATGAATGAGGGTTAAAGAGAGTGAAACAAGATGAATGATAGTTACAGAGATTGAAACAAGATGGATGAGAGTTAAAGAGAGTGAAACACGATGAATAAAGGTTACAGAGAGTGAAACAAGATGAATGAGGGTTAAAGAGTGAAACAAGATGAATGAGGGTTAAAGAGAGTGAAACAAGATGAGTGAGGTTGAAAGAGAGTGAAACAGGATAAATGAGGGTTACAGAGAGTGAAACAAGATGAATGAGGGTAAAAGAGAGTGAAACAAGATGAATGAGGGTTAAAGAGAGTGAAACAAGATGAATGAGGGTTACAGAGAGTGAAACAAGATGGATGAGGGTTAAAGAGAGTGAAACAAGATGATTGAGAGTTAAAGAGAGTGAAACAAGATGAATGAAGGTTAAAGAGACTGAAACAAGATGAATGAGGGTTAAAGAGAGTGAAACAAGATGAGTGAGGTTTAAAGAAAGTGAAACAAGTTAATGAGGGTTAAAGGGAGTGAAACACGATGAATGAGGGTTAAAGGAAGGGCAACAAGATGAATGAGGGTTAAAGAGAGTGAAACAAGATGAATGAGGGTTAAAGAGAGTGAAACAAGATGAGTGAGGGTTAAAGAGAGTGAAACAAGACAGATGAGATTTAATGAGAGTGAAACAAGATGAA
This sequence comes from Scyliorhinus torazame, assembly GCF_047496885.1. Classification (NCBI taxonomy): domain Eukaryota; kingdom Metazoa; phylum Chordata; class Chondrichthyes; order Carcharhiniformes; family Scyliorhinidae; genus Scyliorhinus; species Scyliorhinus torazame. The sequence continues at coordinate 84,534,758 of NC_092725.1, read as the reverse complement.
TGAGGGTTACAGAGAGTGAAACAAGATGAATGAGGGTTACAGAGAGTGAAACAACATGAATGAGGGTTAAAGAGAGTCAAACAAGATGAGTGAGGTTTAAAGAGAGTGAAACAAGTTAATGAGGGTTAAAGGGAGTGCAACAAGATGAATGAGGGTTAAAGAGAGTGAAACAAGATGAATGAGGGTTAAAGAGAGTGAAACAGGATGAATGAGGGTTACAGAGAGTGAAACAAGATGAATGAGGGTTACAGAGAGTGAAACAAGATGAATGAGGGTTACAGAGAGTGAAACAAGATGAATGAGGGTTAAAGAGAGTGAAACAAGATGAGTGAGGGTTAAAGAGAGTGAAACAGGATGAATGAGGGTTACAGAGAGTGAAACAAGATGAATGAGGGTTAAAGAGAGTGAAACAAGATGAATATGGGTAACAGAGGGTGAATCAAGATGAATGAGGGTTAAAGTGAGGGAAACAAGATGAATGAGGGTTAAAGAGAGTGAAACAAGATGAATGGGCTTAAAGAGAGTGAAACAAGATGAATGAGGGTTAAAGAGTGAAACAAGATGAATGAGGGTTAAAGAGAGTGAAACAAGATGAATGAAGATTACAGAGAGTGAAACAAGATGAATGAGTGTTAAAGAGAGTGAAACAAGATGAATGAGGTTAAAAGAGAGTGGAACAAGATGAATGAGAGTTAAAGAGAGTGAAACAAGATGAATGAGGGTTAAAGAGAGTTAAACAAGATGAATGAGGGTTAAAGAGAGTGAAACAAGATGAGTGAGGTTTAAAGAGAGTGAAACAAGTTAATGAGGGTTAAAGAGAGTGAAACGATGAATGAGGGTAAAAGAGAGTGAAACAAGATGAATGAGGGTTAAAGAGAGTGGAACAAGATGAATGAGAGTTAAAGAGAGTGAAACAAGATGAATGAGGGTTAAAGAGAGTTAAACAAGATGAATGAGGGTTAAAGAGAGTGAAACAACTTGAGTGAGGTTTAAAGAGAGTGAAACAAGTTAATGAGGGTTAAAGAGAGTGAAACGATGAATGAGGGTAAAAGAGAGTGAAACAAGATGAATGAGGCTTAAAGAGAGTGAAACAAGATGAATGAGGGTTACAGAGAGTGAAACAAGATGGATGAGAGTTAAAGAGAGTGAAACTCGATTAATGAAGGTTACAGAGCGTGAAACAAGATGAATAGGGTTACAGAGAGTGAAACAAGATGAATGAGGGCAAAAGAGAGTGAAACAAGATGAATGTGGGTTAAAGAGAGTGAAACAAGATGAATGAGGGTTAAAGAGAGTGAAACAAGATGAATGAGGGTTAAAGAGAGTGAAACAAGATGAGTGAGGTTTAAAGAGAGTGAAACAAGTTAATGAGGGTTAAAGAGAGTGAAACGATGAATGAGGGTAAAAGCGAGTGAAACAAGATGAATGAGGCTTAAAGAGAGTGAAACAAGATGAATGAGGGTTACAGAGAGTGAAACAAGATGGATGAGAGTTAAAGAGAGTGAAACTCGATTAATGAAGGTTACAGAGCGTGAAACAAGATGAATGAGGGTTACCGAGAGTGAAACAAGATGAATGAGGGCTAAAGAGATTGAAACAAGATGAATGTGTTTACAGAGGGTGAATCAAGATGAATGAGGGTTAAAGAGAGTGAAACACGATGAATGAGGGTTAAAGGAAGGACAACAAGATGAATGAGGGTTAAAGAGAGTGAAACAAGATGAATGAGGGTTACAGAGAGTGAAACAAGATGAGTGAGGGTTAAAGAGAGTGAAACAAGACAGATGAGATTTAATGAGAGTGAAACAAGATGAATGAGGGTTACAGAGAGTGAAACAACATGAATGAGGGTTAACGAGAGTGAAACAAGATGAGTGAGGTTTAAAGAGAGTGAAACAAGTTAATGAGGGTTAAAGGGAGTGCAACAAGATGAATGAGGGTTAAAGAGAGTGAAACAAGATGAATGAGGGTTAAAGAGAGTGAAACAGGATGAATGAGGGTTACAGAGAGTGAAACAAGATGAATGAGGGTTAAAGAGAGTGAAACAAGATGAATGAGGGTTACAGAAAGTGAAACAAGATGAATGAGGATTACAGAGAGTGAAACAAGATGAGTGAGGGTTAAAGAGAGAGTAACAAGATGAATGAGGGTTAAAGAGAGTGGAACAAGATGAATGAGAGTTAAAGAGAGTGAAACAAGATGAATGAGGGTTAAAGAGAGTGAAACAAGATGAGTGAGGGTTAAAGAGAGTGAAACAAGATGGATGAGGGTTAAAGAGAGTGAAACAGGATGAATGAGGGTTACAGAGAGTGAAACAAGATGAATGAGAGTTAAAGAGAGTGAAACAAGCTGAATGAGGGTTACAGAAAGTGAAACAAGATGAATGAGGATTACAGAGAGTGAAACAAGATGAGTGAGAGTTAAACAGAGAGTAACAAGATGAATGAGGGTTAAAGAGAGTGGAACAAGATGAATGAGAGTTAAAGAGAGTGAAACAAGATGAATGAGGGTTAAAGAGAGTGAAACAAGATGAATGAGTGTTAAAGAGAGTGAAACAAGATGAGTGAGCTTTAAAGAGAGTGAAACAAGTTAATGAGGGTTAAAGAGAGTGAAACGATGAATGAAGGTAAAAGAGAGTGAAACAAGATGAATGAGGGTTAAAGAGAGTGAAACAAGATGAATGATAGTTACAGAGATTGAAACAAGATGGATGAGAGTTAAAGAGAGTGAAACACGATGAATAAAGGTTACAGAGAGTGAAACAAGATGAATGAGGGTTAAAGAGTGAAACAAGATGAATGAGGGTTAAAGAGAGTGAAACAAGATGAGTGAGGTTGAAAGAGAGTGAAACAGGATAAATGAGGGTTACAGAGAGTGAAACAAGATGAATGAGGGTAAAAGAGAGTGAAACAAGATGAATGAGGGTTAAAGAGAGTGAAACAAGATGAATGAGGGTTACAGAGAGTGAAACAAGATGGATGAGGGTTAAAGAGAGTGAAACAAGATGATTGAGAGTTAAAGAGAGTGAAACAAGATGAATGAAGGTTAAAGAGACTGAAACAAGATGAATGAGGGTTAAAGAGAGTGAAACTAGATGAGTGAGGTTTAAAGAAAGTGAAACAAGTTAATGAGGGTTAAAGGGAGTGAAACACGATGAATGAGGGTTAAAGGAAGGGCAACAAGATGAATGAGGGTTAAAGAGAGTGAAACAAGATGAATGAGGGTTAAAGAGAGTGAAACAAGATGAGTGAGGGTTAAAGAGAGTGAAACAAGACAGATGAGATTTAATGAGAGTGAAACAAGATGAATGAGGGTTACAGAGAGTGAAACAAGATGAATGAGGGTTACAGAGAGTGAAACAAGATGAGTGAGGTTTAAAGAGAGTGAAACAAGTTAATGAGGGTTAAAGGGAGTGCAACAAGATGAATGAGGGTTAAAGAGAGTGAAACAAGATGAATGAGGGTTAAAGAGAGTGAAACAGGATGAATGAGGGTTACAGAGAGTGAAACAAGATGAATGAGGGTTACAGAGCGTGAAACAAGATGAGTGAGGTTTAAAGAGAGTGAAACAAGTTAATGAGGGTTAAAGGGAGTGCAACAAGATGAATGAGGGTTAAAGAGAGTGAAACAAGATGAATGAGGGTTAAAGAGAGTGAAACAAGATGAGTGAGGTTTAAAGAGAGTGAAACAAGTTAATGAGGGTTAAAGGGAGTGCAACAAGATGAATGAGGGTTAAAGAGAGTGAAACAAGATGAGTGAGGTTTAAAGAGAGTGAAACAAGTTAATGAGGGTTAAAGAGAGTGAAACGATGAATGAGGGTAAAAGAGAGTGAAACAAGATGAATGAGGGTTAAAGAGAGTGAAACAAGATGAATGAGGGTTACAGAGAGTGAAACAAGATGGATGAGAGTTAAAGAGAGTGAAACTCGATTAATGAAGGCTACAGAGCGTGAAACAAGATGAATAGGGTTACAGAGAGTGAAACAAGATGAATGAGGGCTAAAGAGAGTGAAACAAGATGAATGTGGGTTAAAGAGAGTGAAACAAGATGAATGAGGGTTAAAGAGAGTGAAACAAGATGAATGAAGGTTAAAGAGAGTGAAACAAGATAAGTGAGGTTTAAAGAGAGTGAAACAAGTTAATGAGGGTTAAAGAGAGTGAAACGATGAATGAGGGTAAAAGACAGTGAAACAAGATGAATGAGGGTTCAAGAGAGTGAAACAAGATGAATGTGGGTTACAGAGGGTGAAACAAGATGAATGTGGGTTACAGAGGGTGAATCAAGATGAATGAGGGTTAAAGAGAGTGAAACAAGATGGATGAGAATTAAACAGAGTGAAACACGATGAATGAAGGTTACAGAGAGTGAAACAAGATGAATGAGGGTTACAGAGAGTGAATCAAGATGAATGAGGGTTAAAGAGAGTGAAACAAGATGAATGGGCTTAAAGAGAGTGAAACAAGATGAATGAGGGTTAAATAGTGAAACAAGATGAATGAGGGTTAAAGAGAGTGAAACAAGATGAATGAAGGTTACAGAGAGTGAAACAAGATGAATGAGTGTTAAAGAGAGTGAAACAAGATGAATGAGGGTTAAAGAGAGTGGAACAAGATGAATGAGAGTTAAAGAGAGTGAAACAAGATGAATGAGGGTTAAAGAGAGTTAAACAAGATGAATGAGGGTTAAAGAGAGTGGAACAAGATGAGTGAGGTTTAAAGAGAGTGAAACAAGTTAATGAGGGTTAAAGAGAGTGAAACGATGAATGAGGGTAAAAGAGAGTGAAACAAGATGAATGAGGGTTAAAGAGAGTGAAACAAGATGAATGAGGGTTACAGAGAGTGAAACAAGACGAAGGAGGGTTAAAGAGAGTGAACCAAGACGAATGAGGTTTAAAAGGAGTGAACCAAGAATAATGAGGGTTAAAGCGAGTGAAACAAGATGAACGAGGGTTTCAAGGAAGTGAAACAACACGAATGAGGGTTAAAGGGAGTGAAACAAAACAAAAGAGGGTTAAAGGGACTGAACCAAGACGAAGGAGGGTTAAAGGGTGTGAAACTAGACGAAGGAGTGTTAAAGATATTGAAACAAGACGAAAGAGGGTTAAAGAGAGTGAAACAAGACAAAGGAGGGTTAAAGAGAGTGAAACAAGACGAAGGAGGGATAAAGAGAGTGAAACTAGACAAAAGAGGTTTGAAGAGAATGAAACAACACGAAGGAGGGTTAAAGAGAGTGAAACAAGACGAGGGAGGGTTAAAGAGAGTTAAACAAGACGAAGGAGGGTTAAAGAGAGTGACACAGACAAAGGAGGGTTAAAGAGAGTGAAACAGACAAAGGAGGGTTAAAGAGAGTGAAACAAGACAAAGGAGGTTTAAAGAGAATGAAACAAGACGAAGGAGGGTTAAAGAGAGTGAAACAAGACGAAGGAGGGTTAAAGAGAGTTAAACAAGACGAAGGAGTGTTAAAGCAACTGAAACAAGACGGAGGATGGCTAAAGAGATTGAAACAAGACGAAGGAGGGTTTAAGAGTGAAACAAGACGAAGGAGGCTTGAAGAGAATGAAACAAGACGAAGGAGGGTTAAAGAGATTGAAAAAAGACGAAGGAGGGTTAAAGAGAGTTAAACAAGACGAAGGAGGGTTAAAGAGAGTGAACCAAGACGAATGAGGTTTAAAAGGAGTGAACCAAGAAGTATGAGGGTTAAAGCGAGTGAAACAAGACGAACGAGGGTTCAAGGAAGTGAAACAACACGAATGAGGGTTAAAGGGGGTGAAACAAATCAAATGAGGGTTAAAGGGACTGAACCAAGACGAAGGAGGGTTAAAGGGAGTGAAACTAGACGAAGGAGGGTTAAAGGCAGTGAACCAAGACGGAGGAGGGTTAAAGAGAGTGAAACAAGACGAAGGAGGGTTAAAGATATTGAAACAAGGCGAAGGAGGGTTAAAGATATTGAAACAAGTCAATGGAGGGTTAAAGAGAGTGAAACAAGATGAAGGAGGGTTAAAGAGAGTGAAACAAGACGAAAGAGGTTTAAAGAGAATGAAACAACACTAAGGAGGGTTAAAGAGAGTGAAATAGGACGAAGGAGGGTTGACGAGTGTGAAACAAGATGAAGGACGCTTAAAGAGAATGAAACAAGACGAAGGAGGTTTAAAGGGAGTGAAACACGGCGAAGGATGGTTAAAGGGAGTTAAACAAGACGAAGGATGGTAAAGGGCGTGAAACAAGACGGAGGAGGGTTAAAGTGATAGAAAAAAGACGAAGGAGGGTTGGAGAGTGAAACAAGACGAAGGAGGCTCAAAGAGAATGAAACAAGACGAAGGAGGGTTAAAGAGTTTGAAAAAAGTCGAAGGAGGATTAAAGAGAATGAAACAAGACAAAGCAGTGTTAAAGGGAGTGAAACAAGGCAAATGAGGGATAAAGGGAGTGAAACAAGACGAGGGAGGGTTAAAGGGAGTGAAACAAGACGAATGAGTGTTAAAGAGAGTGAACCAAGACGAATGAGGTTTAAAAGGAGTGAAACAAGAAGAATGATGGTTAAAGCGAGTTAAACAAGATGAACGAGGGTTCAAGGAAGTGAAACAACACAAATGAGGGTTAAAGGGAGTGAAACAAAACAAATGAGCATCAAAGGGACTGAAACAAGACGAAGGAGGGTTAAAGGGAGTGAAACAAGACTAAGGAGGGTTAAAGTGAGTGAAACAAGACGAAGGAGGGTTAAAGGGAGTGAAACAAGATGGAGGAGGGTTAAAGAGATTGAAACAAGACGAAGGAGGGTTGAAGAGAGTGAAACAAGACGAAGGAGGGTTAAAGAGAGTGAAACAAAACAAAGTTGGGTTAAAGAGAGTGAAACAAGATGAAGGAGGGTTACAGAGTGTTAAACAAGACGAAGGAGGGTTGAAGAGAGTGAAACAAGACGAAGGAGGGTTAAAGAGAGTGACACAAGCCGAAGGAGGGTTAAAGAGAGTGAAACAAGACGAAGGAGGGTTAAAGAGAGCGAAACAAGACGAATGAGGGTTAAAGAGAGTGCAACGACATGAAGGAGGGTTAAAGAGAGTGCAACGAGATGAAGGAGGGTTAAAGAAAGTGAAACGAGATGAAGGAGGGTTAAAGAGAGTGAAACGAGATGAAGGTGGGTTAAAGAGAGTGAAACGAGATGAAGGAGGGTTAAAGAGATTGAAACGAGATGAAGGAGGGTTAAAGAAAGTGAAACGAGATGAAGGAGGGTTAAAGAGAGTGAAACAAGACAAAGGAGGGTTAAAGAGAGTGAAACGAGATGAAGGATGGTTAAAGAGAGTGAAACAAGACAAAGAAGGGTTAAAGAGTGAAACGAGATGAAGGAGGGTTAAAGAGAGTGAAACGAGATGAAGGAGGGTTAAAGAGAGTGTAACAAGACGAAGGAGGGTTAAAGAGCTTGAAACGAGATGACGGAGGGTTAAAGAGTGAAACAAGATGAAGGGGGGTTAAAGAAAGTGAAACAAGATGAATGAGGGTTAAAGATGGACGTGAAACGAGAAAGTGCTGGAGACAAAACTCAGCAAGTTCTGGCAGCATCTGTTTCGACTCTAATCTGACTGTTTTAGAACATTTGCTTTTATTTTTGAAATGGACATTTTTGTTCCATTTTTAAAACCTGGCTGACACCCAATGCAGCTCCCCAGGCCATTGCAACAGCAGAGTTTGACACGGCTCGTTTCGGTTCATTTCTCACCTCGCCGTGGCCCCAGCACTGATTCCCAAAGTGGCTCAGAGCGAGCAGTAGTTTTCACGCATGGTCAGTCAGACCATTTCCCGATGGGGTTCTATGTTTGCTACTGCAAGGGGCTGGGCGGATGCCGCTACCCGAAAATAGTTGTCGCAGATCAATTCCCCCAATAGCTTTTTGAAAGGAAAAAGTTGTTTTCTGTTCCAGCTGTGGTTCTGGGAAGACGTGTATCTGACTGATCATCCATCAACTACACCCACCGCTCAACCAACGCTTACCTGGGCGAGAGCAGCAGGGGAAAAGATTTCTAACCAGCAACATTTCTTTGCGTTTAGGCTGTTCCTTAGCAACCCGGGAGACGTTGAGGGCGCATGAGCTGAAGGGTTGCCAAGAATTCAGGTTTTCATGCGAAGCCATTTGGAGGAATTGGGTTCAGCTTGTTTGCATATTATATCGTGTTGTTTGGCTATTAGTTTTCAGAATTTTGACCTCATTGCTGCTTTTTCGTGGCCTGAAATCTACAACAACGATCGAATTTTTGAACTCTTCCTGGAATCCAGAACTCTATATCATGTTTGTGGCTACATATGTAGAAATATTATGGCTGACAGAATAACCTGAGGGGTAGACAGCATTTTTGTAGTGAAATACCTTGAAGGAGGTTACATTTCTTCCCAGAACAACAGTGCCTGTCGTCACTGAAAAAAGTCCCACAACTCCCGAATTGCACCACCACCACTTAGCACCATCTAGATTTTTCATTATGGGGATCTATTTCAGGATCAACAACTACGTCGGTCATTTTCATTTTTTAAAACTGGACAAAATTGCAGAGCACAATTCCCAGATTTAAATATTCCATAATCCCCGACAATGCCCTTAGTGTTGGTGTTGACCTTCGTAGGGTGCTCTTTCCAAGAGCCGCTGCAGACTCGATGGGCCGAATGGCTTCCTTCTGCACTGTAAATTCTATAAATTCTATGACTAAACAATAATAATCACAAAAGAGAGGTTGTGACCATTTTGATCAGTGGTGGGCAACCTGGGGCCCGGAGGCCACATGCAGCCCATCAGAGTTTGCAGTGTATCCCACAAGGGACCTTTTCTCTTCCTGTTGTATATTAATTACTTAGACTGTGGTGTCCAGTGCAGGATTTCAAAATTTTCAGATGATATGAAGATTGGAAATGTTGTCAATTATGATGAAGATAGGCTTGAACTTCGAAGGGACATAGGCATACTGGTGGATTGGGCAGACAAGTAGCAGATGCAGTTCAATACAGCAAAGTGTGAGGTGATTCATTTTGGCAGGGAGATTATAGAAAGACAATACAAAATAAGGATAAAATTCTTAAAGGGGTGCAGGAGCAAATGGGTGTATCTGTGCAGAGATCATTGAAGGTGGCTGAACAGGTGGAGAGAACAGTTAATGCATTTAGGTGGCAGCACGGTGGCGCAAATGGTTAGCACGGTTGCCTCACGGCGCCGAGGTCCCAGGTTCGATCCTGGTTCTGGATCACTAGAGTGGAATTTGCACATTCTCCCCGTGTTTGCGTGAGTTTCGCCCCCACAACCCAAAAGATGTGCAGGATAAGTGGATTGGCCATGCTAAATTGCCCCTTAATTGGAAAAAATTAATTGGATACTCTAAATTTATTTTGAAAAATAATGCATTTAGTATTCTGGGTTTTATTAACAGCAGCACAGAGTACCAGAGCAAGGAGGTGGTGCTGAATTTATGCAGGACACTAATTAGACCTCAGCTGGAATGTTGTGTACCGTTCTGAGCACCAGATCTTTGGAAGGATTGGAGAGAGTTTACAAGAATGGTTCCAGGGATGAGAAACTTCACTTATGAAGTGATAGATTGGAGAGTTTTGGACTTTGACAAAGGGTCATCTGGACTTGAAACGTTAGCACTTTTCTCTCCCTACAGATACTACCAGACCTGCTGAGATTTTCCAGCATTTTCTCTTTGGTTTCTCTTGAGTTTGGGACTGTTCATCTTGAAGAGACGAAGGCTAAGAGGAGATGTTGGGGCTGGGCAGAGTAGACAGCGATAAACTGCTCCCACTCGTAAAAGGATCAAGAATAAGAGGGCACATTTAAGATAATTTGCAAAAGAAGCAAATGTGAGAAAATATGTTTTTCACACAGCAAGTGGTTCAGGTCTGGAATGAACTGCCTGGGAGTGGTGCAAGTTCAATCGAGGCATTCAAAGTGCGTTAGATGATGATTTGAGTAGGAACAATATGTAGGGGTACATGGAAAATGGCACTAAGCCACCCTGCTCGTTTGGAGGGCCAGTGCAGACACGATGGGCCAAGTGGCCTCCTGCGCTATAACAATTCTGTAATTCTTTGTTCTAACTAGGCTCGCGGAGGCGAAGCAGAGAGGCACAGAAACAGGAATGGCGACAGTTTATTTTCAGGAAGAATAAGAACATTTGAAGCAGGATTAAGCCATATTGCCCCTTGAGCCTGCAACGTGATTTTCCCCATCCCAGATAAAGTTCTGCAGAGTTAATAAATAGGTAGCTGTGGACAATGAGCGGAGCGGGGGCGGGGGGGATATTTGAGTGGGATCTGCCTGGAACGGGAGAGCAGTGAGTGCTGCAGTGTGGTGTGAGGATGGGAGGTGCCAGCACTGGTGTTTGTACAGGTGCAGCCGGTCCAGGTGCAGCCTTCCGCTGAGAAGCCAGAGCGCGGGTGTTTGAGAGTGACGCTGCTGTGAGTACCGCCAGCTACCTCAAAGAAAATCGAAATAAAACTCTTCGATAATAACCAGTTCGAATGTAATTTGTTGTCGTTTGTTGTTTCTACAGGGCGGCTGTCGCTATCTCGACTTTGTAAAGGTAAGAACCGAAGTGTTTGACAGTGTGGACTGCTGGTTTGGGAAAGGTGTGGCGCGCTGCTCTGATGTTGTTTTCCAGATTGTGAACAAAGAGAAGTTACCGATTAAGGATGGCGGTTGGTTTCAGTCGGTGAGGTGGGATATTGGGGGGTGGGGTTGGAGAGCGGCTGATCCTGATCTCTCTACAGCTAACCTGGGCAGTGGAGTGATGGAGAGGTTAGAGGGAAGTAGGGGTTTGAGAGGTTGGAGGGTTGGGGAGGTTGGAGGGAGGTGAGGGTTGGGCTGTGGGGGTGGGAATGAAATATGCTGGGGGGGGGGGGGGACGCTCAACTAATTTGAATGTGCTGGAGAAAGCTGAATGGTCTTTAATTAACATTACATTTAATTATCACCTGAAGTTTGCAACCACCATCTCTGCAGCTGCACTTCTTAAACAAAAGGAAGAGTGTCTTTAAATTTGAAATTTTCACCAGTGCACTGATGATTTTGCTTAGTTTTAAACCACAAAGATCTAATAGGCAAAGATCAAAAAGTTTGTGGGGACAAAATTCATGCACACCTCAAATAAAATAAAAAATATGGGGCCTAAATTTGAAATCTCCTGAAAACGGATGATTAATCTGCATTTGTTTAATGTAATGCAGGCACCATGCCAGCTTTGTGCTGCCTGCACTTGCTATGTGTAGCCAGTGCTAACTACACTGTTTATTGGCTGCACACATCAGCAGGGGGCACAACATCATAACTTGATAGCACCAGTTAAAGCTAGTCTACACTACCTGCAGCTAGCTGGCATCTCTGAAAGGTGAGGTGCATTGTGGCTGGAGCAGGTACTGACAGTTGTGCAGGAAGTGAATCTTACCGAGAAACAATGAAGAATGACACAATGTCAGAGGTGGTGTTCTCCCAAGTTCTTCAGACATTGCACCGGAGGCTTTGGTGGAGGAGGTGGGAAACAGAAGAGATGTCTTGTATCCACAGGGGCAGAGAGCTCGGAGGTCCTCCGGATACACGCTTAAAATTAATGTCGAGCTTCAGACCTTGAGGACCTGCATGCAATGCTGAAAAAAGTTTACTGCTCTCATGCAAATGGTCAAGGCCAGTGAATGTATTTTCAAATGCCATGTCCTATCGACTGCCCAATTCACCACACTATCAGAAATCTCTCCTGCTGAATATTCAAATGCCTTGCTTCCCTCAGAGACTTCATTCTGCTGCCAGCTCCACACTCACATCACCAAAAGATTGCACAACACTTAGATACTTTAACGGCATTCAAAAGGCATCTTGACAAATACATGGATAGAGGGATACAGTACAAGGAAGTGCTGAGGGCTTTGGCCAATGTTGGTATCATGACCGGTACAGGCTTGGAGGGCCAAAGGGCCTGTTCCTGTGCTGTATTGTTCTTTGTAAACACTGACACACTTCCCTCGCTCCTGTAGAACATGTGACACATAACCAGATCTAACAGCAATGTATCAGAGGAACAGGCATGCCTGATATCCTAACCAGCATGGATGAGATTGTGCAGGCCATTATTGGGACACCCATTGCTGAGGTGAGTGGTATAGGCTGGTGAGGGCATAGAAAGCACCAAGGATGGGAGAGAGCTTCCTCACACCTTATCCCTCTCATCAGAGAACAATATAACACATTTACATTAACACATTTTTAAAAAAAACTATTTTTTTATTCTCCAGTTTCACATTTTCTCCCAAATGTACACCCAACAATAAACAATAATCAGTAACGAATGTAATGTCAATCCCCATATCAATAACAACAATCCCATCCTCCCACCAAACCCCAGACATTGGCCCGCATGTTAACATAAACAAATGACAAAAACGAATCAGGAATCACCCATAGTCACCATTAACACATACAGTCCCCCTCCCCCAACCCTCCGAACCCCAAACCCCTAATGTTCGATGTGATCCAATTCTTGAAAGTGCATGATGAATAACGCCCATGAATTGTAGAACCCCTCCATCCTTCCCCTCAGTTCAAATTTGACCTTTTCGAGCATTAAGAATTCCAGCAGGTCCTCCCGCCATGCCAGAGCACAGCGTGGAGAGGTTGATCTCCACCCTAACAGGATCCGCCTTTGAGTGATCAATGAGGCGAAGGCTACACCATCTGCCTCCGCGCCCGTTTCCAACTCCGGCTGGTCCGACACCCCGAATATGGCCTCCCGAGGGCCCGGGTCCAGTTTCACATGCACCACTTTAGAGATTACCCTAAACCCCTCCTTCCAGTAATCCTCCAGCTTTGGACAGGACCAAAACATATGAACCTGGTTCGCGGGGCCTCCCCCGCAACATTCACACACAGCTTCTACCCCCTCAAAGAGCCGGCTCATCCTCACCCTTGTAAGATGCGCTCTGTACACCACCTTCAGCTGTATCAGCCCCAACCTCGCACACGAGGTGGAGGCGTTCACCATCTGGAGCATCTCACACCAGAACCCCTCCTCCATACCCTCTCCCAACTCTTCCTCCCACTTTGCCTCGATCCCTTCTAGTGGCGCCTTCTCCTCCTCCAAAATAGCCCCGTAAACCGCCGATACTATCCCCTTCGTCACCACCTCCTCGAGCAATGTGGAAGCCGTCTACTGGGAAGCTCTGTATCTCCTTTCTGGCAAAGTCTCGCACATGAATGTATCTAAATATTTCCCCCTGCTCCAGCCCATACTTCGCTCCCAGCTCCTTTAATCCTGCAAAACGACCCCCAAGAAATAAATCTTTTAGTGTTCGAATTCCTTCCACCGCCCATCTCCAAAAATTTCCATCCCACTTCTCTGTCTCAAATCTATGGTTCCCCCGAATCGACATTTCCCTTGACCCTGCCCCCAACCCTAAGTGCTGTCGAAACTGCCTCCAATTTCTCAAAGAAGCGATTACTACCGGACTCCCTGAGTATCTCCCCGGGGCCGTCGGGAGCGGCGCCGTCGCTAGCGCCTTCAATCCCGACCCACTACACAAGCTCCCTCCATTCTGACCCACTGGGAGTCAACCCCTCTGACCCAGCTCCGTACCTTCCCCACATTCGCCCAGTAATAATACATCAGGTTCAGAAGACCCAAATCCCCTGCCTGCCTTCCTCTCTGTAGTAGCACCTTTTTAATTCTGGCCACCTTCCCTCCCCATATGAAAGAGGTAATCATCCCTTCAATCTCTCTAAACAATGCTTTTGGCAGGAAAATCGGCAGGCATTGAAAAATAAACAGGAATCGTGGCAGCACATGCATTTTAACCGCCTGTACCCGACCTGCCAGTGACAGAGGAAGACCATTCTACCTTGCCAGATCAGCTTTCACTCTCCCCACCAAACTAGAAATGTTGTATCTACGGAGCCCCCCCCCCCCCCCCACCAATCCCGGGCAACCTGCACCCCCAGATATCTAAAGTGAGTCCCTTACGGAATGGCAGCCACCCCCCCCCCCCCCACCCCACCCCACCCCTGGCCGAGACACCACAAAATATTCACTCTTGTCTAGATTTAATTTGTACCCTGAGAAAGACCCAAACACCCGAAGCAGCTCCAGTAGTCCCCCTATTGACACACTTGGTTCCAACACGCATAATAGCAGGTCATCGGCATATAAGGACACCCTATGCTCGATGTCCCCCCCCCCCCCGCACTATCCCTTTCCATACCCCCAAACTTCTTAATGCGATGGCCAATGACTCAATCGCGAGTGCAAACAGCAGGGGGGACATAGGACATCCCTGCCTAGTCCCACGGTGGAGAGAAAAGTATTCTGAGCTGACGTTCTCTGTATGGATGCTGGACTTCAGCTCTTTATAGGAGGCTGTTTAGCACAGCGCTAAATTGCTGGCTTTGAAAGCAGACCAAGGCATGCCAGCAGCACAGTTCGATTCCCCGAACAGGCGCCGGAATGTGGCGACCATGGGCTTTTCACAGTAACTTCATTTGAAGCCTACTTGTGACAATAAGTGATTTTCATTTCATTTTATATAATAGATTTACCCAGTCCACAAATTTGGGTCCAATTCCAAACCGCTCTGGAACTGCCATCAAGTACCCCATTCTCCCCGGTCAAACAACACATGAGCATTTTAATGAGGTGGGCTACAAGGAGACTGTTAGTTCTGCACAACAAAGTGCCTGGTAAATTGGGAAACCTGTCAGCCTTCAATCAATGTCAAGGAACATGGGGGAGGTCAGCATTATCTTGGCATGGGGCTTGCAACTCATTCTTTACAGCATGGAAATTGTGGTCAGCACTGTTCACACAATTGTCAACCCAACTATGATGCAGTGTGTATTGGCTGATGCCTCAGCTGCCATTATAGCACAAGCAGGAACTGCCCAACATCTTAATGCTGCAGTGTAAGCTTAGACTTCTGTCATGGAAGTTGAGATGGCTGCCCTCACAGCTGTGGATTACTTGTGTGCAAAGGAGTTTGCAGAATGTTGCAGTAGTCCAGTAATCTGTCCTCCCAAAGGATTACTAGGATTTCTGAGGTATTGCCTTGGGAAGTGGCAGTGCTCCATGGAGAACAAACCTGCCATTCTCTCTCAGGAAGACAGCATTTGTCCTCTCACCCCTCTGCCACTCTGCCCGTGTCCATGATGTTGCTTGTAAGCCAGCCAACCCATATTATTGCCACCCCTGCAAAATTATGCTTTCTGTACTTTGGCCTTCTAAGCCCAGAGTAGCTTAAGGTCATTTTCCGAGACCATCTAAGGTCTCCTCCACAGAAAGTCTGCAGCCTTCCACCAACTGCTATAGACACTGGGATAGCTCCACCTAGGAGCACTAGGACAGGCAAGGACACCAAGAGAATGCACAAGGACGATTGGTTAACTTTCTTATGCAATATGGCCTGATGCAATTTTTAAAATTTGATTTGGAATATTTATTTTTTGGTGGCTTTTGTTTTTGCATTGTAGTCAAGCAGATACTGTGATGATCAGTAGGTGAGGGAAGGTAAGGTGAGTTTTTCATGAACCATAAGGGTCTATTTAGGCTCCCAACTCCATTCCTCCACCACCTCGGCTATTGGCTGAATAGTTGGTGGCAAGGGCTGGCCCCTCATGATTGTAGGTTGTGCAGCTTGCAACAAACTGCCATGAACCTCAACAGTTATTCTGTCTAAAATTGCAGGACTCTTAAAGAGCTGTCCAGGGAGTAGAAACATTGCTTCAGCAGGCCAGTGGCCTCCTCTATTACATTTTCTGTGGCAAAAAAGCTTTCATTGTCTGTAGCCTGTGCACATTTACGTGAGTTGTGCACTGGAGTCATGAACCACGTGGTCAGTGGAGAGTGTCATTGCTCAGGAGCTTTGACTCACTGCTGTATGCACAGCGAAGGCATCATGATTGCTGTCAGGATACTGGCCTTCAAGGTTTGTTGTCTATGATCACACCAGCTGGATTCTGAGTGGGTGGAATCCCTTTTGGTTCCAGTATCAGGCAGTGTTGAGATGGCACCTGCAAAACACTGCACATACAGCCACTGTTACCCTGCACTAGGAGTGAGAGCCCACAATCCTCGCAAAGCCCACTCTGCCTGCTTGTTTCTGGCAAGGAGAATAAAACATAGTTAGATCTTATTGAATAGAGGGCCTTGGTGTCTCTGTACCTTATGCAACAGTGGATGCTAAACTGCAAGATGTTGCAAATTTTTATAGCTCCAAACTGGAAGGAGTCAGTTACATAAAGGATTGTTGCTATGGTCAGCTACACAGCCACTGACATTGCAGTCCTTGTCTCTTTGAGATCACAGTTATGGCTGCAGCAGGTGACAGATTTCAGTGCGGATATACTGACTGAAGTGCAGATGTCTCACATTGTTCTTCACTGAGGTTTGGGTAGGAAGAATTCTCCCTGGACAGATATAGCCTCCTGCTGAGAGACCTTCCCTCTTTCTCTCCTTTATTCCAACCTCCTCCTCTTCCAGCATTTTGACCTGCTCTGTGCAGTCTCTGTTAATTCTCCAAGTCATGCTGTCATGGAGAATGCCTGCTGGTACACCCGTTTATGGGAGCAAATGGTTTGTGCAGAGGCCTTGAATTCAACGGAGAAGTTCTTCAGCAACTGGCATACCAGTCCCTGTAGACTCTTGCACCTGCCAAGTTGTATTTATAAAGCAGCTGTAATATAATAGAATGACCCAACGTTCTCAAGCAGAATTAGACTGGCCAAGCCAATTAAGAAAATATTAGGGCATTTGGTCAACAAAGTAAGTTTTAAGGAGCATCTTAAATGAGAGAGGTAGAGTAGGAAAGGTTAACCTCAGAGTCTAGGGGCTGAAGGAATGACCACCAATGGCGAAGCCATAAAATTTGGGAATGCTCAAGAGGCTGGAATTAGGCGAGTGCAAACATCTTGGAGGGTGAAGGTGATTATAGAGATGGGAATGGGGAGGCCATGGAGAGAATTTGAGACCAAGGATGAGAATTTTAAAATCAAATGTTGCTTGACTGGGAGCCAGTGTAGGTCAGTGAGCAAGAGGTAATAGTGAATGAGTCTGCAACTAGAAATAACACTGAAAGCACTAAACGTCTTCCTGCTGCTGAATACGTGTTCAGCTGTGCATGGTTAAGAGAGGATGTCGCTGGTGTAAACATTATGGTCTGCCTGACCTTCATTCTTCCAGCAGGCATTCACTACATGTGCATTAATCCTCTTGCCATGTGCATCCAGCATGATTCACCCATGTGTACAGTGCGGCAGATGCTATTCCCGGACTCTTGAGGGTTCTTGTAGCACCCAAGGAGCAGGAGCTAAGGAACCTGATTATTCACCGATAATGCCTCAGTTTAGGGGAGTATTTTTTGTCAGATATGGTTATTACATATGGTTATAAGGCCTCCAACCTGTCACCCTGAGTGGCACTTTTTATTCATTCAAGGGCGATGGCATTGCTGTCAAGGCCAGCATTTATTGCATTTCTGTAATTACTCTTGAGAAGATGGTAGTAAGCTGACACCTTAAACAGTTACAGTTAGTGTGGTGAAGGTTATCCCATGGCACTGTTAGTTGGGGAGTTTCAGAATTTTGACCCAGTAATAATGAAGGAACAGTAATATATTTCCAAGTCAGAATGGTGCATAACTGCGAGAGGAACTTGCAGGTGGTGGTATTCCCATGTACCTATTTCTCTTGTCCTTCTGGGTTGTAGTGGTCATGGGTTTGTGTGATGTTGCTGAAAATACCTTTGCTGCACTGCATCTAGAGAATAAGGTACATACTGCAGCCGGTGTGTGCTGGTGGTGGAGAGAATGAAAGTATATGGTGGTGGATAGGATTAAGAGGGATGCTCTGTCCTGGATGGTACTAATCTTCTTTAGTATTGCTGGATTTATATTCATGTGGGCAAGTGGAGAGTGTCCCACATTTGGTCAAATTTTGCCTCGCTATCAAGAGCCATTACTGGCATCTCACCTCCAGGTTTCAGCTCTTTTGTCTCTGTTTTGATCAAGACTGTAATGAGGTGTGTTCATGGTGGAACCCAAACTAAGCATCAGTGATCAGATCATTGATAAGAAAGATGCTTTGATAGTGCTATCGGTGACACCTTCCATCACTTTGATTGAAAGTAGACGGTTGAGATAGCAATTAGTAAGATGGGATTTGTCCAGCTTTTTGTGAACAATTTTGTACTTTGTTGGGCAGATGCAGCGGTGTAGCTCTATTGAAGTAGCTTAACTAGAGATGTAAGTTTTAAGTTCTAGAGCACAAGTCTGTAGCACTACAGCTGGAATACAGTGCACTCAGTTGTTCCTAAATATTGAGGATTGAATTGAACTGGCTGAATATTAATTGTATAACAATTCTGTTTAATTGTATGTACAGTAAGAAGTCTTGCAACACCAGGTTAAAGTCCAACAGGTTTGTTTCGAATCACTAGCTTTCGGAGCACTGCTCCTTCCTCAAGTGAATGAAGAGGTGGGTGCCAGAAACATATATGTAGACAAAGTCAATGATGCAAGACAATACTTTAAATGCGAGTCTTTGCAGATAATTAAGTCTTTACAGGTCCAGGAGAAACTGGAGAGAGGGATAATCACAGGTTAAAGAGGTGTGAATTGTCTCAAGCCAAAACAGTTGGTAGGATTTCACAAGCCCGGGTCAGATGGTGGAGGGGGTGAATGTAATGCGACATGAATCCACGGTCCTGGTTCGGGCCGCACTCATGTGTGTGGAACTTGGCTATAAGTTTCTGCTCGGCGATTCTGCGTTGTCGCGCGTTCTGAAGGCAGCCTTGGAGAACGCTTACCCGGAGATCAGAGGCTGAATGCCCTTGACTGCTGAAGCGTTCCCCAACTGGAAGGGAACATTCTTGCCTGGTGATTGTCGCGCGATGTCCGTTCATCCATTGTTGCAGCGTTTGCATGGTCTCGCCAATGTACTACACTTCGGGACATCCTTTCCTGCAGCGTATGAGGTAGACCACGTTGGCCGAGTCGCACGAGTATGTACCACATATCTGGTGGGTGGTGTTCTCCCATGTAATGGTGGTACCCATGTCAATGATCTGACACGTCCTGCAGAGATTGCCATGGCAGAGTTGTGTGGTGTCGTGGTCGCTGTTCTGAAGGCTGGATAGTTTGCTGCAAACAATGGTCTGTTTGAGGTTGCGCGGTTGTTTGAAGGCAAGTAGTGGGGGTGAGGGGATGACCTTGGCAAGATGTTCGTCTTCATCGATGACCTGTTGAAGGCTGCAAAGATGTCGTAGATTCTCCGCTCCGGGGAAGCACTGGACGACGAAGGGTACTCTGTCAGTTGTGTCCCATGTTTGTCTTCTGAGGAGGTCGGTGAGAAGGTCATCCCCACATCCTTTACTCATAGAGTTAAAGCAATTGTGAACAGTTTGTACAGCAGTCAAGACAACAAAATTCTAAAAGAGTTGGTGTAAACCTGGGCTGGATTCGCTGTTAAAATTAGAGTGGAAACTTTGTTTAAAAGTGTTATTTGGAAAACCCGGACAAGATTTTGGAATGCAAACTGCTAAGGGAAAGCATTGTTGTGAAATAATATTTTAAAGCCTGTTTTTGGGAGTAGATTTTGGAAACTCACAAGACAATCATCTGATGGTTTTCTGAAGAGAAATCCCAGACACTAACTTGAGCTCAGAGCAGAGTGCGTGTCTTTGAGCAACTCACCTTGTGTGCCAAAAAAGGGATTTTGTGTTAATGAGGCTACTGTAGCTTAAGGTGTACTTTGTAAGCAGTGTTCATTTTGAAATCTGTGTGAAATTATTAAGCTAAGGAGGAAATAAAGGAGTATTGTATCATAATCCAATTTTTCATGTTTAATGCTTTTTTCTTGTTGTTAAAAGAAATTATCAGTCCTGTTACCCTGTCTATCCACGTTTTATAAAAAAAGTAAGTTGAAGGGCAGGGTTCTCCGTTCCTGAGACTAAGTGTTGACCCCGGCTCAGAATTTGTGGACTTCCCCGACAGCAAAATTGGCATTGCACCTGGACCGATTCAGCAACTGTTAAACGGCTAGCACCGGCGTCATGTGGCACACAATCGGTTCCAATGAGAAACGGTGCGGGATTCGCTGGATTCACAATTGACACTCAGGAGGCTGACAAGCTGCAGCTGCATATACACACTTCTCTCCCCACACACACACTATCTGAGCCAACACGATGGCAGCAAGACATGCGGCCCCAAGTGTTATGGACGCCGAGAAGGAGGCTGCTAGCTGCCGCCATTCGCTGTGCCTGTGCGCAGGTGGCAGAGGTGGTGAGCGCCACCAGCAACACCATCTGGACTGACCAGAACTGCGTGACCTCCTCAGGGCGGCCAGTGTGAGTAGCACTAACCTCCGTCCCACACACCGGTAACCCTACACCCCCACACCCGGAGGGTGGCTGAACCTCCACACTGCACCACATGCCGGCACCAGTATAAGCCGCCATGGCTGGGTGCACTAGCCACTGAGGCCACCAGCTACCCATCCGTTGGGCTGCATGCGTCGGACTGTCTAACACCGGCATTTTCTGTGTGACATGGACCCAGAAGGTGGTGGCACAGTCAATGGGTGATGTGGTGCAGTCCTAGACTGCGATGGTTAACTCCCTGCTCTTGGCCAACAGCATGAAGACCCTGTTTGAGACCAAACCGGGCCTCCAGGACTGGCAGTGCCTGGTGGCGGGGGGAGCCTCAGGGGATAGCTCCACTTTGCACCCCGTCCCATGGACTAGCATGGGGCCATCGGGCACTCCGAGGAAGGAGGAGGTGATGGGGCCCATGCCAGTGACTCTTGCAGGGGAAGTGGCAGGACACCCCAGCACCGTGCACTACCCTGCCCACCCCTTTCTGTGCCTGGTGCATCTAGTGGGCAGCAGGCAGAACAGGCAGCACCAAGCCACGTGGGATACCGGAGGAGCAGCTGGGCCCATCCAGGCCCAGGGATTCGACGTTGTCGAACAATGCGGAGCACCAGAGCTCACTACAGAGTGGATTGTCATCATGCTCCATTCCGTCGACCAGACCCGCTGTTACTACCAACTCAGAGCCTGCACCCTCTAGTTTACCAGGTATGTATCACAGAGGGGGTTGCAAGCAGGGAGTGGCGGGAGGGGGATGGGGGTTAGGATGCAATGCCCGTGCCCCTGGCCAGTTCCCCTCCCACACCTCAGTCGGTGAACCTAGAGACGATCAGAGGGTCCCGTGCACCTTGTTCCTGGAGCACAGGTCGTGCGACCTCCTATACCTACCTGAGGCCCATGTCTTGTTCATCCTCACTCTCCCCCGCACTCTCCGCGTCGGACGAGGACTGATGTTCATCCTCCTCCCCTTCCAGCACGTCACCCCTCTGCTATGAGATGTTGTGGAGGATGCAGCAGTCCGACACGATACAGGTGACACTCTCAGCATCATACTGGAGGGCCCCTCCAGAGTGGTCCAGGCACCTGAACCGTGTCTTCAGGAGGGCGAAGCACCCTTCGATCAAGCTCCTAGTTGCTTTGTGGGTGGCACAGTGGTTATCCCTGCTGCCTACTACGCTGAGGACTCAGGTTCGAATCCTGGCCCTGGGTCACTTTCCGTGTGAAGTTTCCACATTCTCCCCGTGTCTGCATAGGTTTCACCCCCACAACCCAAAGATGTGCAGGGTAGGTGGATTGGCCGCGCTAAAATTGCCCCTTAATTGGAAACAATTAATTCGGTACTCCAAATTTTACAAAAAAAGAAAAAAATTGTGTGGCACGATAGCACAGTGGTTAGCACTGTTGCCTCACAATGCCAGGGTCCCAGGTTCAATTCCCGGCTTGGGTCACTGTCTGTGCGGAGTCTACACGTTCTCCCCGTGTCTGCGTTGGTTTCCTCCGAGTGCACCAGTTTTCCCCCCCCACAGACCAAAGATGTGCAAGTTAGGTGGAGTGGCCGTGCTAAATTGCCCTTAGTATCCAAAGAGATTAGGTGGGGTTACTGGGTTACGGAGATAGGGTGGAGGTGTGGGCTTAATTAGGGTACTCTCTCCCAGGGCCGATGTAGACTCAATGCGCTGAATGGCCTCCTTCTGCACTGTGAATTCTATGATTCACTATTGTAGCGGGTCTCTATGTCGGTCTGTGGCCTCCGGATAGGTTCATCAACCCCGACTGCAGTGGATAACCCCTGTCACCCAGGAGCCAACCCCCCAGTTGGGGGTGCATTTCCCACATGTCAGGAATCGTCGCGTGTGCCAGATGAAGGCGCCATGCACACTGCTTGGATATCGGGCGCAGACGTGCCTGATGCGCATCTGACGGTCACATATCAGCTACACGTTCATGGAGTGGAATTGCCTTTGGTTTGTGTAGAGTGGCCTGTCATCTGCATGCATCCCATCGATCACCCTCTGGACCCGGGGCATGTTGGCGATGGTGGCAACCCCGCTGCCCGGGCATCCTGGTGGGCTCAGTCCACATTGAAATGGTTGTACTGTGACGACTGGGCATATAGGGCCTCCATGAGCTCGTGGATGCATCTGTGCACCGAGCTTTGCAGGATTCCGGACAGGTCCCCACTTGGCGCCTGGAAGGAACCCTGGCATAAAGGTTCAGGGTAACCGTCACCGTGACTCATTCCCCTGCGGTGCCAGGTGTGCCATGATCAGCCGGAGTCTTTGACGGCATGCCTGGGTCCGGCAGGTCCTCAAATGGCAGGTGCTGCCGGTACACATGAGACCTCATGGGGCGCCTCCTTTGTACCTCCTCCTTGGCTGTTGGGTAGCCGACTCATCCTGGGCGTCTACCTCAAGTTCTTTTGGGGCAGGCTCCACTGCTGCAGCTTCCTCCTCCTCGAACAGCGCCAGCTCGTGCAGCCAAAGTGTATTCTCCAGGCCTGCGGCGACTAGGAGGAAAACCACCATTGCTGGTTGAATTCCAATATCCACTGTCTGCAGTGGGTGAAAGGCCGACGTGTTAGCATGGTGTGTACCCCCAGATCGAGCCAGACCCACCGGGCTACAGGGTGGCCCCGGTTGGCACTGTGGGCTCTTCCGCCACATGGTTCCACCTCCCTCAACCCCACATCCCTGACCCAGTCAGTGCCCTGCACTGTGGGGACTCTGGCTCTGACGCCCACCCTTGCCAGCGGTATATTCCTCGCCCGACGCCACCTTGGGAGTTACAGTGGGCGTTGCCCTGAATGGGCCACCTGATGACCAGTCGGCTGGTGGTGGCCAGTTGGAAGGTGGGGAGGGGGGGGGGGGGTGTATGGCAGAGGGTGGGGCACCCATACGGCTGGTGTCACTCCGCAGAACCAGGGACCAAGGTGGGTGGTCAGTGGGGTGCACAGCACGATGGTTGCTTTGCAGGCCACAGCAATGGCGGTCCATGACTGGACACCGGGCCAATTCCATGGGTGTTTCACCCCAGCCCTGGAAGGCCCACCCTATCCCAACCAGCCCGGCCAGCGTCCGGTCTGGCAGCTCACAATTGCGCATCCCGTGTCCTACCTCCTCTCTCTCACTCATCAGCCATGATGGTGGTTTCACGATTTTTAAAAGCACAAGTGAACCACGCCATCGGGAACTCGGCCCATCGGAGGCAGAGAATCATGGAGGCCCAGAGGAATACCGGGTCAGGCCCGCTAATGCTATGCAAACGGACTTTACCAAGCGCGCGTTCTTGAATGCATTGACACCGCTGTCGAGGTGACAGAGAATTGTGATTTAGCGTCAAATCTGCACCTGCTGCGATTTCGCCGTTCGAACCAATTCTCTGCCCAATCGTGTTGGCCGACGGAGAATCCCGCCCATGGTCTTTTGAGCCAGGGTTCCATTCTGGGACCTTCCTGTTCAGTTATAACATCAACTGGGATTGTAACAGTGACTTTGCCTTTATTTTGAAATTCAGCCCCCTGCTTCTAGGTTCCGCAACCAGCGGAAACATCTTCCCTGCATCTACCCTGTCTGTTCCTTTTTAAGTATTTTGGTTTTCATAGTTGTGCTGGATTTGTCCATCATTGAGGGTGGGGATGTCCTTCTATTTATTGTTTAATGACCGGATTTGGCAGCACTGCAGAGCTTTGATCTAATTTGATCCATTGATTGTGGGATTTCCTAGCGCTATCTGTAACCTGCTACACCTGCTGTTTACCATACATCTTGCCCTGTGCTGTAACTTCACCAGGTTGGCACCATGTTCTTTGACACGCCTGGGTTCCCTTGAACTGCAAAGCAATAATTATTGGATGTTGTGTTGTTAACCTGGAGCCAACATAATGTTAATTTTATTGTTAAATCAGACTATTGAGTGTGTTTCAGTGCAGTTCATGTTTAGTAGTTGCTATTGATATTGTGATTCCTTGTACATGAATATCCAGGTAAAACAAGTGTGTCACTCAAACAAAAATGATTTTCTCTATTGGGCAGCACGGTAGCACAAGTGGATAGCACTGTGGCTTCACAGCGGCAGGGTCCCAGGTTCAAATCCCCGCTGGGTCGCTGTCTTTGCAGAGTCTGCACATTCTCCCTGTGTCTGTGTGGGTTTGCTCCAGTTTCCTTCCACAGTCTAAAGACTTGAGGTTAGGTAGATTGGTCATGATAAATTGCCCTGAGTGACCAAAAAAAGATTGGGAGGGGTTATTGGGTTACAGGCATAGGGTGGAAGTGAGGGCTTAAGTGGGTCGGTGCAGCCTCGATGGGCCGGATGGCCTCCTTCTGCACTATGTTCTATTTCCTTTTTTATATCCTTGATGTTTCAAATTTCTTCACATTCAGTATTTTGAAGTATAGTCATTATTGCTCTGGGGGTAGATTTGTGTGAATCAATTTTTCATTATGCAGTAATGAGAATAATCTGCAATTAAACTATTATTGGTGGCATTAATTGGAGAAATGTTGGTTAAGATGCTGGGAGAGCTCCCTCCTCTCATTTGCATAGTACCATTGGATCTCCTGCATTTTTTGAAGAACTGTAATGGGCAGATGGGGATAAAAGTCAACAGCCCTGAGAAAGAGGAATATTGCCCCAAGGTATCAACCCAGATAATATAATTCCGGTTCTTGAGTGGAGCTTAAAGAACCACAACAACTTGCATTATTGTTAGAGCTTTTCACATTGTAAAGCATTCCCAAGGTGCGCCAAAGAATTTGCCACTGAGCCACATTAGATATTAGGACAGATGTGACTATCTGAAAATAGGAAAGAGTGGTAGATAGACTTTGGGATGGAATTTCAAAGCTAAAGACTGTGGCAGCTGAAGGCACAGCCACCAATAGTGTAGTTAATAAAATATGGGAAGTGCAAGGAGCCAGAATTGGGGGGAGTTCAGAGATCTGTAGGGCTGTAGGGTTAGAGGAGATTACAGAGATACGGAGGGTGAAGCCATTGAGGGATTGGAAACCATACTGAGAATTTTAAGATTGGCTACCACTCTGGCAGCGCCTCAATGGAGATCAGTGAGCACAGGAGTGATGGGTGAAGAGTATTTGGTGGAGTCACTGTTCACAGAGCCGAATCGCAGGCCAAGATAAATAATGGTGATGGAGTGGAGCTGGGGTGGGAACTCCCTACTTTGGGAATTTCTGCTCCTTGGGCTGGAAAGGGATCTGACATATAAACAGAGGCGGGTTGTCTCCATAATGGTGCATGTGTGTTCCTAGACCACTGAAAAGAGGCTGTTAAAAATATTTTACCAGATCAGCTCCCCAGCACAGCTCCCCAGCAACGAGGACCAAGGTCATGGGTGAAAAGGGCTTGCCAATTTCTGGTCATGTAATCTTAGCAATTGTGGGTAGGCTGGCAGCAGAAATACATCCAATCATTTTCTAGGTTCAGCCTGGCCCATGCTAATTGGCTGCCCTGACATGGTGGAGTCAACATTGGGGGCCATTGAGATCATGGATTTCAACCCATAAATGTTTATTTCCAATGCGAATATGCTGGGGATGTGGAGTTTTGGGGAAACGGGGTGTTTTCTCTGGATTTCATAATGGTTTTAATGGAAATTGGAATAAATTCCACACATACAATGCTGCTCAAGAAAAGAGGAGGGAAAAACTTTCAAATTAGAAAACTTTGGTAACTAGTTGCTTAGTAAAAGCTACTTGCCCTGTTTCCCGATGAAGCATCTTTATTTGAGACTACCCATTTCCCTCTTTTTAAAACAGAACTACAACATCATGGCAACTGGAAACAATGGTGATCCATGCAGGTCATGTTCATCACACGAAAAGGAGATCGATGATGTTGATGCAGGTTTGTCTCTATTTAATGTACATGTAATAACTGGTAGGCATTTAGATATTGGGTCATTTGAAGTGTACATCAACAATTCAAGATTACAAGTTAAATACAGGTTAGGGAAGTTCATCTCAATTCATCCATCCAGAGAGATCCTGATAGACACCACACTATAGTTTCCAATTGTTCCTTAGATGATTCCAGGAGTTTTTGTCTTTGTGCTCCATTTGGAATTTATTCCAATTGTTGATCACTCTCTATGTAAAGAATATAGATGAATCCTGAAAGTAACTTTTACCAAATTGGCCATGTGTCTCCTGGTTTCACTTCCAGATATTAATCTATCTGTTTCTATATGCTTAGCAGTCATGTACAATTTGCTAAAATCACCTTTCTGTTGCCTCGCTCTCAGACTAAAAAGCCCAGGTTTCTCCAATCTGTTCTGATAACTCGTATCCCTGAGATTAGGGGCGTGCCCCATGTCTCTGCTCTGAACTACCTCCAGCACTCGAATGTCATGTTTCTTGGGAAATGGACACAACTTTCCGAGTATGGTCTGTCCAGAGTATTATCATCCTTATCATTAACTACTCTGTTATATTGTTCAATATGTTATTGACTTTATTCATTGTGGCTCTGCATTCATTGGGCACGTTTGGCATTCAATCTACGAATATTCCCTGGGCTCTTTGCCACATTAAAACAAGAAAAAACTTGCATTTATGTAGCGCCTTTCATAACCTCGGGACGTTCCAGGACAATGCTTAGCCAGTGAAGTTCTTTTTGAAATGTGGTCACTTTTTGTAATGTAAGGAAATGTGGCAGCCAATTTTCATGTAGCAAGCTCCCACACAACCATGAGATAAACAACCAGATTTTTTTTTCTCGTGATGTTAGTGAGGGATAAATATTCGTTGGGACACTAGGCAAACTTCCCCGATCTTATTTGAAAGTGCCACATCCACCTGAATGGAGAGATAGACGTTTGTTTAAATTCTTATTCAAAAGGGGGAAATCTCTGACACTGCAGCTCTCCCTCAGAACTCCGCTAGAATCATAGAATGCCTACAGTGCAGAAGGAGGCCTTTTGGTCCATCGAGTTTGCACTGACTCTTGGAAAGAGCACCCCACCCAGGCCCCTATCCCCGTAACCCCACCTAACCGGCACATCTTTGGACTTTAGAGGAAACTGGAGCACCCGGAGGAAACCCACAAAGACACGGGGAGAATGTGTGAACTCTACACACATACCCAGTGCCAGAATCAAACCTGGGTCCCTGGTGCTGTGAGGCAGCAGTGCTAACCACTGTGCCAACGTGCTGTCTTAAAGTATCGCCTTGTGTTACATGCTCAAGTCACTGAAGTACATGAACCCATGACACATATTAAACTTCATCTGCCAATATTCTGTCTCCTTACATATTTTCACCTAATTAATTCTGTAATTTCGGTAATCCTCTGATTTGACACCACCTTTCAGTTTGGTATCTTTTAAAGATTTGATCATTTTGCATGACTTTTCTGAATCCACTTCATTTATGTAAATTAGAAACAGTCACGGTCTCAGCACTGAGACACCAACCATTTACTCCTCACTCTGAAATAAATCCTCTGAGTATTCCTCAATTCCTACCCATCAATCGGTTTGTTATTAATTCCCAGGGTTTAATCTGAATCCTCACAGCTTTCAGTTTAATGAATAATTTTCATGGACAACTTTATCAAATGCCATTGGGAGCTGAGGTACAAAGGATTCCCCTCTTGGGGTTTTCCACTTGCTCATAAATTTGAGGAGTTTTGTCAAACAGTATCTTCCCTTTCTGAATACATGCTGGATATTGGGTGCTAGGTTATTCTACAGATAATCTTTACAATTGCACATCTATTGGCCTTGTACAAGATTTAAGATCAAACTAAACTACTGGGAAGGACTAAGCAAAGAAGAATTGTAATTAAGAATTCAATATTTTGGTCTTTAAGATATATACTTAAGAGTATAAAATTGTTTTTGTATTCACTGTGGTAAGGGATACTTCTTGAGAGGAATGAACCATGAGGCAGAATGTTACAGTCCCCTGTTGGCGGGTTTGAATGTGTGCGAGGGGCTGAGTGCCAGCACCCACTGTGTTTCTGCCCTCCTCCATCATGGGTCAAGTGATGTCTAAGGCTGCCTGTTATCTTTCCAAAGAGCTGCTTCCTACTTGAGGCTGTCGGGAGAGGTTCAGAAGGGGTGTGACACGGTGTACAGTGGTTAACACTACTGCCTCAAAGCGCACCAGGGAACCAAGTTCAATTCCAGACTTGGGTGAATGTCCGTCTGGAGTTTGCACGTTCTCCCTCTGTCTGTATGGTTTCCTCCAGGTGCTCTGTTTTCCTCCCACAGTCCAAAGGTGTGCAGGTTATGTGGATTAGCTATGTTTAAAAAATAAATGCCCCTTAGTATCCAAAGGTGTGTAGGTTAGGTGGGGTACGGGGATAGGGCGGGTGATTGGGCCGAAATAGTATGCACTCTCATAGGGTCGGTGCAGACTCAATGGCCTGAATGGTTTCCTTCTGCACTGTACGGATTCTAAGGAGTGGGGTGAGGTCACCCCTGAATGTGAAAGGGGGTGATGTCTCCCTTATGGTGGCACCCTTTCCACACCCCAAGGATCTGGGCCCAATGGTGCAACCTCTTTCCCATAACCTCCCCTCCCCTCCGTGAGATCCCCACCTTACCCTGGACTTGGGATTTCGAATCTGGGGACAGGTTGCAGTCCCAGTCTTGGCCAATGCTGCCACTGGTGCTGCTGACCTCTGAGCCAGGAGCAATCTGATTGGCTGGCAGCTCTCAAAGGTGGGATTTCCGCCTGAGTGAGGGGTGGGAGTCCTCTTTCTAGCCAATTAACATTTGTTGGAGCGTTAAATGACTAGTTTGTCCTCCGACATAATATACAATTTTTCCTGGATGGGGGTTAAAAGTGACAGTAAGAATACAAGACATGGTTCAGCAGTAGACCACACGACCCCTCTAGTCTGCTTGGCTATTTAATATGATCATGACTGGTCTTCTGCCTCACTCCACTTCCCACCTACTCCCATATCTCTTGATTGCCTGAGAGATCAAACATCTGCCTATCTCTGTCTTGAATATACTTCATGATGGAGCCTCGACAATACTCTAATAGAGAATACCAAAGATTCTCAGTCCTTTAAGTGAAGAAATGTCTCTTTATCTTAGCCCTAAATGATTGACTACTTCCCCTGAGGCTGGTCATTGCGTTCTAGATTCCCCAGCCAGGCAAGACAACCTCTCTTTCTACCCTGTCAAGCCACTTTCAGAATCTTGTATATTTCAATGAAATGACCTCTCATCCTTCGAAACATCAGAGTACAGGACCTGTTTACTCAACCTCTCATCATAAGTCAACCCTTTCACTCCAGGAATCTACCTAGTGAAGCTTCGCTGTACCACCTTCAAGACAAGTATACTCTTCCTTAGAAGGCCAAAACGGCATACAGTACTCCAGGTGTGGTCTCACCAAAGCCATACATAACTGCTGCAAAATCTCCTTGTTTTTATTCTTCAGCCCTCTTACAATAAAGGCCATTGAGTCATTTGCTTTTCTAATTGTTTGCTGTACCTGCATGCTAACTTTTTATGTGCTTGTGTGAGTACACCCAAGACTCTGAACATCAATATTTGTCATGAAACACATCAACTCCATACTCCCAGAATGCCTAGATCCACTGCAATTCACATACTGCCACAACTGGTCCACAGCCATCTCCCTCGCCCTACACTCATCCCTGGAGCACCTCGACAATAAGGACTCCTCCATCAGAGTCTGATTTATTGATTACAGCTCCGCCTTCAACACCATAATTCCATCAAAGCTCCAAAACCTAGGACTTGGCTCCTCCCTCTGCAACTGGATCTTCGACTTGCTGACCCATAGACCATAATCAGTAAGGATAAACAATAACACTCCCTAAATGCCGGGGTCCTGCAAGGCTGTGTACTTAGCCTCCTGCTATACTCCCTGTACACACACATACAAAATTTGGCTTCAACTCCATCTACCGTGGTGGGTCGGATCTCGAACAACGATGAGTCAGAATACAGGACGGAGATAGAGAACCTAGTGGAGTGGTGTAATGACAACAATCTCTCCCTCAATGCCAGCAAAATTAAAGAGCTGGTTATTGACTTCAGGAAGCAAAGTATCGTACACACCCCTGTCTGCATCAACACGGCTGAGGTGGAGATGGTTGATAGCTTCAAATTCACCACATCACAAACAATCTGTCCTGGTCCATCCATGTTGACGCTGCCACCAAGAAAGCACAATGGTGCCTATATATCCTCAGGAAACTCTGCATGTCCACATTGACTTTACCAACTTTTACAGATGCACCACAGAAAGCATCCTATCTGGCTGCATCACAGCCTGGTATGGCAACTGCTCGGCCCAAGACCTTAAAAAACTTCAGAGAGTCATGAACACCGCCCAGTCCATCACACGAACCTGCCTCCCATCCATTGACTCCATCTACACCTCCCGCTGCCTGAGGAAAGCAGGCAGCATAATGAAAGACCTCTCCCACCCGGCTTACTCACTCTTCTAACTTCTTCCATCGGGCAGGAGATACAAAAATCAGAGAACACGCACGAACAGATTCAAAAACAGCTTCTTCCCCACTTTTGCCAGACTCCTAAACGGCCTTCTTATGGGCTGACCTCATTAACACTGCACCCCTGTATGCATCATCTGATGCATGTGTCTATGTATTTACATTGTGTATTTTATGTACGGAATGATCTGTTGAACTGTATGCAGAACAATACTTTTCACTGTACCTAGGTACATGTGAAAATAAACAAATCCAAATCCAATCCATTTAAAACTTTCACACCTTAAAAATATTCAGCTTTTCTGTTCTTACTGTACAGTGAATAACCTGCCACTTGCCACTCGCTAGGTCTGTCCAC
Organism: Scyliorhinus torazame; assembly: GCF_047496885.1. Lineage (NCBI taxonomy): Eukaryota > Metazoa > Chordata > Chondrichthyes > Carcharhiniformes > Scyliorhinidae > Scyliorhinus > Scyliorhinus torazame. The sequence goes on along the minus strand of NC_092725.1, from coordinate 84,503,569 downwards.
TCACTAAACCTGTCATTTTGCAGCCGCTTTGTGTCCTCTTCACAGCTTACATTCCCATTAAATTTTGTATCATTGGCAAACTTGACTTTGTTGCTCTCAACCTGTTTGGCTAAGTCATGATTATATCAGGAAGGACATACTGGCACTGGAGCGGGTCCAGCGGAGATTCACATGGATGATCCCAGGAATGGTAGGCCTAACATACGATGAACATCTGAGGATCCTGGGATTATATTCATTGGAGTTTAGGAGGTTGAGGGGAGATCTAATAGAAACTTACAAGATAATGAATGGCTTAGATAGGGTGGACGTAGGGAAGTTGTTTTCATTAGCAGGGGAGACTAGGACCCGGGGGCACAGCCTTAGAATAAAAGGGAGTCACTCTACAACAGAGATGAGGAGAAATTTCTTCAGCCAGAGAGTGGTGGGTCTGTGGAATTCATTGCCACAGAGGGCGGTGGAGGACGGGACGTTGAGTGTCTTTAAGATAGAAGTTGATAAATTCTTGATTTCTCGAGGAATTAAAGGCTATGGAGAGAGAGCGGGTAAATGGAGTTGAAATCAGCCATGATTGAATGGTGGAGTGGACTCGATGGGCCAAATGGCCTTACTTCCGCTCCTATGTCTTATGGTCTTATTGTAAACAGCTGAGGCTCCAGTATTGATCTTTGCGACACTTCACTATTCAGTGCCTGCCAATTTGAAAATGCCCTGTTTATTCCCATTTTCTGATTGCTGCCTGTTCATCCTCCACCCATTAATATATCACCGCAAAATCCATGAGTTCTTATCTTGCATATTAATCTTTAGTGTGGCAACTAGAATCATAGAATCCCTAAAGTGATCATTCAGCCCATCAGGTATGCAACGACCCTCAGAAAGAGGACCCTAACCTAGGCGCACTTCCCTGCCCTAGCCTCGTAACATCACCTAAGCTTTGGTCACTAAGGGACAATTTAGCATGGCCAATTCACCTAACATCTTCGGACTGTGGGAGGAAACCAGAGCACTCTGAGAAAACCTGCACAGACACAGGGAGAATGTGCAAACTGCACACAGACAGTGACCGAAGCTCAGAATTGAATCCGGATCCCTGGGACTGTGAGGCAGCTGTGCTAACCACGGTGCCACCATGCCAAACCTCATTCAATTTCTTTTGGAAATCCAATTGTACTACATCTCCCCTACTAGTTGCATCCTCAGAAAACTGTAATAAATCAATCAAATGCTATTTCCTCTTCAGCACAGGGCTAAATCGCTGGCTTTGAAAGCAGACCAAGGCAGGCCAGCAGCACGGTTCAATTCCCGTAACAGCCTCCCCGAACAGGCGCCGAAATGTGGCGACTAGGGACTTTTCACAGTAACTTCACTTGAAGCCTACTTGTGACAATAAGCGATTTTCATTTCATTTCATTTAATTAAATCATGTCGACTTGTCTGATCATACTGCAGGTCGAGTATCCTTTTTTCTGAAACCCTTGGGGCCGATTGCTTTTCGGTATTCAGATATTTTTGGTTTTTGAATGTGGTGTAGCTATAAGGTTCAGAGTACTGTGGACCTCTACTGGGAGGCCTTCTTCAATAGTTCTCCCAGTTTCAGAAATTTGTCTATTATTTTATATTTTGTTTTGTCAGCTTGGGACGCAGACTTCCCGGGCAAAAGGTCAGTGAGATTTGTGTTGGCTCATGTTGGAGTCCATTTCCAGTGGATTGAAGTGCCTGTCAAGACCGCACACCTGAGGAGGCTCATCTGGCTCCGGGAACCAATGGGGACCGAGAGCAGGTGATCAATCCAGAGGGTGGAGTCCCCTTTCGAGCAGAATACATCGGGGAACCATGTAGGAAACATGTAAGGGCTGGAACAGCATCTCTGTGTTGCTCCATGGCAGCAATGTCAGTGGCTTCTGTACCATTGTTCCTTGTTAACAATAAACCCGCTCAAAGAGAAGTCTCATTGCTGCCAGGCTACCACGCCGTTCAAAAAAAAGTTTGGATATTGGATGTGTTCGTTTATTGGATGTATGGAATAAAGGATATTCACCTGTATGATTTTCTAAGTTCATTGTTAAGACTTTCTTAATAATGGATTCCAACAATTCCTGATAACTGTCAGGCTAACTGTCCAGTAGTTCCTTGTTTTTTTTTCTCTTCCTCCTTTCTGGAATAGCAGTGTTACATTTATTAAAACTTCCACACTGCAGGAACCAAACAAGGTTCCAGGGAATTTTGGAAAACGGTGATCTGTGGATCCACTGTCACTGCCGCTCCTTCTTTGAGAACCCTTGGCCATCGGCCACCCGGTCCTGGGGATGTATTGGTTTGTAGTTACTTAACATTCTCTCATTTTTTTCTCTGTTGAAAAATAGTTACTTTAAGTTCCTCACTCTTGCTAGACCTTTGGCTAACTACCAGCATCTTGGTCGTTTAAAACTACCGAAGTTCCAGACTACTAAAGTTTCAAATCCAATTAGCTATTGTTTTTCATTGAGAGGTGAGATTTGATGTTATAAAAATGGTTAGTTTTTGCTTGTTGAAATCTTCATGTTTTTTCTGAGTGAAGCAATATGATTCAAGTTCATTCTTGCAGTGCACAGGACATGACAATTTCTTTTCGCAGATTATAAGAATATTCTTTTGGGGTCACTGGTAATAGCAGCAAAACAGCACTTATAGGTAATCTCTAGTTGTTCTGAGACATCAGGGGCGAAATTCTCCGTAATCGGCGCAATGTCCGCCGACCGGCGCCAAAAACGGCGCAAATCAGTCCGGCATCGCGCCGCCCCAAAGGTGCGGAATCCTCCGCATCTTGACCGGCCGTGCCCTAACCTTGAGGGGCTAGGCCCACTCCGGACTGATTTCCACCCCCGCCAGCTGACCCAGGGCCATAATCTGAACCCGGGTCCTCAGCGCCGTAGTCCCAGTGCTAACCACTGCACCACCGTGCTGCCCCTCTGATTGAAGGATGATGGGTGCGATTTACCGGTCGCGCCCCGCCGGAATTGGGACAAGACACAGCCCAGTAGATCTCGCAAGAGGCCTCTCCCGGGATTCCCGACGGTCGTTACGTCTTGTGACATCTCGTGAGACGTCACGACCTGGAACCGCCCCAATGGCTGGGACCCAGGCTTGCAGAGATAAATTCACTTAACTCTGCCAACGCCAGATAAACTAGCTCCCAGGATCTACCGGTCTCGCTGAGGAGACCCCAGCCGGGTGCCAATTAATACTGGTCCCCACAAACGGGACCAGGTGGAAGGGCACTTGGAGTGGGGGGGCACCTGGGTGTCATCCTGGGACTGCCAGGGTGCCCAAATGTATTGTCAGGGTGCCAGGATGGCAGTGCCAAGATGCCTAGGTGGCATTATGCCAGGGATTGGGCCCGGGGGTGCCCTACCTGTGTGAGGTGGGGGGTTGGAAGACCCCCTCAACAGGTGAGTTGGGGCATTGGTTCGGGGGGTCTTGTCGGGGGGTTAAATGGCACTCTCATCTCTTCCCACACTTAGGAACTCCGCTTGACCGTTCTCCTCAGTGCAGGAAATGCAGCTAAGTGCAACCTCGGCAGGGCGTTCCCCGTCGAGGTCTGAAAAAACAGAGTGCCACTAGATGGCGTAGCGCCGGGAATGGCCCCTCAATTCCCGCCCAGAACAGATTCTTTTTTTTTGGTTAGATCGCGCCTGATATATTTTTATATTTTTGATTATGTCATAACATTGAACAAGTTACCTTCATGTGGCATACTTTGTTTTACTTTTAAAATCATGCGGTTTTATCCTTTTATTTGCTTGTGAAACAGGACTTTTTTCCAGGAGCAAAGCACGTTTACCAATTCTTCATTCTGTCACTGTGAACAAATTGTTTGGCAGGAAATTAAGTGTTCCAGATATCATGGGGGGCGGGGGCCGAGGGGGGGTGGGATGGAAATTGATCTGCACAAATTTCTGTGTACACTAGCTCCAGTTCTTATTGAGGCAGCCATCAAACAAACTTCATGCTGTCTCCTTCTTTAAATTATTTCAGCATATAGCCCAGCGCAACCTGTGTTGCTCGTTGGCTGCACACAACAAGAGGCTGCATAGCTTTGAAGTAGGTAGGTTTGACTTCAGCTGTACAGAGCCTTGGTGTGACTGCAGCTGACATTATATATAGTTTTGATCTCCATATTTGAAAAAGGAAAAAAATGCATTAGAAGCAGTTCATCGAAGGTTCAGTTAACTCAGTCCTGGGATGAAGGGCTTATTTTATGAAGAAATGGTGAACAGGTTGGGCCTTTGCCCATTGGAAGTTAGAAGAATGAAAGGTGATCTTATTGAAACATGTAAATCCTGAGGGGGCTTGATGGGTTGGGTACCAGGAGAATGGTTCCTCTCGTGGGGGAGACTAAAAGTAGAGGATATCGTTTAAAAATAAGGGGCGAAATTCTCCGGTATCGGCGCAATGACCGGCGCGAGAAACGGCGCTAATCAGTCCGGCATCGCGCCGCCCCAAAGGTGTGGAATCCTCTGCATCTTGAGGGGCCGAGCCCTAACCTCCAGGGGCTAGGCCCGCGCCGGACTGATTTCCGCCCCGCCAGCTGGTGGAAAAGGCCTTTGGTGCCCCGCTAGCTGGCGCGGAAATGACATTGCTGGGCGGCGCATGCGCGGGAGTGTTAGCGGCCGCTCACGGCATCCCCGCGCATGCGCAGTGGAGGGGGTCTCTTCCGCCTCCGCCATGGTGGAGACCGTGGCGAAGGCGGAAGGGAAAGAGTGCCCCCACGGCACAGGCCCGCCTGCGGATCGGTGTGCCCCGATCGCGGGCCAGGCCAACGTGGGGGCACCCCCCGGGGCCAGATCGCCCCGTGCTCCCCCCAGGACCCTGGAGCCCACCCGCGCCGCCTTGTCCCGCCAGTAAGGTAGGTGGTTTAATCCACGCCGGCGGGACAGGCATTCTAGCAGCGGGACTTCGGCCCATCCGGGCTGGAGAATCACGTGGGGGGGGGGCCCGCCAACCGGCGCGGTGCGATTCCCGCCCCCGCCAAATCTCCGGTTCCGGAGAATTCGGCAACTGGCGGGGGCGGGATTCACGCCAGCCCCCGGCGATTCTCCGACCCGGCGGGGGGTCGGAGAATCTCGCCCAAGAAGTCTCCATTTTGAGGATGAGGAGAATTCTTTTTCCTGAGGATCATTATGTGGAATTCTCTTCTGCAGAGAGCAGTGAAGACTGGGTCATTGAATTTACTCGAGGCATAGATTTTTGATTGACAAGGGAATCAAGGGTTGTGGGGCAGACAGGAACGTAGACCACATTTGTTGGGAGTGGTCACACACAAACCTCGGGTGTCATTCTCCGCCGGCGGGAGTCTCCGTTTTGCCGGCGCCCGGGGGTTTCCCGACGGCGTGGGGCTGCCCCACAATGGGAAACCCCATTGACCGGCCGGTGTTACGGAGACTCCTGCCGGCCGGTCGGGGCAGAAATGTGGCGGGGCGGGTAGGAGAATTTCGCCCCTCGTTTGTGGTTCCTGCACCTCTATCCCCCGTTGATGAGTGATCCGCTGACCCACATGTGTGCTATTCAGCATCATTGGGAATCACCTTATTCCGGCAAAATTGTATGTCCTCTGATCCTATTTGTCTCTGCTGAGGGAGATGGCGATGTAGCTGATGAGGAGAATCCTTCTGAAGTAGCTGGCCTTTGTGATCTTCCAAATGCTCCAGTGCTTGAGTGCACTGGGAAATGTTCAAGATGTTGCCTGCTACTACCTGAAAAGACCTGAACACTGAAAAGTTCAATGTCACTATGAGATTTATAACCTGGGCAAGGTTACCCTCACCCTGACACAAGGCTCCAAGCCAGGCTGGAGGAGGTGGCACAGTTCCATTACCACCTCCTTGTTGAATCTTTTTTTTAAAAAAAAATGTTATTCTCCTTTTTCATATTTTCTCCCAAATTTGCACCCAACAACAATAAACAATAATCAGTACCGAATATAATGTCAATCCCCATATCAACAACAACAGTCCCATCCTCCCACCAACCCCCAAAACTGCCCGCATGTTAACATAAACAAATAACAAAAAGGAATCAGGAATCACCCATAGTCACCATTAACACATACAGTCCCCCTCCCTCCAACCCACTCCCCCAACTAATGTTCGATGTTATCCAGTTCTTGAAAGTGCATAATGAATAACGCCCATGAATTGTAGAACTCCTCCATCCTTCCCCTCAGTTCAAACTTAACCTTCTCAAGAGTCAAGAATTCCAACAGGTCCCCCCGTCACGCCAGGGCACAGGGTGGAGAGGTTGCTCTCCATCCCAGCAGGATCTGTCTTCGGGCGGTCAACGAGGCGAAGGCTACAACATCTGCCTCCGCACCCGTTTCCAACCCTGGCTGGTCCAACACCCCGAATATGGCCTCCCGAGGGCCCGGGTCCAGTTTCACGTGCACCACTTTAGAGATTACACAAAACACCTCCTTCCAGTAATCCTGCAGCTTTGGACAGTACCAAGACATATGAACGTGATTTGCGCCCCCCCCCCCCCCCCCCCCCCCCCCCCCCCCCCCGCCCCCGCAACGTTCACACACATCTTCTACCCCCTCAAAGAGCCGGCTCAACCTCGCCCTTGTGAGGTGTGCTCTATATACCACCTTCAGTTGTATCCTCCTTGTTGAATCTGATCACTGATCAACTGTTGCCCGGGATCAGGTGGGGCGTTCTGTGGATAACCTTCCTTCTCCTTGCTCTTCGTAGAGCTTCCCTTCTCTGTAGCCTTTGCTCCATTTACTGGTATGTTGCAAACCAGTAACCACTGCGACCACAGGCACCAGCATCAGGGGCGCAATTCTCTCACCGGGAGACTAAGTCCCGATGCCGGAGTGAAAACCGGAGTGTTTCACTCCGGCGTCGGAGACCGCTCCCAGCCCCCTATTCTCCCGCCCACAAGAAGATGGCGGATCCATCTTATGGGGCAGCGGAGGAAAGGAGGTCCTCCTTCAGAGAGGCCAGCCCGCCGATCGGTGGGCACCGATCGCGGGCCAGACCCCTTTTGAGACCCCCTCCTGGTGCAGGAACCCCCCTCGCCCCCCCCCCACAGGCCGCACCCCCAGCATTCCCGCGCTGTTCCCGCCGGCAGCGACCAAGTGTGGATGGCGCCGGCGGGAACCTGTCGTGTTGGGCAGGCCGCTCGGCCCATTCTGGCCGGAGAATTAGCGCTCGCCCATTACCAGCAGCAAGCGGCGATTCTCCCAGCGGCCAGCCGTGATTCTCGCCGCGCCGGTTTCGGGGGGGGGGGGGGTGGAGAATCGCGTGCGGGCGACAGGACGGCGTGGCGGGACTCGCGCGGCGCCGGGGCGATTCTCCCACCCGCCGTCTTGGAATGGCCAACCAAGCTGCTTCACAGCCCTTCACTGGGAAAACCGCGCGATAGAGGTATACAAAATTATGAGGGGCATAGACAGAGTGGATAGTCAGAGGCTTTTCCCCAGGGTAGAGGGGTCAATTACTAGGGGGCATAGGTTTAAGGTGAGAGGGGCAAGGTTTAGAGTAGATGTACGAGGCAAGTTTTTTACGCAGAGGGTAGTGGGTGCCTGGAACTCACTACCGGAGGAGGTAGTGGAAGCAGGGACGATAGTGACATTTAAGGGGCATCTTGACAAATATATGAATAGGATGGGAATAGAAGGATACGGACCCAGGAAGTGTAGAAGATTGTAGTTTAGTCGGGCAGTATGGTCGGCACGGGCTTGGAGGGCCGAAGGGCCTGTTCCTGTGCTGTACATTTCTTTGTTCTTTGTTTGTTTATATCAGGACTGTGTTCTGGAGCCGTCCTGATGTGGTTTCCTGCTATTTACCAGTCCACACTTGCCTCCCAGCATGTCACCTTGGGGCTGGTAAAATATTCCAAAGTTGCAGGTTGATGACCTTTAATCTTATGAAGATTAGTGTTTACTGTAATGCGATATAATGTAATCTGTCTTCGATAGGGAACATGTGATCCTTGGACTTGCAAAAACCTGGCTGGTGCAAGGTTTTGTTTAACATTTGTATTTTTACTTGCATTGACTGGTGCACTACTTTTAAACCAAAAGCAAATCCATGGGGCGTGAAGCAAGTTCAAATATTATTCTTTGCAAGAAGTCCCCTTCATGTTTATGTTGAGATTGATCCGAGTAATAAGATAGTCTCTTTAAAAGCCATCAAAATCACCGGGGGTGGGGGGAGATTCTGTCTGTGTAACGCAAGCAGATAAACCTGCTTATAATTAAATATTCTATTGCCTTTTTTACACCTAACACAATGAGGAAATCATCTCAATCTCAAGAAGTGACCAATATGTGACTGGGTTTCAGACAACAACTGTTGCAAACGCAAATATTACTTGTATTACTTGCTGAACATGGACTTACCGTAGCTTCATAGTGGCTTGTACAAACACATTCTATCATTAGTGGCAATGTCAGAAAGAATTTCTGTTTTAGAATCCCGACAGTGCAGAAAGAGGTTATTCGGCACATCAAATCAGCACCAACCCTTTGAAGGACCGCCCTACCTAGGCCCAATTCCTCACCCTGCAATGCCACACTAAGGGGCAATTTGGCATGGCCAATCCACCTAACCTGCACATCTTTGGACTGTGGGAGGAAACTGGAGCACCCGGAGAAATCCCACGCAGACACGGGAAGAGCGTTCAAACTCAACTGAGTGCAAAACAACATATTCTCACTGTGATATTTTCATTGCTTTCTTTTGTCAGCCTCTGCACCACATTATTTCTCATCCTTGGTGACTGCAATGTCCATCTGAATTATAATAATAATAATGGCTTATTGTCACAAGTAGGCTTCAATGAAGTTACTGTGAAAAGCCCCTAGTCGCCACATTCCAGCGCCTGTTCAGGGAGGCTGGTAAGGGAATTGAACCCGCGCTGCTGCTTGTGCTGCATTACAAGCCAGCTGTTTAGCCCACTGTGCTAAACATCATGTTCTCTCTCCTCTAGTTCACTGTCTTCCTATGCTCCCTTATTCATTCCCTCTACGCATTGACCAACACATAGCTGTCCTCTTGATCTTACCATTTCATGTGACCTTGCCATCTCAAGTGTTCTCATCACTCCTATTGTTTCGACCACAGGAAAAACTATCTCTGTTCATTTTCTTGTCTCGCTCTTTGTCCACAAACCGCTTTCCCAACCCTACTTCCCTCTGTCTCTGCCCCTGGAGAAAACTCTTTCCAATTCACTTACAACTGCACTTTCAAAATCCCCGTCCAGCCTCTGACCCTCAATTCAGAGGGTGGGGAGAGATCAGGGCAGCCAGTCAAAATGGCGTCTCAATTTGAGATGCCTTTCCTGCTGGCGAGCTTCAGGAAATCGCTACGAGTGTGGCCTGGGCAGGGAGAAACAAAGTGCCGTTGGATAGCGGGTGTTTCTCAGCGCCTTTAACTCAAGTCCGCTGAATCGCTCCCATTGTTTGAAATAATTGTGGAGATCACTGGCTGGACCACGGAGTTTGTGTAAAAGCCTTTGATACAAAGGAAACCTGAGGGAGAAGTATAAAACCTGAAAGCGAACCCTTGATGGAAGCAGCGGTGGGAAAGCAAGATTTAAAAGAAGATTTGAAAGTGTAATTTTTGAAAGCGGAATTTAAAATCACTCATGTGGGAGCCGGAGCTCAGTGAGACAAGGTGGCTCAAGGTATAAGAAACATCTGGGGGGAGTTTGAGGAGAAATCCACAGACATTCACTTGGGTTCAGAGAGGAGTGTGTTTTACCACAGTCATTTTCTGTTGTGCTTAAAGAGATTTTGTGTTAATGAGACTATTGTAGATTAAGAAGTACTTTGTAATCTGTGCTGACTTTAAAACCTGTGTGTAATTCTTAAGCTGAGGAGGGAATATGTAAAATGATGCACCTTTTCATGTTTTTTTCTTGGTTTTAAAACTAATTAACGGTCTGTCACTGTTCCTTCACGTTTTATAAAAATAGTAAAAGTTACGGTCTTTTGAGCCAGGGTTCCATTCTGGGATCTTCCCGTGCAGTTATAAAATCAACTGGGATCTGAACAACCACCTTCTTTTTAAAAAAAAAACTATTCTTGACCCCCCTCCACCCTTGTAAACTATTGGCCCATCTCCAATCTCTCTTTCTTCTCCAAAATCATATTGTCACCTCCCAAACCTGTGCCCATTTTCCCCTAAATTCCATGTTTACTCCTCTCCAATCAGATTTCCACCCGTCAAAATGATTCTCATTCTATAACATCCTATTGGTAACTGTGACAACACGCTATCCCTCCTCATCCTTCTCGACCTGTCTGCGGCCTTTGACATGGGTGACCAGGATTGTGAGCTTAAGCCCGGCCTCAGGTGACTGTTGGCAGCAAAAAATGACGATTTTAAATGAGATGTGATGGAGAACAAGATAAGATGCTTAAAGAAGGTAAAAGTGCTCGAGAAGTGCAGGAGACAGACCAAGGTGTGATCTGGTTATATGCGTCACGTCACCACCTTGAAAGTAAAAGGGGAGCAGTGTTGGCATGTATTGCCACGCAGGGAGGCTTCATTAAGGAGGAAAAGTGTTACTACCACCATGTTTCCATCAATGTCATGGTATTGATATTGACGCAATCACTCACAACAAGTTCATGATTGTAACAGTCTTGTTCATGGTGAATGGGCATTCTGGAGGGAGATGTGGATTGGGGCGGTCAAAGTTGATCCACTGGCAGAGTCCACATGGAGGGGTGAGTTGGATGAGGAGGAGATTGACACGACTAGCTGGGTGAACTGGTCTATGCAAGGGTTGGATGGAGCAGATGGGGTTGCTGCCCACTTCCAAGTGTTTTGATGGGTTATTCATGGCTGTCAAGAGAGGCATCAAGGGAAACTATAGGCTTATCCAAGAGGGAGTCGAGACTGGAATTGGAGCAGGAGAGTAGGAAGGGTTGGATTAGGGGTTTGGGAATGAAGAAAGAAGGCACAATAACAGGTGAGAGGGGTCGAGGGGAGGTAAAGGTGAAATAAAACACAAAATAAACTGGAAATAAAAATGGTAGTGAATAGACACAGGGGAAACTCAAATTATATAAGCTTGATTAAGTAACAATTATTAGGTTACATAAAACCTGACCGGGAATAGATGAGAGACAATAAAATTGAGTCAGACTTAATGTTAGAGGTTCTGTATTGGGCAGACGCTATTCGAAGGGTATTGGAGGATACACTGATGGAGGAATTTCTATGAGAATACAGATTAAGCAAATGTGCAGAATCAGTTGCAGGGCAGAACATGTTGGTAAAATAGGTCATCATAAGATCTGGAAACGGCAGCAACCCAGGTCAAAACCAGACTGTAATGTTAATAAATAGTGGATCTAGTCACCCAATTGTGGGTTTGACGATGTGGAGGTGCCGGAGTTGGACTGGGGTGAGCACAGTAAGAAGTCTTAGAGTCCAACAGGTTTGAGTCCAAGTTAGAGTCCAACAGGTTTGTTTCGAATCACTAGCTTTCAGAGCAGTGCTCCTTCCTCAGGTGAATGGAAGTGAATTTCTTGCCTGAGGAAGGAGCAGTGCTCCGAAAGCTAGTGATTCGAAACAACCTGTTGGACTTTAACCTGGTGTTGTAAGACTTCTACTTGTAGATTCAGCAGCGGACAGCAGTGGTGGGGAAATGGACCATTCATTCATTTAGTTACTTTAAAGTATAGGCCACAGTGCAGCACATCAGAGACAGCGATTGAGTCTTGTGGCATAGTTCAGTGCAGAAGTGAGGTTGTGATGTCCTAAGACATCCAGAAATTGTGAAACTAAATAGGCAGAACTCATGAGCATGGCCTGGGGATAGGAGTTTAAACTAGTAGTTAACTTGTAGTTATGGTAGAATGCACACACTAGAGCCAAGGGAACTGAAACAGTGGGAGAGAAAAGAGAGTGACTGAGAAAGGGCAAAAGATGGCAGCAGATGGCCAATGGTAGAGGGGCATAGTGATTTGCTCCCGGGGGAGTTGACCGCCAAAATGTCATCTTGCAAAAAGCAACAAAAGGAATGGGAAAGAAGTAGACACGTGGGATTAATCAGATAGTTCGCCAAAAGATCCAGAAAAAACACAGCGGACTGAACAGCCTTCAGCTATTCTTTATGATTTAACTACCTTCAAACGATTTCAGATAATAGAAAATTAATTGGACTGCATGTGGGTTTTAAACATCTCGGCTGGCAGCATTCTCCGTTTCACTGGCAGTGCACCCCCGCCTGCGGGTTTCCCGACGCCGTGGGTGCTTACAATGGGAAATCCCATAGGCCAGCTGCGGGACTGGCCGGTGAACAGCACACCGCCAAGAAGCATGCGGCTGGGGAGGCGGAGAATTGTGTATTGTCAGCACATATCTAGCAGCCACAATGGCTGTCTCCTAACAGTAACATTTAAAATTTTAATCGGAGCTCTATGCATCGGGCAGTGAGTGATTCTGGAGTTAACAATCTATCTGCAGGGACTCTGGGCGGGATTCTCCCCTACCCGGCGGGGCGGGGGTTCCTGGCGCCGAGGGGTGGCGTGAACCACTCCGGCGTCGGGCCGCCCCAAATGTGCGGAATCCTCCGCACCTTCAGGGGCTAGGCCCGCCCTGGAGTGGTTTGCGCCCCGCTGGCCGGCGGGGAAGGGGCTTGGCATCACGCCCCCGGCGCCGAAGGGCCTCCGCCGGCCGGCGCGAGTTGGCGCATGCGCGGCAGTGCCAGCGTGTGCTGGCATCATCCCGGCGCATGCGCAGGAGAGTTTGTCTCCGCATCAGCCATGGCGGAGGACCACAGCGGCCGATGCGGAGGAATAGAGTGCCCCCACGGCACAGGCCTGCCCGCGGATCGGTGGGCCCCGATCACGGGTCAGGCCACCGTGGGGGCACCTCCCGGGGCCAGATCCCCCCGCGCCCCCCCCGAGAACCCCGGAGGCCGCCCACGGAGCTGGGTCCTGCCGGTAGGGACCAACCTTGATTTACGCCGGCGGGATCCTCGTTAAACAGGCGGGACTTCGGCCCATCACAGCCTGGAGAATCCGGGTGGCCCCGGGGCCCATTGAGTCGTGCCGGTCCCTGCCATTCTCCGAGGCAGGCGGCGCGATTCACGCAAGGGCAATTTTTGGGGGGCCGGAGAATTTGGAGGACAGCGGGGGCGGGATTCATGCCGACCCCCGGCGATTCTCCGGCCCGGTGGGAGTTCGGAGAATCCCACCCTGTGTGTTCCATAAAGGTTTAAGTCTGAGAGCAACACTTGCATTATAACTTGCATATTATTCCGTGTTCTTATTCCATGTTCTATTTGATATTCATCTTCCATTTGTGACAATTCAGTGTCTTGCACTGTGGCCCAGCTGTAGTGTTGAGGTAAATAATATAGAAGATTCATGATTTCACTACTGCTAAACACATTCGAAACAGGTGTTTCATTTTGAAAACGTCAGCCTCTAGGAAGCTCTGCAGGAAACGAACTGCTGTTCGAGGAGCAAACAAACGGTTTGCCTGGAAACCTGCTAATTAATAATCCTCTGTCAGTTGGACCTCCCTAGGCACTGTGTGCATCTGCCTACATTTGCATTAATATTCAAATAAACTCAGAATTTGAACCTCTAGTCTTTGCTATGCAGATGTTTGTACTGTCTTCTTGTGAACCTTGAACATGTAGTTTGCAGGGTGTAATGTATTGCTCATAATTTTGAGGTGGAGCCTGAATCTTTTGTTTATCTACGTCTTATATCCTGGGTATGTTTGTGTACATTGTCTATTTGTTTCATACAATCTCTTCCCTTTGGCTCCCTGCCCTGATATTTCTGCCTGTTGTATTTGTAGGCCCATAACTTCCTGGTTCCCCAGTGTCGCATTTGGGGCGTATTCCAATGATGGGATGCACTGGGAAACCCTTCTTGGAAGTTCACAACAGTCCGGGTCTATTCAGCCTCTCCACATAGCTATCACCCTCCAGACCACGCAACATCCTGGTAAACCTCCTCTGCACCCTCTCCAAAGCCTCCACATCCTTCTGGTAGTGTGGCGACCAGAATTGTGCGCAATATTCCAATTGTGGCCTTACCACAGGTTCTATACAATTGTAGCAACATTTGCCTGGGATGGTCAGATAGTTGCATGAAGAATTTCAGAAATTACAGATGGTAACGGAGTCAGAAATAGCACTGACAGTTCTTCAAGATATTTTATCATCAGATATTTTATTTTGAGATCAAGATTAAGTAGAAAGATTTGCATTTTTATAGAACATTTGACAACCACTGGATATCTGTGAGTGCTTTATGTCCAATTAATTTCTTTGGAAGTGTAGTCAGTGTAGAAAACACAGCAGCCAATTTGCACAAACAGCAATGTGATAATGACCAGATAATCTTTTTTGTGTGTTATTGGTTGAGGGATAAATATTGGCCAGGACACAAGGGCTCATTCCAATTCTCTTCTTCGATATCGTGCCATGGGATCTTTTACATCCACCCAAACAGGCAGATGGAGCTTCAGTTTTTATTTTAAAATATATTTTATTAAAGTTTTTCAATCACAATTTTTTCCCCTTACACATCAAACAAAAGAAAAATTAAAAGTACAAGTAACATGATAACTACATCTAACAATGAGTAACTAACTAACATGGTAAACTAACCAAATAACATAAAATGAAACTCCCCCCCCCCCCACCCCCTCCCAGATCCCAAACATCTTACCCCCCCCTCCCTCCCCCCCCCCCCCCCCCCCCCCCCCTGGGTTGCTGCTGCTGGTCATCTATCTTCCCTCTAACGTTCCGCTAGGTAGTCGAGGAACGGTTGCCACCGTCTGGTGAACCCTTGAGCCGATCCTCTCAGCGCAAACTTAATCTGCTCCAGTTTTATGAACCCCGCCATATCGTTTATCCAGGCCTCCAGTCCGGGGGGTTTCGCCTCCTTCCACATGAGTAAAATCCTACGCCGGGCTACTAGGGACGCAAAGGCCACGACATCGGCCTCTTTCGCCTCCTGCACTCCCGGCTCATCTGCAACTCCAAATAAAGCTAACCCCCAGCCTGGTTTGACCCGGACCTTCACCACCTTCGAGATCACTCCCGTCACTCCCCTCCAATACCCCTCCAGTGCCGGGCACAACCAAAACATATGCGTGTGGTTTGCTGGGCTTCCGCCGCACCTCCCACACTTGCAGCACCTTGAATTGGATCAGGCTAAGCCTGGCACACGAGGAAGAGGAATTTACCCTGCTTAGGGCATCAGCCCACACACTCTCCTCAATCTCCTCCCTGAGCTCTTCTTCCCATTTTCCTTTCAGTTCGCCCACCAGCTCCTCCCCCTCTTTTCTCATCTCCCGGTATATCTCTGACACCATGCCCTCCCCGACCCACACCCCCGAAAGCACTCTATCCTGGATCCCCTGTGTCGGGAGCAGCGGAAATTCCCTCACCTGTTGTCTTGTGAACGCCCTCACCTGCATATACCTAAAGAAATTTCCCCGGGGCAGCTTATACTTTTCCTCCAGCGCTCCCAAGCTCGCAAACGTCCCGTCTATAAATAAATCTCCCACTCTCCTAATTCCCAACTGGTGCCAGCTCTGGAATCCTCCATCCAGCCTCCCTGGGGCAAACCTATGGTTGTTCCTAATTGGGGACCCCACCAAGGCTCCCAGAACCCCTCTCTGTCGCCTCCATTGCCCCCAGATACTTAATGTTGCCGCCACCACTGGGTTCGTGGTAAATTTTTTTGGTGAGAGCGGTCGTGGCGCCGTCACCAGCGCTTCTAGACTCGTCCCTTTACAGGACTTCATCTCTAGTCTTTTCCACGCCGCTCCCTCTCCCTCTATCATCCATTTACGAATCATCGCCACATTGGCGGCCCAGTAGTAGTCGCCCAAATTTGGCAGCTCTAGTCCCCGTCTGGCTCTACTACGTTGTAAGAACCCCCTCCTTACCCTCGGAACCTTCCCTGCCCACACGAAGCTCGTGATGCTCCTGTCTATTTTTTTAAAAAAGGCTTTCGTGATCAGTATAGGGAGACATTGGAACACAAATAGGAACCTCGGGAGGACCATCATCTTAATTGCCTGCACTCTGCCCGCCAGTGACAGCGGCTGCATGTCCCACCTCTCGAAGTCCTCTTCCATTTGTTCCACCAGTCGTGTCAGATTAAGTCTGTGTAAGGTTCCCCAGCTCCTGGCTATCTGAATCCCCAGGTATTGGAAGTTTCTTTCCACTCTCCTTAACGGTAGGCCATCTATCCCTCTACTCTGGTCCCCAGGGTGTATCACAAAAAGTTCACTCTTTCCCATGTTAAGCCTATATCCCGAGAAATCTCCGAACTCCCTCAATATCTGCATGACCTCTGTCATCCCCCCACCGGGTCCGCTACATATAGCAGTAGGTCATCCGCGTAGAGTGACACTCGGTGTTCCTCTCCCCCTCTAATCACCCCTCTCCATTTTCTGGAGTCTCTCAGCGCCATGGCCAGTGGTTCAATTGCCAACACGAACAGTAATGGAGATAGCGGGCATCCCTGTCTTGTTCCCCTGTATAGTCGAAAATACTCCGATCTTTGCCGACCTGTGACCACACTTGCCGTTGGGGCCCCATAGAGGAGTTTGACCCAACTAATAAACCCGTCCCCGAACCCGAACCTCCTCAGCACCTCCCATAGATACTCCCACTCCACCCTATCAAATGCCTTCTCTGCATCCATTGCCGCCACTATCTCTGCCTCCCCCTCTGCTGGGGGCATCATTATCACCCCTAATAGCCGTCGCACGTTGACATTTAGTTGTCTCCCCTTTACGAATCCTGTCTGGTCTTCGTGCACCACCCCCGGAACACAATCCTCTATTCTCGTTGCCAGCACCTTTGCTAGCAATTTGGCGTCCACATTTAGCAGTGAGATAGGCCTATAGGACCCGCACTGCAGCGGATCTTTATCCCACTTCAAAATTAGCGATAGCGTCGCCTCCGACATTGTCGGGGGTAGAGTCCGCCCTTCTCTGGCCTCGTTAAAAGTCCTTACCAACAGCGGGGCCAGCAAGTCCACATATTTTCTATAAAATTCCACCGGGAACCCATCTGGTCCCGGGGCCTTCCCTGCCTGCATGTTCCCCAGCCCCTTGGTAACCTCGTCCACCCCAATTGGTGCCCCCAGGCCTTCCACCTCCTGCTCCTCCACCCTCGGGAACCTTAATTGGTCCAAAAACTGCCGCATCTCCTCTTTTCCCTCCGGGGATTGGGACCTATAAAGTCTTTCGTAAAAGGTCTTAAACACCTTGTTTATCTTCCCTGCTCTCCGCACCGTAGCTCCCTTTTCATCTCTAATTCCCCCTGTCTCCCTCGCCGCTGTCCTCTTTCGCAGCTGATGGGCCAACAGGCGACTAGCCTTTTCCCCATATTCATATCTCATCCCCTGTGCCTTCCTCCACTGCGCCTCCGCCCTCCTAGTGGTCAGAAGGTCGAACTCCGCCTGGAGTCGTCATCTCTCCCTGTATAGTCCTTCCTCTGGGGCCTCTGCGTATTCTTTATCTACCCTCAAAATCTCCCCCAGTAGTCTTTCCCTTTCCTTGGCCTCTATTTTCCCTTTGTGGGCCCTGATGGAGATCAGCTCTCCTCTGACCACCGCCTTTAGTGCTTCCCATACTACTCCCATTCGGACCTCCCCGTCGTCATTGGCCTCCAGGTATCTCTCGATACATCCCCGCACCCTTCCACAGACTCCCTCATCCGCCAGCAATCCCACATCTAATCGCCAGAGTGCACGCTGCTCCCTCTCCTCTCCTAGTTCCAGGTCCACCCAATGTGGGGCATGATCTGAGACAGCTATGGCTGAATACTCAGTTTCTTCCACCCTCGAGATCAGCGACCTTCCCAAAACAAAGAAATCTATCCGGGAATACACCTTGTGAACATGGGAGAAGAAGGAGAACTCCTTGGCCTTTGGCCTAACAAATCGCCATGGATCCACTCCCCCCATTTGGTCCATAAACCCTTTAAGCACCTTGGCCGCTGCCGGCCTTCTTCCGGTCCTAGATCTAGATCTATCTATCCCTGGGTCCAACACTGTGTTGAAGTCTCCCCCCATTATCAGGTTTCCTACCTCCAGGTCCAGGATACGTCCCAGCATCCGCTTCATGAATCCCGCATCATCCCAATTCGGGGCATAAACGTTAACCAACACGACCTCCGTTCCCTCCAGTCTGCCACTCACCATCACATATCTGCCTCCGCTATCTGCTACAATGCTCCTAGCTTCGAATGATACCCGTTTCCCCACCAATATGGCCACCCCTCTATTCTTTGCATCCAGCCCTGAGTGGAACACCTGTCCCACCCATCCTTTCCTTAACCTAACTTGGTCCGCCACCTTCAGGTGCTCCTGAAGCATAGCCACGTCTGCCCTCAATCCTTTCAAGTGCGCGAACACTGGGGCCCTTTTAATCGGTCCATTTAGGCCTCTCACGTTCCACGTGATCAGCCGCACTGGGGGGCTACCTGCCCCCTTCCCGTGTCGACTAGCCATCACACTCTCTAGGCCAGTCCCACGTCCCGGTTCCGCGCTCCCACCCGTTCCCCAGGTGGCGCATTCCAGCCCCGACCACCCTTTCTTTAACCAGTTCCTCTTTGATTTCTGCAGCAGCAACCCAGTTATCCTCCCTGCCGCCCCCCCCCCCCCGCCAGATCCCCATCTAGCGTGATTGCTCCCCCCATATTACCTCCGAAAGTCAGCTGACTTCAACTGACCTCGGCTTCTCCCGCTCACTCCTTGACCCCCCCCGTGTGGGGAACTCCCATCTACCTTGCGCCTATCTTCCCGCCATCACCTTTCTGGCGCGGGAACAAGGACAGTAAGCCCCGTATTCTCTATAGTTGTCCCGCCCCTTGTGGCGCAGCTCCCTCTACCGCCCCACTCCCATTCCCCATCCCCCGCCTCTGTCTCTTCTTTCCCCCCACCGGCGCCCACATTTCTTAGTGTCCCCCCCTTCCCAATTTACATCCCTATATACATTGACAGTGTCATTTCCCCTCTAACATCAATCCCTCAGTTCCGATCTAGTTTCTCGTTTTTAATAAAGGTCCATGCTTCTTCCGCCGTTTCAAAGTAGTGATGTCTCTCCTGGTACGTGACCCATAGTCGCGCCGGCTGCAGCATCCCGAACTTCACCTTCTTGTGTAGCACCTCCTTGGCTCGATTAAAACTCGCCCTCCTTCTCGCCACCTCCGCACTCCAATCCTGGTACACCCGTACCACTGCATTCTCCCATCTACTACTTCGTACCTTTTTGGCCCATCTCAGAACCACTTCTCTATCATTGAAGCGATGAAATCGCACGATTGTCACCCTAGGTGGTTCTCCCGCCTTTGGTCTCCTCGCAGGGACCCGATGAGCCCCTTCCACTTCCAAGGGGCCCGAGGGGGCCTCAGCTCCCATCAGCGAGCTTAGCATCGTGCTCACGCAAGCCCCGCAGTCCGCTCCTTCCACTCCCTCGGGGAGACCCAGGATCCGAAGGTTCTTTCTCCGTGCTCTATTTTCTAGGGCTTCAATCCTTTCAATGCACTTTTTGTGGAGCGCCTCGTGCGTCTGCGTTTTGACCGTCAGGCCCAGGATCTCGTCTTCGTTATCCGTCACCTTCTGCTCCACCCACGCGGAGCTCCGTCTCCTGGGTCTTAAGCCTCTCAATTGCCTGTAGCATCGGGGTCAGCACCTCCTTCTTAAGTAGCTCCACACACCGTCTTAAAAATTCGTCTTGGTCGGGCCCCCATGTCGCCTGGGCTTTCTCCGCCGCCATCTTGCTCCTTTTTTCCTCCTGTCCCTATCCTCGAGGATTCTTCGCGATGTAGCCGCCGCCGCCAATATTTTTCTCTTTCGTTGGGGGGGGGGGGCTCCCTGTTATCTCACCCCACACCGGGTTTCGTCTTGAAAAAATTCCCCACTGGGGCTCTTAAAAGAGCCCGAAGGTCCGTTTGAGCTGAAGCCGCCGAAACGTGCGGCTTAGCTGGGCATCGCCACAACCGGAACCCATGGAGCTTCAGTTTAACATTTCATTTGAAAATTGGCACCTCAGTTCAGCACTGACATATCAGTTTTGCTTTTTGTGCTCAAACCACGGAGTGGAACTTAAAACTAGGACCTTGTGACGAGAGTGCCGTAGCTGACTCTCTTGATATCAGCAGCTGAGACTATAACGTGTCACAACCTTATATCTGCCCCTATTGAGGACACAACAGAAGCCTGCTCCCTTATTGTATGGTCACGCTGTGCCTGCCAGGCCTGAAGCATTCCAACTGATCTTGGACTTGCGTAACGTTAGCACAACCGGGCTGAAATTCTGTTTTAAGGGTGACGGTTATCTTTGCAATTATGGGCGTCATTCTCTGACCCCCCCCCCCACCGGGTCGGAGAATCGCCGGGGGGCAGGTGTGAATCCCGCCCCCGCCGGTTGCCGAAGTCTCCGGCACCGGAGATTTGGCGGGGGCGGGAATCGCGCCGCGCCGGTTGGCGGGCCCCCCCCGCTCGATTCTCCGGCCCGGATGGGCCGAAGTCCCGTCGATAAATTGCCTGTCCCGCCGGCATGGATTAAACCACCTTTTGAATGGCGGGACAAGGCGGCGTGGGCGGGCTCCGGGGTCCTGGGGGGGGCGCGGGGCGATCTGGCCCCGGGGGGTGCCCCCGCGGTGGCCTGGCCCGCGATCGGGGCCCACCGATCCGCGGGCGGGCCTGTGCCGTGGGGGCACTCTTTCCCTTCCGCCTCCGCCACAGTCTCCACCATGGCGGAGGCGGAAGAGACTTCCTCCACTGCGCATGCGTGGGAAACTGTCAGCGGCCGCTGACGCTCCCGCGCATGCGCCGCCCGGGGATGTCATTTCCGCGCCAGCTGGCAGGGCAACAAAGGCCGTTTCCGCCAGCTGGCGGGGCGGAAATTCCTCCGGTGCCGGCCTAGCCTCTCAATGTTGGGGCTCAGCCCCCAAAGATGGGGAGCATTCCGCACCTTTGGGGCAGCGTGATGCCCGTCTGATTGGCGCCGTTTTGGGCGCCAGTCGGCGGACATTGCGCCGTTTCGGGAGAATTTCACCCTATATGTTTATGTGATGATAAGAGACCCACTTCGCTGGTTGTAAACTGTTGGGGCAGCTGCAATATTGCACCTAAATGGGTCTCAGAGACCTTAGTAGGCTTGCCCGCCTTCATGCAGCTGGCAGTTGATCCTTTTCCCAACAGCCCCCGCTCCCCCCACACCAGCACCTCTCTTGTACACTGCTGACGACACCTCCCTCCATACACACCCACCCACCAAGTGGCTCTCCAGAGAGAAGGGTATGTGGCAGTGCCATGTGCAAGCATTCACCCACGTACAGTTGAACCTTCATCCATTAAACTCATGTCCTACGTCACGAGCATCGTAAGTAATCTACCCATCCAACACGAGGCTCTGACTTTTGATTTGACTACTTCCCATTCCCCAGTCACCACACCCTTTCATCCATTACCATTTACTGTCTCCCCCACCCCCCCTCCCCCAACCAGGAGGGATTTATTGCATTCCACCTCAGCATTTCCCTCCGCCAGTCAGCTGAAACTTTGGAAACTGGAATGGATTTTTTTTGTGCACCAGAATTCTGCCCCACCCCACCAGTGAAACTGTGGTTGGTGAACCTGAACCTGGCAGGATGCCCCTCAGGGCGATAAGCCGTTAATTGATTGAAGGTAAGAATTCTGCCCTAGCTGTCTCACTTTAATATGCAGAATTGCTAGAAAGCGAAGACGCCCACATCGCAATATCTCGCAAGATCATGTTTTGCGAGGCGCGGCGAGCCGGGTAGATCCCGGAAGTGGGTAGATCTACCGGCTGTGCCGGGACGTGCTGCTTTTTACATAAGAACATAAGAACTAGGAACAGGAGTAGGCCATCTGGCCCCTCGAGCCTGCTCTGCCATTTAATGAGATCATGGCTGATCTTTGTGGACTCAGCTCCACTTTCCGGCCCTTACACCATATCCCCGAATCCCTTTATTCTTTAGAAAGGCATCTATCTTTTTCTTAAAAACGTTTAAAGAAGGAGCCTCAACTGCTTCACTGGGCAAGGAATTCCAGAGATTCACACCCCTTTGGGTGAAGAAGTTCCTCCGTCCTAAATCTACTTCCCCTTATTTTGAGGCTATGCCCCCTAGTTCTGCTTTCCCCGACCAGTGGAAACAACCTGCCCGCGTCTATCCTATCTATTCCCTTCATAATTTTATATGTCTCAATAAGATCCCCCCGCATCCTTCTAAACTCCAATGAGTACAGTCCCAGACTACTCAACCTCTCGTCATAATCTAATCCCCTCAGCTCTGGGATCAAGGTGTCTGGTAGATCTCACCCATAATATTTACAAAAGCAGAAGCCATTGCCAGAACATAAGACTGATGAACCAACAATTATTATCAGAGTATTCCCTTCAAGCTGATGTGCAAGTACTATTGTAGGACAGAATTTGAAGTAAAAATCTATTGTAGAATTGTCAGAAGGAAAATGTTCCCTTTAACAGTTAATATTTGTGGAAGAGTGTTCCACACTTTTACCACCCTTTGCATGAAGAATCTTTTTCTGACTTCTCTCTTGAATGAATTGGTTCTGATTTGAAGGTTCTATGCTCTTCACGTTGATTCCCCAACTCGTGCAGGTAGTTTCTTTCTTTCTATTTACCTTCTCAATTCCTTTCAAAAAACCTAAAGACTTCAAATCACTCCTTAACTTTCAATATTTTTGTGAGTACAAGCCTAGTTTCCATATTAATTGACACAAATGGGGTTCTGAAATGCAAGACAATCCGCTCTCACATATGACAACCATTAGCATGATTATTGTTTGTATATTTAAGTTTTAATAAGGGTTTCGCTGAGGGCCACTCTTCTTTTGGCTGTGCTGGTGTGGGGGGGGGGGGGGGGGGGGTTAACTCAACAAGTGTTCAGGCCCGCCATTAAACAGCGCAGTTGATTTCGTATTGTGCAATTTATTTTTACTTTGCATCTCCAATTATATGAGTGCACAGGAACCATGATACAGGAAGTAATGGGAACTCTTAGCTTGCAAACATCAATGTGTTTAGGATAAATTCGGAAGTGAGGAAATTTGCAGAAGTATCTGTTGTTTTTATAAGAATGAAGAGTTATTCATTCTTAAGCATGATATTGCTGCTTCTAGCCTTAATCTTGCTCCGACTTGTATATGTTTGCACACAAGAAGAAAGACTATGCCAAGTTGATTTTTATATTGGCACTTTTGATTTTTAAATAGAATTTAGAACACTCTTGACGATTCATTTGGTAAACGTGCAGCCCAGGGTAGAACTGAACAATAGAGATCTTGTTCACTATCCACTTCCCCAAGCTAACAATATGTCCCTCACTTTCAGAGGGGAGGGAAATGTAAATGCTGTGGATGTGTGTGATGAATCTCCCAAGGACACCAGAGGAAATGGATTGCTCCGTTAGTAAGTTTATTGTAAATCCACTATTCACTGGTTTTCTTTTCTGGGTACAATGTCAACTCGTATACAGCTCCAACTGGAAGACTGTCAACTAAATATCCCAGGGTATAGATGCTTCAGGAGGGATAGAGAGGGAGGTAAAAGGGGTGGAGGAGTTGCATTACTGGTCAGAGATGATATCACAGCTGTGATTAAGGAGGGCACGATGGAGGATTCGAGCACTGAGGCAATATGGGTAGAAATAAGAAATAGGAAGGGATAAGTAACATTGTTGGGACTTTACTACAGGCCTCCCAAAAGCGAGCGTGAAGTAAAGGTACAAATGTGTAGACAGATTATAGAAAAATATAGGAGCAATAGGGTGGTCGTAATGGGAGATTTTAACTTCCCCAACATTGAATGGGACTCATGCAGTCTTGGAGGCGTAGATGGAGTAGAATTTGTAACGAGCATCCAGGAGAGTTTTTTGGAGCAGTATGTAAATAGTCCAACTCGGGAAGGGGCCATACTAGACCTGGTATTGAGGAATGATCCCGGCCAGGTGGTTGAAGTTTCAGTCGGTGATTACTTTGGGAATAGCGATCACAATTCCGTAAGTTTTAGAATACTCATTGTCAAAGACGAGAGTGGTCCTAAAGAAAGAGTGCTAAATTGGGGAAAGGCCAAGTATAACAAAATTCGGCAGAATCTAGGGAATGTGGATTGGGAGCAGCTGTTTAAGGGTAAATCCACATTTGAAATGTAGGAGTCTTTTAAGGAAAGGTTGATTAGAGTGCAGGACAGACATCTCCCTGTGAAAATGAGGGATAGAAATGGCAAGTTTAGGGAACCATGGATGACGGGTGGAATTGTGAGACTAGCTAAGATGAAAAAGGAAGCATACATAAGATCTAGGCGACTTAAAACTGATGATGTTTTGGAGGCATATCGGGAAAGTAGGACAAATCTCAAACGTGCAATAAAGAGGGCTAAAAGGGGTCATGAAATATCTTTGGCTAACAGGGTTAAGGAAAATCCCAAAGCCTTTTATTCGTAGATAAGGAGCAAGAGGGTAACTAGAGAAAGGATTGGCCCACTCAAAGACAAAAGAGGGAATTTATGCGTGGAGTCAGAGGAAATGGGTGAGATTCTTAATGAGTACTTTGCATCGGTATTCACCAAGAAGAGGGACATGACGGATGTTGAGGCTAGGGATGGATGTTTAAATACTCTAGGTCAAGTCGGCATAAGGAAGAGGGAAGTTTTGGGTATTCTAAAAGGCATTAAGGTGGACAAGTCCCCAGGTCCGGATGAGATCTATCCCAGGTAGCTGAGGGAAGTGAGGGACGAAATAGCTGGGGCCTGAACGACTTCCGGTTGCGGCCATGCCTGGATAGGTCGCACGTTCGGCAGCTCCCGCCGGGAACGGGCTTTTGGGCTCTCTAGAGGGACCCCAACAGCACTTGTTCGATAGCTTCCAGTGTGGGGAGGTGATAGCAAGGTCCCCCCGACAGTATATGGATTGGACCAGGAGTGGAGCGGTGAAGAAAGGGATCTTGGAGCAGCGAAAAGTGAGAGGGAGAAAAAGCAAGATGGCGGCGGGTGGAGACCAAGCAGCATGGGCGCAGTGGTCACAGGAGCAGCAGGGGTTTCTTAAATGCTGCTTTGAGGAGCTGAAAACCGAAATGCTGGCGCCAATCAAGGCGGCGATTGAGAAGCTTGTGGAGACCCAGAAGGCCCAAGGGACGGCGATCCGAGAAGTGCGGCAAAAAGCCTCCGAGAACGAGGACGAGATCTTGGGCCTGGCGGTGAAGGTGGAGGCGCACGAGGCGCTGCACAAGAGGTGGGCGGAAAGATTGGAGGACCTGGAGAATAGGTCGAGGAGGAAGAATCTTCGGATTCTGGGTCTCCCTGAAGGAGTGGAGGGGCCCGAAGCCGGGGCATATGTGAGCACGATGCTCAATTCACTGATGGGCGCGGGAGCCTTCCCGAGGCCCCTGGAGCTAGATGGGGTGCACTGGGTCCTGGCAAGGAGACCCAAGGCCAACAAGCCGCCAAGGGCTGTAGTGGTGAGGTTTCACCGCTTTATGGACAGAGAGTGTGTCTTGAGATGGGCCAAGAAAGAGCAGAGCAGCAGGTGGGAGAACACGGAGATCCGAATCTACCAGGACTGGAGTGCAGAGGTGGCCAAGAAGAGAGCTGGCTTTAACCGGGCTAAGGTGGTGCTCTATCGGAAAGGGGTGAGGTTCAGTATGCTGCAGCCAGCGCGATTGTGGGTCACAATCCAGGATCGGCACCACTATTTCGAAACGCCTGAGGAGGCATGGAGCTTTATACAGACTGAAAAGTTGGACTCAAATTGAGGATTTGTTGTTGTGGGGGGGATGTTTGTTTGCTGTATATATGGTTTTAATTATGTGTAGGGAATGTTCCCTTGGTTGGGTGCTGGATGGGGATGGGTGAAAGGATTTGATGGGGAGACTGTGGGAGAGTGTGGGCGTCGGTGTTGGAGGGAGGGGAGGCCCGGGGATGGGGAATTGAGGTAAGGACGCAAAAGGAGCTGCGCCAGAGGGGACGGGGCCGGCTCAGGAAAGCGCGGGCTTTTTCCCGCGCTAGGGAAGGTTGGAGGTGGGGGTCGGAGGGGGGGGCGGTACTGGAGAGGAGCTCACACTGACTGCCAGGGAGGAGGGGGAGGGGGGATTCCCACACTGGGGGGGGTCGATGGGATGGCGGGAGAGGCCGGGGTCAGCAGGAGTCAGCTGACTTACGGGAGTGTTATGGGGGAGCAAAAGAGCTAGATATGGATCTAGCGGGTGGAGGGGGGGGGGGGAGGGGAGAGAGGGGGGGTATAGGGTTGCTGCTGCATTGGCCAAAAGGGAACTGGAAATAGGAGCGGGGGTCCGCCGTACGGGGGACTGGAGGGTACGGGAGGTGCGGGCACGTGACTGGCCTAGAAAAGGAGATGGCTAGTCGGCAGGGGGAGGGGGTGAGCAGCCCCCCCAATCCGGCTGATAACTTGGAATGTGAGGGGCCTGAATGGCTGGTCAAGAGGGCCCGGGTGTTCACGCACTTAAAGGGACTGAAGGCAGACGTGGTCATGCTTCAGGAGACACATTTGAAGGTGGCAGATCAGGTCAGGCTGAGAAAGGGATGGGTAGGACAGGTATTCCATTCGGGGCTGGATGCGAAGAACAGAGGGGTTGCAATACTGGTGGGGAAGCGGGTGTCGTTTGAGGCAAAGAATATTGTAGTGGATAATGGAGGTCGATACGTGATGGTGAGTGGTAGGTTGCAGGCGGTGCGGGTGGTACTGATAAACGTATATGCCCCGAACTGGGATGATGCCGGATTTATGAAGCGCATGCTGGGTCGGATTCTGGACCTGGAGGTAGGAAGCTTGATAATGGGGGGGGGGGGGGTTTCAACACGGTGCTGGATCCATCATTGGAACACTCTAGGTCCAAGACTGGGAAGCGGCCGGCTGCGGCAAAGGTGCTTAGGGGGTTTACGGACCAGATGGAGGGAGTGGATCCATGGAGGTTTGCCAGGCCCCTGGCCAGGGAATTCTCATTCTTTTTCCATGTACATAGAGCCTACTCCCGGATAGATATGTTTGTTTTGAGTAGGGCGCTAATCCCGAAAGTGGAGGGAACGGAGTATTCGGCCATAGCCACCTCGCACCACGGCCCGCATTGGGTACAGCTGGAGTTAGGAGAGGAGAGGGATCAGCGCCCGTTGTGGCGTCTTGATGTGGGATTATTGGCGGATGAGGAAGTGTGCGGGAGGGTGTGGGGGTGCATCGAGAGATATTTGGAGGCCAATGACAATGGGGAGGTGCAGGTGGGGGTAGTCTGGGAGGCGTTGAAGGCGGTGGTCAGGGGAGAGTTAATCTCCATCAGGGCCCACAGGGAGAAGAGAGAGGTCAGGGAGAGGTTGGTGGGGGAGATCTTAAGGGTGGACAGGAGATATGCAGAGGCCCCTGAGGAGGGACTACTCCGGGAGCGGCGAAGCCTCCAGATGGAGTTTGACCTGTTGATCACAGGGAAAGCAGAGGCACAGTGGAGGAAAGCACAGGGGGCGACATATGAGTATGGGGAGAAGGCGAGCCGGATGCTGGCGCACCAGCTTCGTAAGAGGGAGGCAGCGAGGGAGATAGGTGGAGTTAAGGATAGCGGGGGGAATACACGGTGCGGAGTGCGGTGAGAGTAAATGAGGTATTCAGGACTTCTATGAGGAGCTGTACAGATCGGAGCCCCCAGCGGGGGAAGTAGGGATGCAACGATTTTTGGATCAACTGAGGTTCCCGAGGGTGGAGGAGCAGGAGATGGCTGGTTTAGGGGCGCCAATTGGGTTGGAGGAACTGGTTAAAGGATTGGGGAACATGCAGGCGGGGAAGGCCCCGGGGCCAGATGGGTTCCCGGTCGAGTTTTATAGGAAATATGTGGACCTGCTAGGCCCGTTGCTAGTGAGGACTTTCAATGAGGCAAGGGGGGGGGGGGGGGGGGGGGGGGCGGGACCCTGCCCCCGACAATGTCCGGCACGTTGATCTCTCTGATCCTGAAGCGGGACAAGGACCCACTGCAATGTGGGTCGTATAGACCGATCTTGCTCCTCAATGTGGATGCTAAGTTGCTGGCAAAAGTGTTGGCTACGAGAATTGAAGACTGTGTCCCGGGGGTGATCCATGAGGACCAGACGGGATTTGTAAAGGGCAGGCAGCTAAACACTAATGTGCGGAGGCTCCTCAACGTGATTATGATGCCATCGGTGGAGGGAGAAGCAGAGGTAGTGGCAGCTATGGACGCGGAGAAGGCCTTCGACCGGGTGGAGTGGGAGTATCTTTGGGAAGTGTTGCGGAGGTTTGGGTTCGGGGAGGGGTTCATCAGTTGGGTCAGGCTGCTGTATAGAGCCCCGGTGGCGAGTGTGGCTACGAATCGGCAGAGGTCGGAGTACTTTCGGCTGTACCGAGGGACGAGACAGGGGTGCCCCCTGTTCCCCTTGTTGTTTGCATTGGCAATTGAGCCTTTGGCCATGGCACTAAGGGAGTCCAGGAAATGGAGGGGATTGGTCCGAGGGGAAGAGGAACATCGGGTGTCGCTGTATGCGGACGACCTGTTGCTGTATGTGGCAGATCCAGTGGAGGGGACGGTGGAGGTCATGCGGATCCTAAGGGAGTTTGGGGACTTCTCGGGCTAAATGTAGGGAAAAGTGAGCTCTTTGTGGTGCATCCAGGGGACCAGGGAAGAGGGATAGACGACCTACCATTGGAGAGGGCGGAAAGGAACTTTCGGTACTTGGGGATCCAGGTGGCTGGGAGTTGGAGGGCCCTGCACAAACTCAATTTGACACGGTTGGTGGAGCAAATGAAGGAGGATTTCAAAAGATGGGATGTGCTGCCACTCTCGCTAGCGGGCAGGGTACAGTCGGTTAAAATGACGGTCCTTCCGAGGTTTCTCTTTGTGTTCCAGTGCCTTCCCATTATGATTACCAAGGCTTTTTTAAAATGGGTAGGGAGGAGCATCATGGGTTTCGTGTGGGCAAATCAGACCCCGAGGGTAAAGAGGGTTTTTTCGAGCATAGCAGGGACAGGGAGGGCTGGCGCTGCCGAATCTGTGCGGCAATTATTGGGCAGCTAACATGGCGATGATCCGTAAGTGAGTAATAGAGGGAGAGGGGGTGGCGTGGAAGAGGTTGGAGATGGCGTCCTGCAGGGGCACGAGCCTGAGGGCGCTGGTGACGGCACCGCTGCCGCTCTCGCCGACAAGGTACACCACGAGTCCGGTGGTGGCGGCAACGTTGAAGATCTGGGGGCAGTGGAGACAGCATAGGGGTGAGGTGGGAGCCTCGGTTTGGTCCCCGATTCGGGAGAACCATCGGTTCGTCCCGGGAAGGATGGATGGGGGGTTTCGGAGCTGGCATCGGGCAGGGATTAGAAGAATGGGGGACCTGTTTATAGATGGGACGTTTGCGAGCCTAGGGGCGCTGGAGGAGAAGTTTGGGTTACCCCCGGGAAATGCGTTCAGGTATATTCAAGTGTGGGCGTTTGTGAGGCGGCAGGTGAGGGAATTCCCGTTGCTCCCGGCACAGGGGATTCAGGACAGGGTGATTTCGGGTGTATGGGTCGGAGAGGGCAAGGTTTCAGCAATCTATCAAGAGATGAAAGAAGAGGAGGAGGCCTCGGTAGAGGAGTTAAAGGGCAAGTGGGAGGAGGAGCTTGGGGAGGAGATAGATGAGGGTCTGTGGGCTGATGCCCTGAGTAGGGTTAACTCCTCTTCCTCTTGCGCCAGGCTCAGCCTAATACAATTTAAGGTTACTCATAGAGCGCATATGACAGGGGTGAGGTTGAGTAGGTTCTTTGGGATGGAGGACAGGTGTGGGAGGTGCTCGGGAAGCCCGGCGAATCACGTCCACATGTTCTGGTCGTGCCCGGCACTGGTTGGGTTTTGGAGGGGTTTCACGAGGACTATGTCCAAGGTGGTGAAAGTCCAGGTCAAGCCGAGTTGGGGGTTGGCACTATTTGGGGTAACGGATGAGCCGGGAGTGCAGGAGGCGAAAGAGGCCAGTATCCTGGCCTTTGCGTCCCTGGTAGCCCGGCGGAGGATCTTGCTGTTGTGGGAGGACGCAAAGCCCCCCAGTGTGGCAGCCTGGATAAATGACATGACTGGGTTCATTAAGCTGGAGAGGATAAAGTTTGCCTTGAGAGGGTCTGTGCAGGGGTTCTTCAGGCGGTGGCAACCGTTCCTAGACTATCTCGCGGAGCGTTAGGAGGAGGTCAGCAGCAGCAGCAACCCAAGGGTGGGAGGGGGGGGGCGTCTCTTTCGAGGGGGGTATTTGGGTGGGTGGGGGGAGGGGCTTCCCCAAGGGCACCTTTGAATGTCATATGGGGGGGTTGTTATATACGGGGGAAACCCAATTTATAAGTTTTGTATTATTTTCGATTGTTGTGTTTGTGTTCCTTTTTCTTTTTGTTATGGGGGGGGGTTGTTAAAATTTTGTTGGAAAATCTGAATAAACATATTTTTTTTAAAAAGAAATAGCTGGGGCCTTAACAGATATCTTTGCAGCATCCTTGAGCACGGGTGAGGTCCCAGAGGACTGGAGAATTGCTAATGTTGTCCCTTTGTTTAAGAACGGTAGCAGGGATACTCCAGGGAATTATAGACCTGTGAACTTGATGTCAGTGGTAGGCAAACTGTTGGAGAAGATACTGAGGGATAGGATCTATTCACATTTGGAAGAAAATAGACTTATCAGTGGTCGCAGCATGGTTTTGTGCAGGGAAGGTCATGTCTTACAAACCTAATAGAATTCTTTGAGGAAGTGACGAAGTTAATTGATGAGGGAAGGGCTGTAGATGGCATTTACATGGGATGCAATTCTCCCATCGGGAGACTAAGTCCCGACGACGGAGTGAAAACCGGAGTGTTTCTCTCCGGCATCGGAGCCCGCTCCCAGCCCCCTATTCTCCTGCCCCCGGTGGGCTAGGAGCGGCACCGCATCATTTACGCGCGCCAGGCCTTGGCGCCGTAAATGACGCGACCGGCGCCGTGTAAATGACATCACCTGCGCATGCGCAGTTGCCGTCCTCCCCGCGGCGGCCCCCAAGAACATGTCGGATGGATCTTGCGGGGCGGCGGAGGAAAGGAGGTCCTCCTTCAGAGAAGCCGGCACGCCGATCGGTGGGCACCGATCACGGGCCAGACCCCTTATGACCCCCCCCCCCCCCCGGTGCAGGAACCCCCCTCCTCCCCCCACCCCCCCAACAGGCGGCCCACCCCCAAGCGTTCCCGCGCTGTTCCCGCCGGCAGCGACCAGGGGCATCATTCTCCGACCCCCCAGCGGGTCGGAGAATGGCCGTTGGCCGCCGTGAATCCCACCCCCGCTGGTTGCCGAAGTCTCCGAAGGGAGAAAAGTTGGCGGGGCGTTAATGTCGCCACTGCCGCGGAGAATGGCACGGATGTGCGCAAGGCAGCCAATTTTGGGCCTGCCGATATTCTCCCGTCCGGATGGGCCGAAGTCCCGTCGACGTGATGACCGGTCACGTCGACGTAAATCAAACCTCCTTTTAATCGGCGTCAACCAGTGCTCCAGGTTCACGCCGACCAGCGTGGAGGTGGGTGACGGCCTGGGGGGTTGGCTGCTGGAGAGGCGATGGCGTGGCCGCAGTCTGAATGTGTGGGGGAGAGGTGTGTCTAGGGTTGTGTGTGTGCGGCCGGGGGGGGGGGGGGGGGGTGGTTAGAGTGGGCTGGGCTCCGGGGGAGTGCCGGGAGGGGGGGTCCGTGCCGGGGAGGAGGATGGGGGGGGGTCCATGCCGGGGAGAGGGATGGGGGCCCATGCCGGGGAGTAGGATGGGGGGCCCGTGCCGGGGAGGAGGATGGGGGGGGGGGGGGTCCGTGCCGGGGAGGAGGACGGGGTCCGTGCCGGGGAGGAGGATGGGAGGGTCCGTGCCGGGGAGGAGGATGGGGTCCATGCCGGGGAGGAGGATGGGGGGGGTCCGTGACGGGGAGGAGGACGGGGGGGTCCGTGCCGGGGAGGGGGATGGGGGGCCTGTGCCGGGGAGGGGGATGGGGGGCCCGTGCCGGGGAGGAGGATGGGGGGTCCGTGCCGGGGAGGGGGATGGGGGGGCCATGCCGGGGAGGGGGAATGGGGGGCCCGTGCCAGGGAGGAGGATGGGGGGTCCGTGCCGGGGAGGGGGATGGGGGGCCCATGCCGGGGAGGAGGATGGGGGGTCTGTGCCGGGGAGGGGAATGGGGGGCCCGTGCCGGGGAGGAGGATGGGGGGGTCCGTGCCGGGGAGGAGGATGGTGGGTCCGTGCCGGGGAGGGGGATGGGGGGGCCCGTGTCAGGGAGGAGGATGGGGGGGCCCGTGCCGGGGAGGAGGATGGGGGGGTCCGTGCCGGGGAGGAGGATGGTGGGGCCCGTGCCGGGGAGGAGGATGGGGGGTCTGTGCCGGGGAGGAGGACGGGGGTCCGTGCCGGGGAGGAGGATGGGGGGTCCGTGCCGGGGAGGGGGATTGGGGGCCCATGCCGGGGAGGAGGATGGGGGGGTCCGTGCCGGGGAGGAGGATGGGGGGTCCGTGCCGGGGAGGAGGATGGGGGGTCCGTGCCAGGGAGGGGGATGCGAGGGCAAGTGAGTTGGTCCACCTGGCCAGGTGCCAGCCTCCAACAGTTGGACCCATGAGGTCCATGCCACCTGGCTGGGGGGAAGGAGGGGATATGGGCAATGGTGACATGTCGTCGTTCCCACCACCCCCCACCAGGCCGTCATGTTTTCCGATCATCCAGCGATGTTGGCCGCCGTGGCGGCAGCCGCTAATGTCTATGTTGCCCTGGATGAGGAGGAGGAGCGTGCCAGAGAGGCGACGCAGGCTGCCGCAGAGGGGCAGGTGGCAGCCGCCTGGGTTGGAGGGACACCTGACTGACGTCCGCTTCCCTGTGGACCGGGCCAGCCAAGATGCCCGGGCCGTGGGCTTCTCTGCCGTGGCCGGGCTCCCCATGGTCCAGGGCGCGATTGATAGGATGCACGTCGCCGTGTGGCCACCTGCAGATAACAGGGCCGTGTTCACCAATAGGAAGGGGACCTATTCGATGAACATACAGGTGGTCTGCGACAACCGCATGATGATCCTGCATGTCTGCGCCCGTTACCAGGCACTGTACACGACTCATACGTGTTGTCGCGGTCATCCATCCCCGGCATGTACGAGGGACGCCATCCCCGGCTGAGGGGCTGGTTGCTGGGTGACAGGGGCTACCCATTGAGATCGTGGCTGATGACGCCTATACGGAGGCCACGCAATGAGGCGGAGAACCGCTGCAATGATGCCCATGTAGCGACAAGGGGGGTGATAGGTGCTTTGACGTGCTGAAGATGCGTTTCAGGTGCCTGGACCTCTCTGGAGGCGCCCTCCTCAGATAGGGTCGGCCGCATCATTGTGGTGTGCTGCGTCCTGCACAATATAGCCCAACAGAGGGGCAATGTGCCGCAGGCAGAGGAGGGCGGAGTGGAGGAGCAGCAGGAAGAGGCGTAGTCCTCCCCAGATGAGGGGGATGGGGGCAATGGTCAGGGCAGACGGGCTAGACACAGGCGGGTGGCTGTCCACCGTTACCGGCTGGCCCAGCGGGCACGGGACAGACTGATAGCCGCCCGCTTCACAGACTAGATGGGCGTGGGAATCGGGTAGTATGGCCACAGACCGCACACCATGGCAACAGCCGACCACCCACACCCCCCACCCATCCACCCACCCAGCACCCTCACCCCCCTCCCCAACCCCACCCACCCCACCCGCATGCACATCACCCCCCCCATTGCCGATCCACCTGCGGCACAATGGCCGGGCTCACACAGTTGCAGGTGGACGCGTGTCTATCGCAGGCCATGGAGGATGATGACAACCCGCCCTGCGATGAGCTCCTGGCTCCACATCGTTGGGCTATGTCTGACCCATGGCCACAGTACCACCATCCACCCGGACCATCCCTGCATGCGGCTGTGACACTGCAGCGCACGGTCCCGTCCTCTGCCCGGGGGGATGTTGATGGCGGCCCAGGGGGAAGGGGGCAGACTCACCTGGGGCTGAGGTAAGACCACCCCTCACACACACAATTGCGCTCAACGTACATGACACCCCCGCACGCTTTGGACAGAGCACAAAGGCAGCTTCTGTAGGTGTAACATTGACTTTAATAACCAAAGGAGTTCATGCACGTGCCCTAGCCCCTAAAACTCATCTGTGCCCTGCACCCGTGCCAACTTACTCAGTGTCTAATTGTTTGGCCTTACGGGCCCTTTGACTACATCTACGTGGTTCCCCAGACGGTACAGCAGAACTGGAGGTGGACTCCGGTGATTCCTGCCCTCTGACACGGGATCCCTTTGGCGGCCATTTCCTGGGGCTTCCTGGCCTAGATGGGCCAGGCTGCGGCCCGGGCGACTGGGATGGCGAGCTGCCAGCCTGTCCTGCCCGTTGCCCACCCGATGCACCTGGGACGGAAGGGGGGGGGAGTCCGAGGTGTTGCGGTGTTCCGGGACCTCCCCTACAGGTTGACCCGGGACGGACCATACCACCACCAATGCCCGATGGCCCCCAGGCCTCTACTTGGGTGGGGGATGCGAACGGACTGGCCATCCGACGCCCCCCCGACATCTGGCGCTGCCAGTCCTGGAGGCCCTTGCTGGTATCGACAGGGGTCTGCAGGTTTGCAGCCATGGAGCCCAGGGGGTTGGCAAACCCTGTCTGTGACTGTGTGACGCCGGCTCGTACAGGGCCAATGGCGCCGATGCCCTCAGCGATGGGCTGCTGAGACTGGGCCATGGCCTGCTGAGACTGGGCTATGGGCCTGCTGAGACTGGGCCATGGCCTGCAGAGACTGGGCCATGGTGTTGAGCGCCTCTGCCATCTAGCGCTGGCACTGGCTCATGGCCTCCTGTGAGAGGGCAGCCATGTCCTGGGCCACAGACGCCGCCTGCACGGGAAGCCCCAGGCCTCACAAACCGTTCCCCATGTCTGACACCGTCACACCCATTGCCTCCAACGCGGACGCCACCCGTGCGGTGTCGGCCTGGATGGCACGCATGACCGGCACCACCCAGCTCCTGGACGCGGGTGGGCTCCTCCACCTGCGACTGCAGCCGCCGCAAGCCGGCCGTCACCCTCTTCGCTCGTCTCCGGGTCGGTGGTTGCACCGGATCTATGTGTGGGTGTGGTAACTCCAGGAACCCGGGATCCATCTGGGCGGCAGATGTTCGCTTGGGGCTGGGCTGCCCTCCGACCGCCCGGCCCCTCTGCTGCTCCTACCTCCACCTGCTGTACC
This sequence comes from Scyliorhinus torazame, assembly GCF_047496885.1. Classification (NCBI taxonomy): domain Eukaryota; kingdom Metazoa; phylum Chordata; class Chondrichthyes; order Carcharhiniformes; family Scyliorhinidae; genus Scyliorhinus; species Scyliorhinus torazame. The sequence continues at coordinate 84,468,331 of NC_092725.1, read as the reverse complement.
GGGACGGCTGTGTTGTGCGCACCAGTGAGTGTACCAGATGCCTCATCACTAAAGTGCCCAACCGAGGTGAGTGTTTCTGCGATGGTAGAGGGTGTTGGTGACAGCAGTGGCGTTGTGTCGTGCTCTTCGTCCCACTCTGAGTCCATGGCACTTTGGGGTGGGGGTTCGTCTCCACCCATCCACTCTGTGTCACTGTCCGGTATTTCGTCTTCCCGGGTAGTGCTGTCCCGGGTAGGGGTGTCCTGGGTAGGGGTGTCCTGGCTCGGCTGTGACGGGGGCCTGTGGCTGCCCCTCTCGTTGCTGGGTGGCACACGCCTGCGTCATCGCACCCGCACGTGACGGGGGCGTCTCACCCTGTTGCTCCAGGTCTCTCCGTCTCCCGTGGTCTCCAAGGGACATCCTGCGGGCGTCGCATGCCGGAGGGTCCGGGTCTCTCCGTCTCCCGTGGTGTGCGAGGGGCATCCTGCAGGCGTCGCATGCCGGAGGGTCCGGGTCTCTCCGTCTCCCGTGGTGTGCGAGGGGCATCATGCAGGCGTCGCATTCCGGAGGGTCCGGGTCTCTCCGTCTCCCGTGGCCCTCCAAGGGGCATCCTGCGGGCGTCGCATGCCGGAGGGTCCGGGTCTCTCCGTCTCCTGTGGTCTCCAAGGGACATCCTGCGGGTGTCTCATGCCGGAGGGTCCGGGTCTCTCCGTCTCCCGTGGTGTGCGAGGGGGCATCCTGCGGGCGTCGCATGCCGGAGGGTCCGGGTCTCTCCGTCTCCCGTGGTGTGCGAGGGGCATCCTGCGGGCGTCGCATTCCGGAGGGTCCGGGTCTCTCCGTCTCCCGTGGCCTCCAAGGGGCATCCTGCGGGCGGTCTGCATCTGCGGGGATGGGTGCCTCGACGTTTGCTCCTGCGATACACAATGAAGCATGCATGGTTAGACACGCAGGCAGTGATCAGGGGATATGGGGGAGTGGGGATATGCGGGATGGGGGACATGGGGGAGGGGGGGATTTGGGGGGGGGATATGGGGGAGGGAGGGATATGGGGAAGGGAGGGATATGGGGGAGGGGGGATATGGGGCGGGGCTGTCGGTGGCTCACTTGCTAGTACGCCCCCGACCTCTGCATCAGCAACCTCCCGGTCCTCAGGTCCGCCAGCCAGTTCCAGGGCCCTTCCCTCGTGTTCGGTCAGTGGCCTCTCATCAGCGGGGCCTCCTCCATTCCTCACATGCTCCCTGGTGTTGTGTGCGTGTTTCTCCTGTGGCGGGGGGGGGGGGGGGGGGGGGGCGGGGGGGTTGGGGGTGGTGGCGGGGTAAAAGGCAACAGTGTTAGACAGGTATATAAATGCACGCCATCGGTTGCGCGTGTATTGCAGAGGTTAAGGTTAGGGCTGGATTCACTTGGGGATATGGGGGAGGGGGGATATGGGGAGGGGGTTATGGGGGCTATGGGGGAGGGGGGCTATGGGGGAGGGGGGCTATGGGGGAGGGGGCTATGGGGGAGGGGGGCTATGGGGGAGGGGGGCTATGGGGGGATCTGGGGGAGGGGGAATCTGGGGGAGGGGGGATCTGGGGAATCTGGGGGAGGGGAATCTGGGGTAGGGGGATCTGGGGGAGGGGGGATCTGGGGGATATGGGGGAGGGGGGATATGGGGAGGGGGATATGGGGTTTATGGGGAGGGGGGATATGGGGGAGGGGGGATATGGGGATGGGGGATATGGGGAGGGGGGATATGGGGGATCTGGGGGATATGGGGGATCTGGGGGAGCGGGGATATGGGGGATCTGGGGGAGGGGGGATATGGGGAGGGGGAATATGGGGGAGGGGGAATATGGGGGAGGGGGGACCCGGGGAAATGAGGGAGGGTTATGGGGGATATGGGGGAGGGGGGATATGGGGGAGGGGGGATATGGGGGAGGGGGATATGGGGAGGGGGGATATGGGGAGGGGGATATGGGGGAGGGGGGATATGAGGATATGGGGGAGGGGGGATATGGGGGAGGGGGGATATGGGGAGGGGGGTATGGGGGAGGGAGGATATGGGGGATATGGGGGAGGGGGGATATGGGGGATATGGGGGAGGGGGGATATGGGGGCATGGGGGATATGGGGGAAGGGGGATATGGGGGCATGGGGGATATGGGGGCATGGGGGATATGTGGGAGGGGATATGGGGGAGGGGGGCTATGGGGAGGGGGATATGGGGGCTATGGGGAGGGGGATATGGGGGATATGGGGAGGGGGATATGGGGGAGGGGGATATGAGGAGGGGGATATGGGGATATGGGGAGGGGGGATATGGGGGATATGGGGGAGGGGGAATATGGGGGGGATATGGGGAGGGGAGATTTGGGGGAGGGAGGATATGGGGATATGGGTGAGGGGGATATGGGGGAGGGAGGATATGGGGGATATGGGGGAGGGAGGATATGTGGGATATGGGAGGGGTATATGGGGAGGGGGGATATGGGTGATATGGGGGAGGGGGGATATGGGTGATATGGGGGAGGGGGATATGGGTGATATGGGGGAGGGGGATATGGGGAGGGGGTATGGGGGAGGGGGTATGGGGGATATGGATATCGGGCGGGGAGGCTCACCCTGCCTGCTCTGACGAGGTTGTTCACCTTCTTGTGGCACTGGGTGCCTGTCCGTGGTGTCAGGGCCGCAGTGGTGACGGCCTCTGTCACCTCCCTCCACAGACGCCGGCTGTGGCGTGGGGCAACTCTGCGGCCGTGCCCGGGATAGAGGGGGGAAACGGGGGATATGGGGGAGGGGGGTATGGAGGATATGTGGAAGGGGGATATGGGGGAGGGGGATATGGGGGAGGGGGGATATGGGGGAGGGGGATATGAGGATATGGGGAGGGGGGATATGGGGGAGGGGGATATGGGGGAGGGGGGATATGGGGGAGGGGGGATATGGGGGAGGGGGATATGGGGAGGGGGATATGGGGAGGGGGATATGGGGGAGGGGGATATGGGGGCTATGGGGGAGGGGGGGATATGGGGGAGGGGGGATATGGGGGAGGGGGGGATATGGGGGAGGGGGGATATGGGGAGGGGGGATATGAGGATATGGGGGAGGGCGGATATGGGGGTGGGGGGATATGGGGGAGGGGGGATATGAGGATATGGGGGAGGGGGGATATGAGGATATGGGGGAGGGGGGATATGGGGATATGGGGGATATGGGGAGGGGGATATGGGGGAGATGGGGAGGGGGTTATGGGGAGGGAGGATATGGGGGAGGGGGGGTATGGGGGAGGGGGATATGGGGGCTATGGGGGAGGGGGGCTATGGGGGAGGGGGGTATGGGGGAGGGGGGCTATAGGGACGGGGATATGGGGGCTATGGGGAGGGGGAATATGGGGGATATGGGGGAGGGGGGCTATGGGGGATATGGGGGAGGGGGGGATATGGGGGAGGGGAGATATGGGGAGGGGGGATATGGGGAGGGGGGATATGGGGAGGGGGAATATGGGGGGATATGGGGGATATGGGGAGGGGGGATATGGGAGGGGGGATATGGGGGAGGGAGGATATGGTGGATATGGGTGAGGGGGGATATGGGGGAGGGGTGATATGGGGAGGGGGGATATGTGGGATATGGGGAGGAGTATATGGGGGAGGGGGGATATGGGGGAGGGGGTATGGGGGGGGAGGGGGGAGGGGGGATATCGGGCGGGGGTGGAGGCTCACCCTGCCTGCTCTGACGAGGTTGTTCGCCTTCTTGTGGCACTGGGTGCCTATCCGTGGTGTCAGGGCCACAGCGGTGACGCCTCTGTCACCTCCCTCCACAGACGCCGGCTGTGGCGTGGGGCAACTCTGCGGCCGTGCCCGGGATACAGGGCCTCCCTCCTCTGCTCCACTGCGTCCAGGAGCGCCTCCACATCCTGTGACTGGAACCTCGGGGCTGAGCGGCGGCCAGCCATCCAGTCGGGTGTTCCGGTCGGGTGTTCCGGTCGGGTGGGGGGGAGCAGCGCGTCGTTATGAGCCGTCACGCCGTGCGGCGTGTATGACGTGGCGTGAACCACGTGAGCAAGCGCGGATCCCGTCACGTCGCTGCTCGCCCATTTCGGGCCGGAGACTTCGCGACGATTTCTGCGGCGTGACGCAAGTCGGATTTGCGCCGTTTTGTGCGCCGATCGGCGGACTTTGCGCCGATAACGGAGAATTTCGCCCCAGGTGTGGACGGCACCGGTGGAAACCTGTCGCGTTGGGCAGGCCGCTCGGCCCATCCGGGCCGGAGAATCGCCGCTCGCCCGTTACCAACAGTTACCAACAGCAAGTGTGATTCCCCCAGCGGCCAGCCGTGATTCTCGCCGCGCCGGTTTGGGGGGGGGGGGAGAATCGCGTGCGGGCGTTGGGCGGCGTGGCGGGACTCGCGTGGCGCCCGGGCGATTCTCCCACCCGGCGTGGGTGGAGAGAATTCTGCCCATGGACTTCAGTACGGCTTTTGATAAAGTTTCCCATGCCGGGTTGATGGAAAAAGTGAAGTCGTATGGGGTTCAGGGTGTACTCGCTCGATGAATAAAGAACTGGCTGGGCAACAGGAGACAGAGAGTAGTGGTGGAAGAGAGTGTCTCAAAATGGAGGAAGGTGACTAGTGATGTTCCACAGGGATCCGTGCTGGGACCACTGTTGTTTGTGATATACATAAATGATCTGGACGAAGGTATAAGTGGTCTGATTAGCACGTTTGCAGATGATACTAAGATTGGTGGAATTGCAGATAGCGAGGAGGACTGTCAGAGAATACAGCAAAATATAGATAGATTGGAGAGTTGGGCAGAGAAATGGCAGATGGAGTTCAATCCAGGCAATGCGAGGTGATGCATTTTGGATGATCTAATTCAAGAGCAGACTATACGGTCAATGGAAGACTCGCGGGCCACCC